>NW_027491351.1:0-1200000 GCF_021521415.1 Bidens hawaiensis
TATGCGCGCTAAATTAGAATCATCGCGGGCATGTGTTATGTGCGCCCTGCGCAAGCGCGCTATATTAGAATCAGCGCGGGCATGTGTTATGTGCGCCCTGCGCTGAGCGCGCTATATTAGAATCAGCGCGGGCATGTGTTATGTGCGTCCTGCGCGATGCGCGCTATTTTAGAGTCAGCGCAGGCACGTTATGTGCGCCCTGCGCGATGCGCGCGATGTAAGAACCAGCGTGGGCATATGTTATATGCGTCATGCGCGAGTGTTTTGGTTTTATGTTTTCATGTAACTTAACTTTATGTTGTCTAATGGGTTGATCGTCCCGCATGATGCTAAGGCGGGGTGCATCCCAAATCGTTTATGCGCGTGCAGAAGGGGAACTAACCCCCCCCCCCCCACCGCATGGCGGGAACATTGAGAGTTAGTTTGTCTGAAGCTCCAAGATGGAATTGACTTCAACATAACTGATCACTATGTTGAAATACCAAGACCACCTGGAGAATCTACAAATGAAACTCAATGTCCCTAACTGCGAGAAGGTTACGTACCTACCCGCAGCAAAGAAATGTCCTTCACGCAGAAAGCTATGCGCACAAAGCTATACGCGCAGAACACTTAGCCTAATCTCCAGATATAAGGGGATTATTCCCGCCCAAAAAGGAAACAGTTGCGTGTTTCAGAGATTTCCACTTTTTACTGTACAACTGACAAAAGCACCTGAAAAGCACACTGTAACATGAAAAGTCAACTGTCAGCCACCCTACTCTCACCAACCACAGACCTGCATGTCCTGTCCAAATCAAATCAGAATCTTTTATCCACTCCTCCACTTTTAAATAAATAATAATAATTTCCATACTTTATCATCATTACACCTAGATATGAAAAGATTACAACCCCCCTAAAGCAAGGGATTGTGTTCCCTAAATCTTGCCTATAAATATGTAACCCAAATTATCACCCAAACACACTTCAAACTTCTCTCTTAAGAACTGCAAACTTGCACTAATCATCTCCCAAGCATCCGTTGTTTTCATTTCCGATCCTGTTACTAGACCTTCAATTCCGAGGCCAACACCAAGAAAACCCGAATCTCGATTAATCCCTTAACAAGAACCACAGGTGAGTCTCACAGCCCCTATTTTCACTGTTTTCACTATTTTTAAACTGTTTTCGGGGCGAGGGACACGTACTTAAATTATGTCTTATCATGATACTCTTACAAGCAATGCAAGCAATTATGTGTTTAAATAATGTTTCATTATGGTATATTTACGAGCAATGCAAACGGTTATCTATGGTTTTCGATAAGAGTGCGATACGAGTAAGTGATCACTTTACCATTGGAACTCTAAGGGTAGGGACTGCTGGTTTGATCCACCCACTCGTAGGGGTCGCACCTCTTACACAGACGAGTGCCTAGCATGTCACGGGGCAGTACTATGGGATTGAGCCCGCTCGTAGAGGTCGCTCCTCTTACGCAGACGAGCGCCTTGTTTTCCGGCACAACGTCCGCGCGTAACCCGCGGGACGGTATTATTCGCTCGTAGTGGCAGCGCCACTTACACAGACGAGCGCGGTTTTTCAGAAGTGTCCGCGCGTAACCCGCGGGACGGTATTACTTATTTCGCTCGTAGTGGCAGCGCCACTTACACAGACGAGCACGATTCCCAGAAATGTTCGCGCGTAGCCCGCGGAACGATTTTATCAGAATTATGTTTCAGAATGATTTTTATCAAGACTATGATGCAATACGATTTATCAAGTTACTAAAACTTGTGAACTCACTCAGTTTATACTGATTCAAATGTTTTACGTGTCTTTCAGGAGATAACTAGGTAGCGCATGGAGTCACACTTAGAGCACCTCACGCTGAACATCTAAAACTAGCTTTTTGGAAGATTTTAGTTCTATCCCCTCGATGCGCGCGGTTGTTCCCGCCGCGCAAGGGGATATGGCGTGGAAATCTTCAACAGTTTTTATACTTGGATGTTTTTATGTAATTTTTAAACAATGTAATGTATTTGTATTAAACATTTCATGCGCAATGAAAATCTTACTTTGAATGTTTGCAATGACCCGTGCTTAATTATCAATCCCCACTCGCGCGCGCCCGGCTGTTTCCGCCGTTCAGGGCCGGGTGTGACAGATTGGTATCAGAGCACTGGTTATAGCGAACTAGGAAAAGAAGTTTTAACCTAGACTATAACCGTTGGGGAATCGCATGAAATATTTTTCAAAGAAAATATTTTCAAAAGAAACTATACACACACTTAGGAACACGGGTCACACAGTGTCTAGTAAATAAAGATAAGAACATTATGTGCTCAGAGTACATGCGCTAAGTTGATATATTTTCACTCTTTTAAAGCGAGAATGCCTCCAACTAGAGCCAAGGGAATTACCATGACACCCGAGGAACTCGCGGAAATAATCGCGTAGGCGATCGCGACACATGAGGCCAGCAAGGCCGAATCTAGTCAGGGTCGTCAGGAGAACGAGACCTCAGAACCCGAATCAGGAGCCTTGGATAAAGGGTGCTCCTATAAGACATTTATGGCCTGTAGGCCTTGGCCATTCAAGGGAACCGAAGGGGCCATTGGGCTCTACAACTGGATTGACAAGATGGAGACAGTTCTCTCCATTAGCGGATGTAGTGAGAACCAGAAGATCCTTTACGCGACCTGCATGTTCCAAGAAGCAGCTTCGTCTTGGTGGAAGCTTCAAGTGAAGACTTTGGGGCGAGAAGTTGCTCTTCACAAGACCTGGGAGGAGCTGAAGGAAATGTTGATGAGAAAGTTCTGCTCTCGCGCAGAAATTCAGAGTCTACAACAGGAATTCTGGAACCACACCATGGTAGGAACGGATATCGACGCCTACAACAACCGGTTCAACGAGCTTTGCCAGTTGGTGCCAGACATGGCAAACACGGAGGAAAAGAAGATCGAGAGGTATATCTTTGGGTTACCTCCTGTTGTTAGGGTTCCGCTCAACGCCGCAGCGCCTCCAACCTTTGATGAGGCGGTAGCGCGGGCCATCACCCTTACAAGGGATACGGTCCTTGCGGGTATGTTGACTACGCGCGGGAAACGAGCAGCGAACCTCTGACTCCAAGAGGAAATGGAACTCTCACCACCGAGGGTCCGACTCCAAGCAGCCACCGTTCAAGAAGCAGGAGAGCGCAAGGGTTTACGCGGTCCAAGCCGCGGAGCCATCAAGGAAAGGATACAGTGGGCCTTACCCATGGTGCAACAAATGCAAGTTTCACCACGAGGGTGAATGCGCGAGCGTCATGTGCGCCAAATGTAACAGGCCAGGGCACAAGACGGTGAATTGCCGTGCTAAGGAAGCTGGAGCCAGTGACAACTGCTACGCATGCGGAAAGCCAGGGCATTTCAGTCGGGATTGCCCGCAAAGGGGAAACCAAGCTCGCGGGAGAGCTTTTGTGATCGGCGCGGGCGAAGCTAAAGAAGAGCCGAATGTGGTAACCGGTACGTTTTTGCTTAACGGCCATTTTGCATCTGTCTTATTTGATACTGGCGCTGACCTAAGTTTATATCCGCTGAGTTTAAAGACTCCCTAGGCCTAGCAACCAGTAGGCTAGACACACCTTATACTATAGAACTAGCCAATGGTAGGCAGTTATGCGCGAACGAAAGAACTGAACAATGTGTAATAGTCATGGGAGGTCACGGGTTCAATATAAACTTGTTGCCAATAGACTTGGGAAGTTTTGACATTGTGGTAGGTATGGATTGGTTAGTCGAGAACCACGCGGAGGTTATTTGCCATGAGAAGCAGGTTCGGATCCCACTGTTGAACGAAGAAACCTTGGTGATTCAAGGGGAAAGAAGGGGAGTTGCGACGAAACTGATTTCGTGCCTAAAGGCGCACAAGTGCCTAAGGAAAGGGTGCTACGCCTTCCTGGCGCATGTAGTAGAGGAGAAAGGAGATGAGCGAAGAATTGGAGACTTACCAGTAGTGCGCGAATTTCCAGAAGTTTTTCCTGAAGATTTGCCCGGATTGCCGCCGCCGCGACAAGTCGAGTTTTCGAATTGATTTAGTCCCAGGAGCTGCGCCAGTAGCTCGAGCGCCTTATCGACTAGCTCCATCTGAGATGCAAGAGCTATCCAATCAGTTACAGGAACTATTGGATAAGGGTTTCATACGCCCAAGCATTTCACCTTGGGGAGCTCCAGTACTGTTTGTTAAGAAGAAGGATGGTTCGTTCAGAATGTGTATTGACTATAGGGAGCTGAACAAGCTGACAGTCAAGAATCGGTACCCCTTACCAAGGATTGACGACTTATTTGACCAGTTGCAGGGATCCAGTTATTATTCGAAGATAGATCTACGGTCAGGATACCACCAACTTAGGGTCCATGAGGAAGATGTGCCGAAAACAGCCTTCCGAACTAGATACGGCCATTATGAGTTCTTAGTGATGCCTTTCGGGCTAACTAATGCGCCGGCTGTATTCATGGATCTGATGAACCGCGTGTGCAGACCATACTTGGACAAGTTTGTGATTGTGTTTATAGATGATATTCTGATTTACTCTCGGACCAAGGCCGAGCATGAGCAACACCTAAGATTGATTTTGGAATTGTTGAGGAAAGAAAAGTTGTATGCGAAGTTTTCCAAGTGTGAGTTTTGGCTTAGAGAAGTTCACTTTCTCGGTCACGTTGTAAACAAGAAAGGAATACACGTCGATCCTTCCAAAGTCAAGGCCATCGAAAACTGGGAAGCGCCAAAAACCCCAACTGAGGTGAGGCAATTCCTAGGACTAGCTGGCTACTATCGACGCGTCATTGAGAACTTCTCCAAGATAGCTCTACCTCTGACCGCGCTAACTCAGAAAGACAAGAAGTTTGTTTGGGGCGAAAATCAGGAAGCGGCGTTTCAAATGTTGAAACAGAAGTTATGTAGTGCGCCAATTTTGTCTCTGCCCGAAGGGACGGATGACATCGTCGTTTACTGCGACGCTTCACATCAGGGACTCGGATGTGTCCTTATGCAGCGAGACAAAGTCATAGCGTATGCCTCGCGCCAACTCAAGACCAATGAAAAGAACTACACAACGCATGTTCTGGAACTTGGAGCGGTTGTCTTCGCGCTAAAGATTTGGCGCCATTACCTCTATGGTACGAAGTGTATAATCTTTACGGATCACAAGAGCCTTCAACATATATTTGATCAAAAGGATTTAAACATGAGGCAACGAAGATGGGTGGAGTTGTTGAATGATTATGATTGTGAAATTAAGTACCACCCTGGAAAGGCGAATGTGGTAGCAGACGCGCTAAGTAGGAAGGAGCGAATAAAAACGCTACGAGTCAAGGCTCTAAGGTTGACCATTCGCGCAGATCTCTCTACCCGCATCCGAGACGCTCAGCAAGAAGCCTTGAAACCAGAGTTTGTTAAAAACGAATCCCTTGGGGGTATGATTAAGAGTTTGGAACTTAAAGAGAACGGCAATCTATATTTCGCTAACCGCATATGGGTCCCTCTCAAGGGAGGATTGCGCGAACAAGTATTAAACGAAGCTCACAAGACGCGGTATTCCGTACATCCTGGCGCAGACAAGATGTACCAAGATGTTAAAGCGCTGTATTGGTGGCCCAATCTTAAAGGCGCCATCGCGACGTATGTCAGTAAGTGCCTGACGTGTTCGAAGGTGAAGGCTGAATACCAGAAGCCGTCGGGGTTACTTCAGCAGCCAGAAATTCCCATGTGGAAGTGGGAACAAATCTCTATGGACTTCATCACCAAACTGCCAAGGACACCTGGGGGTTACGACACGATCTGGGTTATTGTAGATCGGCTAACTAAGTCAGCGCACTTCCTGCCGATCAAGGAAACCGATAAGATGGAAAAGTTAGCCCGATTGTATATTCGAGAAGTAGTTTCAAAACATGGAGTCCCAGTATCCATCATTTCTGATAGAGATAGTCGGTTCACCTCAAGGTTTTGGAGATCGTTACAAGGGGCTTTAGGTACTCGTCTTGACATGAGTACAGCTTATCATCCCCAAACGGATGGGCAAAGCGATGGCGAACAATCCAGACATTGGAAGATATGCTGCGCGCTGTGCGCAATCGATTTCGGAGGTAGCTGGGATACTCATCTCCCATTGGTTGAATTTTCTTACAACAGTTATCACACAAGCCTCAAGGCTGCGCCGTTTGAAGCTTTGTATGGGCGCAAGTGTAGATCCCCACTGTGCTGGGCTGAGGTGGGTGACAAGCAAATGACTGGTCCAGAATTGATCCAAGAAACAACAGACAAGATTTTTCAGATACGGGATCGCCTTAAGACAGCGCGCGACAGACAGAAGAGCTACGCAGATGTACGAAGGAAACCGTTGGAGTTTCAAGTAGGGGATAGAGTACTTTTGAAAGTCTCTCCATGGAAAGGAGTCCCCCGTTTCGGCAAGCGAGGAAAGTTGAATCCGCGCTACATTGGACCATTTGAGATCTTGGAAAGGATCGGTCCGGTTGCTTATAAACTCCGTTTACCCGCCGAACTCAGTGGAGTTCATGATACGTTCCATGTATCCAACCTCAAAAAGTGCTTATCTGACGAAACGTTGATTTTGCCGTTGGACGAGATTCACATCGACAAACAACTGCACTTCGTAGAAGAACCTATAGCAGTAACCGATTGGAAAGAACAAAAGTTACGCAGAAGCAGAATCAAGTTAGTAAAGGTTCAGTGGAACTCAAGGCGTGGGCCTGAATTCACTTGGGAAAGAGAAGATCAAATACGCAAGAAATGCCCACACCTCTTTCAGAGCATGGCTTCTGCCCGCGACGTCTCCTAAATTTCGGGACGAAATTCTCTTAACAGGGGGAAAATGCGACACCCGGTAATTTCCCAACCCTACAAACTAAGTAATCGACCTAATAATTAGGTGATTGTGAATATTATGCGCGCTAAATTAGAATCAGCGCGGGCATGTGTTACGTGCGCCCTGCGCGAGCGCGCTATATTAGAATCAGCGCGGGCATGTGTTATGTGCGCCCTGCGCTGAGCGCGCTATATTAGAATCAGCGCGGGCATGTGTTATGTGCGCCCTGGCTGCGATGCGCGCTATTTTAGAGTCAGCGCAGGCACGTTATGTGCGCCCTGCGCGAGCGCGCGATGTAAGAACCAGCGTGGGCATATGTTATATGCGTCATGCGCGAGTGTTTTGGTTTTATGTTTTCATGTAACTTAACTTTATGTTGTCTAATGGGTTGATCGTCCCGCATGATGCTAAGGCGGGTGCATCCCAAATCGTTTATGCGCGTGCAGAAGGGGAACTAACCCCCCCCCCCCCGCATGGCGGGAACATTGAGAGTTAGTTTGTCTGAAGCTCCAAGATGGAATTGACTTCAACATAACTGATCACTATGTTGAAATACCAAGACCACCTGGAGAATCTACAAATGAAACTCAATGTCCCTAACTGCGAGAAGGTTACGTACCTACCCGCAGCAAAGAAATGACCTTCACGCAGAAAGCTATGCGCACAAAGCTATACGCGCAGAACACTTAGCCTAATCTCCAGATATAAGGGGATTATTCCCGCCCAAAAAGGAAACAGTTGCGTGTTTCAGAGATTTCCACTTTTTACTGTACAACTGACAAAAGCACCTGAAAAAAGCACACTGTAACATGAAAAGTCAACTGTCAGCCACCCTACTCTCACCAACCACAGACCTGCATGTCCTGTCCAAATCAAATCAGAATCTTTTATCCACTCCTCCACTTTTAAATAAATAATAATAATTTCCATACTTTATCATCATTACACCTAGATATGAAAAGATTACAACCCCCCTAAAGCAAGGGATTGTGTTCCCTAAATCTTGCCTATAAATATGTAACCCAAATTATCACCCAAACACACTTCAAACTTCTCTCTTAAGAACTGCAAACTTGCACTAATCATCTCCCAAGCATCCGTTGTTTTCATTTCCGATCCTGTTACTAGACCTTCAATTCCGAGGCCAACACCAAGAAAACCCGAATCTCGATTAATCCCTTAACAAGAACCACAGGTGAGTCTCACAGCCCCTATTTTCACTGTTTTCACTATTTTTAAACTGTTTTCGGGGCGAGGGACACGTACTTAAATTATGTCTTATCATGATACTCTTACAAGCAATGCAAGCAATTATGTGTTTAAATAATGTTTCATTATGGTATATTTACGAGCAATGCAAACGGTTATCTATGGTTTTCGATAAGAGTGCGATACGAGTAAGTGATCACTTTACCATTGGAACTCTAAGGGTAGGGACTGCTGGTTTGATCCACCCACTCGTAGGGGTCGCACCTCTTACACAGACGAGTGCCTAGCATGTCACGGGGCAGTACTATGGGATTGAGCCCGCTCGTAGAGGTCGCTCCTCTTACGCAGACGAGCGCCTTGTTTTCCGGCACAACGTCCGCGCGTAACCCGCGGGACGGTATTATTCGCTCGTAGTGGCAGCGCCACTTACACAGACGAGCGCGGTTTTTCAGAAGTGTCCGCGCGTAACCCGCGGGACGGTATTACTTATTTCGCTCGTAGTGGCAGCGCCACTTACACAGACGAGCACGATTCCCAGAAATGTTCGCGCGTAGCCCGCGGAACGATTTTATCAGAATTATGTTTCAGAATGATTTTTATCAAGACTATGATGCAATACGATTTATCAAGTTACTAAAACTTGTGAACTCACTCAGTTTATACTGATTCAAATGTTTTACGTGTCTTTCAGGAGATAACTAGGTAGCGCATGGAGTCACACTTAGAGCACCTCACGCTGAACATCTAAAACTAGCTTTTTGGAAGATTTTAGTTCTATCCCCTCGATGCGCGCGGTTGTTCCCGCCGCGCAAGGGGATATGGCGTGGAAATCTTCAACAGTTTTTATACTTGGATGTTTTTATGTAATTTTTAAACAATGTAATGTATTTGTATTAAACATTTCATGCGCAATGAAAATCTTACTTTGAATGTTTGCAATGACCCGTGCTTAATTATCAATCCCCACTCGCGCGCGCCCGGCTGTTTCCGCCGTTCAGGGCCGGGTGTGACAAACAACTCCTCGGCTCGCAAATCGAGACACGCCGGTCTTCAAAACTCGTCGGTACGCACTTCAAGGCGGGATGCCGGGTCGTCTCGGGTCGGCACGGTTTACGAGGTCGTTACGTGGTTCGATGTCGGCACGCAAAACAAGGAATCGGGACACACTTATTGAGGTGGATCGTGGGCACGCTTCCCAATGTTTAGAGAGAGTTGTTTGTGTGTTTTGAGGTGTGAGAAGCAAGAACCCGTGGCCTTCTATTTAGGCAAATTTTGGAGCCTGTCGCGGTACGCGACGGCTTCCCTGGCAAGCCCGTCGCGTATCACGATGTAGGCTTGGCCAGTCACCAAGTAGGCTTACCACGTGGCGCCACGTGACGGACGCAGTGCCACGTGGTGACATGTGGCGTGATGTTGTGCCACTGACTAACACGTGGCACACGTGTCACAACCTGTCAGGCCATGTCATCGCGATACGCGATGACTTCGGTCTTTGATTGTTCGCGTATCGCCGTTGACTTCTTCTAGAATCATTTGACCAGGCTCTTCGCGATACGCGTTGGCCTTGTCCTTTGTCCCATCGCGTATCGCGATAGGACAAGAAAACAAAATTTTTATTTAAACCTTTGGATTTGGAATTTGGCAAGATTAATCCCTTGACTTTGGAAACTTGACATTTTTAACTCGAAATTTACGTGATGTTACAATCAATACAAACACAAATGGAAATAAGGTACCTCCACAAGGTGTTACCATACTTTCCTTTAACCCCCAGACTATGGTGTATGTATTGTTCAAGGAAAACAGCAAAAGATATGATTTGGCACAGTATCGGACGGGCATAAGAGGATACGATGCGTCATCATGTTGATGGATCTTCGTGGAAAAAATTTGATAAAAAGTACCCTAACTTCTAGAGTGAACCTCGAAATGTTCGCCTAGGGCTTGCAGCTGATGGTTTTAATCTATTTGGTAACATGAGTTCGGCTCATATCACGTGTCCTGTAATGCTCACCACGTATAATTTGCCTCCACGGCTATGCATAAAAGAGCCCTCATTCATGTTGACTTTGTTAATTCATGGCCTTGAATCACCCAGGAAAGACATAGACGTTTTATTTAGGTCGTTGGTTAATGAGCTTAATAATCTGTGGCTGTCAGGCGTACGTACTAATGATGCGGCGACAAACACATTTGTCACAATGAAGGTGGCATTATTATAGACCATAAACGACTTTCCAGCTCGTAGCAGTTTATCAGGTTGGAGCGGGCAAGGCTACAAAGCATGCCCGACTTGCAACGAAGACACACCTTCAATACGTGTAACAAATAAAGTTGTATATGTGGGTCATCGAAGGTTCCTTGATGCTAACCATTCGTGAAGAACAAGTTTGTACTTTAACAGGCAACCCGAGAAAAGACCCCCTCCGAAACATTTTAGTGATGCTGACATAAAAGCTCAACTTGATCGTCTACTCCATCGTCTACCCGAAAAGCATCCAGATTTTGGAGGTGTTACAAAAAAATGGGAAGAGTTCGAGTTGAACTGGTCCAAACGAAGCATTTTTTTAACTTGAGTATTGGCCTTCTTTGCAGTTAAAGCATAACTTAGATGTAATGCATATAGAAAAAAACGTGTGCAAAAGTTTGCTAGGTAATCTTCTAATGGACGATAAGACTAAAGACACGACAAACGCAGGAGTCGAACTTGGCAAATCTAAAGATTCGGAAGAAGCAATGGTTGCAAAAAAAAGGGGGTAATAAGTTTTTCAGGCCCAACCCAAAATATCCATTCAATGTCAATGATCGAAAGCTTTCCTGTCAGTTTATAATAGATGTTAAAATGCTAGATGGGTTTGGGTCTAATATGAGCAAAAGAGTTACAAATAACAATACCAACATTAATGGGTTGAAATCTCATGTTTGTCATATTCTCATGCAACGTTTGCTACCGATTGGGGTTAGAGGGTTTTTGGTCAAAGATACTTATACACCGATAGCGGATCTTTGTACATTCTTTAAGCAACTTTGCTCCAGAACACTATTGGTGGAGGATATGAAGAAAGCGAAGTATACCATTCTTACAATCGTGTGCAAATTAGAGATGATCTATCCTCCAGCATTTTTTGACATCATGATTCATTTAGTTTTGCATCTACCTGATGAAGCGATTCGCGGAGGTCTAGTGTTTATGAGATGGATGTATCCATTTGAAAGATATATGAAAAAACTAAAAAACTATGTTAGAAATATGGCAATGCCAGAAGGGTGTATAGCTGAAGGTTATGTTGCTGACGAAGCTTTATCATTTTGTTAAATGTACCTTCAAGATGTTCAGACTAAGTTCAATCACCCAGACAGAAACTAGGATGTTGTTATTGAAAAAACTAAGTTGTGGTTGTTTGAGTCTAAATGTCTCCCGGCTAGCGCAACGAAGATCAAACAACTTTCTCCAAGCGAAAAACACAAGACATAATAGTTTGTCCTTCATAGCTGTCAAGAAGTCAGGAACTATATGAAGTATTTTTCCAATCTTTATGTAATTATTTACTTAAAGTATACTTTATATGTAACATATATTTATTTATATATACACATATAAATAAAGCTATTAAGAGCATCTTTGTAAAATATAGCATGCTTTAGAGCGGGAGTATGAGATTCAAACTCAGACCCTTGGTGAAGAAGGTGGCCCGTCACAAGTAAATGAAGTTGCAGAATTTGAAAAGGAGATGGGTTCCCGACGCGGGGTTATTAGAGGGATCGGGCACAAACGGCCTTTAGAATTTACATCGACGTGTTCGGCTCATGAAAAAGAGGGGCATGCACCAACTCAGCCTATGACACGGGTTAAACTCACTTATTTACTAACATCAACTAGTTCAGACATGATATATTATAAAAATGACTTGCTTTAATATTTCAAGAATTTTAAAAATGTTACTTTGAGTTGTTACTTGTACTTACCCGATTTTCACCCGTTAAGGACATAATTTGGTTTTAAATTTATATTTTCACATCAAACATGTCCGGGTCAGATTATATGTCATTAAATAATGTGTGTGGGACTGTTAAAACGATATCATAACAATAACTAGATTACAAGGTTCATTTCTTGATCAAACGGATCACTTATGTGTCGCTTTCGGGTGTTTCAAGGCACGGTTTTTTATACTACTATTTTAGCTTCATCATAATACTTTTATACAAACAAATTATGATACTTAGTTGCTGGAAAATGTGTGATAAAGTTACAGAGGTTCAATGGTTTTAAAACGGATTAGTTTCAAACTAGTTTTTGCTTAAACGAGTTACCGAAAGTTTCCAAGTTGGTTCTTGATTCTCTATGCTTGTAAACATATTTGTATTCGTGTGAAGTGTTTTTGTTTTTAACTTACTATTTGTATACTTCATTCATATTGTAGGATCAAATCAAGCTAATGTTTCAAGACCCGACCTTCATAAATTGTTTTGATGAGTTTATGAGTTCGAGAAAGTCATCACGCTTGACGTACGAAGATAGTAGTGACGATAGCGATGGGGATGATGATATAAATTAGGAGTTTTATGGTAAGATGTTACTAGACAAGATATTTGGATGTGGATGATGACTAGTGGTTTTATGTTAACTAGACAAGATAACCGTGATTTTTATGTATGTTTCAGACAAATGGTGTGTTTTTATAAATTAGTGCTTTTGTATCAAAATCCAAAAAAATATGCAGATTATTGAATAAAAAAGATGGAAATTACAGGGGGGGAAGCAAAAACTGCATTACGGGCAATGTTCACTTTTAGCGGTGACAATGTCGTCGCTAAAAATAAAATAGTTTTGACCAAATGTGCCTTTTAGCAGTGACAAAGGTCGCCACTAATACTAGGATGACATGGCGCGGAGATGACGTGGCAAAACTATTAGCGACGACATCTATACCACGTGGCACCAACTTTTTAGCGGCGACAAATACACTTTAGCAGGGATATGGAGGTATTAGTGACGAGGCATTCCTGCCGACACATTAGCGGCGACTTTAGAGTGTATTAGCGGCGACATTTGTCGCCGTTAAAAGTCCTTTTTCTTGTAGTGGAAGATGGCTTGTAAGTCTAGTTTTGACTCTTTTTTTGTCTTTGTGTTGTATTTCTAATCAAATTTTATTAGCGACTTTCATGGTCTCCCTAAAGATCAGCGCAAAATATTGTTCATTCGGTTTCTTGTAAGTAAATAGTAAACTCTTGTTAGTTTATGTGTGCAAATTTAAGTGTATATCAATTAAGCAGGCTACCAATTAGTGACATGCTAGCTTTGTGTCTATGTTTGATTAATCATGCATGCCATGTAATCAAGAATTCAAGATGAAGCTAAACATGATATATATTTTTTAGCACAAGCATAATATATTGATACAAGGTATCAGGTATGTCAATATACATTTTGAAAGTGATATTGCATGACAATTCAATGTCTAAGGGAAATCTCATATGCACGGTTTTAGTTCAAACATTCCAATCTGTTAGCTGAATTTAATAAATAGTAAATAAATTTCAGAACATTTAGTTATTTTTTAGAATTTAAAAAAATAATTACTTTTTAGCAGAAACAAAGTTATTTTTTAGAATTTAAAAGCTGACAAAAATGAGATTATATAGTTACTAACTTAACTTTTAGCGGAGACTATATATTATTTAACCATATTATATTGTTTAGAAGTACGTTTATCACTACTATTTATTGTAAAAAAAACGTAAATTGAGTAATTGTGAGTTGTGACAAATATAAAATAAAATAAAATAAAAGTGGGTCAACTTAGGATTTTTAATGTTAGTCTATGGGCTCCTGTTAAAGTGGGTCAAGTCAAGTTGAGTCAGTTGACCATTTTAGTTTTTATTTTAAATTTAACTAGAATTTTAACCCCCCGCGTTGCGGGGGTGGAGGTGGTGGCGGTACCAAGCCGAGAGAAAAGAGAAAACTACTAATCCGTTTACCAAAAGGGGTTGGTGTTAGTTGAAGCTGACGGGTTTGCACCTTTACACACTTAACACAATTAAAGTCTTGAACTCATTTGAAGCTAGTTAAAAGAACCAAAACGCTCACATAACATCATCGCCTATAAAACTTTTAGCTAAAGTGATTATGTTTGGTTGAACCCTATGGGTTCACACTTTCACCCGTTAGACAAAATTACAGTCTTTAACCCATTCAAGCAATAGAAAATAGGAACCTAAGAGGCTCAGACAACATTATCGCCTATAAAGCTCGAAAAACCATCACAACTTTAATAATCAAAGGGGTTTTTTAACACATTATCCCGTTAAACCCAATTGCAGGCTTTAACCCATTCAAGCTATTAATTAAGCTCCGGCTACCATCACAACTATGTCAATAATATGAACTGTAAACCAAAATGCAATGCGACTAAGACCAAAGGCTGCACTCTATGTTTAATAATGTGGTCAACAGGTAAGTAAAAACATTAGAAAAGTTGGGATACAATAGCGTTCAAGACTTCAAGGCTAACCACAAAGCCAAACCGTAATGTATCACTGATTTAGATATAAGTCACCAAAAAACAAACACAAACCAGTTTACTAAACATCGAGAATAACCTGTAAGATGTGTCGCTATCAATTAAATCAAACACTCCTTCTCATAAGTTGGATGGATATTAACACCTGCACATCATCAAATACATAGAATTAATTAATTAACAATTTAACTCAAGTTTTAACTAACCAAAATTCTCACCATGTGAAGAGGAAAGGCTGAGGTTTAGAATAAGTGGATAGCATTGTCATTTGTGACAACATTAAGCCTACGACCAGGAAGTTGTCCACTGATTAAAGCCACCTGCAAAAACCCAATTCAAATTTCGATTTTAATAATTCACACATTTATTTCTGCTGTTGATGTAAATTATAGGCTCAATATTTGGACAGGCATGGCAAAAGTTAGAATTCCATTAGGAAAAGGGCATGCTTAACAACTAAATTAGAATTCCATTAGGAAAAGGCATGGCAAAAGTTGAACTTGTTTCTCAACTTATCATATATTAAATTAGCAACTAAAATAAGGATAAGGAGAAAAGAAACTAAACTAAACTAAACTAAACTGAGGGACATGTGAGGTCAGATAATTTTAAAAATCCAAACTAAAATTCAATCAACAACTTTAATAATTAATAGAAAGGATTTGGCATACACATTACAACACCAATTCCAGATTCAACCTTCAATTTCTTAATTTTGGGCCCATAGCAAATAAATACACTGACTCGATCACAATTCACAAATTGCATAATCGATAATCTCAAGTACAACTATACCTAAATTCCTCATGCACAAAAATTTTGATGTCGCAATCAAATTGGAACACGAAGAATGTGTAGTTGCAATAACCACTCGCACAACATCACCATCGTACCTCCGCCGTCACCTAGGGTTCATAAATGAAACCCGGGTACAGAATCCCCAAAGACGCCCTCAACAGCAACGGAGATATAGATGAGACCAGTCGGTGGGTACAACTTAAAAACTAACTATTGATTTTTATTAATTATTTAAAACAACACTTCAAAAGTTAATGTGTTACTATCACGTTTATAAAGCTAATTTATTACTGTTATCGATTGTAAAACTCAACTTGTGATATATAATATACGGACTATTATTATTATTACTAACCCTTTGCTTTTATGTAATTATAATGAAAAGACTATTTAATTTAATATGTAAAAGGCATACTCAAGAGTTTCAGTTACATGTTTTTTTGCATTAATATGTATTCCAAATTGATATAAATTAAATATCTGTTTTATGAAATTCATGTGAATGGAATGAGATGATGCCTTATTAAATATGAGAAGTTGAGAATATAATAAAACAAATGTTACTATTATACAAAAAGTATATAAATAATTTACCAAATTGATATCTAACAATAAAAGTGAAAAGTTTGAAATTCTAAAAGTAAATGCTAGACTTAAGCGTGGACCTCAAGTGGTTGTCATTTTAATGGTAGATCTTGAGATTCCAACAACCAGTATTAAGGCTGGTCGCTACACAGTTATTGTAGAAGTATAATTTAAAAATCAAATCAAATCAAATAAAAAACAGAGAAGCTCATACTTAGATCATCTAAGAAGTTAGAGATCCCATTTCTTTTACTGGATTTACAAAGGAACCTTAACGCCTACATCGGCTACCTCGCTGAAAAGCCGAAAAGATCCAAAGTTTCAAACTCTTTATTTGTAGCTGCTTAACAAGCGTGTTGCAGTGGAACGCTGTGGTAACTTGGTCGTTACTGGTTTGATTCAATACGATACCATTAAAAAAGAAAAGTTTTGTTAACAAAGTTGAAATGTTAAAAGTCTTATGCCGAAAATGTAAAGACGTGAAATTTTGGTGGCTAAAGTTTAAAGAACAAAAATTTGATAGCAAAAGTTGATAGTTTAGTAATACAACTCGCACTTCGCGTCGAGGACTTAAAGAGATGCCGGTATGATATACTTATTTGTATATCGATGGGTTTATATAGACCATGTATATTTAACCTAATTGACATAATGACCGTAAAAGCCGATGGGTGACGGGAATGCGGTTGTGACACCCCTAACGTCTACTTCTTCAACGTCTTTGCACCACTGTGTAAAACCATCGTAATCGAACCAAGTCACTGTCTTTGCGTCACGGCACTCTATTATAAAAGTTGAGAAACTTTACAGTAACTTTTTAAAAAATATAAAATAAATATTTTAACAACTAACATACATAAAATAATATTTTATTTGTTAACTAAAATCTAATATAAAAATATTATTTGTATGAATAGTAGATAAATGTGAGACAACTACCATTTACAAATTAATATATATTAAACATATATAAATTTTTTTTAACCAACCATTATTATTCAATTTGGTTATATGAAGATAATTAACCGATTTTTTTTTTAAATTAAAGTCAATGATCAACATCAACCTTTATACTCTTTGCTATTTTGTAAATAATATGTTACTTATGGTATCAATTTTAGCATAATTTTTATGTAAGTGTAGGTTTCATTTTTACATAAGTACGGTATAACTTATAGTTTTCTGAATCATCTAATTTTACTTTTAGATTAAAGTATTTAGTAAATGTACGAAATCAATTGTTAAACCAGACATAAATGTTTCTACAAAATATGATAAGTTCTTTTCTAAAATTCAAAGTGTAAATTTGATGTTTTGAAATTAAACCAGATGATTCATCTATATTAAGGGCAAATCATTACAATGGTTTAGATGAACCTTCATAACCTTTTTGTGAAAATTATATATAGGTTGAAGTGTAACCACTATAATTACATTAGTAGGAAAGCACCATTAGAAAATCCATCGATGCATGGATTGGTAACCCTGTTGCGATCGAATTTCTAAGTTCCTACCGAAATAGAACTAGCTGCTACCACATCTTAGTTGTTACCTAATTTCATTTCTTACCAATAAACAAAGTTGTTACCACTTACCACTAAACTAAGTTGTTGTAGACTAAGTTGTTGTCGGCAGTGGACTTAGTTTCAACCGAATATTAATAAATTAGGGGGTGTTTGGTATTCCTTAGGGGGTGTTTGGTATTCCATACTTTGCCTCCTTATAACTTTTTATTAAGTTAATAAGTTACAAAAGTGTAACTTATAGAATTTTTCCTCTCATAATATAAGCAATCCCAAACACCTTTTTGTTTTTCAAAAAGT
Organism: Bidens hawaiensis; assembly: GCF_021521415.1. NCBI lineage: Eukaryota > Viridiplantae > Streptophyta > Magnoliopsida > Asterales > Asteraceae > Bidens > Bidens hawaiensis. The sequence continues at coordinate 17,787 of NW_027491351.1, forward strand.
TTATAAGTTATAAGTTGATGAAAATAAGCAATCCCAAACACCCCCTTAGTGTCTACCAATCAATATTAACTCGCTACTGATATATTTTTTATGGTCATTTTCATGCAACTTTTAACCATTCATATCGATTTGACGTGTTTCCGATAAATCACTTTGAGAAATCCATGTTGGGTCAACGTGACCACGGATAGGGGTGTCACCCATTGGCTCCCACAACGAGCCATCCCCTGAAGTCGCTAGAGCGGTGCCTCTTTAGAGTCCCCATGGTCTAGGTTTTTCTCCCCTACAACCTTAGTGGTTCGTTAGTACCAAAATTATTATAGTATTGAGCTAGTGTGTGTCTCGCATCTCTTAACTCGTATTAAATGTTTATCATGATTTTTCATTTAGTCCACAAGTAATTACCCAATATAACCTGATGACAACGAATATTAATCTATACTAATTAATAAATAAAGGTTTCCTTATGCCACATGTCCTCTATCTAGCCCACTATTACTCTTAATTTCCCGCCTCCCACCACACTCATTTTACAAACTCGGTTCATATCCATACCCGGCTCAATTAACAGAATATATACCATATATAAATAGCTATTATAATTTAGTATTTTGTCATTCTACTTATTAATTAGAGTCAACTACTTTAAACATACACTATATCTTACTTATTTAAACATAAACTCCTAATTATGATATTTCCGTAATTTACGCCATAATTATACTTCTCTAAATTAAAAAGATTCAACAAAGATTTAAATATTGCTAATTACACCTCATATTATGTTTGAATTTTAAATTTCAAGTATTAATGTTAATTGCATATTTTTGACATTTTAATCAAATTAAGGATATATTTTTTTAAATTACATGTAATCCTTTAAAAATAAATTGATTGATTCATACTCAAAAAAATTGTTCTCTTTCCAACTTATCAATTAACTCATTAAATGATTCATAATTCTATAATGTTATAAATACCATAACATGATGACAAAAACATATAGGATTAACTCTTCTACATCTTTTGATAAAACATTTTTATCATCAAAGTATATTTTTTTGTTTTCCTGCATTGATCATCATATTTTGTAATATTTTATTAATTACCATACACAACAAATTATGTAATTATTCAATTTCGGCTCTAGGGTCAGCCAAGTAAGGCAACAACCTTGAGCCTCCAAATTTCCAGGGCCACCATAAGTTTAAGGATTTAGTATTATAAAAGAAAATAAAAATAGTGAAGAATACACAGTTGGCCACAATAATCCCTTCATCATGTGAGTTAAACAATTTAGTTTTATTTAGGGATTACTTCATAAAATAGTAACCAACTTTGAAGTGGACTTACCACCTAATTGCTTAAACGGTGCTGAAACAAACTGAAAAATCGCTTAAACGAGCTGTTAAGTGCTGAAACGAACTGAAAAATCGCTTAAACGAGTTGTTAGGTGCTGAAACAAACTGAAAAATAGCTTAAACGAGCTGTTAGGTGCTGAAACAAACTGAAAAATCGCTTAAACGAGCTGTTAGGTGCTGAAACAAACTGAAAAATCGCTTAAACGAGTTGCTAGGTGATGAAACGAACTGAAAAATCATTTAAACGAGCTGTTAGATGCTGAAACGAACTTAAAATCGCTTAAACGAGCTGTTAGGTGCTGAAACAAACTAAAAATTGCTTAAACGAGCTGTTAAGTGCTGAAACGAACTGAATAAAATCGTTTAAACGAGCTTTTGTTGTTAAAACGAGCTGTAACGTGTTGAAAACGGGCTGATTCGTTGGTTTAAAAAAAACTGACCCGGAACCCGTTTTGACCCGTTCCGACCTTGACCCGTTCTAACCCGAACCTCAATTTTCCGAACTTTTTTTTGCAAATTTTCGAAATTTTAAAATTATATATCGCATTTATACTAATTTTCGCTTAAAAGTTATTATATAAAGTAAAAACATTAAAAAATTTTAAAAAAAACCTAGATTACCTGCTATCCAAGTAAAATATCTAGGATTGGAACAAAAATGAAAGTTCAGTGACCTGATTGGAACAACTTTCAAAGTTGGTTACTATTCTATGGAGTAATCCCTTTTATTTATTTAACATTTATGACATGAAGATAGATTTATATGTCTGATATGGTTTTTGGGTTAAAAATTGTCAAATGGAAAGCAAAAAATCGTTAGTCAAAAGGGCCTCAAAATTTTGTCTCGGTTTAGGCCTCCGGGCACGTTGAGACGACCCTGTAAATATTTGACATCATTATTTATTTATTTATTATTCAGCTATCACAACTAGGTTAAATTTTCAGGAATGAAGTAAGCGTGTTCAAACCTTACTTTCTCAAGTTTGAAGAACATCTCCAAGAGAATTCTTGCTACTTTATTTATAGGCCCGCACTACCTAACAACAATGTAAAACCAAAGCATGTGAAGAATGCCCAGAAAATCTTCCGTTGGCAAACATATCTAAAAATTGCACCAACTTTTAAGAGACGAAGTACGGTTCCATTTTAGAAGACCAACTAATTCAATATTCTAGATTTGGGTTGATTATGCATTACTGTATTTATTATTCAACTTAATTGTTTAACAAACATTTATTTTTTGTTCGATCACTTAATATTTTGCATGTTTTGTGATAAATATATTATTAAAAATATAGATATATTATTTAACCGGAATGTATGTTTATACATTTTATATTTAATACTCAAATTTGTTTATCAAGACTTTTTATTATTTATATTTCTAATGTTTATAAATTTAAATTTGTTAAACACGTGTTGTACACGGGTATATAACCTAGTAAGTAATATATAAGTGGCAACTTAATCTCTTTTGTGTATTAAAAGGATTGTTAAGTATTTATTTTACCAAAAACATAGTTAATTGGATCACTTCAAATAATTAACCAGACTATTTTTCCAATAACTAAATTAATCGAAGCAAAACCGAGTTATAAAAATTTGAACTCTGAAATATTGGATATTTGTTCTTTTTAAATGCATAGCCGAATCGAATCAAACCATTATCACCCTTAAATTATAAATGTTCATGATGTGGTGATAAACTTTTTTATTTAAATTATTTGTGAAATCTTCAACAAGGAATTCTGATTATTAGCTTACCATGTCTTTAAAGCAGGTGACTTATTACACCATTTGAATTAACAAGAAACTTATAGAACAATATAAATTGTAACATATTATAATCAAAATGCAAACATATTTCTTAAAGCATATCTTTAAGTGGTTTCAAATTTTGAATTAGCCCCTTATATAAGTATGAGAAATGAAAAAAAAAATACTTTCACCACATTGCAGGAAAAATATTAGATAAAAGTTTACTTAAAATTGTTAAGTACGTATAAAAAATAAATTAATAATTGCATATTAAACAACTTGACCAAATTAATGTGTGACGTCTGGTGCAAATGGTTGAATGGGGCCTAATAACAATTAACATGTATGACGTTTGGATTAATGGTCTTGGTTAGGTCATGAGGTATACTCTAACCTATTCTAACTCCACATAAGCTTCACATCACTTATTTTTTCTCTTTCACTCCATGTCATCCAAAGGAAATGTTTTAACTCATTTAACTCTATCTCTCTTCTATTAATATTTAATTTAAAATCAAACATTTAGTTTAATTACCAAAATAAATAATAACTAAACAATTAGTAATTAATACATATTGTTCATTTTAACCTGTTAGACGCATAATTCATGGGTCATTTTAACACACTTAATACAAGTGAGTAGTGGTTTAATCCATATTTAAAATGTCATGTCATGTTAACCCATGTAGAGGTTAGAGTATACCCCATGGACTTATAGTCATGGTAACATGCCATCACTTGGAGTTACTCTCTACTTAAATTGAACCTTTCCTTTTCCATCATATGAATTAGTTGATGATACAATCTTTTTTTTATATATTTTTTTTGTTATAATTTAAGCTATTGCTTGATTTTGTTATAAAATTAAGAACATAATAATCAGATAATGAATTGTAGGAAAGAGATTTATGGGTGAGTATGAGACGATTTGGTTTGAAATAGGCAAAACGAGAACATATAAGTGATGTTTCGGTTTTAGATTTTCAAAACCAATTGGTTCAGTTATAAACGGTTTGATTATTTGGTTATCATAATAGTGTTGCTCAGTTCTTTATGTAAGGAATATAAAACATGATAAATATTAAACATATGAACCTGTTACAGCATGGAGAGTAGCAACCGCAACAGAGAAGGATGTAGACGACATGGTTGTCAGCTTGGTCGAGTTCCCGTTTAGGATGTATAGTTAAGGATGGTATTAGGGTTCTTGAGAGAAACCCGGTTTTATGAGAGAGGAGGCACACAAAATTGTATGTGTGTGTGATTAGGTTATGATGTTAACATTTATCTCTCTTTATATACACCCAAGGGGAAATCTTTTATTAGTTAATTATAGGTAATATGGCCCATCAAAAATTACCAAACTAATATATAATAAGGTATAATTAATATATTTTGATCTATTATAATATAAATGATTATAATGGCCATATATATATATATTATTCTTACATTCTCCCACTTGGTCGAGTAATCATTTATTATGAGTATTAGATAAGCCTGATCAGGAGTTAACACTCATTTAAGCTTTAAACTTAAACTGGAGCAGAGAAATACAATCATTGAATTGAACATCAGCTCAAGACCCCCATTAATCATACTATACTCCTTATTTAAAACCTAAGTATTTATGATCAAAATTTCGAAGTAAGCCCTTCAAACGTTTGATTTGTTTAATAATTTGTCTATATGTTATTATGCATGCAGAACATATTAAGAGACGTATAAAATCAAAACTGATGAGGAAATTTAATAGTTAATCATTCATAGTATGATATGCAGTTGCGCATAGTCATCAATAATCCGTCATTATTATAAGCGCATTCATAATATTTGTGGGTGAGACTTTTAGTTATCGGATCCTTAAGCATATCATGAATGTATTCGATACGAAAATTTAGATTCCTCAATTCGTTTATAAACGAATAATTAATTTCATATTGAATTTTAATGCAGCACCTCTCGAACTATTAATGTTTGAGAAAACATGGTAGCTAACTTTATCACAGTAAGTCTTCAATATATAATTTATATGGAGTTAATAAATTTATGAGTCCACTGATAAATTTTCAACAATATTTATTGTTAATTGTGTTGTGATTAATCAACACATTATGTCATTATAACTTAGATTGTTGTTATCAGTTCATTATGACTCCTCCATGAAATAGATTTATCTGCTAACATAAGAATATATCCCGTAAATTTCATTTTCTTATCTCTGAATGATAAAGTTTAGAGAAATCTACCGGTTTGAATTCTCACTTCTTCTTTTAAATTATAGTCTTTCATTTCCTTTAAAGATATCTGAGTACTCTTTTAGATGCTTCACATTAACTAGACATGTCTAGTGTGTTGCAATTTTGAGTAAATCTAAACGAGTATAGACTTGAACTTATATAAGGCTTCTACTTAATGAAGCATGAGGAAATAATCAATGTGATCCTATTATCCTCTAAAGTAGAGCAGTATTGTATGTTACACGTGTAAGGAATATCTCTGAGATCTATAATATCAAAGTATGTGTGAACAATGCTTTGACATATGTAACATATACTTGTCAGAAGAATGTCATCTATATTAGGACAAGTTTGTTTTTAGTTTCTCCCACTCATCTTGAGGTAGTTACATTAATCCACTTCGTATTTGATGAAAATAATTGAATAAAGATTTCATCACATTTTGATGTTTGCATTAACCCATATATGGATTATATTGACTTATAGACTAAATGTTCTTTGACCTTCAGTTTAAAACTTTTAGGATGTTTTATGAACATATAAATATGTAAGCCCATTGTTAGGGAAAGTTATTTTAATGTTCATCTAATGTAGCTCTTAACTATTATAAGCTACTCGAACAATAATGATCCTTAAAGAAATCTTTTGTAATGTAGGTAAGAAGATTCTTTGATAATTTGTTTATCCTTGAATATAACCCTTTACAGTCAATCGTGCTTCTTACTAACTTAACGTTTCGTATTGGAATTTAGTTTAGTTATGAACACTATTAGGTGATTCAACCAAATCTCAAAACGTTAGCCTGACTTGTGGAGTCAATTATGATTGATGCTAATGGTTTAATTATAAGGGGTATGATCATTAAACTTTCCAACATCCATTTCAACTTTAGTTAGGGAGATTACATAATCATCAGTGTTAGTAGGTTTTAAAACCTAGATGGCCTCCTAAGTTGATTATTGGGTAATTTTAAAAGTCTCAGTTTTATGGATTAGCTCTTAGTTAGGTTGCTATCATTTTCAGGATTCTAAGTGTGTAAGATTTGGTGCAGTATGGTGTACAAGAGGTGTAATTGGAGTAAAATTTAATAACTCTCTTCCCCCCGCCTCTTGTACTTCTAACAAGTCATTGTAAAGACTTTTACTGCTCCCACTGTCCTTAGAAACCTTTGGGAAATTTACATGCTTATGGCCAATATTTAAAGACTAATATATTCTAATAGAGAAATAAGTTAATAATATAAATTGTAGTTTCTCTTGGTGAGGATTAGTTTATTAAGAAATCTGAATATGCCCACGTTTAAGCAACAATGAAACTTTTGTAAGAGTAGTAGTAGTAAATTCTAAAGAGATAATTTTTGATAAAATAGTATTGTGATGGAGCAGTGTCTTATACAAGAGGTGCAATTGAGATATATCAAGTTTTCACTTCCCCACCTCTTGCAAATCTTGTAAGTTATGATTGAGACACTTAAGGCTCCCACTAATATTTGTTATCTCTAGGAAAAACTACATGAGAAGTTTCAATGATGTACGTAATGTGGGAATTTGTCATACATACGTTAGACTTAATTTGATTTCCTTTATGTGTCATAAGAAACTTAGGGACATATTTAGAACAAATCATATTAACTACATATGAAGGGATCTCTTTAAGACCATGAATAATTGAAGACACACTAGATACAAATAAATAGCTTTTTAAATGATAAAATAATTATGTCTGAATATTTTGTGTGAATAAGTTCCACTAATGTAAGTAAAATATAACTTTTGTTGGACCCATTATTTCTTAAGCCAAACAATGTTTAGGATATCTAACACATGATTTAAAATCACTGAGAATGAGATTATATGAAAAATTACCCTCATTAACCATGTCATGATTTCTCATGAAATTTGGTTTTAATGGATGAATTTTATATGTCTAATTTGTTTTTTGTTAAATTTTTATTTACATTATAACAAAAGTTGTGAAAGTATACATTATCATCTAGTTCTATTTTATAAATGTTTCAATCCAGATATTGATAACAAATAATATAAAAGTTTAAGGTAAGAGTGACTTTATGTTGGCTATGCAAACCTTATAACTGTCATAATGTAACTTAAGTATTGATACTAAATTCTGATTAATCTTCAAAATATTTTAGGTATCATAAAGTGTAATTAAAAGACAGTTTATCATGGTTCTAATAACCTTAACATTTAAATTTGTCACTAACACTCATGTTAGTTATTTGTTAATTAGGGTAAACATATAGAACTAGACTCAAATCATGTGTTAATGGGAATATTAGGATTAGCATACTTATATATCATTATTATACAACTATCAATTTTAGCCGGTTGCTCTTTTGAATTATGGATAGTCTTGTAATGTCTATGCCTAATCTAATGGCATATTTTTGCAATGGGACTTCTCCTTAAGAAACCTAAAGCTGGAAGTAATACTTGTATTTTGTCTATGAACCTTAGAATTATCCTCTTTTAGGTTTTAGTGGTAGTGAGTTGAATAACATCTTATTTTCCAGTACCGGATGCTTCTTTTCTTGTACATATGTTGTTGATCAACACACTCATTTTCCTTTGATACTTCTGAGTATTATAGTTGATTTTTAAGGCACCAAATTGTACTATTGAAAATTTGAGTATGCAATGTACTAGAATATTGTACTTAATATCATGTGTGAGCCCTTAATTTAAGGGGCCATAATTGTACATTATGATATATTCAATAATACCATCTAACCTTATAGTTAGAACTCTTAAGGAGTGCATGAATCTTGGGAGTTATTTTGATTAGTCTTATGAAAAACTAAAATCTATAATAACTCAAGTGATAGCATTTATTTATATAAGTTCTTGATTATCATTATCGTAATAGACATTATGATTGACTCATTCCATTTGTTAGGCTCTAGTTTTCAATGGAATAATTGTTATTAGAAAGAGCAGTAGGATAGTCATATTATGTCTTAATGGATAATTAAAATTGAGAAGAGCTAAATGTTATTAAAACTCTTTATGAGACAAAATTCAATTGTGTTTTAAGAATAGAGTGGATGATTTGGATGAGATAGCTATTTATAGAAGAAAATTATAGTGAGTAATGTTATGAGATATTAAGATAATACATATTAAAATTTATGATCATTAGATTAATGAAGGATAATTAATGTGAGGATCATTATATTTTATTGAAGATGTGATATGTCTATAATTAATGTAACATCCTAAAATTTTAATGTTGAATAAAGAAAGTTATGTTTAGTGATTTCGCGTTAATTATTGGATATCGAGTAAGGAGCGGATCATGGACTTGGATTAATTGAGATGGGTTAAATGAGAATGGGCCTTAGGTCCATGGGATTTAAGGGATATAAATATCCCCTAAACTCTAAAATATCTTTCATTTCACCATATTCTCTTACACTCCAAAACACACACACCTCACACCAACACCGCCGCCGGCCGAGGGAAGAACCGAGCCAGATCCGAGAGAGAGAGAGCGATTAGTTGTGATAACAAGTTAAACAAGATCCAAACAAGCTCAGAAAGGTATGATTCTTGATCTTTGAAGTTTAAAGATCCAAGTTTTATAGTGTAGATACGACCGAAAATGGTCGGGAAGCGTAGTGGGTGATGTCGAACCTTAACAAGGGTGTTAAAATCGCCAAAATGCTCAATAAAAATCAAAACAGCGGCTGATCTGGGCAACTTCGCCTGCAACTGGGCAACTTCGCCTTCAAAGCGATAACTTCGCCTGAGGCCAAGTTCGCCTAATTGATAACTTCGCTTACGGCTAAGTTCGCTTGATGACAACTTCGCCTAGAGCTAAGTTCGCCTGAGGCTTAACTTCGCCTAAAGCCAAGTTCGCCTGATGACAACTTCGCCTAAAGCTAAGTTCGCCTAAGGTTTAACTTCGCTTAAAGCTAAGTTCGCCTAAGGTTTAACTTCGCCTAAAGCCAAGTTCGATTAGAAAATAAATTAAAAAAAACCTAATGAAAAATGTGTTAAGACAGTTAATGTAAATAAAATTTTTCCAAGCTGGCCTGGCAGCTCGACCCCAGCCAGGGGCTCTGCCCCTTGGACCCTGCTAGGGGCTGCCGCCCCTAGACCCCGCTGCCAGGGTGCTGCCCCCGGACCCCCGTTCGTTGTGGGTAGTAATTAAGACTAGAAAGATGATATATGTAGTGATAGTTAATTGATATGTATACTTGTTATACAGTCAGCCGTGCACAACTGAGGAAAGGGATTACGATTAACGGTGAACGTAACCGTGTTCAGGTGAGTTTCTAGCCCCATTTATGTGTTATGTTTTCGGGGCTGTGTGCATACTCAATATGTTTGTTAATACGCTTATCCTAAGAGATAAGTGTATGCCTTATGTGGATAATGTGAAATGTATGAATGATTGCTTGATGGTACGTGAACGATCTTCGGATATTGCACGTACTGTCAGGTTGTAACGCTATGTATAAGGTAAGTATGATATGTATGCTTATGTGTATGAACGTGATAAAGTTAATAAAAGAAGGAAATGATGGTTGTATGGTTGTATAGTTACGAAAAGGGTACCGAGCCCTAATAATACTCGAGGTATGATGTATGGTTGTATGGTAACGAAGAGGGAATCGAACCCTACTAATATTCGAGAACTAGGGAACCGAACCCTACTAATATTCGAGGAAAGAGGGTACCGAGCCCTAATAATACTCGAGGAAGGAGGGTACCGAGCCCTAATAATACTCGAGGAAGGAGGGTACCGAGCCCTAGTAATACTCGAGGAAGGAGGGTACCGAGCCCTAATAATACTCGAGGAATGTAGGGTGTAATGCTCTTTATAACGTAAGATATGAAAGCAAGTTAATACAAAAAAGGAAAGTAAGAAAGTATGAAATTATGAATGAAAGAATATAAGTTTATGTGTATTGTATAGTGTATGATTAACTAGAACTCACTCAGCGTAGCTGACTTTTAGTATGCACGCAGGTGAGTAGGATGAGGCAGCTCGCTTGAGGAGACACGTGGCACTGAATAAGAAGCTGGCATCGGAAGACTAAAGACGTTTAAGTTTAATGTTTCGTTTATTTTGAAAGACAAAATGATGTTTTAAGACAAGACGTGTTTGTTATGAAATGTTTTATGAAAGCTTTTATATTCCGCGAATGTTTTAATTAACTCTGATATTTAGAATTGCGTTTATGAGTAAATCCAACACGAAAGTAGGGCTACCGGTAACGGGGCCTTACAATTAACATCAAACTAATAGACTATAATTAAAATTTCTACTTAAACAAAAAATAAATCACCTTTGGGCAGAATTAATATTTATTTAAGTATATGTGCAAAACAATTGTAACACATCACCTTTGGGCAGAAGTGGGACATTTATTTTAATTATGCACGGGCTAGTTTTGCTAAATAAAAATGTAACAAATCACATTTGGGCAGAAGTGAGACATTTGTATCATGTTAGGTAAAACTAACAAAAGCTTTTCAGTTATACTTGAATGATAGGGTAAATGTAACTCATCACCTTTGGGCAAAAGTGCTACATCAAAAGTTCATTCAAGTTAAGCCTTTATGTTTTGTAAAATTTTATAACATTTAAGGTTTACAAAATATTTAATTAGTTAATAGCGGAAAATGTTTAGAGTAAGGAAAATGGTTTGGTTATTCAATTAATCGGGTTAACCACCAGCATTAGACATAAAAGTATTAAAGCTAGTTTCAATTAACTAGTCCAATTATATCTCTTGTCATTTAAATCTGTAAACATTTTGTTTTAAGAAATTAAATAGTACAAGGGACAGTTAATATGTTATCAACAAGACGAGTACCCGTGCGATGCGGCGAGAAACAAATATTCGAGTGATCATGTAACAATTACGGATGTTCAAGGTTCGTTTGAAACCTTGAAAACATTTAAACCAATCACCACTTTTGATTAGCTGGTTTTTGAATGTTCAAGCCATATCAAACAGTTCGGTTTATGGTTTATACCAAAAATAGGCAATATAAAACCGGACCAGACTGTAAACTTATTATTGAAACTCAATGCGTGAAATCAAACCATTAGTACCGATCAGTTAATTAAATTTTCGACGGTTCAGTTTTGGTTTTCAATGACAAAAAATCTAACCAACGGTTTGGCTCACGGGATAACTAGAAACCGTTAAAACCGAATTGTGAACGCAAATACGTAACATGTTAATTTTCTTAATTGAAAAAAAAACTATAGAAATATCATGCCCAAATTAAAGACAATAAAATGCTTATTATTTTGGTGTAATTTTAAAGAAAATATATTAACGTATGAAAAAGTTACGGCCGTTGGAAATTCGTTAGTGGGAAGTTGGTTACAATTATAATAAAAGAGAATACATTGGTAAAGATGAATGTTCAAAGTTGTAACAATTTATAAAATTTACAAAAGTTGAATAAAGTTGAGGGGGAAATATTGTAAATATTTCTATGCATATTTTCTAATTCACAAGTTTGACCCATATCTTACATGCTATAGAAGGTGTACCTTATGTTTTACGAGTTATAAATTACTTAAAAAGTATGTGTCTGAATTTGCACATATCTCATGTATTATATATTGTATAGATAAAAGATATATTATAGCAGTATTTTTCCAGCATATAACATATTATTAGCAAACAACAAATCGCATAATGGTCGTGTGTGACACTCGTCAATTTCAGGTTAACTCCGTTAATTCAAACTTAAGATCACACAAACTGTAATGCATATCTCATTACATTTAAACTAAGGTTTAAATGACGTATGACAATCACTACACAAGTAGTCTTTTGGAAATTCATCGAAACACACACGAGTCGACTCAAACCATTGGTGAACAAATAATAAATATAATAAACAAGTACTTGGTACAATATGTATTAGGTTGTGATAATATATGGTTATATGTGACTAAGTGCTTTGTTTGTGCTAGAAATTGATTAACTAGAAGGTTAGGGGGTTAAATGTAACATAATTAATATTATAATCAGATTATTACCCAACCCTAACTCCCTCTTTTCCCCCTACGATCGTTCTTGTCCCCCTCTCCCTCTCTTGGCAGCCGTAACCCACCCACCCATACATACAAAGTGATTTCAAGCTTGTTGTGAAGGATTCAAGGTGCTAGATAGGTAATTAACATCCCCTTTAGTCATTCTATGAGTTTAATTATGCTATTGAAGGTGTTAATCAAAACCCTAAATCTTGAAAGTGATGATTGATGATGAGTTAGGGTTTAATTATGTGTTTGTTGATGATTTCTAGTGAATTGATAACTAGTTGTGTTGTTATTGATTGTTAATTGCATGTTTCTTGAAATTGAACTTTGAAGTAAAACCCTAATTGTTTATGTAAAGTGAAATTGAGATGCATGGTTGGTGGATTATGCATCTAGAGGGTTGTATGTATAAGTTATAGTGCATAGGTTAATTGTATGTTGAGTTTTGATGAAAACTGATGCTGGATAGATTCTTGAATTCGCGTTTAAATGGCTGTAACTCGATGTTAATGTTGTGTTTGGATGTAATTATTGACTATATGATGTAGTAGGTCGAGTCTAGTTTCTAAAAAGTATGAATTTGTAATTTTTGGATGTGTAAAAGTTAGTTTTTATTATTTTACAAATATGTTGTGCAAGTCTAATTCGGGAAGCCTACTGGTAGGCTGTTTTGCGATTAAGATATATCATAAACGACAAGACCAATCGGGTTAATTCCACTTCTGGAAGTTAATATTTTGAGTTAGGAATCTAACCCAATTGGTCTTGCATTAATTGGATTTTCATGTAACGGGAATAACAAATAACATTCTGTTGCGCATGATAATGACTGTTGTGTGTTTACTGTGATGTTTTGATCATTGCGAGAAAACCATATATGATAAAAATATAATAAAAATATTTTTAGAAACCTAATTCAAGTGTGATTATGTGATGATGTTTGGTGATTTATTGGACGTGTATTGATTTTTTAAATAGAGTAATCTTGTCGAGTGAAAATCTGCCTGGATAAAATAGCTGCTGAATTACTTAAGTTAACATGAAAAGTGCATAGTTGATCGATGTTTGCTATGTGTATGACTTAATTGCCCTTGTGGGAGTTAGTTTACTAGTAATGTACAATAGTAACACTTGACACGATATTTGTTCACGCCTGTAGCTTATCATCAACGTGTTTGTCGAGTCGCACTTATTTCACAAACGAAACACGAAACGTATCTCATTCATAAGTTTTATGTGCTGAGTCTAGGGACTCACTCGTAGTATAAATACTTAGAAAATTTCATTTTTGTTTTAGAATACTAGTGAGGATTTTCTGTGACGCACACCTCTCTCGGATTCTTTTTGTTATCTTCGCAAACAGTGAGTTTCACGACCCCTTTTACTCTTTTTAAACGCTTTTATTAGGGGGAGATAACATACTCCACGCTTTAGATTTTGTTATTCTTTATATATCACTTGTAAGGTTAAGTGGCAACAAACCAACTAAAGTCCTTCATAACATCAAACCGGTTAATATTGAGATAATAGTAGGGGTGTGCGTGGTGCGGTTCGGTGCGGTTTTTGAATAAATCCTAACCAAAAACCGAACTTTCGGTTTTATGATTTTTTAAAACCATTCGGTTTCAGTTTTTTCGGTTTTTGGATTCGGTTCAGTTTTGAATGCGGTTTTTTCGGTTTTGCTAGTCGAGCCAAAACTTTTTGGAAAAAAACACATGACCCAAGATATTGAAATCAAGCATGCAATTTTTTTTTCTTTAAACTAATGATCAATAGAAAATTGAATATTTTAACCTAAAATATTAAAATATTAAAAGATAATAAAAGACATATTTGAAATTTAAATTCAAAATCAAAACCGAAAGTACATATTATTTGTTTTTAATCATACTTGCAAACCAAATATATTTGTATTAACAATATGTTAAAATTAAACAAATATTCATCGGTAGATTTTGTTTTAATGATTATGGTTAAGATGTTATGGTTATTTTGGTTCGGTTCGGTTTTTCGGTTCTTAACAAAATTCAAAACCGAACCAAAACCAATATTTCGGTTTTTGCTAAAGTTGAAAACCGAACCACCGGTTTCTATTTCGATTTGTTTTTTTTGGTTCGGTTTATTTGATTTTATTGGTTTCGGTTCGGTTTTTCGGTTTTGTGCACACCCCTAGATAATAGCGAGTCACTGTTGAGTAGTACTACTGGGTTTGCCAAACCCCACCCAACTCTAAACTCGACTGTAGGTCTAGTGGGTGTAATCTTGGCTAACACATTACCATGGTCGTGGTTAACATGGTGGCAAGGCAATTGATAAACAGTCAGCTTCAGTGTCGAACACTTAGTAACGCATGCTTGATAGGTTAGCTACCTATTGATATATAATTGAGTTAACACTATCTGGTAACGTAAACGGAAACGCAAACGCTTTAATTTATTTCTATAAACTTGTGAACTCACCAACCCTGTGTTGACACTTTTAATATGTTATTCTCAGGTAGCCGAGGCGGGCGCGCGGTATAGGACATGCATTCGCTAAACACTATTGCTTTAAAAACTTCTTTTAATTTGTACCTTGATAACTTGGGTTTTAAGTCGTCCTATGTGGCGCAACTCTTAGGTTTACAATTTACGCTTCCGCATTTCATTTAAGACTTGATGTTTTGTTGGTTTTGAAAACTTTAAATATAGTGTTTGATTATAACTAATGATTCCGATCCTGTTAGTTCACACCCTCTGACGGTAAAACTCCGTTAGTGGATCTTGAGGGTGTGACAGATGGGTATCAGATCCATTGGTTATAGCGAACTAGAAATGCATTCATACTAGACTATAACCGCAACGACCCATTAGTTATACTTTTACGCACTGCATATATAAATATATATTATATATTTAGTTATTCGTTTTCTTTATCTCTTCACCTCATTCCCTCATACCGCGTAACCCATACACGAGTTGTCCCGTAGGGATGTCGACGCCATTATCATCATCATCATAATCCGACCCGGTGTCTCACGCCCCTGCTAAGGAACCGCAGCTACCCGGCTCATCACCACCTCGAGTAGTCCTGACACTAGCAGCTCCTGCACCGAAGAGGCATCGCCCATCTGGAGACGTGTACGAGGATAACAGTAACTGGAGTTAGTACCCAAGTTTGATCGAGCGGTTTTTCTACCGTGAGCAAGTTCCCACACTACCTCTCCCGAGCTATCTTATGTCCTTCAACACACTACCACCCCTAACCCAACCAGTGGAGCGCACTTTCGCAACTCATGCAGCTCTCACCTCTTGTTTAGATCTTGAGGAATGGAGCAGATCTAGGAAGAGAATTTCCTACTTGACTGAAGCCATGAAGGAATTTCATGATGCTCATGTCCAGCTAATGAAGCTAGTGCTCAAGTTGCAATTAGAAATCTTAGACTTGCAGGAAGGCGTTAGAGATGCAAGAGGTCATGCAACAGTAGCTCTAGCTCGTTGCGAGACACTAGAGGTACGAGTTGCCCCAATCGCAGCAGAACTGAAGAAGGATTCTGAAGAAGATCCTGAGGAGGAACCTGAAGAAGAGCCGAAGGCCAAGCTGGAGCCTGTACCTTCAAGAACTACCTGGACTGCAAGCCCAATTCGTTTAAGGGCACTGAGGGAGCCATAGGGTTCCTGCGTTGGGCAGAAAAAGTGGAGTCAGCCTGATGTGCAACTGTCCACCAGCCAGCAGGGTCAAGTTTGCTGCTGGAACACTACAAGATTTAGCCCTCACCTGGTGGACTTCTAATGTGCAAATTCTTGGGTTGGAATTGGCAAATGCTATGAATTGGGTAGAATTCAAGAACATGATGCGAGAAGAGTATTGTCCTATAGAGTAAATCTCCAAGATGGAGTCAGAATTTTGGGTTTTGAAGATGGTGGGCTCTGAAATTGAAGCCTACACCACCCGTTCTCACGAACTGGCAGTGATATGACTGCGGATGGTAGACCCGCCAAGTAAGAGGATTGAGATGTATATTTATGGTCTGGTACCCCAGATTCACGGTATTGTGACGTCTTCTAAACCGACTACTATTCAGCAAGCGATCCGAATAGCCCACAAGCGGATGGATCAAGCAGTGGCACAAGATATATCATAAAAGACATGACCAATCGGGTTAATTCCACTTCTGGAAGTTAATATTTTGAGTTAGGAATCTAACCCAATTGGTCTTGCATTAATTGGATTTCCATGTAACGGGAATAACAAATAACATTCTGTTGCGCATGATAATGACTGTTGTGTGTTTACTGTGATGTTTTGATCATTGCGAGAAAACCGTATATGATAAAAATATAATAAAAATATTTTTAGAAACCTAACTCAAGTGTGATTCTGTGATGATGTTTGGTGATTTATTGGACGTGTATTGATTTTTTAAATAGAGTAATCTTGTCGAGTGAAAATCTGCCTGGATAAAATAGCTGCTGAATTACTTAAGTTAACATGAAAAGTGCATAGTTGATCGATGTTTGCTATGTGTATGACTTAATTGCCCTTGTGGGAGTTAGTTTACTAGTAATGTACAATAGTAACACTTGACACGATATTTGTTCACGCCTGTAGCTTATCATCAACGTGTTTGTCGAGTCGCACTTATTTCACAAACGAAACACGAAACGTATCTCATTCATAAGTTTTATGTGCTGAGTCTAGGGACTCACTCGTAGTATAAATACTTAGAAAATTTCATTTTTGTTTTAGAACACTAGTGAGGATTTTCTGTGACGCACACCTCTCTCGGATTCTTTTTGTTATCTTCGCAAACAGTGAGTTTCACGACCCCTTTTACTCTTTTTAAACGCTTTTATTAGGGGGAGATAACATACTCCACGCTTTAGATTTTGTTATTCTTTATATATCACTTGTAAGGTTAAGTGGCAACAAACCAACTAAAGTCCTTCATAGCATCAAACCGGTTAATATTGAGATAATAGTAGGGGTGTGCGTGGTGCGGTTTGGTGCGGTTTTTGACTAAATCCTAACCAAAAACCGAACTTTCGGTTTTATGATTTTTTAAAACCATTCGGTTTCAGTTTTTTCGGTTTTTGGATTCGGTTCAGTTTTGAATGCGGTTTTTTCGGTTTTGCTAGTCGAGCCAAAACTTTTTGGGAAAAAACACTTGACCCAAGATATTGAAATCAAGCATGCAATTTTTTTTTCTTTAAACTAATGATCAATAGAAAATTGAATATTTTAACCTAAAATATTAAAATATTAAAAGATAATAAAAGACATATTTGAAATTTAAATTCAAAATCAAAACCGAAAGTACATATTATTTGTTTTTAATCATACTTGCAAACCAAATATATTTGTATTAACAATATGTTAAAGTTAAACAAATATTTATCGGTAGATTTTGTTTTAATGATTATGGTTAAGATGTTATGGTTATTTTGGTTCGGTTCGGTTTTTCGGTTCTTAACAAAATTCAAAACCGAACCAAAACCAATATTTCGGTTTTTGCTAAAGTTGAAAACCGAACCACCGGTTTCTATTTCGATTTGTTTTTTTTGGTTCGGTTTATTTGATTTTATTGGTTTCGGTTCGGTTTTTCGGTTTTGTGCACACCCCTAGATAATAGCGAGTCACTGTTGAGTAGTACTACTGGGTTTGACAAACCCCACCCAACTCTAAACTCGACTGTAGGTCTAGTGGGTGTAATCTTGGCTAACACATTACCATGGTCGTGGTTAACATGGTGGCAAGGCAATTGATAAACAGTCAGCTTCGGTGTCGAACACTTAGTAACGCATGCTTGATAGGTTAGCTACCTATTGATATATAATTGAGTTAACACTATCTGGTAACGTAAACGGAAACGCAAACGCTTTAATTTATTTCTATAAACTTGTGAACTCACCAACCCTGTGTTGACACTTTTAATATGTTATTCTCAGGTAGCCGAGGCGGGCGCGCGGTATAGGACATGCATTCGCTAAACACTATTGCTTTAAAAACTTCTTTTAATTTGTACCTTGATAACTTGGGTTTTAAGTCGTCCTATGTGGCGCAACTCTTAGGTTTACAATTTACGCTTCCGCATTTCATTTAAGACTTGATGTTTTGTTTGTTTTGAAAACTTTAAATATGGTGTTTGATTATAACTAATGATTCCGATCCTGTTAGTTCACACCCTCTGACGGTAAAACTCTGTTAGTGGATCTTGAGGGTGTGACAGATTGGTATCAGATCCATTGGTTATAGCGAACTAGAAATGCATTCATACTAGACTATAACCGCAACGACCCATTAGTTATACTTTTACGCACTGCATATATAAATATATATTATATATTTAGTTATTCGTTTTCTTTATCTCTTCACCTCATTCCCTCATACCGCGTAACCCATACACGAGTTGTCCCGTAGGGATGTCGACGCCATCATCATCATCATTATAATCCGACCCGGTGTCTCACGCCCCTGGTAAGGAACCGCAGCTACCCGGCTCATCACCACCTCGAGTAGTCCTGACACTAGCAGCTCCTGCACCGAAGAGGCATCGCCCATCTGGAGACGTGTACGAGGATAACAGTAACTGGAGTTAGTACCCAAGTTTGATCGAGCGGTTTGTCTGCCGTGAGCAAGTTCCCACACTACCTCTCCCGAGCTATCTTATGTCCTTCAACACACTACCACCCCTAACCCAACCAGTGGAGCGCACTTTCGCAACTCATGCAGCTCTCACCTCTTGTTTAGATCTTGAGGAATGGAGCAGATCTAGGAAGAGAATTTCCTACTTGACTGAAGCCATGAAGGAATTTCATGATGCTCATGTCCAGCTAATGAAGCTAGTGCTCAAGTTGCAATTAGAAATCTTAGACTTGCAGGAAGGCGTTAGAGATGCAAGAGGTCATGCAACAGTAGCTCTAGCTCGTTGCGAGACACTAGAGGTACGAGTTGCCCCAATCGCAGCAGAACTGAAGAAGGATTCTGAAGAAGATCCTGAGGAGGAACCTGAAGAAGAGCCGAAGGCCAAGCTGGAGCCTGTACCTTCAAGAACTACCTGGACTGCAAGCCCAATTCGTTTAAGGGCACTGAGGGAGCCATAGGGTTCCTGCGTTGGGCAGAGAAAGTGGAGTCAGCCTGATGTGCAACTGTCCACCAGCCAGCAGGGTCAAGTTTGCTGCTGGAACACTACAAGATTTAGCCCTCACCTGGTGGACTTCTAATGTTTAAATTCTTGGGTTGGAATTGGCAAATGCTATGAATTGGGTAGAATTCAAGAACATGATGCGAGAAGAGTATTGTCCTATAGAGTAAATCTCCAAGATGGAGTCAGAATTTTGGGTTTTGAAGATGGTGGGCTCTGAAATTGAAGCCTACACCACCCGTTCTCACGAACTGGCAGTGATATGACTGCGGATGGTAGACCCGCCAAGTAAGAGGATTGAGATGTATATTTATGGTCTGGTACCCCAGATTCAGGGTATTGTGACGTCTTCTAAACCGACTACTATTCAGCAAGCGATCCGAATAGCCCACAAGCGGATGGATCAAGCAGTGGCACAAGATATATCATAAAAGACATGACCAATCGGGTTAATTCCACTTCTGGAAGTTAATATTTTGAGTTAGGAATCTAACCCAATTGGTCTTGCATTAATTGGATTTCCATGTAACGGGAATAACAAATAACATTCTGTTGCGCATGATAATGACTGTTGTGTGTTTACTGTGATGTTTTGATCATTGCGAGAAAACCGTATATGATAAAAATATAATAAAAATATTTTTAGAAACCTAACTCAAGTGTGATTCTGTGATGATGTTTGGTGATTTATTGGACGTGTATTGATTTTTTAAATAGAGTAATCTTGTCGAGTGAAAATCTGCCTGGATAAAATAGCTGCTGAATTACTTAAGTTAACATGAAAAGTGCATAGTTGATCGATGTTTGCTATGTGTATGACTTAATTGCCCTTGTGGGAGTTAGTTTACTAGTAATGTACAATAGTAACACTTGACACGATATTTGTTCACGCCTGTAGCTTATCATCAACGTGTTTGTCGAGTCGCACTTATTTCACAAACGAAACACGAAACGTATCTCATTCATAAGTTTTATGTGCTGAGTCTAGGGACTCACTCGTAGTATAAATACTTAGAAAATTTCATTTTTGTTTTAGAACACTAGTGAGGATTTTCTGTGACGCACACCTCTCTCGGATTCTTTTTGTTATCTTCGCAAACAGTGAGTTTCACGGCCCATTTTACTCTTTTTAAACGCTTTTATTAGGGGGAGATAACATACTCCACGCTTTAGATTTTGTTATTCTTTATATATCACTTGTAAGGCTAAGTGGCAACAAACCAACTAAAGTCCTTCATAACATCGAACCAGTTAATATTGGGATAATAGCGAGTCATTGTTGAGTAGTACTTACTGGGTTTGACAAACCCCACCCAACTCTAAACTCGACTGTAGGTCGAGTTGGTGTAATCTTGTCTAACACATTACCATGGTCGTGGTTGACATGGTGGCAAGGCAATTGATAAACAGTCAGCTTCGGTGTCGAACACTTAGTAACGCATGCTTGATAGGTTAGCTACCTATTGATATATAATTGAGTTAACACTATCTGGTAACGCAAACGAAAACGCAAACTCTTTAATTTATTTGTATAAACTTGTGAACTCACCAACCCTGTGTTGACACTTTTAGTATGTTATTCTCAGGTAGCCGAGGCGGGCGCGCGGTATAGGACATGCATTCGCTAAACACTAATGCTTTAAAAACTTCTTTTAGTTTGTACCTTGATAACTTGGGTTTTAATTCGTCCTGTGTGGCGCAACTCTTAGGTTTACAATTTACGCTTTCGCATTTCATTTAAGACTTGATGTCTTGTTGGTTTTGAAAACTTTAAATATAGTGTTTGATTATAACTAATGATTCCGATCCTGTTAGTTCACACCCTCTGACGGTAAAACTTCGTTAGTGGATCTTGAGGGTGTGACACCGTGCTTATGTTTTTTATTAATTACAAGCATATACCATACAGATCAGCTATCAAAACCAGATCATCGATTTCTCATTTGATACAATTGTTTTAGTTATATAGGTAAGTTAAAATAAAAAGTACAATAAAAATGAGAATGGTGGGAAGGAATCTAATTCATTGATCTTAAATTTGGATTGTGAAGATTAATTTAAGAATAGAATTTGATGCAGAGGATGAAGGTAATAACCCACATATGATTACTTTGTCTCTCCACATGCAAAACACATGTCAATTTCTCAACTATTTTAAAATGTCTATAATTTTTTCATTTGACATTTTTCTTTGATTTTTTTTTCCATAATAACAAGCTTTTTTTTGTCTTAAATATAAATATCATATTGTTATATAAAAATAAAAAAAAATTGTTAGTAGGTTTTTTTATATCGTGTGATTTGTTTGTCAATTTTTTTTAATTGAATTTTTCTGTGCATTGTGTTATAAATTTTGGTCATTGTTTATTTCAATTGTTACTCATATTAAAGATAAAAAGTATAACAAAGATTAAATCATTGTGTCTTTTTGTTCGTCATTGTGTTTTAATTGTGCTCAACATTCACTTAAGTTGAGAAAAATAGTATTATGTTCATTGTGTATTACATTCAAGTCATTGTTTAATATGTAGATTTCATTTTGTTTTACGTTTCTACTCATTGTGTTATATGTATTTACCATTGTGTCTTACGTTTCAGGCCATTGTGTTATATGTATTCATTATTGTGTTCTACGTTTTAGGTTATTGTGTAGTATGTATTCATCATTGTATTTTATGTATTAGACAATTTGTTGGTATTTTTCATTATATTTACATATTATTACACAACGGTGTTATTAGTATTTAAAAAAACACAATGATCAGTTGAAAGACACAATGGCGAAAAAAACACATTGACAAACAGAAAGACACAATGGCGAAAAAAGACCAAACGGTAAGCAAAAATGACACAATGACATAAATTTTTTATATTTTTATAAAACAAATCATACTCATATTAAAGATAAAAAAAACTCTTGTTATTATGGTGAAGTTTATTTTAAAAATATATATATCATATGAAAAGGTTATAGATGCCTAAAAATTATGGGGGAATTAACATGTGAGTTGCATGTGTAGAGATAAAATGTGTACTATTATTTTTATACAATTTTTCTTTTGGCCCCTACTTGACACGTGTCAATTAATTATGAGTTCTTGCGCTTCTCATTTCTGTTAGTCTTTATATCATCCGTAGTCAACCACAATTGTGGCGTATTGAGGGGAAAACGCCGGGGGGTACCCCCACCCCACCCCTACCGGGCTTTTTTCCTTCGGCATTTTGGCCCAAGCATTTTCCACAAAACGCTATTATGGAACACATCTTAATGAATTTTGATAAAATTTTGTCTTGGAAGGGGAGAGAAAGGGGAATACATGTAGTTATTTTATGAGAGTTGTGGCGTTTAGCCCATTATGCCACTTTTTGCAAAACTCTCATTTAATGACGAGATGCCACATGGCGTAAAATACCCAAAGATTGGACGTTTTAACTACACATGGTCTTATAGAATAATCCAACCCTAAGTTATATTTCAATTATCTGATTTTTGTGATTACCACACAAGGGATTATCATGGTAAACTTAACTATCAACAGGAGTAAGTAATTAAATATATTATTGTTTTTTTTTTCAATTCTTTTAGTAATAATAATCAATATAAAACATATTTCAGAAATACAAATAGGCTCCATCTATTGGGACACCTCATTTTTCTATTTTGACACCCGATATGGGTCATATTGATCAACATGAGGCATATTAGTCCATCTAACAGACAAAAAGCTTGTCATGTCAGTTTTGGTCTGGTTGTTATGTCAGTATGTACCATAATGGTCAATATGGACTATATGAACCACAATGTGAATTTTTTATCAACGTTGAAGTTGCTTATAAGATGACATGTACCAATATGTATCATATAGGTAGATATGGACCATATGAACCACAATGTGATAATTTTTGGTGATAAGTATCGGTCATTTTGTATTAAGAAAAAAATATATTATTCAGAACATATGTATAGATTTTAGCTCATCTAACAAACAAAAAGTATACATTTTATTTAAGTGATTTTGTTAATTAATTTTACACTAAAAAATAGAAGTAATGGAAACTAAGTTCTCAAAACATATGTAGTTAACCAAATATTCAGAACATGTTAATCATACATTAAATACATGAACAATTAAAATTTGTATAAATATATAATCAGTTTGTACATACATAACAAAATTACAACTAATATTTGAAATTTAATATACTCAACAACCTAAGCTATGGTTGTAGATCCTGAGCGGGCGACGAATCCTGGGCGGCGGGCGGATCCTAACTGGCCGTCGGATGCTGGCGTGGCAATGGTAGTGGTCCTTCCTGTAATCCGTGGGCCTACCTCAAATCCTTCAATGTCTCAACCGCCCACCCCAACAAGTCTTCAATGCTATAACAACTCGGGTTTTTGAGCATATACTTTTACCCGACTCGGTTCAACATTCGGGTTATTTTCATTAATAATATTCCGCATTTATCGAGATTGTTTTAATTAGGTTTTATTTTTTTACACTTTTAGCCCTAAGTATCTAGTTGTAACTTCTTGTATCCATTCCTAATCTCTAGGGATTAGATTGTAACATTATTGTTATAACCCACATTACAAACAGGGTATCCGTTTTACCCATACCCGTATTTAATTGGGTTTTCTTGAACCCGAATCTAAAGATCCTTAACTTGGACCTCAAATCTCGTTTATTTGATGTATTGATATCGTAAATCGTTTGTTATTATCAAATTCGGCCTTAACCGACGATCTAATCAAGTTAATAATATCAAATCTGATCCGTTTTTCATAATAGCCTAACCGACAGTCCTAATTACCTATTGATCACGAAATCGTTTATGATTTTACAATTAACTATGATATACGCTCCTTAGTTAATGATCGGCATAATCCCCTTATTTAATTGAATTAGTTTACTCGTGGATAACTCGTTCTATTAACTCATCCACCGGCCACTGTTGTGATCAATTCGTCCACCCGCATTCATGTATTGAGGTAATTGATTATCATGGACGGGATAGATCAAATTGATTGATTAGGGTTTATAATAAATATGATTTGAAGTGCTTGTGTATTTAAGTTATGTAAACCAACTCTTAATCGCACGTCGTTGTAGCCCAGCTGGTTAATACATGTGAGTTTGGGACGGAGGTCGTGGGTTCGAACCCCTGCACCCGAACTTTTTGGGAAAATTATTATTAATACTCTTTTATATAAATTATAATCATATTAATAATGCTAATAATTGATTTAAAACTATTTTAATGAAAACCGACGCTATAGTACTCGTTTAACACTCGTTACAGTTCGTGTATATTCAAACATATAAGTATATATATATATATATAGAAAATGGTTAAAATAAAAAGACATAGTTTTGTAGGAAAAGTAGGAATGACTTAAAATTTAGAGTTAGGAACTATGTAGCCTAAATCCTTAATCCTAAGAAACTATTTGTATTTAAAAACTACCAATCTCAACCACTAGATCATATATCCAAGGGCTTAGATTTATTCTTACTCTTCCTAGAAAACTATTTCTTTTTATTATAACCCACCCATATATATATATATATATATATATATATATATATATATATATATATATATATATACATTACAAACTAATATTTTGGATTTGTGTATAAAAATAAAGTAAACTAATTTATAATAGCAAAAATAATAATAATTAAGTTATGATTTCATAAATCAAAATAATTATATTTCATAATAAATCTTGATATGTCATAATAAATTAGAATAGTATGATCATATGTCATTCGTTATAGCTTTGTGCTTCTCGACATCTTATTTATACTTGCTCGTTTGGTTAATTTGTTATTCTCATATGACTTGTTGTAATAACTTATTTTTATATATATACTGTATGTACATTTAAACTGGTGTTGCTCACTCAACCTCGTGTTGACAAAACTATTTTATTTTCAATGCATATGCAGGTAATCGTGTGATGTGAAGTAGTTGAAGTTTGAAAGATCACTTAAGGAATTATATTAGAGAAAACTTAATGAGACAGTTATTATTTTTATGGTTTTTGTTTATATGATGCACTATTGTTTTGATTTGGTTATTGTATGGAATATTTACTTTAATTGAATTTATTAATTATATATTGAAATATATAATGTTGTTTGATAGTAACTTTAAGAGCTGTGGACAATCAGTTCACGCCCCGTCATTTCCCCCGTAGGCAAATCTAAATAGACGTTTTGAGGATACTAAGGTTGTTGCAGTTGCGGCTTAGGTGACGGTGGTATATCATGATCGATCGGATCGTCAACATGAGCCCCGCCTTCACCTAGAAGTGCCTCATGATAAACCGGGATCACCGCCGGTAATGGCACATGAACAAAAATCTTATGGTCCCTAGAGTGAAATCGAAGGTCCCCATTGAACATGCATGTACAACGCATGCTCACCATCGATTTCTTATCAAACCTCTTTGACTCGATCGGCGGTAACAACCGTGTGTCCTCGTCCAGAAAGAAACCCAAAGACCGAGCGATAACGGTAACGTACTCCCCCCCCCCCCACCCCGATAGAATGACCCTCGCTTTTGATGATGATAGGCAGTCACAAAGTAATCCGCCAAACACCTCGCGAGGACGAGCAATCTCTGATGGTTAGGTATAAATCTTGTATAATAGTTCTTTAATTTTGTAGTTTTTAACTAGATTTTGTTAATTCAATGGTACATCAAGTATGCTTTTGATTTATAGGTTCGTGAGAGTTAAAGATACTATTTGGAGACATTTACGAGCACGATTTGAAGTCTCGGGAAGATCGGAGCCTCCGGTAGTTGTTAATCTGTTACACGTTACATTGACCATATCTCCTCATGGTTCGACACCCTACTTACCCTAGCTTGACTAGGTGATAAGGAACTTGATATAATTGTTTTTGACTAGATAGCGATAGTCTAGCATCAGCCTCCGGTGGAGAAGATAATATAAGAAAAGCATATCACAATACGTGAAAAGGTCACGACTATAATCCCTTGGTGCAGTGGATGTAGTAATGAGCCTGTGTAAGTATCGAATACAGGGGGTCTGTAATGGTGCTAACCTTCCCAGTCGATTTACCAAAAAGAATGTCGGCAATCACCATCCAAAAACTAACGAGGGTTTGCCTATCGTATCTTGTGACCCCCACCATGTAAAGCGGCATCACCGTCTTCGGCTCAGTGTACAAGCCGATATGCCTCCGGAAGGTGGAAAGTGACATCCCATACCAATTTCCCGCTAAACGAAACCGAACCTCTACAAACAGGTCGTCCGGGTCGTCCAACTCCTCTGGACGATCAGCAGGTCGAGGAGTGAGAGTGAAAGTGAAAGAGGAGATAAACTCGACAACCAACTCCCTAAACGATGGCTGGAACGCAGACTCAAACAACCGGTCCCATGGCATATCATGTCCGATGATCTCCCGTGCTCTGTCAACCTCTCGAAGATCCTCTAGTATCTTCCAGTCGATCGCGACATGTCCTCTGATACTCATCTTACGTAGCTTCTTACAGTGTCGTTGCAGCGGTTTAGGGCTGGCTGCAGCGGTTTCTCGTAAGAATCAGGAATGTCTGAGTGTCTGACTGATCATTAAAATTTCGCCGAAAAAATAGTCGCCGTCCCATCACGAAATTGTGACAATTTTGACAATGAGTGCTATTACATGTGAAAAAATGAAATAAATGAAATGAGAATGAATATTTCTAACATAGTCGCAGGTGATGGATGGTGTTATATAAATACCTATTATGCTCCATATTGGGCAATATGGAGCATATAGACGTAAAAGACAAACTTGACTTGTGGTATGCATGTGATTATGAGTAGGTAGGAGGGAATACGCTTTGAAGACCGTATGCATGTGATTACAAGTTGGTAGGAGGGAATATGTTTTTGTCTCCAAAGAGGACACAGGGTAAGCATGATATGCTCCATATTGACCAATATGGAGCATATTGTGAGAGATTAGACTTGTGAGACCCATTCACTTTGCATCTGATTTGTGTACGTGCGATCAGGTATGACATAAAGAACTTTTGTGTCTGATTTGGGGCCTAATATGCTCCATATTAGGCAATGTGAAGCATATTAGGGGTGTCAATATAGATGTTTGGGTGTGCCAATATCACGATCCTTCAAAATAACATCCAGGTACGTCATACGTGTACTTCTATTTGTTTTCTTATAAATGTCTTTTCCATAAAATGGAAATGAAGTCCAGTCAATTACTTATGTTTACACTGTGTAGTGACAAATAACATTTTATATTTTTTTCAATAACCCGTTGCTACTAATTCACAATTTCACTTAAGCAGTGTAGTAAATTTCATTTAGCATCACTCTTTGAACATGCACGGTAACTGATATGACTGTCTCATGCATATATAAAGTATCAAATAATATATATCACATAAAAAGATTACATGCGTGATGTGACTTTCAATACTGCTATTCATGAATTTGTCCAGTTGTCCCACTATTAGGGAATTCGGGGTGGTCCGTGATGGACAGCCCATCTCGCATGATCGGGTTTTGAACACCGATGACGGTCGAGTGATGGGTGCGGCCGTGATGGCCATCACGTGGTGACTCACGAGAAATGTGACCGTTGAGAAATAAAAAAAAATTAACCTATATAAATATAACTAAAATTCATCTTCAAATCCAACTCAAATACAACTCAAATCCTCTACTGCAAACAACATTCTAACATCACACCAATGGAGGGTTCAAGGAAACGTGGCTCGGGTTCAAAGAAAACCCAATCCCGACCAAAGGTTTGACAAAATCAAGGCGAGCTGGCGAGATTACGGTTACAAGATAACCCGACACAACCCAACCATTCCAACCACAACCTTTTCAACCATTCCAAAACCAACCTTTTCAATCGCAACAATTTAATTCACTGTTTTCATCGACACCTTATCAAAACCAACCGTTTATTCCACCTTTTTCTAGCCATATTTCTCAAAATATTCCGTTTCAAACGTCTTAACCGTATCAAACGTCCGTTGATCCCCCTAGAGGATAACAATGTTATACATCAATGTGCATGTGCTTTTCGTGAAGAAGACGACAATATGGATGAAGATGAACACGCGGAGGAGGATGTCACCGTCCGTAGACCTTGGTCATCCGCGGAGGAGGTCAACTTGACCAAGGCTTATTTACACGCCTCCGAAACAAAAAAAATACGGAAACCAATAAAAACGAGAGTTGTTATGGAGACGTGTTATTGCACATTTCGACAAACTTTCCAGTGCAACCGATCGAAACATGGATCAAATGACTTCCAAGTGGGGAGATTTGAATCAAAAAATGTCAAAATTTAATGCTTGCTACATCCAATTGGTAACTATTTTTTTAAATCTATTAGTTTATTTTTTTTAATAATTTATTACTTTATTTATACAATTTTGATATATATATTGGAGGAGAAAAAATTAACCCAATATCTAATTCTATTGGTTACTATATATCATGGGTTATAGTGGCCATTGATTAAGGCAACTCATCATTATTTGAAAATTTGTTAGCGTAGCTATCTCGTTGATCACATATTTTCTTTTTCTCATATTACAGTAGCCCTTAATTAAGACAACTCGTCACTATTTGAAAATTTGTCAATATAGTTATCCGGTTGATCACATATTTTCTTTTTCTTATATTATCAACAAGTATAATTTTATCTAATCAGTCATACTAGCTGAAATCTTACTTAGAGCAAACTTATTGATAGTGTCTGCGTAAGATAAGATGTACCCATACCATACCTTATCTTAGAGGCTAGAGATATTACTTTCATGGAAACTCTCAGCTCCAAAACCATAACTATATATATATGATAAATTTATTATAACGTACAATGTTTCTCTTAAATTTTAAAAAAAATGTTCCAAACAAGATAATACTAGTGAGCTTACAATAAAAAAAAGAAAAAAAAAAGAACATATTAAAATATGTAGACCAGTAAGAGATGTAGCATAATAAAGAAACAAAAATACGAGGACAAGAGAACACACAAAGCCACACACAAAATAATAAATACATGATAATCTAAGTCACTATAACAAAGTTAAGATAAGTATCTATTATTCTTTAAAATTTCTTAACCTTAATTTTACGACTTCTGATTCATGATGTCCTATCTTGAATCATGTCATCATACAATTATCTTAAATTAATCATAGTTTCTGTTTTATTAGATCTATTATAAATAAAATTTTCTTCTATGATAATCTTTTTAGTTACATTTCTAAAAAAGTTTGGGGTACAGGGTCGGCTCTGAGAAGACGAAATTTTTTTGGCCAAAGGCGGAATCTTTTTTGGGCCTTAAATAAAAGAAACATTTTATAGGTTTTAACAATTTAATTTTAAGTGTGCTTACTTGGTTATGATTTGAGTTGTGTAAAAAACTTTTGTATAAAAATAAAGTTGAAAATGTCACAAGTAAGACTAGAACCCACAACCTCAAAATAAACTTGAAAATGTCACAAGTAAGATTAGAACCCACAACCTCTTTGTCATTTGTCATACCTATTTGCCACTAGGCCAATCAATTGTTTGTGTAATTATGTTGAAACATAGATTATACATATTTTGTTTCATAAAAATATATATAACTTTTTTTTAAAAAAAATTTCAGGCCTAACGGGGTGTTGGGCCTATGATCGTCGACTACCCTGCCACATCCATAGGCCGGGCCTGTTGGGGTATCATATTTTTTAAAGCTCCACGTAACATTATTTATTGTTGTCAAGGCCCTTCATTTCTTCTCACTCTGTCACTCATTAATATGAATGGCGGTTTTGTAATGCCATATATTTATAATGGAAGTATCCCCAAACCGTGATCAGTAGAAGTGTAAAACTAGGGGTGGTTACACACTTCTATATGCACCTTTAATTAATGGTTAAGGTACACTTCTATTTGTATATATTATTAGTCTATTTGATTCTCACGTTTAGCATGTTAATTTCATTTGTATTTGATTCATATAGATGTTGAACCATCACACTTATTCGGATGAAACTTTACAACTATTCATGAAATAATAAAATATATGACGGTTATAACTGTTAAATAGTAGGAAGTATGCCAGTGCCTAATAGTTAGCACTGCTCGTAGTTACCATTAATAATTAGTTACTACTTAACAGTAACTTAACATAGACAACCATTTGTCACTAATGCACATTGCTATTGATTATTAGATGTCAATATTCTCGGTTTTCATACGACTTTTAACTAGCAAATAAAATCCAAAACATTTTCAAGAAGACCCTCGTGAGGGGTGTTGCCTCTTCATAGGGTAACAGTCATAGTGGTCTTGCTCCCTTGAAACCCTCTACGGCCTAGTGGCTCAGGCGCTCAGCCCTTTAAAACTAGACTCGACCGAATCTTTACTTTACACATCTTAACTCAAGTTAATATATATATATATATATATATATATATATATATATATATATATATATATATTGCAGCTTCTATTTTGGTTTTAACTAACTCAACTATATTAAAAATGATATTAATGATACTAAAATAAACATTATTTAAAAAAGAGTTAACCTAAAAGAGGTTATGGAATCTATATAAATTGCTACTGTATGTAATGAGTTTTAACTTTTAAGAATTGTATTTTAAGAAAATAAAAAGGAATGTGGGCGTCTCTAAGATTTCGAGTGCTCAAGACAAATATCAAAAAATGCCTTATAGAACTTTTTTTAAGACCGATGATTATTCTATTGTTTTGTATATATTTAGATTTTTTTTAATAGTTTTTACTTGGGTCTTTATATAAACCCAAACAATAACAATAATCAATAAGACGTACGACATATAATTATTTGTGATAAAAATAACAAAAATGTATTTTTCATTACTAAAGAAATGAGCTAAAAAAACATTACATAAAATTTAGATATTAACATTCAAGTTTTTAAATATTTAGAAGTTAATAATTTAACTAATGGACTAGACATTCTTAACTCTTTTAATTGTAAGCACCTATTTAAATGTAAAAAAGTAAATATTAAAATATTCACAACACAACTAGTCAACTACCCATAATCTTCTTTTTTATTATCTTTCTAGAGCAACCATAAACCATTGCAACAATCATCATTTCTGCTAGATTTTTTTTGTTTGATCATGTTTTCAATTCACTCACCATCTTCGTGCCCTTCGTCAAACATGTGCCCTAGATGCTGGCTGAGCTCTGCATGGGGTCAGGGCCCGGGCCTGGGAATGTGACATCCCCTCTTCCCTTATTAATTGGTCTCTCCTCATTTTGTCATTCGGCTCGTCTATCTAACCCTACTACAAAATAACCATCTCTATTAATTGATGGTTCCTAGCTTCTTCATGGCCACCATTTTACTTATCACCATTGTAAACCATCCTTTTGCTAACACCTTAAGTCTATCGATCCTAGACTCTTAAAAGTATGAGAGTTTGTATTTTTATTTTTCTTTTTGAGTGAGTTTCTCTAACATAATTTAACCACTATAACAACCCCCTTTACATGAACTAAACTCGAAATGAAACCCAAAGTTGTAACCACTAGCCGCCCTCTTCCATGAACTAGGGGAGTTCATCGGTCTGGTTTTCAGGTTTTTCGGTTTATGTCGCTTGATGCATTCGATTACACCTGAAGGTCAAATCTTATTCAATATGGACTATTGCCGTAGTTTCTCTACCTAAGAAAGAATATTAAAATTTTAGCAAATCACATGAACGATTAGGGTAATTTACCGTTATCTTTCATTTAATTATACATGTTTAATGTTCTCATTCATATGTGGTTAAAACATCGAGTATACTTGAGACATCAAGGGTTATTTTACCACCTCATATTCGTCCATTCTTTTTTTTTAAATCTATTTTCCCATGCATAATATTCATCCATATTAATGCATTTTAAATATTATTTTTAAGTTATCCCCGACAAGTACTTAACTAACTTATTAAATATAGATGGTTTTGGCGAGCAACTCGTGCATTTGGTAAAGGTTTTGGTTAATGATGACCACTGCTACCAACTATTCAAATGCAATTATATCCATTCAACCAATATATCAACTAGAGTCGTTGTAGGACGACACATATAATAATTGTTAGTTTTTCAACGGAGCTGCGTACTTGAATGAGACCAAGATATGCTCCACAACATTTGATATGATCCCGTGTAATCGTATTAAAAGATTCTTCGTTCATAAGCTTATCAAATGATTATGCTTAAAAACTTGATCAAAGTATCTTAGTTCTGCCTAGCTAGTTATTATTTATGTACAAACAAATGATTGTTAGGTCACTACTACACAATACGTGATAGTTATTTATGCACATATAAACAAACGGGCTATAGTAAGTGGCTTACATGTTACAGGTCAAGCGACTATTATTTAGATAATTTTTAATAAAAACATGTCAACAGTCACGGGTTACGGATCAAATGACGATTTTTAATCAAACCCTTAAACAACTACTTGCAATCAGAATCCATACAAAGCACCAAATCTATATCAGTTTCACCAAATCTACATCACTTTGACTTTAGTTAAAAGTCCGATTTATCCTTAGTAATGTGAGTTGGTAACTTCGACTCTAGTTCAACAAATCCAGATCTATATCAGTTTACTAATTTTTTTGAACTTAACTCTTTCAGTTTTGAAAATTACCTAGTTTGCTCTTTTGACTTTTCACAAGTCAATCTTTTAAAATTCCTAAACTGCCCCTGGCATTTGATTTGAAATTCCTAAACTGTCCCTGGTCATTTGATTTGATTCGAAAGCCAATCCTTGATGCGAGAAAGACCAGAAACCAAACTGTCCAAATTACCAGAATCTAGTTTGTTGTTGCCCGAAATGTCCCGTGAACCAAAATCTAAGTTTCAACAATCATCCTTATAAAAAGCAGAACCTACAATTTAACCCGAATTATCCTTAACAGATCTGTTCTCAAACAGATTAAAATCCTACAGTTTTTGTCTCTAGCCTGTAGTAAAAAAAAACCTCTGCGGCTCCAATTATACCCTTACATCAAATTGAACCCGTAATTAGCCTGTATACACGAAACAACTCTTTTAACCCATTGTTAATTTTGTGATCTTTTGCAGTCAAAATGCATTCAAACTGAAACACTTGTAGATCACAAAATACAGATTATTGCTGGCTTTAAACTCAAGCATCAAATTTAGTATTCCAATAATGCCCCTGGATCGCATTTCGACCATTTTAATTATATCGTATGCCTAGCTTCGACAAACCTTTACACATGTTAATTGTTTCTCTAATCACAATTAAAGCATTAACTATTTATAAATTCGCCGGTGAGATAGATGCGCATCACATGGAGGCAAATGCGGGTCACTATACCAACCCGACCTCTCCACTGTTTCTCTAGCAATAACATTAATGTTAACATTAGCAAACATGCAAAGAAGATACAACTTTTAACAACCTTTAATAACTTATGCCAACAACAAACACAATATTTGTATTAAGTCTGTTCATAATTATAATGATATTATGAATTAGATAATACTTTGACAAGTAAACTTGATTTTGAGAAGGTGGCAACCGAACAAAAGGTAAGAAGCAATCATTATGTCACAACATTAGTTGTTAGTTTGCGGAAAAAAATGATAATAGCAATGATCACTTCATTAAATTTTTCTTTAAAATGGGTTATTTTGGCATTAAACTCTCCTTGATGTAGAGTGAATCGTTTGTAAAGAACGATGACAAGTCAATAGTTTAACCTCCCTAAGCCACTTTCTAGTTCTTAGATTTTGAGTTATTTTACATGATATGAAGATATTTTAGTATAAAGATGAAAGAAGTTGTAGATCCTTGTAACTATATTGATAGCAACCATATGAGTGACAAGCCGATATGGACGAATTAAACGAGACTGTATTTACAGATGGGATCGCTCCATTCATGCGGGTCAGCCGGGCAAATACCCCTGAAAGTGGCCTAAGGGATAACTCCATGCAGCTCATACTA
The DNA here is from genome assembly GCF_021521415.1 of Bidens hawaiensis. Lineage (NCBI taxonomy): Eukaryota > Viridiplantae > Streptophyta > Magnoliopsida > Asterales > Asteraceae > Bidens > Bidens hawaiensis. The sequence goes on from NW_027491351.1 coordinate 52,331, forward strand.
TCCACATTTATCTTCAAGTTGTTTGTTTTGCTATCTTAACTTTGTTTTCGTTTACTTCAAGTTTATTTTATTATTGGAAGGTAGTAATCAATTTTGCTAGAAACATGGGTAGTTTTATATCCTTTGTTCTCTACGTAATTGAATCCTAATTAACAAATGAGACACATGATTATGTTTGAGAAAAGTTCAAGTGTGTTATTCATTGGTGAAGTAATATTCTGTCTTTGCTAACTCGATCTTAGCAAATCGAGAAGGTGATCTAAGGCACTTTGGCTCCAGTTATTGGTGGCGTAACCATATCCAACAACTAGACCCATGACTCTACCATTACTTGGGTGGTGAATCTGCATCCCAAGATAGTTGTTAATCTATCTGAATTCTATTCTTTCTATTTTTTCTGTTGTGTTTCAAAATCGCATTCCTGAACTATTTTTACATCGTGTCCCTTTAAAAACAACCAAAAACGAAGATTTATTAAGAAAACAAAAGGAAAAACAAAGTATTTTGATATGCAAAGGCTTAATAGACAAAGAAGTAAAGATTAACGCACACCCAAACACAACTTTATCATTTACATGCAAAAAAATGTTTGTTTGGTGAACAATTCCAAGGTCCATGCATATCGTAACTTGATCCAAAAATTAAATTCGTTGCCATACAAGCAAAATACTTCGAACTAAATATTCACTCTAATTAGTTGAGTGATCAAAGTTTTCTTTAACTTAATCGAGTAGAACGATACAAGCTCAAAATTTATAATTTAACATTCATTTCAATCATAATATCATGAACTACAATATTGTTATCAAAGTTCTTCTTTAACTTAGTAAATTACATGCCAAAAAAACTAACTTAGTATCCACTCCAACTATAAAGCAGTCAACTAAGGCATAGTCATCAAAGTTCTTCTTTAATTTAATTGAGTAGAAATGACAGATACTCAAGAATTCTAACTCAATATTCACTTAAGCCATAATATCGCCAACTCGCATGTCGTATTCAAAGTTCTTAACTTAATTGAGTAGAATTTATAAAAGCTGAAAAATCATACTCAAAATCTACTTTAACCACAACACCATCGACTTGGATGTAGTCATCAAGGTTCTTCTTTAACTTAACAATCTCAAAAATTCTAACTCAATATTCACCATAAGATGTAATACCCCGCACTCGGGTTTTTCTTATCAAAGTTCTTCTTTAACTTAGTTGAGCAGATCAAAGTTTCTCTTTAACTTAATTGCGTAGAAACGATGCAACCCCAAGAATTCTGATTTTGTACCACTTCAACCACAATACCATCGGCCCGAGTGTCGTCATTCTTCTTTAACTTAATTGCGTAGAAATTGCGCAAATATAACACACTTGTAACATGATACTCATCCCCACCATATTTTACCCAATCATTTCCAATAAGTTGGTTTTACCTTTCAAACCACGCATTTAGTTTTTTAAGAGAGTTAAATCGCTTAAACAAAACAATATTTCCGAGACCACCTATTCTAACAATACAAATCATAATAAGGGGGATTTGCATAAACGAGCCTATCCCCTTCCCCCATCGTATACATCTATCTATTACATGATGTTACGCCGATCTAAACACGGAACCCTAAGTTATTATCAAGATCGATAGAAAAAGGTTACCTCCAACTTTCGCCGGCGATGATCTAAGTAGCCTAAGGCTCGACGAGTATGTCTTGGAGAAGATATAGGAAGAAAGATGGTTTGATTGGTGTGACGGCGTATGAAATAAGTGGGGCTTTTATAAGCCTGTCGATTGGATCTGAAACCTAAATAGGGGTTTTTTTTTTTCTAAATAACATTTTGTTGATTTTAGTACAAAATAATTTTTCTTTTGGTAATGATCCGTTTTTTGTTCTTTTTCCAAATAAGGTTTTTAAATTCACGTTTTAAATTTTATTAAATAAAATAGAGATGAGAATGAAATAACGGGAATTGGTCTCAAGCGTCAAAGAGCTTTACATTGAAACACAGTTCAATTAAAATACTTATATTTTTGTTCTTAATAGAAATTTATCGCGGATAACTCTTACAACATATACCTTTCTGGTTATCCGTTTTAAACTAAGGAGCTTCAAAATAAGACTAGACAACCTACTTCATTGTCATGTTCTAGTTTAAAGAAGTTTTACAAATGATAAGATAAATACCAATAATTCAAGTTATAAAATCCCAAGGCCTTGACCGCTTGAGCATGTTATTGTTGAACTTTTCCTACAATGGATAAGGAAGTTACACAAGAAAACACAATAATTGTTACAAAAAGATAAATGCCCAGCGTAAGCAACACAAACTAGGGCGTAGCCTTACGTCGCCTAAGGGCATAGCCTTATGTCGTCTTAGCGTAGGGTGGGCAGCCACGGCATAATTAGGTGAGGCACGACATAAGGCTACGCTAGGAGAGGCGTACCTATGATGAGGTTGGGTTGCACACCATTTTCTCATATTTTGTCTTAATTTGACTTCATTTTCAGTGAACACACTTAAGACTCATTGTACCCTTTTTACCAATCTTAAAAACAAGTTAAAGACCTTTCCTTAATTTCCACTAGCTTACATGATTTCCTGCCACAATATTATCATAACGAAATTCAAATTCGAACCTCTAAAATGACATAACCATAAAATCTTTGCAAAGAGAGAAATCTCTACTCACAACATGCAAGTTTGGTAAATACAATACCATATCCGCCAAGTTATACATAAAATAAAACACAAAATGTACGATTTAGTCATCAAGACCAAGTTTATATGCTTTTTTAATTATATTCCAAAACACTTATTCCGCTTCAAGTAACAACAACATAATGAAATATAAAATCGAGCAGTCGATATTAACATATCCATATTAGCAATACCAGGTATTCCTCCATTGATAAGACCTATGTTTTGAATAGTGGAAAGTACCAAAGTCCTTAGTACTACATTTGGATTCGAATACCTGTTGACGAAAATAAGGAACTAGTTTGGCGATCTTTGTTCTTAATGACTCGGTTATCTAAACGTTCGTCGTTTAGATTATTAGCTCAAAATTTCACAATTCCTATCACATTACGAACCACAACATAATAGTAGCACCAAAGCATCATTTATTTAGATGCTCTATACACGTTAACAAGCTTGGCTATATAGTTAGTCAACTAAAACACATGTTACCAAGGACTATCAAATACGAATAAAGACCCGTTTAAGACTATGTTTACATTGATTGATGCAAGTATTTTTCCTTGTGTAAGAGATTTTCCATCAAGTTAACATTTAACTTAGTAATTACAAAGATTCATTGCATTTTCATAGTTCAACATTTGACATTTTTTTTGAAAGATCAATAAAAATTTTTATTCAGAAACTAACAAGGAGCTAGACATAATACATCCACCAAATTCAAGCCAAAACAGACCAACACCAGCAGCAAAACGCCATCACAATCCTATTTCCATCGAAAACTTCGCCAATCTTCCACCGTTAAGCCCCTCCTTTTTGACCGAGATTTAACCCACAAGTAACCAATAGCTTTGACTTCTTTAAACACATTATGCGTGATAACTGGGTTACCATTATGTACTCTATCGTTCCGCTTCTTCCAAAGACACCAAATAGTTATCAAGCACACCGCATGAAAAGCTTTAGACTTTTCTGTTGAAGCCGCTATGTGTTTATGAAGATCCACCAAGTCTTGCATACCAAATGAATAAATTGAAGGGACTTTGCACCATTGGGAAATTAAACTCCACAAAACTTGAGCAACTTCACACGTTATAAAAACATGGTCAACCGATTCCTCCTCCTTTTCACAAACCAGACACGCGGTTGAGACAACCGAAATGTTTCTCCTAACTAGCGCATCCCGTGTTGGAAGCCTATTAAGCACGACACCCCACGCAACAAACCCCACCTTCAATGGAACCCAATTATTCCATTCAAACACCGAATCGGGACAACTTAACTTCTCATCAAACATTAGACTTTTTAACCCAAGGACCGTATACTCAACATTTGACATTAAAATGCTTGTTTTACACTCTTCTCTCACTTTACACTTGAAAAATCTTTCTTTCTTAAAAACCCCTCAAGTTTCCTTCATACAACCCTAATTTCTACTCATTTAGATTATTCATATGACAAAACACCTAAATTTCAGAATCTCAAGTTTACTCACGAACCGTTATTTACACAACAAGAGTTGAAAATAATGATATTTACTTAGATATAGAAGTGTTATTGAACGTGTGCCTTAAATTACATTCCCCTTCTTTTGAGAAGCATTTGATTGCTTCATGTTGTACTCACACGTCTCAACGATTCCTCGTTTTCTCATATTTGATAGCATGATTCAATCTAAATACATCTTTGTATCCAATATGGAATGTTCATCTCATTATACCAAGCATGCGTTCCCATATGACTGTGTCGATATATCATTCTGTTGAATGTTCCCTACATACTATGTCTTTCATACATATAATTACATTCAAACATTTCAACAATGTTGTGAACCCGCTTTATATTAATTTAAACCCAACACCGATTAGTCACTCATTTAGTGTCATGTGTTCTAATTACGCATTTCATTTACTGTAGAACATTGACCATAACTAGTCACTCATCATAACTAAAATCTCTTTCTGAACAATCAAAATCAACTCTTTTCAATACAAGCTTCATATCATTAACTCATTAACACACTCAAGTGTGTGAAAATTCATAGTTTTTGCACTTTTAATTAAATGGATTTCGGACTTCAACTAGCGTTTTCACACGAATTAAGCACTATTATTGACAGTTTACTATCCAATGTTTAAAAAAAATCCAACATACATGTATGTATTCTAAAATTCTCATACAAATTATTTTTGTGAGTTCATAATTTATGAAACAAATCAAAATTTCCATTAAAGAAATTTTAATTCTTTATAATCTCTTCTAATCAAAAATTTCTGGTTTTTTTTATAAGAATTGTCAATACCCCTTTCACTTCAAGTCAACAGGCTTTTAAACATTTTTTTACGTAGTCAAACACATTTAAAACTTGTATTTGAGGTGGGGGCTTCTAAATTCCTTAAACATTCACATAACATCTTGTGACTATTTGAATATTATTCTTCTCATATTCAAATTAATTAAGTAATTTATTTCACTTGGTGATTAATCACGTTTCTTTCTTCGTAATTATATTTTATATTAAAGCTTGTCATTCTTGCATTCACCACAACAACCTCATCATCATAACATATTGCCTTGCCATATAAGTAATCTATAAGGAATGTGTCGATTAAACGCAATAATTTCAATGGACATTTTTTACTTATAAAAAAAAAACATTTTTATTGACTTCTTTTGAAATTCTAAAGTTTTGTTACAATACAAATTCTTTGAATGAAGAGAATAAAATGTTCATAGGTATGTTTATTAAAATATGTATTAACGTAAGTAAACCATATAAACTAGGTATATAACTTTATTAATTTCCTTTTACATTTTTATTGTGTTTTAAATATGTTAAATTAAATTGAAAAGGTAAAGGTAAGAGAGCGGGTTGGTTCTCTCTCTTCACTGTCTAATGCAAGTTTTTATTATTTATCATTTTTTTTTTTAATTTTTTTCCTACTTTGTTTTATGGAATCCCTTATATTCAACATCTTCGTACCATTAAAACAAAGACTCTTTGATATTATTATTTACCAAATTAAAAGATTATTTTCTTATAACAACTTTATTAATACAAGCTAACAAATTAAAAGTTTGTTTTTAGTTACAATCTTTATAATTAATACCACTAAAAGTTATTAATAGCATTCAATTATATATAATGCATTATGAAATCTTTTTTGTATGATTTTTGTCAAAATATTGTAATAAATGCACATTTATTTGTAATAAAGTAATGTATAGAGCAATCAATTCTATTTTATTTATCTTACAATACTAATAAAAAAAAATGTTGAAGCTTAGGTGTTAATTAGCCTACATTTATCTTAATTTCTAATCTATCATCTCATTCATTCTAGCTATTTTATGAGTCAAAATCATTTTGTCAAGTGGGTTATAACATAGTGTGGATATTATTCATTATTGAATTAAGTTTCATTTTCATACTTGATGTTTTACCAATTACACAACTTTAATATTTTTTTTTAAATTTCTTGACCTTTCCATTAAAACCATGCCATTTTAGTACTTTTTATTAACCACCCGTTTGTTTTTTTCCATTAAATCTGAATTAAATTAATTTATAAGTATTTTGAGAATCATAATTAAAATAAAGGATCTAATTTATTTTTATTATTTGACAAATCCCATCTAATACACAGATTCAAAAGCTAGTTTATTTATATTTAAGAATGGAAGCTCACAAACATGCTATTTAACCCTATTCATAAACTAAATATTTTTCGCATGTTTAACCCTATTCATAAATTAAATAATTTTTTTTAACTACGAAATTAGTATTAATATAAGGCCTTTGTCTTTTTCAAATTTACTAGCATTAATTTGAAAAAGGTAAAGACGTTGCATTAATACCACTTGACTAAAGATTTTTTTGATATTAATTCAAATTTACTAGCATTAATATATTAGTTTATTTAACATTCTTTTGTAGTGATTAAAGGTTGTTGTTTTTTTTTTTTTTTTTTTAAGATTATGAACTTTATCAAATAACCACAACCAAACCAATAGGCAATAGGAACAACAAACAAAAACTGTAAGCTCCAACTCCTCCATCGAGCCCCAAGGAGTAAGACCACTACTATTAGCAAACCATCTATGGTTTGTTATATTATTTGAAAAAGAAAATAAAAAAAAAATCAAAAGATTGGAGCAAACTAGTTTGCAAACCTTTATGCAAACAACCCAAGTGAAGAGCATTATTGCTCCACCTCACTGCTTTTTGATTTATATTTTAACCATAAATAACTAAAAGTTTTTATATTTCTCAAAGTTTTTATATTTCTCATTAAGTCTTCAATGCGTTATGGGTTATAATATTTTTATTTTGTTTTGTTTTGTAACGTGTTTCCAATATATGAATAATACTTATTAATATGATTTTCAAATTTATATTTTATTACAACAACAGCTTAAGTACTGTTTAATTTACTTTTAATTATACTTTACAGTACATAACGGTACTGAAACCATTGACCTCTAACTTTTTACTTAAGTCATCTATAATGTTTAAAAGTAAGGACCAAGTATTTTACGTTTATTTCACCTTTTTTTTTTAGTTTTATAATCAAAATGGTACAATTACTTAGACCATCTCCAATAAGGCATTTTTAAGGAGTGTTTTTGAGAGTTTAATATCAATAAATAAATAAATTAATTAATTAATACATATTAATTACTAATTAATTATTTCTTTCTATTAATATGCTCTATAAACTATTAATACATGAGCACATAAATGGACACGTTTAATATATTGAATGACAATGGCTAAAAATTATAAATCATAAATCATAAATAATTAATAAAGAAGTAAAACCTTATGTTTAATATCAGTCAAATAAGTAAATGAATATTTAGCAAGGTTTTTATATGTCAGTGATCTCTAGCTAAAGTTAACTCTCAAAAATTTCAGTTTAAAAAAGTGTGTGTTCAGGTTTGGGCATAAAATTTTTCATTTAGACGGGTTTCCTTTTCAGAATGGTGTTTGGTGCTTCTGGAAAGAAGATTGAACGGGTAAGTAAGTGATCCAATAAAATTAATAAACAGATAAAAAAAAACAAGGTTTGTAGATGGGCCAGGAACAATAACACAATATAGAATTAGGGTTATCTTCAACTCTTTATAAGGTATATTGTAGCTACAGAATTAGGGTTTTTCTGCTTCTCTGTTTAGGCCCATGGGCCTGGTTGCCCATTATAGCCGCCCACACGCGCTCTTGGCCTTTTCTAGCTTAATGTGATAAACTTAGTGATTGCTTGGTTGCATTTATTATTAGGTTTTAATGGAAGATCAATTAAATAAGTCATCAACTTAAAGATTCTGAGTTATAGTCTTATATAGGAATCTAGAGTAAAAGGTGCACTTGAGCTTAAGCTTGTGCTCTTGTTCTTTGCTTTGTTTAAATACGTTCCACTCATTGGATTTTAGAATTGCGTAGACATAAATGCCCCTCTGTGTCCTTAACGATATAGACTTGTATAAATATAATTGTATCTCTACTTTTGCACATTTATATCCTTGCAGCATAGGTCAAAACGTTGAAATGTAGACTTCTTGTTCTCAGTGAATGGAGAAAGAAGTGAAGGGTATGAATACATACCCAAATTGAAAAAATAAAAAAAAAGGAAAGGTCAAGTACTGAGAACATTGTAGAAGCAAGTTTATTGCCTCTCTTATACATATACACTAGAAATGACCTTATAAAAATGTGAAAATTAGGAAAACTCAGTGTTTGCAACTTTTTGATGTGGATGCTGCCTTCTTCTACCATGAAAATAAACTTAAAAAGGAGTTTAAATAATTTGAAAATCAAATATAAAGATGCAAATGTGAGATACAATAGTTAAGTCTTATATTAGCATGCTATTAGGGATGTTTAATCATTTTAGTATATACTGTTACAACTGAATACAATCAAAATCCAACACAATACAAATTTATTTTTTATTTATAAAAGGTAACCAGTTCAATAGTCGAATCCATATATGGTGTTATCTTAGTACACTATTATAGTATTATTTGATAAATCATTATTATATACACTTCTATTGTTATCATTCATTATTAAATACTACATCAACTCCATATGGTAATTTTAGTTTTTCCTACTTTGTGAAACAGCCAAAACAAACTGTCCTAAATCCTAATCCGATTCTCCAAGGAAACATCAAAACTGAAGTTGTAAACGATCGTTCATTTGGACCATCGTCTTGTGGTGTTGGCAAAAAAAACAGGAAACCAAAGATTTCTAAACAGGGTAGATCTGGAAATCATGAACCAAATGCCGGTGATATTGTTTAACTCTTATTATTTGCATTTACATATGTTCATTTGTTGAAAGTTTAATTTTAAAAAATGTGGTTTGTTATCTTCTATTTCAGACCCTTATGATCTTAATATAGCTGCTGCTTGTCGCTATGATAGTTCACTTGGTGAGTTTACATGCTGGTTATAGTTTCCAATTATGTGCACCTGTAACATGGTTATGAATTATGTGGTTATTAATTCTAAAGATTAAACTTTTTTGTTGTTGTTGACAGGACTCCTGACAAAGAAGTTTGTTAGTTTGATACAGGCAGACAAAGATGGCATTCTTGATCTAAACAAAGCTGCAGTTATTTTAAAAGTATGATCAGATGCATGCTCCACTCTTTCATAGTTTAGAGTAGGGACGTAAACGAGCCGAAATGTTAAAAGCCCACCCTGGCTTTGCTTGTTTATCTTTAATGAGTTGAAATGTTGAGCTTTAGCTCGGCTTTCAATAGCTCGAAACAGCTTGTCCAGTTGGCTCATTTATTTTTAAAGATTCTAAATATTTTTATGTATTACACATATTGATGTATATAAAAATTACAAACAATAGAAGTCTTGATTTATATATATTGAAATTTGAGTTATGATTTAATATATACAAATTTAGGCTTTACTTGTAAATGATACAAACGAGAATTTTCAGCATTTTATTATTTTTTGCATCAAAAAGTGTCATACGGCTGCAAGTCACAAATATATATATATATATATATGGGTTTTAACGTAAATGAGCCAACAAGCGGAGCCAGGAGCCGAAGCAACCTTGGCTTAAGCTCGTCTCATTTACTAATGGGCCAAGAACGAGCCATGAGGCTTTTTAACAATCCTAATTTAGAGTCACTAAATCTGATTATGTTCACGAGTGTAAATAATGGGGCAAACAGGAATGGGTTGAAAAATAACTGGAGAAAACCTTATCCTTTTCTATTGTAAAGTTTTTATATGAGAAAAAAGAAAGGAACTTGAGGGAAATTATAGGTTTCAAAGTTCCCAAATTTGGGACGATTTGGAGAGAAGTAACTTTTCCGCACTTTTTATTGTAATGACAAAACTACCCTAGACGCTGCAAATAGATTTAACTGTTTATCTATTGCATTCGAAGTCAAATAATTTTCCATTCATCAAGAGAAATATATATCTTTTACATGTTTGCAGGTACAAAAGAGGAGAATTTACGATATTACCAATGTACTTGAAGGAATAGGGCTAGTAGAAAAGGCTACAAAAAATCACATTAGGTGGAAGTAAGTTCTTTTTTATCCTTTTGTTCCATACATTTGTGTATATATTCATTTTATAATGCATTGACTTTTTATTAACAGAGTAGATAATAATTTATCACCACGTAAACAACTTGATGATGCAAAAAGATTAAAGGTATGTAAAAATACTACAGTTAACACAATTAGATAATATAACCTAAGTTTTAGATTATTTTATCATAACTTAAATTTTGACCTTGTTTTCATGACAGGCTGAGCTTGAACAACTATATGCTGAAGAATCCAGGCTTGATGAGTGCATCAGGTTTAATTGGTTGCATATATACGTGGCAACATGGGCAAAATAGGACATATTAAATGGATAAGGGTGTAAATGAGCCGAGCCCGAGGTCGGCCTGACTAACTTGCAAGAGCTCTAGCTCGACTTGTCTAGAGCTCTACTACTCAATAAGCGAAGATCAGGCTCGATTATTAAACAAGCTTATTTTTAGGCTCGAGATTGGGATCAAGCTCGTTTAAGCTTGGCTCAATTCGAGCTTTATCGAGCCTATCTCAAGTAGCTCACGAGCGGCTTGGCTCGTTTACACCCCTATTAACGGATCAGTATGGGTTGGGTCGATTGCTTGATAACATCTTGTCATTTTTTTCTTGTCTTCTAAAATAAATAGTTAATAATCTAGCATACTAAATACAGTTATAAAAGATAATGTTAAAAACTTAAAATAATAATCAAACGTTTGTAAGGTTATTGACATTTTAATTTCACCTCTTTGACTAGTTATAAATTATCAATATAACATCTGATTCTTTATCCAGGGAATCACAAGCACGGCTGAACTCCATGGAACTCAACAAAAATCATCAAAAGTACGTTTATCTTGATCTTTATAATGCTCTTCACGTATAACAATCTGTATACTGCAATATGATTTAGAGTGGAGTAATTAATTTGGAATAATGGTATTTGATAGTTTGTTACTAGGGGTGTAAATGAGCTGAGCCGATCCGAATAAAAAAATAAAATCATTAAATTTCACCTTCTTTTGAGTTATATATCTAAAGCTCAAGCTCAGCTCGTTTATTATTATTAAGCTATTTATATACATTTTTAATATTATTTTAATATCTAGTTATAAATTTTATATATAACATTAATAATTGTATAATATACATAATATTAATAAATGTATAATATATATTAAATAAAGATTATAAAAATAGCAGGCTTGTCTAGGCTCATGAGACAATTGATAAGTGAAGCTTGGGCTCGAGCTCGTTCATTAAACAAGCTTCTTTTTAAGCTCGAGCACGTTTAAGTTTGACGAAAAAACATATAATAACACGAACAAGAAAACTTTGTTTGTTTAATTGTCGTGTCCGAACGTTTGTTCAGTTAACGTTGAATGAACAAACACGAACATGCCCCGTTCATGTTCACTCGGTTTGTTTATAGGCCTACGATCCCACCCATTGACATTTTGCTTGGTTTCTTTCAGGAATCTTTACTTAACAGGAGAAGATTTAAGGAATATTTCATCTTTTAAGGTTTAATAAGTGTTCCATTTATATCAGACTCCATCTTTTTTAAATACCCGTTATTATAATATTACATTAATTTGTTGAGTGCAGAATCAGACTCTAATTGCAATAAGAGCACCGCGTGCTAGTTCTATTGAAGTTCCTGACCCTGATCAGGCGAGTGTGCTTCATATGAAACATGATTGCGATTATTATTATTATTATTATTATTATTATTTTGTAAGTGATGTTATTTTGATCTGATAATATTGACTTTGCAGGATAACGATTTTTCTCAGAAACAATATAGGCTTATTGTTAGAAGCCATACAGGCCCAATTGATATGTATCTTATAAGGTACTGCTTTCAACTGTAAGATATAATTACCTATGCACCCTTGTTACATTTTCTGTATATTTCTCATGTGCATTATTATGTTTTCTTTTAGTGAATCCGAGGAGCAGAAGAAATTATTAAATGAAACAGGTCAAGAAGGTGGTAACTTGGTTAACTCAATCAACTCCTCACACCAACATACTAGCATAGATTCAGTCAACTTAGCTGATTCCCAAATAAATGGGATTAGGAAGATAATCCCTTCACAGAATGATGTAAGCTCTTCGTCATAATTGCGCTTTTATGTTTGAAAAAACAATATTATTATTACATCAATAATTAATCTAAATGTTTGCAGATTGCTGATGATTACTGGTTCGGGTCAAATCCAGAGGTCAGTGCCAGTGAGTTATGGGATATGAACTTACCATAAAATGCTAAAAGATTATGTGTTAGAAGTTAGAACTAATTTATAGCAGAGGATGATGAAATAGGAAATAAGGCAAGAAGATGAAATTTATTTTTTTTATTTTGGAAATAAAGGTTGTTTAAAAAGGCTGTAGCTGTGGCAACCATGTTTACATGTAACCCCTTATCAAAAGATTTATGATAATGGTATATGGTTAGAACTCTGTTTCTAAAGTATGAGATTAGTTTGCAAATAGTTTTTTTAAGCTTGTTAAACTTGACTTTTAATATTTTTTATATTTAAGTTGTGTTATTTTTATCTATATTTGTAATTGTAACTATTCATATATATGTTTATAGTTGTGGTTTTACATCTACATAATATATTTACTTAAGTGTTTTTATCTTGATTTTATTAATATTATTATATATATAATATATTAAACACAAATTTTATAAATAATACCCTTTTAAGCTCGTCAATCTAGTCAAGTTCAATATGTGAAGTTCAAGCTTTTAAGCTTGTTTAAAATTAAAATTGGTTTCTATTGTCCTGAGAGGAGATGACTTATGGTCAGAAAATCACCCCAGTGTAAAAGAATGGAAAGTAGCTACCAATGACTACTTTGAAGCCAATGTTTTTAGGGGTATCTCAAATGAAAATGAAGGAAATTGTTCGATGATAGATTTGAATGAAATCCCAAAAAAACTCCAAAAGAAAAAAATTACAAGATAACTTCCCTCAAGTCTCGGTGAGCTTTTGGACACCTCAAAAAGAAAAATTATGGAAAAACTGAAAGCACAAAATCTCTTACCCCACCAGGACCTCACACAAACAATAGAAATGAATATTAATGATGGTCCAAACCGTAATTTGTGAAAGAAATTCTTAATAATTATGTATATTGTTTAAGATTGTATAATATTGTACTAAATGTGTGGTTTGAGTCTAATCACTTTTAAAGTGGTTAGTTAGGTTTAGTCATATGTATGGGCCTTATGTCATGTATTTTGTTTTATGAGATTAGTTAGCTTTTCTTTGCCTATAAATTATAAAATAAAAACTTCTCATCAGTTGTAAACAATCCTTTTAAAGAAATAAAACTTCTTCCTTATATATATATGTTCTCTATAATTCTCTCGAGTTCTAGTTTTCTTTTATGTTGTTGAGTCAACTATTGCCTCTGATATTTTAATGTGCTTCTAGTTTTTAACAAACCGGTCTGAAGTATCTCACAAATCTACCCTTCTAGCTTTATATGATTGTGATATCTTACTCGAGAATGTTTATTTCTACCTTAGATTATACTAAATATAATTATAAACCTAATGCTACAGTAATTTTAAGGAGGTCCAATAAGTGACTGCTATGTACGGTGGTGTTGTAAGGTGAATGACCCGAGTTCGAATATTCACTTGCCCGGTTTTTAGTGTTTTTTTTTTGTTTCTTTTGTTTTCTTTTTAAATAGAAATAGTTTTTTTTTTATTCATAGATTTCATACTAAATCAAGCAATAAAAAAGTAAGGTTGTGTGGTATATTGTCATGTATTATGTTTTATGTGTGTTTGAACCTTTCGAGGGAACCTCTAGTTAGAATTATAAGATCGAACCAAAAATCACAAAATCTTATTCAGGTTTCTTTTTTAAAAGCTTATTAGAAAAATAAGCTATCTTTAGTTTAAACATGGTTGCAACTTACAAGGATGGTTTAATTAAAGTCCAACTGCCTACGTTACAGTAACATTCACTTTAACAAACCCTTTTCAACTAAAACCACTACAATTAGTCTTAGGACGACGATAGCGCCCAGAGTTTATATCAAGATGCATCATGCATCCAAATTATAGATTCAAATAATGTATATATGACCTGACCCAACCTATATATATATATATAACCTAGAAAACCACATGGTACGACCTTCCGATCCCAAAATTTGCCTTCGTGCAATGGGCGCTCGTGCATGTCAAGCAACATGCATCTCATACCTAGACACGCCTTTGATCATGTAATGATATAAAAAAAAGTAAAATGTTTTAAAGCAAGAAATAATACACAAAACACAAACATGTTACATTTATCAATTCAACAGCCTACATACTCACATTGTACAAACTATAAATTGTCAACAATCACATTATTCACCCGACGAGACACCTGTTTTCCTCGACCTAACACGTGTGTACACCTTAACACCTTCTTCCATAACCACCTCCTTTGGGGGAGGATTAGGGTTAGAGTTTACTGAAGTGGATGGCTCGGTTTCCATCATCTCATCTTCATTAGATGTTTGAGATTTTGCCACCACCGCTAGGCTCTGTGACAACATTGCCTTTTGTGCTCTCAAAACATCAGCAGGAGACGATGGTGCTGGCGGCACTTGTGGTGGGGCCTCCGTATTTGCAGCCTCTCGGTGAGGAGTTGAATCAGATGATGATGATGAGGTAGGAACAAGAGATGATGGGTCCTTGGTTTCCAGTTGAGTAATGACGGGCCCGCGGCGGTTTAGTGCTGGCGGTTGAGGTCTACTAGTTTGAGGCTGCACCATCAAATCCTTTAATTAGTATCATAAAACATAACCAAAATAATAATAATAATAATCCAGATTATAATAATCTAAAAGACTCAAAAGTTTTAAAATCATGCACTCGCCAGCTTAACGAGGATGATGGCTGACTATATGCTAGTTAAAAGTGGCAATTTTCAACCACTTGCATATAATATATGGGTTGATTTGGTTTGGTTTACAGGTGTAAAAAAGCCATGCCGTGTGAGCTACTCGAGACCGGCTCGCTAAAAGATCGATTCAAAAGCTTAAACGAGCTCAAGCTCTATAAATTTATTAAAATGTCAAAAACAGAAGTGTGGTTGCATGAATGGCATGCAAATTAGCAATTTGAGCTTGTGATGTAAATATATAATAACCTGAGGGATTGACTGTGAAGCAATGTATTGGAGAACGTCATATATTCTTGTTTGACCATAACTTGCGGCTCTTTGCCAGTACAAAACAAACATGTCACCAGCCTTCGTTTTTAGTTCCATTAAGTTACGGTCAATGTCGGTTTCATGTTTTGAAATGTATGGTCGGAAGAATGAATCGTAAACATATGTTGTTCCCTGAAAATAAAAAAACCGAAACAAAAAAGAAAGACTTTAATAATCTAAACTTAAAAATATTATTAAAATTCTAGAAAAATATATATTTTACCTTTGTTTTGGGATACCATAAGTACATGTAGAATGCTAATTTTGCTTCACTGTACATTGGAACCCTTCAAAAGTAGAACAAAACGATAACTCAAATGTATATACAAAAAAGAACCTAACGATTGTAGGTGTAAATGAGCCAAGCCGCTAGTTAGCTACTTGAGATCAGCTCGCTAAAAGCTCGAATCGAACCATGCTTAAATGAGGTCAAGCCTAAAAAGTAAGCTTGTTTAATAAACGAGTTCTAGCCCAAGCTTCACTTATTGATTCAAGCTGGCTTGTGAGCCTAACCGGACGCATTATTTATATATGTTTTTTTGTATAACGTCTAGATTATGGTCTTACCATGAAACAAACGTGTCACCAATCCGTTCACAAACAGTCAATACAGCAACTAGGATCCTGAAAACATGACTATACGGTTTACGATCTAATCATGTGAACCAACTAAATTTACACGTTTAGTACCAATATTGACACCAGAAACGAAGTTGATCAATATCAGGCTTATTCATCTCCACCGATTTATAGCACTCGTATGCTGGATATGCATATCCTAAAACCGATCTGCATGCAATTAAGTAATTATTATAAATTTATAATTCTTCATTAATGAAGAAAAATGGGTTTTAGATTAACATACACGAGCCCTCTGGTAAGAAAGGATCCAATCATCTTGTAATCCTGTCAAAGACACTAAACACAGCATGCAAAATATACAAATAAGTTTTAGAAAAAAAGAATATAAAATTATAAACAAAAAAAGATTATATACAAATAAGTTATTTCAGGCTTCTCCAGATGCTAACTTTGATCCAAAAGTACAGCGGTATAGCTGCAATGTTAAACTGTTTGTAACTAAATCTAGAAGCACAGAACCAAAAAAAGTTATGTAAACATAAGGCTGTAAACGAGCCGAGCAGAGCCAGGTTGGGCTTAGGCCTGGCTCGTTTATCTTAACGATTTGAATGTTGAGCTTGAGCCAGCTCGGCTTGTTTATATCATCGAGCTGAAATGTTGAGCTCGAGATCGGCTCGTAGCTTGTCGAGCCAGCTTCTTTATCTTTTAAAATAACTAATTTTATACTTATTCAATATTGATAGATATATAAACTACAAAATTCCATTTTAACATACATATAAAGCATTGATATATATAAAATCTACAAATATCTATTTTGAACATACACAAAGCATAATTAATAAACTACATAATTTATATACATTAACAGATGGGTTATGATTTCGGGTTGCAGTTTATATATAATAAAATTTGGGCTTTTGTTTAAACCCCGACCAGTGAGCCAAGGAGCTTTTTAAACAGCCCTACCAACAACTGCTAATTCATTGCTAATTATCATCAGACCGAGCTAACACGAGCCAGGTTGGGCTTGGGGTCAGTAAGTTATCTTAACAAGCCAAGCTGGCTTGTAGTCAGTCGTAGTATGTTAATGAGCTGAAACGTTGAGCTTGAGCTGGTCATGGCTTGTCGAGCCAGCTCGCTTATCTTAAAGAAGATAACTTCACATATTGATATATAAGAAAAGAACAAAAATCTAAATATATCATATACATAAATGCATATTTAACAAACTACAAAAATAATAGTTCATATATAGCAAAATTAGGGCTTTAATTTAAACGAACCAGCAACACGAGCTGCCGGCTTTTTGAATGGCTCTATGTAAGAAGTGCTCATTCGATTATAATTATGAATAGTAAAATCTTAATTTGTTATTGCATGATATGTTGTATAATTAGGTATGTAACAGATAGCTTATCTTAAAACAAATACAATATTCTTCTTCTGTTCCATTAAAGGAATCACATTTTATAATATTAACAACTGCGTCTGCACGTTTAGAATCCTAATAATAATTCCTAAGCGTATGCAACACGATATACAAATATAAATTCACTGACACCAGATTAATAAAGCCTAATCATTTGCAAAAACAAATTATCAATTTCAAGATCGAACTGAAATTAAAAGTCTCCTCCATCGAATAGAAGTTACCTGACGTTTTACTGAGCAGAATTGGGGAAATTGGACTAGTGCTGAAAACAGGTAGGCTGATTAATCGTTGAAGACGCCGCCGTGATGCGACGGTTGACGGAGATGTTTGATGAGTTTCTTTCTTTCTTTCTTTCTTTCAAAGATAATTTATATATGTAGGTATACATACATACTAGTATGCTTAGGAAATAAGATATTCTTTATAGTTTTTTTTCTTTCTTTTTTTTCCTTTTACATGATAAATATATTAGATTTGATAAGATAGTAAATATTGACATGTTTTGTCATCATGGTTTTTTTAAAGATTTTTATCTATATAGTTTGGTATGTATTTCTAGTTTCATACTTATACTTTTACTGAATTTGATGGTTACTAGGGTGAATGGAGTGGAAAACCAAACCACACAGAGCGGTTGTGTTGTCCGATAATATCTTCTCTTTGATCTTGATCTTTAGTATTACAATTTAACATTGTTATCGGAATATTCATACGATTTAAATAATACTTTGTAAATGAACTTAAGAAGTAGGGATGAAAGATAATCGGACGGGTTTGGGATAGTTATAGGTAACTCCAACTACATACTCGATTATAAAATTTTGTCCCATACTAGTCCAAAACCAGTTGTGTAACGAGCATATTTGCGGGTTTTCGGATATACCCGTTAGTTTATAAAAATTGTTTGATGGATATGCCACACCAAACCCGTCAGGTATCTATCGGGTAACTATTTGAGAAGTTTGATGTAGGAACACCACTCCATTACTTATTAAAAGGCTAATCTGATCATTTTGTTTTTAGATCAATTTTTTAAAGATATGATATGATCAGATTTTTTTAGATTAGTCTCACTGCGAGTCTTATTTGTAATTGATTAGTAATACACAGTATTTCATAAGCTTTCATTATTTTATATGGTAACAGAGTTTTATGATTTTTACAAATTTCTTTTCTCTTTCTTTATATATATATATATATATATATATGTTTATCAATTTTTTTGCCACCATTGGTTTGCCATCGGTCACCTTTTTTGTGACATTCGTCAATTTCGGGTTCTATTTGTATTTGTTTATCACGTAAACCGACCCGATTTGTATCCCGAACATTTCAAAAATAAAATATTGGATTTTATGTTACTAAATCATTCTCACTTGTTCAATTTGAAAAACCCCTTTTTACGGATTCGAAAACACCTTTAAAACGAGCAATTTACATCAAAAACGAACTTCCGGGACGTGTCACACCTCTATCTTAGGCTTAGGAGTATGATCCATAGTTAGTACCACATTTTTAAATAAATTAGAGTTGCGGGTTAATGCGGAAGACTTTAATAAACATGTAGATTTAAAATATTTACATTACAAAAGACGAGACAAAAAGTCTCGTTTAGATTTACTTGTTTATAAGTTTAACCAAAAACATCATATTTTAATATTTAAACAAAATATCCGAGCCATCGGATTCTTGAGCTCTTCGTCCTTCAAGCTCTAATCTTGGTTACCTGCAAAATATTAGAAAATACGTCAGCAACGAGTGCTGGTGAATATGCTGACGCAAAAATATTTTCTTTACTTAATTACCCCTCGAAACTACGTAAGCCTTGGCCCATCTTGGCTTAGCAATAATTAAGTTAAACAATATCATTATAAATTCGAGTCTTGATGTGCTAAAAACAGTCAATAAATATTAACTAAATTAAACAAGTAATAAAAACAAGACCTAAGACTCAACTAAACAAAACACCGGCAAGTGAACCGGTCAATTGTACTAAGCTAAGTAAGTCCGGAATATCGAACCCACAGGACTCTATAAATTACGTTAATTAACTAATTAGACTCGACTTACGACACGACTATTTATTATTAATGTTTTAAGGGGGATTTTTAAACTAATAATACACTAAGATTAAACTAAGAAAGCAAATAAACAAGTAAACGAGAAACAAGCAATTAATCACGAGATCGAAACCAATCAGAGAAGGAATCTACCTAGGTAAGAATCCCATGTATCAACAATCATCAAGCAATGGACAAAAACATGATTATGGAAACTGATTTCTAAAACATATTCATCTAACAGAACCCTAAAGACCCTTGACTGAATCAAGTGAAATCCCAAAGAACAATTATTAGATTATTAAGCAATCAGTATTATTGATTTCCGCAAAGTTATCAAATAAGGTTAATTAATAGTATCTAAAGCAAGCAATCTTACGAAACACAAAACTCTAGATAACTTGATAAACTAACATGACATCATGAACAAGGATCAACGCACTAAGCAAGAATATTGTCACAATCTATCCTAGCATGCAATTGACCAAGACACACGAACAACTCCTCACCTTACAGCTATTGGAATTTAGAAAAGCATTCAAAACCCTAACCAACTATCAACAAGCTTCTATGATCTAATAGGCCTATTCAACCATAATAATCAAAACACCAAGTAAAGATTAAACATGAACCCTAAGATCTAAAGAACACAATCAATAGAAAACAAGATCCATGTGAAGCTATAATTTACAATCAATCAAGATAATAAACATTCATATGCATCATGAAAACAAAATCAAGTCTTTACTATTAAATAACGAAATCCATAATCAAACAATAGTCCAAAGCAAGAATCAAGTCTCAAACCTGTTCATCAAACCTAGGTAGACATGAAGTCTAGCCTAGAATCATTATTAAAAACAATCCTAAACAAATCTTAAAAACAAAGAGGAAAGACATCAAGAATAATGAACAAGGAACGAAAGTTAGAGCGATAAAACCCTTTGCGATTGATCCTCGAACACCCAGATGAAAGCTCTTTCAATCCTCCTCGGTTCCTAGCTTCAAATCACCTTCAAACCCTTGGTTTTTTACTCAAAATCGGCAGCCAAAAGTTGTAGAATCGGATTGGTTATAAAGATGTATATATAGAACGCATAATGGGCTTGGACTTGCAAAAACGAGTGACCAGAAAGGCCTAGGCGCCCGCGACGGCAAACTGCCTTTTGCCTAGGCGCGGCGTGGCGCCCCCTGGGGTGAATTTTCGTTTTTTGCAATTATTTCTTGGCTTATGGATAATTAAGTTAAACAATATCATTATAAATTCGAGTCTCTACACTAGGTCACCCCAGCAAAACACCGCAGCGTTTCGACGTACTTAAGTACCATGTATATACACAAGGTCATTCTCACTAGAACATACGTTGGTTCGGCCCATCGTGGCTGGAGGTCGTGACCAGGCGTGGTGCGATGTGCCCACCGCATACCACATATGTAAGGATCCAGACAAACGTATACTACAGCCTGAGGGCTAGGCTCATACTCTTATTTACAATGTTTTTAGAGACACGTAGCCTCATGTAAAGTTTTTACACATAACACGTTTGATTTGTTTGAAAACAAGTTTATAAAAAGTGGGGCGTATTCACCTTTCAAATGGGATCGGCTTCCAACACCGTCCGTGAGTCTTTCCTTGCTATCTCGCACCTATAGTACGAGTATAACTTTTATTAGTCGGATATACAATCCGGCTTAAGACCTTTAGTCTTATTTATCTCGATGAACCTTTAGTTCCAAAATCTCTTTTTACTTTAAAACCTTTAGTTTTAATAGTAATTTATAAACCTTTAGTTTATTTATAAAACCCTACGTTTCTTCTTTCTTAAGAAACGTATTCTTTTCTTTATTATTCAAGAATACTAATTATTCTTAAATAATATATTTTATAACAAAGATTAATCATATACATATATATACTCACATATATGTTTTCATTTTTCTTTTCTTTATTTTCTTTGTTATAGGTATCTTTGTTTATCGAGAATAACTTCGACTTGGGGTATTAAGCCTTTATAATATTTTATTATTATTTCAGTCGGGCATTATGCCTACCTTCTTTGGCTTATAATAACCCTAGTCACTTGGGCAGCACTTTGACGCCGCTTGATCTTTTCCACTCTCACTTGATCAATACTTCACTTCGGCACACAAATCGAGACTCTTCTCTACGTCGGCACGCTTTACAAGGTAACTTGTCGAGACGTCACTCCAATACCATCTTCTTGCTTAACATCATCGGGAGGTGGCACGAATTACGAGAAATCGGGTACGCAAAACGAGGTGGATCGAGGGCAAGTATTTCGAGGTAGTAAGAGAGATGTTAGTGAGAGAAAGTGAACTTGATTTGGTGTGATGGAGTGAAATCATGTGGTCGCTATTTATAGGCCTGATTTTGGATCCCATCGCGGTAATCGACGGGTCCCTTGGCAAGCCCTTCGCGTACCGCGACGTAGGCTTGTTGAGTGAGAGAGTAGACCTGCCATGTGGTGACACATGGTGGTAGACGATGCCACCGTGTGCCACGTGGCACACGTGTCACTTTGTGTCAGACACCCCATCGCGGTACGTGATGGGTGTCCTTTCTGATCCATCGCGTATCGCGATGGGTCAAGAAAATAGAATTTACAATTTAGTCCCTGTAGTTTGAATTTTGGCAAAACTGGTCCCTTATCTTTGGAAACTTGACATTTTTGGCCCGAAAATTACATGATGTTACAGGACGCAAAACGAACCACGCTAGACGAGCTGGACCAACCCCACCCCCAAAGGCCGCCGCGCCGCGCGGCCATCAAGTGGCAGCGGGTCGCGCGTGGCAGCCTCAGACCTGCATATTCGTTTTTTTTTATGCTTTCTTGTGTTTATAACCAACCCATTTTCAGGAAAAACTCTTTATGCTTGACCATTTCAACTTACCCTATATACACACACTCATATTCTTTATTTTACACTTGCTCTTACTCCAAATTCTCTCTCAATTATTAAGATTCAAAGGTTGTTCTTCATGTTTTTGGTAGTTTGACCTTCTAAAATCAAACTAACCATAGTCTTTCATTTTAACTAACTTGCTAACCCTTATTAATACTTGAAGCTTATGGCACAACATATATATAATATACACCTCTTGTTACCTTTGGTAGTTACTTATCCGACCCCGGTTGGTTAAGTTTCGGACCTTGTAAGGCAATGCTTTATGGAGAACTTCGTGTTCTTGATATACACACACACATACACACATATATATATATATATACTTATATAACTTGTTTATACATACTAACCATGCTTAACTTCTGCTCATTTTAGTTTATTTACAAGTTCCATGGTTATGAGTTGAGGGTCTATGCTTCGGTTTAACCGTAAATAGCTCAAAACTGTAAACCGAACTTTTGCTTACTAGTTTTGTTAAAATAGTTGTTTAAATATGTTTAATGTTAGATTTGAGTTTTTAAAATCATTTTTTACAAGGTCTTTGATATTGGGCATGTGGAAACCATCTATGAACTTATTGGGAGATGGAAACCGAACCAAAACCGAACTCTTGTTTAAAGACTTTATTGTTAATTTTTTGGTTGTAAAACTTAAGTTTCTTCAATTATAAATTTTTATACAAGTTCTTGGATATTTGGGCATGTGTAAACCATCAATGAACTATTTGTGAGATGGAAACCGAACTAAACTGAATTTTACTCGCTTAAGACACACAAGTGTGTTTTTAGCTACCAAGACTTGTATATTTCTTTAAAAATAGTTTAAAAACTGATTTTAATTATTTTCCTAAGTACATGTAAATGTTGGATCCAACTTGATCTCATAACAAAGTTTGGACCGATAAAACCGAACACTCACTTAACGTACGTTGTTAGTTCTAAAACAATAGATCTACATACTTGGTTAAGCCTTACTTGATTTTTATGAGTTATCTCATAACATTTAATATTTTGGAAAATTGACCTTGGGTTTGACCAATTATCAAGACCCGAACCAACAACCCGAAACACTCGTTAAAACCCGTTTTAGTATCTTTATCCGAAAGGGACTTGCATTCTTGCATTTTACCCACCTTATTACTTAACATAGGTTGAGTAAATATTAATGCTAGATACTTTAACCTGGTTTCGAGCAAACTTATATTTTTAAAGACTAGTATTACAATTGATTAATATTTACATTTTTAAACCTTAAACTTTAAATTGTTTGCATTTATTTTCATTTATTTTATATAAAGATTTCTTAGACAACCTTTCATATACAAGACTTCCTTTCACCTAGACCTTGCTCGTTCAACCCCATCCTTCCGGTTACTCGTCATTCTACCGATCAAGTTTATTACTTGAACGTGAGTACTTTCATACCCCGTTTTCTGTCTTTTGTTTTGGGGGTGACATTTCATACTTATTCAAACTAAATGTTTTATACTTTAGTCTTAAACCACAAACATTATTGTATACTTTACTTGAATAATTGCTCGATTTGGTGTTCTATGATTCTATGCCTATGTGTTTATCGCTTTTGGTTGGTTGATCTATAAATCCTAGACTACTTGGCATCCCCTTGTAGCAAGGTGTTGTTAACGTAATGCATTTAACGATAACTATAAAATCTTAAACTATCTGAAATCCCTTTATAGCTAGGTGTCGCTAACGTAAATCTATTAGCGATATCTCTTTTTCCAAGTTATTGCTTTTATTTATTGTTTCGTATACAAGTTTTGTGGCATTTTATCACCATATACTTATATGCTCAAACTTATGAATTGCTCACAAACCTTTGTGTTGACAAACTTTATTTTATGAAATGTTACAGGTTTGACTTTGGTTGATGCGAGAACTTGACGAAAAACGTTATCAAGACTATTAGGATATTAGTAAAACGAACAATATATTTGTTTACTTGTATTCAATTTGTTTGTATGAACAAGATGTGTTGTTTATTGATTTATAAATAAATGAGTTGATTAAATATTATCACTTTAATAGTGTCTTGTGTTTTGGGCAATCCGTTGCACACCGGCATGTTCCGCCGCCTTTGGTCGGGGTGTGACATTTTCACCCATCTCCGTTGGGTGTTAATTTTCATATTCTTCTTAACCTTACGCCCCACCCTCGTGGATGCTTTGTACACACATATGTAGATTAGTTTTAGTTCTTTTTCTCTGATAATGATTCCTTCATTTTATAAACCACATAACAAAGTAAAACAAACACTAACCCTAAGTATTGAAACCATAACACACTTAAATCATTCGTTGATTCTAAATTTTAACACCGTAAAAATACATCAAAGATGAAGAATAAAAACCGTAATATTTAAGTAATTTTAAAACCTCAAAATACATAAAGATGAAGAATAAAAAACATAATATTGAAGTAGAGATATAAAATCTTATAAGCACGACAACATGAATCAATGTTGATTACTTAACGTGTGTCAATGTATTTGTGCTGTTATTTGTTTCAAGCTAGACATTAGACTAGAACCTACGTCTAGCTTGAGGGGCATGTTAGCTAACTATAAACAAAGCAAAATGTATTAGTTATGATTTATTATAATTATCTCTATCATAATTATGTGATAATTTACTTAGGTTTCCTTTATAATTATAATTGTTGCATTACATTTTCATAGATGGTTAATAATATATCACATCACATGATTGTAAAAAGTTGAATTCAGAATTGGCATGTGATGGTCGGACGGTGCAATATTGGTCTCGGCAATATCGGAGTAGATGGCCACTTTTACCATTTAAACAATAACAAATTTTGACGTATCATATGTATGGATTTACCTAACTTTACACTTTTATAACAAGCTAGTCAAACATAGAGGCCCAAACCACTGTCATAAAATACAAAGATAAAAAAACATTATATATATACTATTTTTTTATCCCCCGTATTACCGGGGATTGTTTTATATTGTTTGTTCTAATATTTATTTATTTTATGAATTTATATTTTTTTTACTGTATGAAAGTTAATAATATACTTATGATTTGATGATAAATTGTTTCACAAATAAATGAGATGTTATAACCCGGTTTAAAAGCTATATGGTTTTGATGAGACCCAAGACCCGTTTATTTTTTTTACTATAAAATTGGTTTTTTAATTATAAATAATATTTATGAAAGTTAATAATATACTTATGGTTTGATGAGACCCAAGACCCATTTTTTTTTACAATCAAATTGGTTTTTTTAGTTTAAATAATATATATATATCTTTTTTTAAAATAAATAAGATATTAATTTTTATTATATTCTATTTTATAGGATTTTTACATCAATAATTTGGTTAGAATAATTTTTAATTTAATGAAATGTTATAACCCGTTTAAGAAATATATGGGTTTGGTAAGATCCATACCCATTAATTTGTGTCAAATGCATGAGAAGCCTCCATTTAAAAATCAAGCAAATCTAGTGACTCCAAAAAAAGGGGGAGCGACCACACCGCGACACGTAGGATTTTTATGTATTCGTTTATGTATATTATAGATTAAAAACCAATATTTACCCTACTCACAAAAACACTATTCTTCATTCCCTTAAATTTGGGCCACACAATTTTAAGTTTTATTTTAATATTGTTTTCTCTCTATAAATATCTTTTACATATTTTGTTTTTTACTTAATATTTTAAAATATAATGTTTTCTTAAATATATATATTTTTTTATTTTCATCAAGGGAACTTAAATTTTTATAAAGACAAATTTTATTAACTTTATCTTTTATTAATGTCCCCATCGTGACACTTGGGTTTATGCTTATTAACATTTCCGCTGCAACGCGCGGGAAAGGTTACTAGTTTATATAAATATGAAATATCTACCTTCATTGATGCTTAAATCGTGAAGTTTGATTCGAGTCCCTTAATTTTGTCTCGGACAAAAAAATCAATCTTTAGAAGAAGATATATAAAGCACGGAGGAATCAAACTCTTTAAAGTGATACTTGACCTCCGAGATAATACAATTGCGTTTAAATACACATTCACTATAGAGTATATATATGAAACTGCTACATGACAATGAAAACACATAATAATGATCTTAGAGCAAGTTTACTATGAGATCAGTGTATCAGAAGAAAACCGAGATATTTTATAACCGTACTGTATATATAAATGATGAATTACGCTAGCCAAAAATGAATAAACATTAGATGACAATCTCCAAGTTTCTTTTTTTGAATGACAACGAGGCTTTATAAGACGAGAAAAAAAACAAACTAGCAAGAAGCTAGAAAAACAACTTTCTCTAGTTATGTTATCATTGATCTCATTTATCCATTCATAAAAAGACCATGGATGCGTTTAGTTTAGCTAACAGTTTTGAGTTAAACCGAAGCTTGAGTTCTTAAAAACCATTCGGTTTCAGTTTTATCGGTTATTGGTTTGGGTTCGCTTTGGTTTTAGTTTCTTCGGTTTTGTCATTTGAGCTTCAAATTATTGGGAAAAGAAAAGGACGCAATAACAAATTTGGGCCAAAATGTTTTTTTAATTAATAACTACTTCATAATTCTACATTTTGGCTAAAAATATTTGGTTTACAAAATTTCTTAAATTCTTATAAATTACATAAAACTAAAAATAAAAAATGGAAATCTACAAATTCGATTTGATTTCTTTAATTTTTTATAACACGTAAAACAATACGAAAATGAAAGTTTGGTTTTTACGAAAATAAAAAACCAAACTGTAGGGGAGCAAGTAACACCTTTCATTACTTTGAGAAGGGCCTTAACAGCTAGAATTGATTCATGAAGGATTGAAGGTACGTTAGTAATTCTAGAAAATAATAATTTTGATATTTTGACGACTATGAAAACATATTAAAAAGAAAATACGTCGACAGCAGGGTTCGAACCTGCGCGGGCGAAGCCCAACAGATTTCAAGTCTGTCTCCTTAACCACTCGGACATATCGACATTTTTAATAAGCGAGCATTATATTATTATTAATACATAGTATTATGTAGTTATATTATAAGTAGGGTTAGGGTTTAAAGCTTCTTTGTTGCAGAAGCAGCTCATCCTGCTGCAACTGAATCCATTACAGCAGAGAAGAAAGCAAAGAGGTTGAAGAAGATGTTGTATATTATTGGACTTGGATTGGGAGACGAGAAGGATATTACCCTGAGAGGATTAGAAGCCGTGAAGAAAAGTGAGAAAGTGTACATCGAATCGTACACTTCTCTTCTCTCTTTCGGCATCTCCACCCTCGTAATTACTTCTACTTCTTACAACCCTTATTATTATTATTATTAGGAAATAGTTGAATGAGTTTTATTCACAGATTGGGTACTGCAACCGAATTTAAGTAAAACATAAATGCTGGTAACAAAAATATAAGTAATGCATAAACACTTGTATACTGTGCTAACGTAAGAGAGAGACGGTGACATAACTGTTATCAAAGTTAAACCAAGAGCTACTTGTTTTTAATGCGATTACATGACCGTCTTATTCTTAATTGTTGTAATCTGATGACTATTTGTTATACACTCATCATCCTCAAAGAACAACAACAAAATAAACCCACTCTTTGATTTTTTTTTTCTTATAATTTTTTGTGGTTAATTTGCATTCTAAGTAATCATTTGAAGCTTAAACTGATATACTTTTGTTATAGGAAAAATTGTATGGGAAGCCGCTTATTGTTGCAGACAGGGAATTTGTGGAGGAAAAGGTGGATGATATGTTGTCGGGGGCTCGTGAGTTTGATGTTTCTTTCCTTGTTGTTGGAGATCCTTTTGGGTAACCATACGTTCTTTGACTTGCGGCTTGCGAGCCTAAATGAGCCTATTATTTATGCAAATATAATAAATTTAATTTTTCATTATAATAAATACACAATTAAATAATAAATATTATACAATCAAATAATAAATATTATTATACATATACTTATGACAAAAATAATGAAATAATGTACATTATGTTATATATATTAAATTTAAATTATAAATATATGTATATATATATATATGTATAAATATAAATAGTTATATACGTATATAAATAACATAATTAAATATTTAATAAATTATAAACGACGACCTCGGGCTTAAAAGATTATCATCAAGCCAAACTCGAGCTTTAGACAGAGTTCGATATGAGCTGAGTTCAAGCTCTCTTAAATTAAACGAGCTGAGCTCGGGCTTAGGTGAGTTTGGGCTCGGCTCGACTCGTTTACACCCCTCGGGCAACAACATATTACAAGAAATAAAGTCAAAGATAGTTTCTACAATCTTAATTTTGTTCCATTATATAATTTTTTCCAGTGTTCACATTCTTACATTACATGTGAGTTCAAACTTTATATTACAGTTTTTTAATCACCAATAAAAATATTTGTGAAAACAGAGCCACAACACACAGTGATCTAGTGGTACGTGCAAAGAAATTGGATGTGGAAGTTAAGGTGATATATAACGCTTCGGTTATGAATGCGGTTGGAGTGTGTGGTTTACAACTTTACCGTTATGGAGAGACGGTTTCTTTACCATTCTTCACCGAAACATGGAGGCCCGACAGTTTTTATGAGAAAATTCAGAAAAATCGAGGGCTTGGACTACATACTTTGTGTTTATTAGGTAATAATTATATTGCTATTCTTATAATCTTGTTATTTAAGGTAAATAGGTAATTACACGTAGGCTTGTAAATAAATCAAACCCTCCATGAACTATTTGGCGAGAAGTTTGTTTATTCAATAAATGATAGTTATATGAACAAACATGTTCGTTAGTTTATATTTGTTTTAGTGCATATATTCACTTTAACTTTTTTAGGTCGTTAAGGTTTACTCTAGTTGTATGAATTTATAATATCACCCATTACAATTTACTCTAGATTTATTAATTTTAGACCCAACAGATAGTTACATTTACTTTTAGTTGGTGTTCGTTCGTTTGTGAACCATTCGTTTATGTTATTAACAAATGAAGACGATCACACTCATTTTCTAAACGAACGAACATGAACAAGAAAACCTTGTTCGTTTAATTGTTTGTGTTCGATCATTTATTCGGTGAAAGTTAAACGCAAACACGAAG
Source organism: Bidens hawaiensis (assembly GCF_021521415.1). Classification (NCBI taxonomy): domain Eukaryota; kingdom Viridiplantae; phylum Streptophyta; class Magnoliopsida; order Asterales; family Asteraceae; genus Bidens; species Bidens hawaiensis. The sequence continues at coordinate 81,947 of NW_027491351.1, forward strand.
ATGCTCTGTTCGTGTTCTTTTTGTTCCTCCACAAGCCTAATTACACAGTGGTCTCTGTCTTGAGGCTGTATTGTGGTTTTCGTTCTTTGTTTTACCAACAGGTGTTTAAAATTATGTTAATATAATGTGAAACGACCATCGTACCCTTATACTTAAAAAAAAACAACCCTGGACTAAACCATATGGACTATTCGTGTAATTTCTGAAAAGGACCAAGCCTGCAGTATGGTCTTACCACAGGGACCATTCGTGTAGTTTATTCTTTAAATTGGTATGATCATATTTAACAAACAAACTAGTTATTTTGAAAAATTAAGACCAAAGACAAAAGCGTTTTTACGGGTCAACGCAACCTGACCAAAACTTATTTGACCCAAACCCTATTAACCAACTTGCATTGCAGATATACGTGTTAAAGAACCATCTTTGGAATCATTATGCAGGTAAGCATATAAAAACCAAACCTATAGCTCCGTTTCTTTCTAGTTTCTAGCAGAACGCTAATGTCGTTTGTAAGAAACTTTATGTTTTTCAAATAATATTTCAGAGGGAAAAAACAGTATGAGCCTCCAAGTTTTATGACAATTGGTGTTGCTATTGATCAGCTTTTAGAGGTCGAACAACTACGTGGAGAAGGCGGTAAGTTTTCGGCTCAGATCGCACCAAACCGAAGATTTGGTTTTGGTTATTCAGTTTTCGGATTTATGCATGGGCTCAGTTATGGGTCGGTTTTTGGTTTTACATTTTGGCTTAAAATGTTATGGTCTGAAGAAAAATAGCCCAATATAATGAATTTGAGCCTTACGCTTTTGGTATAATGTTTATGTTAACTACTTATTTATGAACTTGTGCCATAAATCCAATTTCAAACGTTCAAACTAGTTCGGTGTGGTCTGCCGGTCTGGTAATCAAGTTCGTTTTTGTTTTGTAACGAGGTATAACCGAAACGGAATAGTAATTTTCATTTTTCAGAAAAAGTAACTAACAGTTGGTTTTATTTGTATAAATATAACACATGGACATGGCTTCATAAAGATGTTTGAATATTACTTACGACAGTGTCAAATATCCTATAATAGTAAAAAATTAAAGAAATCTTGTGACGTACATTTTGTTTGTATCTGACAGCTTACGGTGAAGACACTCTTTGTGTCGGTTTTGCGCGGCTAGGAAGCGAGAATCAAATGGTGGTGGCGGGTTCAATGAAGCAGTTAAGGTCGGTTGACTTTGGTCCGCCTCTTCATTCCCTCACAATAGTTGGCAAAACTCATCCCGTGGAAGAAGAAATGCTTGATTTCTACAGAAGTTGAAACATAATATTGATATAATACTTAAAATTTTGTAGCTGAATGTACCGATTATCAAGAATTTACGTTATATGACTTTTATTATTAGTTTTGCTGTTTGGAATGTTGTTTGAACATATTTGACTTTTAATGGAATTATATGCAGCAAAATTCAAATGAATAGTATTTTGTTTTAATTTTGCAAGATGATTTGCATTGTTGTATGCAAATGCAGGACACATTTCCTTAATACGAAATGCATACTTCGTAAGTTGAGTAATTTCATATTTAATTACTTGAAATTGTAAATTGGTTTGCTTAATAAGATCCAATTAAGGCTAGAACTGTTATCCATGGCCATGGGCCATGACTAGAGGGATAACCGAGTTGAGCCGAGCCTGATAATACCTGTGCTTGACTCGTTAGAATTTCAGAAGCTTGAACTCTAGCTTGGTGTACACACCACCACACACGTGATTAGTAACGGCTAAAAATAGGTAATTTATGAAAAGGATAATGGCGGGGAAAGTGGAAACGGTAATTTAAATTTCAAACTTCCAAAATGAATATTATTTTCTCCATGCTTCAATCTGTCCATTCATCCCTTTCATTCGTCAAACATCAATCCAGAGTGACAAAAACATAGCTATTGAATCAAACGATATTAATTATTGTTACAAATCAATGCAGCATATTGGGTCAATTAAACACCTTCAACCGTTCAAATCGAATTTCAATCCTTTGATTTTATTCAACCCCGGGGATTAATATTAATATTGATGATGGGCCAGCAAAAGAAATCTCGAGGCTGTACTATTATTATTGGGGTTTTGATTGTGTTGGTTGCATTGGGAGTGGCCGCATTCGCGGTGGTGCATAATTACGGGAAGCAGTTGGGGATTCGTCCCGGTGCTAATTCTAAGAAATACGGTGATGCCCTCAAAATCGCTATGCAGTTCTTCGATATCCAAAAATGTAAGGTTGGCCGTTTAATCCTTCATGATTTACCTATTTCACACCGTATTCTTTTATGATTGTTGCAAATAAAAGGCCTGAGTAGAGGCTCTAATTGCGTGATCAATACATAATTATTGTAATGAGTTTTTGAGTCAGTTTTCTCTTGCAATAATAAAGTGTTTATCGATCCCGTGCCTTGAAAATTGCATATTCTCTTTCATGCATCTTAAGTTTTAAATATGTTAGTTTTAGTATGCTTTGCTTTGTTGCTTTTTTGGTTCTCTATGTATTGGAACGTATAAATAGTTAAGAGTTCATTAGAATCGAGCCCAAGGACCCAGTTTACATCTCTAGATATCTTTATACTTGTTGAATTGAATGCAATTCGGTTCAAGTATATGGATTATTGTTTTTGGCAAAATCAAGAAATTGCGGGTTTTTGGCTGAATTTTGGACCTACAAGTTAAGGACCGAGATTGTAACTGGTTTTCTTTTTTCATTCTTTTATGTTTCTTTTTTTAGTTGTTTTTCTGGTCTGAGTGTTCGATTTTCTACCGCTCTGAATGCGGGGAGTATTGGAACAGGTTTACTAGTATTGAGCCCACGTGAGCAGCTTACATCTCTATTGTAATCTCCTCTGCAATTCAGTTTTCATAACTTTACACTGTGTTATCTGGATACTATTATTTTGTAGCTGGTAAGTTGGTGAACAATAAGATATCATGGAGGGGTGATTCGGGTTTAGAAGACGGGAAAGATGCGAATTTGGATCTTTCGAAGGGAATGTATGACGCGGGAGATCATATGAAGTTTGGGTTTCCAATGGCATTTACTGCTACTGTGCTTTCTTGGGCTATTCTTGAGTATGGAGAGAATATGGAGTCGGTCGATCAGTTGCAGTCTGCTAAAGACTCGCTTAAATGGATCACTGATTATCTTGTTAATGCTCATCCTAAACATGATGTGCTTTACATCCAGGTTACTTCCTAAAAAACAAAAGTTCCAGTTATTTTGTTCAAAAATTTAGATTATTATTATTATTATTATTAAAATATTATTACTTTTGTAGTCAGATTTGACCCATACAAAATGTCACTTGTTTTTTTTATATCTAAGCCTGTTTTGACCCATTACCTAACATATCCTATACTCTAAGCAACAATAGGGCTGTAATCAAGCCGAGCCGAGCCGAGCTACGTTGGCTCGGGCTTGGCTTGTTTATCTTGATGAGTTGAAATGCTGAGCTTTAGCATGGCTCATAAAAATGCTCGAGTTGGCTCGTGGCTAGTGGCTCGTCACTCCTTTATTTTTTAATTTAGTTTATATTTTCTACACATGTTGATATATATTTTTAGAAAAAAATTTGTTTTTTCACATACACTTGATGCATAATCAATAAACTACAACATTTATAATATATGTATATTAAAATTTGGGTTATAATCTATATATATTAAAATTTGGGCTTTAGTTAAAACAAGCCAGCTTACCTTGGCTTAGGCTCGGTTCTTTTATCTTAACGAGCTTGAGCTTGTTCTTAGCTTGTAAAAGCTCGAGTCGGCTCGAGATAGCCCGTTTATCTTTGAACAACCCTAACACAACAACAATAAAACAAAATCATCAATTCTTTTCAGGTGGGTGATCCCATTGCAGATCATGAATGTTGGGACAGGCCCGAAGCCATGACTGAGAAACGCCCGCTCACAAAACTAACCACTTCAAAACCGGGGTCAGACATTGCTGCTGAAACCGCAGCAGCAATGGCTTCTGCATCACTAGTGTTCAAATCCACCGACTCAAAATATTCAAGTTTGCTACTACAACATGCAGAGGACTTGTTTAGTTTTGCCAATGAGCATAGAGGGACCTATAGCAAAAGCATCCCTGAAGTTCAAGATTATTACAACTCAACCGGTTATGGGGACGAGCTTTTGTGGGCTGCGAGTTGGTTATATCATGCAACGAAAGATAGCACGTATCTTGAGTTTGTGACTGGAGAAGATGGAAAAGATTATGCTAATTGGGGAAATCCTAGTTGGTTTAGTTGGGATGATAAGTTACCTGGAACTCATGTAAACATTTCTATCATTCATTCTTCATTAAAACTGTATAATTAAAAAGAATAGTTAACGGGCCTAAAAAGAATAGGGGTGCTCATGGGTCGGTTTTGGGTTCATACCGTACCAAAACTGAGGTTTCTGCCTTTTGGTTTTAGACGATTGTCTGCTTTTCATTTTTTGTATGGGTTCAGTTCGGTTATGTGTCAGTTTTTGGTTTACATTTCGGCCTGAAATGTTTGAGCTTTTTTAAGATTCGCTCAAAGTAATGATTAATGAATTTGGGCCCTAAAACTATTTGGATTGTGTGCAGGTTCTATTGTCCCGGGTAAGTTTTTTTGGTCCTGAAGATGCCTCAGATATGGAAAATATAGGTGAGTACCGAAAGACAGCCGAATCTATAATGTGCAGCCTCTTACCAAATTCTCCATCGGCTTCATCAAGCAGAACAAAAGGTAACTTTTACGGGTCATAAAAGGGTCAATGGGTCAAATGATTTGTAAGTCATTTGAAGTGTATTTGAAAAGATTAGATTCTTTTGTAATAACATAGCTTTTTTAATCATACTTGGGCATTATTTGTTTTATAAACTTAGCTTTTATAATCATACTTCAGCATTAACTGTTTTACAAACTTTAGAGTTACTTACGCGGATGGTCATGTGGTAGGCCGGCCCATATAGCAGATTAGTCCCAACTTTTCTAAAATTACTAGTTAAGTCTCTACCGCTCACTCACCCAGAACAAAAATGGTCTTTGGAGTGGATAGAGGTTAACTCTTATTAAGTTTTAAAGAAATGACCAAAATACCCTTGTATAGTGAAATAGAAGGGACCTACTTAATATCAAAATATATTCAAGCTTTTATTATTTTAATACATACGGTGGCCGTCCATTTTAATATCAATTTAAAATCTAATTTAACTGACTTTTTATTTATAAGGCTATTTTGGTCATTTGCTTTAAGTTTAACATGAAAATTAATCTATCCTTAATCCACTTCAAATTTATAAAAGTGAGGACTTTATATGAAATATAAGCAAACCATAGGGACCATCCGTGTAATTAACTCTCAAATTCATAAAGGAATGTATTTGTGAGCCAATCCAACCCATATATAAGAACAAAATTTTAATTAATAACGCAGGCGGCCTAATATGGGTTAGCAAGTGGCATGCTTTGCAACAACCGGTAGCTTCTACATTTTTAGCTGTTTTATTCAGTGATTACATGCTTTCATCTGACACACCAAAACTCGAATGTGATTCAGAATCGTTCTCACCATCTGATCTTCGTGAGTTCGCAATATCACAGGTATGGCTTGTTAAACTCGTTTATATGGGAATGGGTCAAACTGATGACGGGTCAAATGTTGAACATTCACTAATAATAAAAGAGGTGCTAATATGTATTCAAACTATATGGTCTTACTATTTACAATGTTTTAATTCTTTTTGAGTTAATTACACTAAACTTTATATTGCATTTATAAACATGAACTCATTTTAACCTGTCACGCCCTGCTTGCGGTGCGTACATATAATGTATATATGTGTGAACCCTTGGGTGGGCAAAATTAAATTGCACTAATTTTGACGTTATTTTACTAATCTCGTGAAAATAACATTAAAAGTGGCGGAAGGTTAATCAGGCATCATGTGGTGGCGTTGATAGCCGAAAGACAACGGTACATGCACCAATCAGCCAGTGTCCCAATGATTGTGTGTTATGTGTCTTATGTCCAAGGCTTGATGCAAAACTACTATCGAGCCGGGGGTCTCACCGGAAGCAGCCTCTCTATCCCTATGGGGTTGAGGTAAGGCTGTCTACATCTTACCCTCCTCAGACACTACCATAGTTTTGCTATTGATGGGATATACTGAGCACGATATAATGAGTATGATGATGGGATATACTGAGTACGATGATGATGATGATGATTTTAACCCGTCACCAAACCGATCTGACCTGCTTGTTCTACCACCTTTATCTTTACTTAAACACTATATTCTAGTAATTAATAATAATTATAATAATGATAAAAGGTGTGATAGGTTGATTATGTATTGGGAGACAATCCAATGAAGATGAGTTATCTGGTTGGATATGGTGATGACTACCCACAATATGCGCACCATAGGGGAGCCTCAATCCCTGCTGATGCGACCACCGGATGCAAAAATGGTTGGAAGTGGCTCAAATCCAGTGAACCGAACCCAAATGTGGCAACTGGGGCGCTTGTTGGTGGGCCATCCAAGAATGATAAGTATGTGGACTCGCGCAACAACTCTATACAAGGTGAACCGAGTACATATAATAGCGCGGTCCTTGTTGGCCTTCTATCGGGATTGGTTTCAGCTTCATCCGTGCCTAAATCCTTCAAGTGAATGATGTTTCTACTTATGGTTGTTAAGTGAAGCGGCAATATGGACAAGTTAGGTAACGGGTCAAAATAGGTAAATTTTACTAAGCCAAAAGATTCGGGTTGGGTTGGCCCAAAAAATTTCATTTTTGGGAAATTTAAAATGCTTTTATACAAATAAGGTTGTTTTGGAGGTCATATACAATACAAGAATACTTTGGTGACTTTCACCCTATTTTGATGTTAGTTACTTTTTTTATTTGACTCTTTAAAGACATAATATAACCCAAATCAACGTGTTCAATAGTTAATAGGTTGAGATAGCAAAGTCCAATTATAAGTTTATATTCAATTTGTATATGGCCCCAACTTTTCATAGTGGTTTTCATTGTAATAATATCAGAGGAAATGTGAGAATGGTCTTGAGATATGTTAAGGACAATATGGATTCTATACATGGCAAAATATAGCAACTTCACATACACATAGGTTCGAAAACACTATAATTTTGTTCTATTATTCCACAGATATTATAGAGTTTGAAGTATACAACCAATATAACTAATTGATTAAGGATATTTAAAAAATAATAAAATACAATATATATATATTTTTCTCATATACATCTTCCTATCATCATATCACTTGACATAAATGAATATACATAGTAACAAATTCAAAAACACACTTGTAATCTATCTAGAGTTTAGAAATCAAAACAAATATTTGTAATGTGTTGCCACTCTCGGTATATTGTATTGTTAATTAGATGACATATTATTCTTAGTTTTATGTCTCATTTTTGTCTTACGTGTATTGTATCGTAATATTATGTTATATAATATAACTCTACAATACACGTACGTATGACACATGAGACTATAAAATAAGACAACATATCCAAGCTTGTTAATATGCTCAAGTTTGGGGTTTGTACAGATGCGTTTAAGTCAACGCGCAAACTCCGACTTTGAAGAATAATCCAATTGTTGCTCCATTTCCCAGCTTGACTTGACTCCCGTCTGGTTCTCCGGCTCGTATAACTGATTGTTTGAAAATTTTGACAATTAGATATTGTTTTTAAAAAGTATTACAAATATTAATAGTTATGTTATAAAAGCCTCTCTTTCAAATTATAATGACATTTAAATTCCTTCTATTTTTTTGAACATATAAACTTAAAATTTAGAAAAAGATAAATCTATTTAAGCCCTCAAATTGTGTTTGGAAAAGTAGTTAAATGTAAAGATCCTGTTTGAAGTCGGTTGAAAAGCTACTGTTCCAGTCATACGTGTATGCGGTTATCTTACCTCAAGCTTGGACAAGAGTTCATGAGCGGTTTGAGCTGAGACAATTATCCGACGGGCATCGGGGGTAACAAAACCTTCATCAACTGCCTTGTCTATGAATGATAGCAGTGAGTTGTAGTACCCATCTACGTTCAACAATCCTATCTGTATTTTTTCAAATTTGTAAAAAAATTATTTTTTTCTTATAAAACGATATCATTCTGTATGACAAAACTTGTAAAAGCGACTTTTACCAGTTTTTTCTGTATGACAAATCACTCATTCGACTTTTTTCCTTTTTGTCATTAGAGACCACCTCCATGGTTTTGTTGAATTTATTGAGGGATTCAACAAGATTGGCGATGTTTACGGCTTCCCCCTCAGCCGGTTTTTTCCCCTTGGCGTCCCTTCCCAATGGCCGCCTCCTCGGCGGTGAAGACGTTTCCTCCTCCGCAATGTTTAGGTCGAATCCAAAGCGGCAATCCGACCCGATTGAAGTGCTATACGCTCCAGACGAACTAGTTTTAGTCCGTTTCGGCCGTACTTCCGAATCAACGTCCGGCGCCACCAGCTCAACCCACTTGGAACACCTTTTCAACCTCTCACACAACTTTAAATCGTCCCACGTCTTCACCGTCCCATACCTCCGTAAACACTCCTGCTTCCACTCTTCGACCGTGAAATTGTAAACCGCCAAATCATCACTGCCACTTGGTCTCATACGACCGCTGTTCCTGTTGAAAAGATTAGTAAACAAGCCGACAAATTTTCTGATGTCGGACCACCGACCCGAAATCATATCGGCGTTCCGCTCTGTACTCCCAACGAGCGTATAGAACGTCTCCCTAACCTTTGTCCAAAAAATCTTGCTCTTTTGGTAGTCGGCTTCAAAATGAATAAATAAATTAGATTTCCATTTAACTTTTTTATTTAACTTTTTTATTAAAAATCATTTTTAAAAACGTTAAAACAATTACCGCAACGCCGATCCTCATAAATGACTATCCAAGCCCGACACAAGGCTTCCTTCTCATCCGATGACCACGGAGTGGTTTTCCGTTTCGTCCTCGGAGTCGAAGCCAGTCCCGACCCGTCCGTTGCAACTTGTTTTTCCGGTGGACGCGTCTTCTTGGTCCCGTAGCTTCACCGTGTGATTCTTGTGTCTCCGGAACAACAAAGTTAGGAGACGGTTGTATGTTGGATGGTTGAAAGCCGGATGATTCCTGCGGCCCCGAATAAAACATCGGTTGGTGCGGTGACGACCATAAATCGTCGTCAATATAATCTGAATCTAGGTTTGGGTACCAATTTCCAGCCATTTTTTTAAAAAAAAGTTGGGAAGATGGGTTGATTTTGGGTTTTATTTTGAAGTTGTGGTGATTGATATGGGTGAAATGGGGTATTTTATAGATGAAAAAAAGGTTTTTTTTTAATTAAATAAGAGCCAACGGCTCTTTTAAACACCACCAACGGGTCTTTGCACACTCCCCTATGCCACTTTATGCCTTCCTCTGCCGCTAATCCCATCACGCCTGCTTGGATTTTCGTGCTCGCGCCCCGTTAGCGCCCTGGCTAGCGCCTGGTGGTGTGGTGGTCGCGCCTGGGGGCGCGAGCGGAGGGGCTCTAGCGCCCCCGTTGAAGCCCCACACCCCTCAGCCTAATAATCAATCACGTAATCATGTCTCTTAACACTTCACGTTACTAACGGTTTTATATATTGGTAATAATAACTTTATTTGTTTAAAAATCTAAACATTTTATTATTATGATTATTATTATTTTAATAAGTATTAACAAAGAGAAAATGTGAGCCAAGGTTTACTTACGTGTCAGCATTCCACTGGACTAATTGCACTAATTAATCTTGTCAAGTCGATCTATAATAAATACATATACTATGGATCCCATATATAATTTATGTAAACAATTTAAAAATATGCATAATTTTCGCACAACTTGTATGAGAATCGAGTTCACCACGTGGAAGTCGACCTATATGTTACACTTTCAGATGAAAGATAACCTGTAAATATTCCGTATAATAGTGGTTTCATGTTCTTATGTCTTAATTAATTTCATAAGCTAAACTTTACAAGGTTTTATTGATTACCAAAGTTATTGATGAGGTCTATCATGAGTTATATGTTTCCAAAGTAGAAAGCATATTAAGGGCATTCACAGCGCAATATATCTTTCCCAAGGTTCGGCTAATGTGGAACTGACAAACCAAGCAACAAACTTCACCATTGCAAATTTAAAGTTCGTGGATGAAGTCTGCTCATGTGAGATGAGCAATCGGATTTAAGGGCTCCAGTCTCCACATACCAAACACACACACACACATATATATTAATATATATATATATAGGATCAGGATCAGGATCATGAGAGAACCTTTTTGAAATTGAAAACTATGAGAACCATTTTGGACCACAAAAAATCTAAAAATAAAAAAAAATCATAAAATAAAAAAAACACAAAAATCAAAAAAGTATAAAAACCAAAATTCTTATTTTATCATCCCGGTTTCATAAAAAAAAAATCGGTTTAGCTAAATTATATACACATATGTATAATATATACATATATGTATATTTACATGTTTTTTTGTACACATGTGTATAATTTAAGATTAATGATACTGTACATATGTGTATATTACGTAACCAAAGATTATATAAAATTATACATATGTGTATAATACAACGTTTTTTTTTGTATTTTTTTTTATTTTTTTAATGAAACCGAAATGAAATTTAAGAATTTTGGTTTTTATACTTTTTTAAAAATTTTATTATTTTTTGTTTTATGATTTTTTTAAGGTGTTTTTAGTGGTTCAAAATAGTTCTCAAAGTTCTCAATTTGCAAAGGGTTCTCTTAGGATCCTTACCCTATATATATATATATATATATATATATATATATATATATATATATGGGAGGGATATTTTGAGAAGCATTTTGAGTTGTAAGAACTTTAAGAACTCAAATTTGGACCACACATTTAATTAAATGACATGAAATATGTGGGTGAGATTAAATGTAATTAAAAAATGAAGCAGGAGAGAGAGTAAGTATTTTTGATGATTACACAAGTTTAACTGTTAGTTACACATGTGTAATAAGTCGATTCGGTGTGTAAAAAAATACCGTAATTTTTTGTACATCACTTACACTTACGTATTACACATGTGTAAAAAAATTCAAAAAAAAATTGTTACGTTGAGTTTTTTCGAGTTCTTAAAAACTTAAAGCGGTTCTCAAAAGAAATCAATTATATATATATATATATATATATATATATATATATGAGATGTGACGGTCTGTAGAGTTTTAGCTTTATGGATACTCATAGGACAAACAAAGAAAAAGTCATTCTCCAAAACTTATCTCAATTTATGTGATTTCTTTCAATGATTTCTGAAAATTAATATAATAATTGTAGTAAGTAAAATATGCTAGTTATTAATGTTAATTATCAAGGTTGTTTAAGAAGTGTTCCCACAACTTAAAGGTTGAGGTTCATATCATACGTACGGGGCATATTTATTTTAAAAAGTCTTGAAATTTGCTGTAAAATAATAAAGATAACTAAAATTATAATACTAATAAATAATAACTAACAAGTTATAATAAAAATAAACAAAAGCTTTGGAAAGTATGGTATAAGCAAAAATATCCCCAACTAGGCAACTATATATATACAATCATATAATTTGTTTTGAATCTACATTAGTTAAAAATAAATAGTCTTCGTATTTTAAAGAGAGGGTAAAATGGTTAAGATGTAAAATAATAGGTGAATAGTTCAATCCCTACATTTAGCTTCTAAAACCAATCTTAAAAAAAATCTTAATTACAGTAAAATAAACCCATATAAATTTGGTTTGCATGTTTTTGAACTGCATGTAATTGAGTATAATAAATTGACGAACAGAAAAACAAATTATTTGGGACACCCATAATTTGTGACCACCCACATAAAATTGAGTATTAAAAGTAAAAAATAACGAAAAAACATAAAAAAAGAAATATAGATGATATGTAGTTCAGTTATCTTAGAACATATGTACATATATGTACATGTTATCATAATTTTGATAAAGTATATGCACGTACCAATTGGTTGCCAAGTTGGATCGCAGCTTGCCGGTAGACGGGGTTGTTGCCTGCGCTGCTCCCACAGAAGACACAGATCCGGTTAAACCTTGACGGTTTTGCGATGGCCAGTCCGCCTTGTTTTGGCTGCTTATTAGTTTCCATTGTTATGTTGAGAGAAAAGAGTAGGGTAGACGTTAGATAGATGTGATGTGAGATCGAATGGTGGTAGAGATGGAATGTGTTAATTTATATATTTGTGTGTTGTTAGTACGTACCGAACACCTGGCAACATCCCACCATCTAATTTTTCTTATTTTATAAAAAAAGATGGGATCGCTTTCAATGCTCAAGGTGTGAAAACATGATCTTGTTTTCTATGCCTTATTTCATGTGCTTTACTAATTAATAAATCACTTTATTTATTTATATTTAACAAATTCAACTATACACAACTACATGCTTAACTGAAATATCATATTGGGATTTGATTATGCAATGAGCTAGAAATGAGGATGATCGTGTTTCACGAAGTAGTTACACCTAATTGTTTTATATTTTGGTCATTGAAATATAATCTCATGAATAAAATATTCACTTCATTTGAGTTTTAGTAATTCACGCTGTTTATTAAACTTCGCTGTCTCTCCTCTTTCCTCTCTCTTATGTATAAATAAACGAAGATCAATTAACAATTATATAAAAACGGTCTTAACATTAGATTAGAAGGTTCAAAATGACTTACTATAAGCAAATAGCTACATAATTGACCAGTAAGTAAGGACCATTAATAGTGTATAATAATCACACATATGAATCAAACGACTTGATATACTACTACTGCTACTGCTATTACTAGGAGTAGTAATAATAATAATAATACAAATGGTCTTTATGTCGGTATATCTAGATCAATAGAGACTAGATTGGCACCCATTCTCATGTTCTCCTTTTCGAATCCTCTTTTGTGTCTTCTCTCAATTGGCCACCACTTTTTCAACCACCAAGCTAGCATAACTATCATAAGCGTGTTGATCTACCACCGAAAAAGCCCAACCACCATCGATCTGTTATACTAGCGACCATCGTCGTAGTGCTAATAGTCTTCACGCCACTGTTGCTTGACCTCCCACTATCGCGCAACACCACATGCAATAGAACTATCTTTAACGATTATAACAATGCTATATGTTCTAAATCATTTTAGAGACGAAAACACATGGAAGAAACTGATGTATAAATAGCAAGGTTAGTATCAATGCAAGGACCCCTTCCTATCATGCACATCAGAAAGGAGGGAGGGGTTGCAGCTTAATCGAGATGGTGACCAATTTGCCGATGGGCATGTGGATGATGCACTAGTTGAATTATTTAGTCTAGAGAATATCGGTGTAGGTAATTTTGAGACATTGTATAAGACCCCTTCAGGGCCGGGGGCCCACTTATAAGAGACATCTTCCTAAGTGTCGTGAAAGCAGACTGTGATAGCTCAGCTACCGCCGCACCATAATGTTGTCTACTTTGGCCAGGACATACCATTATCGCCTCAAAGATTTGCTTTTGGTTGCCAGGTGAAGACTTCCCAGAAGGTCACCCATCCTGATACCACTTTCACCTGAGCACGCTTAACTATGAAATTATTCTCTCATCCACAACCATTAAGCCCCCAAAACACGTTATGACGGAGAAAATATTTACCTTCTTATAAAGGATGCTTAGCTCTTCTTTCCAATCGATGTGGGATGTCACACAGCCAAATGGTTATCTTGGACAGAGATGGCTCATAAGATTGGTTTTGACTAAGCCATGTATTTTGGTGAAACCTTGAGAAATGAGACGTGCTTTCAGCCACTTAGTCGGACTATCTAAATAAAACTTATTGCGGATTCACATTTTGATCCCATATAATTAGAAGAATGTGGTAATGGGACAAGATCCCAAGTTTTATTTTGATGTAAAGCCATAGGATTAATTTTTAAACTTTAAGAGGGTGTAATACATGCTTTTATTAAATGAGCTTGACAAAATATTACAGGCCTTAAGAGTGTCAATAGTATAAATACTAAAGCTATGTTTAAAGAAAAACCCTCTACCATAATTACATCATCAAAAAACACACTCGGATCTACTTTCAGATTCAAGAAACGAAGTCACCATTGTGTAGATCTCATGCAAACAACAAGAAAACGTTAAAAGATCAAGCTCAAACAACGTCAAGATCATTCAGATCAAACTCAAGTTCATAAAAGGTACGTTCATGACATAAAGATGTACTTTTTATGTTTGGAATAATATATATGGAAAGCTCCGTAAGAATAATGTTAGTTCCCGGAAGGATGATGTGCGAAAGACCAAACAACTTATCATTAACATAAGTTGTTTTCCACTTTAAAGATTAAAGGAATAAAGATATGATTCTAAGAACTGTTTATATAGAACAACATATTCACAAACAACTGAAGACTTGCAAGAAATGCTAATATTGAAGAACTACTAAATAAGCAAAGTACTTAAGAAGAACTACTGATGAAGCCTTATCAGTTGTTATCAAGAAATCAATAGTTTAGTTTTGTAACATGTATTTTGTCACTTGTTTTTAGTTTTTCGTTTTGTCAGTTTTTTGCTGAAAATCTATTACTTGTCATTATCATCTCTTAGTTCATCACTTTTACCTTGCATATAATGAACAAGATAGTCTCTTGTTCATTTACGCTTTTCAAACACTGAATTCTCCGTAAAAGTACATCTTAGAACAAAAAAAGATGAATTTGGTGAGGAAAAGATATAAGAAATTGTAATATTTTGGTTATAACTAATGAGATGCTTCTTCATATGAATTCATAGTTTGTTTAGTCCAAATTCCACTGCATAAACCTTATTGTTTCACTCAAATGAGAATGAATTTAATCATTCTGTATCTAATCATTAAAGGTTAGAACAATTTGTTTTTTACTATTTAAGTTTTTGAATATGATCCAAACAATAGACCGGACCTTCCATGTCGACAAAGTAAGACTTTTGATCAATATTAGGTTCTAGGGAGCAGTTTCGCAAAATGGACTGTCTTGCAGGATTGATGATGCAATGTGGATATGTATAGAAAAAGTTGTTAGTTTTCAAAGGTTTATTGACGTGCTAAAAGTAGTCAAATAATTATTAACAAAATTACGTTAAACTAGACACTAAGTTATTAATGATGAAAAACCACCTAGGCTGGAATCTCCAAAGTTTCAGCTATCAAATAGTTGGAAAATAATTGTTATGGAATTATGATCGTAAAATAGACACTTAAAAGAAAACCCGAACATGACCCCTGACCCGTCTCAAGAAGACACATATGGGTTTCTAATAAGTCTTAAGACACAACAGTTTTATATATTAAAACCTCTTATGGTTATTTAAATAATTATGAAAGTGTACCTTTATAGTGAAATCCTACCATACAACGCAGAAATCAAAAGCAATTTAATAAACTCAATTGACTCGCTAGACAATGTTAATTAATCAAACATAGACGGACTTCTTACAAAGAACTAAATCTAGAAATCTTAAACAACAAAGATCTAACAAAAAACCTATCACCTTACAACTTTATAGGTTAGCAGCACACTTTTATTTATTTGACTAATAATTATAACATCCTGCTTTTGATAATAATAAATAAAAAAAGTTCGTTTACTTAATAATGTGTTATTATTTATTTAGATAAATAAAGTATTAGAGTGTGAGCTTGGACTTTAAAAGATGAATAAGGGATGGTGATAGGCCTTAGGTCAATGGGCTTAAGGGTATATATAAACCCCATTAATCTCCCTAAAACCTTAAAACCCTCATTCTTATCTTCTAGCCTCCATACACTCTCAAAAACACACAAAAACACCCTCCTTTATCTCGAACCAAGATCCGAAGGAAAAGACCCGAGCTCGTGGGCGTTAGAGCATCTTGACGAGCTAGACATACACCAAGAGTAGATTGTGTTCGTGAAACCGTCGTCTAAGGTAAGGTTTATAGCGAAAAACTTGTTAGTTTATGCTCGGTTCGTTTAGTATTCCTAGATCTATATAAATGGTAAAGACGAATAAAACGTAACAATTTTTGTTGAAATTCGTTAACATTTGATAGGTTAATTAAGCGAATATTGAACCGTATGGATATATCGATCAAACACACCATTAAAACGAAATGTTTAGATGTTTAAGTGGTTGGGGTTCATAGGCGCTGGGTATACGAGGCTGATAAAGCCGATTTTGTGTTGGTTCATTGTGATATATGGACTGATCGTAAATCTGGTGGCTGTTGACCATAGCTGTTCTTATTGATTTTGACTTTGACAATTCGAGTAAAAGATTAGATAATTTATGATGTTCATTCGTTATGATAAGCGAATAGCTTGCCATTTGCTGAATTGTCATAACGAATAAGTAACAGTTGTATGCTCCTGTAACGAATGAACCTCTCATTCGTCTAATAAAGGTCACGAATGGTCTACTCGTTCATTATTCATTCTATCGCCCTGATGAGACAACGAATCTAACCATTCATTACAACGAAAGAAACCATTCGTCATAACGAATGAGATAGCGAATAATGCCTAACCAGAGCCCATTCGTCATAACAAATGATGCTTAACCGGAAACCATTCGTCGTAACGAATGAGATAGAGAATGATGTTTAACCAGAATAAAATTTTCATATAAATATTTAATAAAATGTTTAACCAGCTCGACCCCAGCTAGGGGCTCTGCCCCTTGGACCCCGCTAGGGGCTGCTTCCCCTAGACCTCTCTGCTAGGGGCGCTGCCCCTGGACCCCCATATCTAGGGGTTACAATAACTTAGAAGTATGAGTTAGAAGTAGTTATTGATACTATAATTGTTACACAGTTAGCGGTGCAAAGCTAAGCAGGGGGTATTACTGTAAACTCAGCAAGGAACAAGATACATGTGAGTTTCTAGCCCCATTTCTTGTTATATTTTCGGGGCTGTGTGCATACTCAACATGATTAGTTAATACACTTATCTTAAGTGGTAAGTGTATGATATGTGATTGTTTTATGTATGATATATGATTGATATATGAATGCTATAGGAAAGATCGAGAGTATGTATGGAATTTTATAAATATAAATATAAAGAAAGGTATGGTATGGTTGTATGAAAAGAAGGGAACCAGACCCTAATAATATCCGAGGCAGAAAGGAACAGGGCCCTAATAATACTCTAGGAAGAAGGGAACCGGACCCTGACAATATCGGAGGCAGAAAGGGAACCACGTCCTAATAATACTCGAGAAAGTAGGGCGTAATGCTATTTAAAACTTATATGTATGTACGTAAAGTAAGATAAAATATGAAAGTATGAAAGTACGAAAGTATGACAGTAACAATGAAAGTATATACTTATGTATGCACAGAAGAAAGTAAAGAAGACTAAGTATGTAGTATATGAACGTATTGTATGTTGCTTGATTAATTAGAACTCACTCAACATAGCTGACTTTTAGTATGCACGCAGGTGAATAGGCTAAGACAGCTGGCTTGAAGAGGGTCACATGGCAGAAGAATAAAAAAGATGACACCTGAATACTAAAATTATGATGTTTGAACTTAAAGACATGTTTTTTATTGTTTAAATTTTTAAGACTTATGTAATGAATGGTTGACATTTATCTATTCCGCGAAAAGTTTAAATTAACTTTGATATTAGAAACCGTGTTTATGAGTAAATCCGACATCCAAAGTAGGGCACCGGGACCGGGGCCTTACAATAACATTATTCCTATGATCGTATTTGAATTCAATCATAAACTAGTCAAAAACACACAGTAGATGACCTAACAAAATCCTATTATATGAAACAATCACCAAGGATAATACGGAATAATGAAAACAGATATTAAAGGTGATAAAATCCGTAGTCTTAAATCTTGAATGTAAAGCTCTTCACCAGATGCTTCATTGCCTTCAAAACCACCAAAAATATCGAATATATGCTCCAAGAAGCTCCAAATTCGTCTGGTGGTTGTAGGGTATTGTTCAGGTTAAGGTTAAGGGTGTTTATATATTGTTACAGGGCCCAAAACCTGACCAAAACGTGAAATATTCTGGAATTCTGACTACTAGACGCCGCGCGACCAGGTCTGGCCTTCTGGCCCCGTGGCGCGGTGTACTCTATGGTAAGGCCGATCGATGTCGGCCGGTCCGACAGGTTCTCCTTCCGGTTCCTTTCTTGTGCGTTCTGATTTATCGTTTAGGCTTATTTTGACTAGTTTTTCGCCCCTTTCAACTACGATCACTTCCAGAACCTACAAAACACAAATATGTTAGTAGTATACAAATCTTAACTAAAAATAAACAAAAACTAATAAAATATTATATAAAATATGCAAAGGAAATATATATATATATATATATATATATATATATATATATATATATATATATTTATCATTATATCATTTGTTCACACAATGTGTAGTTTTAAATTTATAAAAATGAATATTATATTAACTAAACCACACACAAATAAGCAAGTGTACCTATCGTGTATGTAATAAAGTATAGGTAAGAACTAAGTATCAATCCACGGAAATACTTGTTCGATTTTTACTACTTAGTCGTTGTATTTGTTTCAACGGAAAGTGAATATCATATCGGTTTTGGTTAAGTAAGATTTCAAAAAGAAATTAAAGACATAAATTAAAAGAAAATATTTTTAGGTTTTTATATTTTTTTAGATAGAAGATCAAGTATCATCTTGGTTCAAACTCCTCTGAACTTGGTTTAACGATTAATTAGTAAACATGTGATGTAAGGTTGCTATGTTGATTAAATGCAGGAATAACACCTTATTCCCAAGTCATGTTATTCCATGATAATCAAAGAAAGCGAGAACTCATGTAATAGCCACCTAGGAGTTGTTTAAAATAGGTTATGTTGCATACTCACTTAACAAGCAATTAAAATATTTTAGTGGATGAATATCAACAATCCGTTTCCACAAACATTGATGATAGTTTCTATTTTAAAATTATTAATTACTACTAATATTCTGATTGGTCTATGTTAATATTAGGATTTACGTTTTTCCCCAACGAAGCCCTTACAAGAATGACAATTCCTCGACTTATCATCAAGCTAAAAACTTGACAGCTCTTTTAAAGATTCATAATTTATTAACCAAATCCTCACAAGAGTGGTAGTTCTCTGGCTTATCGTTAAGCTCAGAACTTGGTGTCTATATTAAGGTTCTCCAAGGCCTCACAAGACTAACAGTTTCTCGGCTTATCGTCAAGCTTGGAACTTGGGGTATCTTTTAAGAGTATTTAACATTCCTCATTAAGTGATAATTGCAACATAACCATTACTTATTATCGATCACATGTTTAACTATCATTGTTAAACTTCAATTTAGATTCATTATAAACCAATATGATACTATGAAAGTTTAGCCAATAATAAACGTAATGTTAATCATCAAAGTAATAGATACAAACATGATCAAATTGAAACAATGTAACCAATTTGGATGACTAATCTTTGTTGCTAATGACCTCCTCCAAGAGCTTAATCTCCTTAATATTCACGGGTTGTATGGATGTGATAATTCTCTTATTAATGGTGGTGAAAAGAGGTGGCTGAAGTGGAGTAAACGGTGTTGTAACGCGTATTGAATGTGGAAGATGAGTATTCAATTTATAGGTTGATCAGGTGTCTAAAACACGATCGTGCTAAGCAAAGCACGACCATGGTGACAATTTTGTCATGCTGCATTAAAATGCTCCTTGTCAGGTCGTACAA
This sequence comes from Bidens hawaiensis, assembly GCF_021521415.1. Classification (NCBI taxonomy): domain Eukaryota; kingdom Viridiplantae; phylum Streptophyta; class Magnoliopsida; order Asterales; family Asteraceae; genus Bidens; species Bidens hawaiensis. The sequence goes on from NW_027491351.1 coordinate 101,792, forward strand.
CAAGGGAAGGCATGTCTGTATTTATTAAGACACGAACGTGGTGAGTCCACAACAGTCCCAATTTTGTCCTTTTCTCTTGTGCTGAAAACATGGGCATGTTTTGGGAAGGCACGACCATGTTAAGCTTCAGAACGTTCTATTTTGTCTTTTCCTCTTGTTCTTGAAAACATGGGTGTGTTTAGGTTAACATGGCCATGTTTTGTCTTCTTGGATTATGTCTTTACTTTGTAAACTCTAGACAAGGCCATGCCTCGATTCACCATGAGGTGTGTTGAGTCTATTTTTACCGTTTATCTCCGTTTTTCTTTATATATCAGCTCGTTTTATTCCTTAGGGCTATATTTACCCATATATAGAAATTAAAAACATTAGTGGCTATTTATTCTAATATATTTGCCAAAATTACGCTTATTTGGATATAATTCAGTGATGAAAAGATGTATAATTTTTTATACATCAATTGCCATTTCGCAAAGTAAGAGATTTCGTGAATGGGTCTGATCTCACAATTAAATAGATTATATCGTAAACATGGTATTTCGCTGGTTAATATTTCGCAATTTAGTGATTCTTAAATTAGGATTTCGCAAATATAGGATTTGCGAGATAACATGATATATGAAATGTCCGTAGTCTCGAAATAGAGCATTTTACGAGATCTTAGGTTATAAAAAGTGTCATGGTTGTGAAATGGAGAAATTTGCGAAATGCATGGGTACCGAACCGGTTTTATGTTGGTTTTAATTACTGAGCCTTGCATTGTAGTTCAAGGGCTTGGTACGAAAGGAAGTTAACCGGTCAGGAAGTTCCAAGTAGATCAGGTGAGTTCTAGACCTTTCTCTTTAAATGATTTTGGTGTTGGTTTGTATGCATGTATTTTTAATGTGTAAAGATAAACGATGTATGTTTATGTGTTAAAGCACTCAGTCTATGAGTCAGCCTAGGCCCTTGCATGGGTGTAAATTAGGCAACGCCTTGGTGCCGTGTGTCAGAAATCGCAATTACATATATAGATTGCTTCGGTATGTCAAGGCCTGGGAGGTTAGTAGGATTTGCGAGAATAGTTTGAATTAGCTTTAGATACGAGAAATGAAATGTTATGTTTTATGCTTCGTTACGTATGATGTTATTGTATGTTTATAATAATTTTGTATGCACATTAGGTTAGCAGGAATGTGTTAAGAAAAGGAAACGGCTAGTGCACTTACGAGTTATCCAAGCTTAAAGATTGGCATCCATTAGTTATGAATTCAGTTTTGACATGTTATGATATTTGGCATGTTGAGGATATATGCTTTGGTTAAGACACTTTGTAATAACTTCTGTCGCGTTATGTTAATTTAGAGTTTAAGAACTATAATGCATGTGTAATCCCAATTTTTGTGACTCTCTGGTGTTTCAGGACGTTTCATTAAACATATATAATTGCCAATAAAGAGTAAAACAACCTAAAAAGAGAATCACAAGAACATAAATTAATTAAGATAAACAATTATAGTATCAATATGAGCCAAAACCCATATATTACAATGTACTAAATCTAAGATATTAATTAAAAATATTTCAAATATTAAAAATCTCAAAATACAATCTCTCATTACATGATAAATAATCATGACAAGCTACATAACTTTTAAGTTATAACTTGTCATTTTCAAGTTTATCCATGAGAGTAAGTCATGAAGTTAGGATTTTGATTACCATATTTTAAAAAAATGCCATTTTAAAGAATGTTCTTTAGAACAAGAAATATAGGGATAAGCTAAACGTACCTCCTGCTCTACTTATGATACTCCATTCCTTGAACTTTCATTTCCTTTGAGAATTTTTTTTGACATATTACTCCTCTCCAACATTATATAGTATTTTATGGTCTTCCTTAGAAATATTATATTAAAAAATATATAGTTGTTTTTATTTTAATTTTTATTTCCCAAAATTTCAATTTCTTTAAGAATTTTATTTGACATATTATCATATAACACTTTTTTTTCCTCCTTTCAAAATATTAAATTAAAAATTATATATATACATCTTTTAAATTTTTGGTGTCTATTGTCCTTGATAATAATAATAATAGTAATCTTTATTATTATATGTATCAATGCATTGTTATATTTATAGAACAATATATATATATATATATACTAGTTTGATCCTCCCGTGTTACGGGAGTTTATTTAAGTTTTTGTTTTTAATCGTTTAGTTATTTCATGATGATTTATTTTATTTTTTAACGTAGTTTGTTAGGCTTTTTAGATTTTTAACAAACAATCATAAACGAACACGAGCATGTTGGTTTTTTTTTAAATGAAAAAACATGAACAAAAATATTTGTCTAATGAAAAAGGGGTGTTGATGTAGTTGACGATGTTGGGTAGTATCGGAAGTTAACCGGTGATGAAGATGATAGACCAACAACGGAGAACTTGTAAAGGAGATAAATTATATTAGGGTTTGATGATGAAAATGTTTAACAATAAAAGAGATGTTATAACCCATTTGAGAGCTATTAGGGTTTGGTAAGACCCATAACCCGCGCAAAATTTTCATTGATGATTAAGGGGTTATTTCACAAATAAATGAGATGTTATAACCCGTTTAAGGGTTATCCGGGTTTAGTGAGACCCATGACCCGCGAAAATTATTGTTTGATTATGAAAAAGTATTAAAAATAAATGATATGTTATAACCCATTTAAAGACTATCCGGGTTTGGTGAGACCCATTCCCACAATTTCGGATCAAATTCATGAGAATGCTCCATTCAGAAATCCAGCAATATTGTGGCTTTAGAAAATGGAGAAACAACTTGAGAGCGACACGCAGGATTTCATGGTAGACAATTATATAGAAAGTTATATATATATATATATATATACATATATATATATATATATATATATATATATATATATATATATATATATATATATATATATATATATGGGGTGGGATCTAGAGAGAACTCCTCTTAAAGAGAGAACTAGAGAACTAGTAAAGAATTATTTTTAACTATTTAAAAAAAAATTATTTTGTGATTTTTTTCTTTCCTCATTCTAATAAGATGATACTGACCCTAAAAAAAAAAACCTTGTCGTTGTAGTACTGTAGTGCATATGTGCACTAATGCCTATTGCATATATACAATAGTGTTTTATTGCATATAATACAACACAATTGCATTATCCAATACACACTATTGAATATATGCAAATACGACATTACTAATTGTATGAAAAACACATTATCGCATATATGTAATACAACACTAATGCACATATGCACTATATCGATTTTTTTTTAATTTTTGTATATAATATAACACTATTGCAAATAAACAATACAAACAACTATATATATATATATATATATATATATGCTATTCAACACTATTTCAAATAACAAACTACTCATATGCATTATAAAAAAAGTCGGTGTATTGCATATATGCATTACTCGTTAATTTTTTTTATTTTTTTTAGTTTTATTTTTTTTTGTGGTGAAGAATAACAACATATAAGAAGGATGAAAGAAAAAAATTTAAAAAAAATTTTTTTTAATTAAATTAAAAATAGTTCATTATTAGTTCTCTAGTTCTCTCCATAAAATGGAGTTCTCTCATGATTCTCTCCCATATATATATATGTGTATATATATATATATTAATACTATTAAAATTTTAAAAAAGATATTATAAATTTATAGAATTTTAATAAAAAAATAAATTAATAATAATAGCTTAATAGTTTTTAATTTGATATGTATAGTGGTGACTATTAAGTGAAAACCAATACTGTAGGGACTAATATTGTTCTGGTCAAAAATCGGTTTAAGGATAATGTAACCAAATTTGTTAAGTGAGGAATAGTGCTTGTATGACAATAACGATTATGTAACGAAGATAAACAATAACACAGGGATTGTTGTAAGGAAAAGCCCTTGATCTTGGTCGGATCGCCAACACAAAAACCCCGGGTGATGACTAATCGTCTATCACCAGTTTATTAATCAAAAAGGGTGTTACAAAGGTTGGAAATTTTGATCAGTGAATACAAAAGTTGCCAAGTGTGTGTGTGAATATTGCTAGAATAATCACCGAGTATTGCTTAGCGAATGTGTTATGTGTTCCTAACTGAACATAAGCTCGATTATATACAAAATAAAAGCTAACAACAAGTCCTGTTATCCGGGTTTGGTGAGACCCATGACCCACGAAAATTATTGTCTAATTATGAAATAATTTTAAAAATAAATGAGATGTTATAACCCATTTAAAAACTATCTGGGTTTGGTGAGACCCATACCCGCGAATTTGGGTCAAATTCTTGAGAATGCTCAATTTAGAAATCAAGCAATATGGTGGCTTTAGAAAATGGGGAAACCACCTGAGAGCGACACGTAGGATTTCATGATAGAAAATTATATATATATATATATATTAATACTATTGAAATTTTAAAAAAGATTTTATAAATTTATACAATATTAATAAAAAAAATAAATTAATAATAATAGCTTAATAGTTTTTAATTTGATATGTGTAGTGGTGACTATTAAGTGAAACTAATGCTGTAGGGACTAATATTGTTTTGGTCAAAAATCGGTTTAAGGATAATGTAACCAAATTTGTTGAGTGTGGAATAGTGCTTGTATGACAATAACGATTATGTAACAAAGATAAACAATAACACAGAGATTTGTTACGAGAAAAATCCCTTAATCTTGGTTGGATCGCCGGCACAAAAACCCAGGGTACAAATCGTCTATCACGAGTTTATTAATCAAAAAGGGTGTTACAAAGGTTGGAGATTATGATCAGTGAATACAAAAGTTGCTAAGTGTGTGTGAATATTGCTAGAATAATCTCTGAGTATTGCTTAACGAATGTGCTGTGTGTTCCTAACTGATCATAAGCTCGATTATATACAAAATAAAAGCTAACAGCAAGTCCTATTATTTCGCCACTTCTCCATGACCCATTGCAGTTTATTGACCACGTGCGTAACCTCATGGACTTGCGGATAAATAGGTGGACTAAGTCTCATAGTCGTTATTTCTGTTAATCACAACACCACTCAAACAATACAATCGTTAGTAAACAAATAATACCGAGGATCCTTGATCATGCACAAATTGGAACATATCCCAAGGATAATTTATCCAAAAGCTACATTAGGATAATGTATCCTCAGCATAAAAATCTATGTCCTAACAAATATGTATGTAAATAATGTTAAGAGCTAAAAGTAATTAATATAATAAGTTCAGGGGTGTACATTCAGTAAAATGGTAAAGAGGGGGTACGTTTAGCATCAACCGTAATTATATATGTTTGGTTCATATATTGATCAAAGCTCACTATAAATTACTAATCTTTGTAAAAAGTTTTAAAATCCAAGAACATATTCTTATGACAAGTGTTTTTTATATGACTAGCTTATGACAATGTAGTACACTGCATTGTTGAGAAGTTTGTCAACTGTCGTGCATGCTCTATGATTGTTCATTTTCAAGGTCACAATTGAACTAGTAGTACCACAAACCAACATCATCTTGGCTATTGTCTTTGTTACCATAGTGGGGTTGAGGACCTTGACATGCACGTACTTTATCACATCCGTGTGCTTGTCTTGAACACTATCTAGGTACATTACAACCTTTTAACAATGTCGTAATGTCATAACACTAACCGAACTTGTTCAAGAATGATCAATTCAAAAGGGACAGTATTATAGAAACAAGACTTCTAGTAACCCGGTTCAATGAACCACAAACTGGTGCCGTGTGAACCCATAAGTTGTTATTTAAAGACTTTGCATATCAGTTGTCACATCACAATATAGGTCCCTTGTGAATAATGCACAGTCGTTATCGACTCCCTTAAGTATCCTCTTTCTCGTATCACACCACCCCCGTAACACTCCCTTTCCACATCATTGCTACAATCGCCTTACTCTAAGCAACTCCTTCAATGTTTTATACATCGTCGCTTCATTTTCCTCACTTTTTCATCTACTTGACTCTGGACCACACATACCACCAATACTCTTGTTACTTCATATCTCCACCAGTGTTATAATAGTAGCCAAATTCGTTCTTCGGAATATATGAAACCCTTAAGATCTAGGTACGTTGTGAAATAAGAACAAGATGCTATAGTATTTTTTATTTTTTGGTATTATTAGGTACCGTAGAGGTAGGGTATTAAACCCACCATTTAACAAGGATAATACCCAAACCAAAGCGCTGGGCGGAACAAAAGGCGAGAGTAATCGTCATGCGCCGGGTGGTTCCTTAAAAAAATACGTATCCCTTAACGCCTAGGGAATAGTACCCCAAAGGTCACACAAGCATGGGACAAAAAGGTACAATCCACATGGGAATAAGCACCCAACCAACAGGGATGGAACAACACACGAGGGATAGTACAAACAGTACGAAATGTCATTGTCAAAAGGCCATGATGCCCACCAACTTCCACCAACCTCCACAATCACACGAATGAAGAATATTATTGGTGGAAAGACGTGACAACGTGGTTGACCACCTTTTCTCTCTCTACTCCGGCTATAAATACCAGTGGATCTCCAAATGGTAAAGGATATACTCTCTCATATTCATTAAATATATATTCCATACTACCAAATACTGATTCTCACGCCTGAGGGTGGTTACGAGAGAATCCCCCCATTCCTCGTAACGAGCTCACGGTGTTCTGTTTTGCAGGATATACTCATCTGCGCCAAGTAAGGTTTTATAACCCATCATGGGGAATACTTATCTTAATCCCTCAGACTAACGTGTTAGACCTTGAGGAGTGGATTAGTGTTTCTTCATTGGCGCCATCCGTGCATATAGCTAGAACAGTTACGAAAGAATCACTCCGTTCTTGACTCAGATGAGTGGCAAGACCACACCAAAAGTAGTTGGCCAGAACTCAAGGGCCAACCAAGAGGGTAACATGAAACCTTTGAACATCACCGGTTCTGGTGAAGGTGTCGTTATTAGGTCTACCATTCACCCTACCGTCACAGACAAAGAGAAAACCAAAACACGTCCCAAGACAAACATGCCACCAGACATCATGGTATCGTTGGAAGCAGAACAACAAAAACTAAAGGACACACTCCAAGAAAAAATGGCGTCCGTTGTGCAACCTAGAGCACTTTTTGATACAGCCTCTAGTAGCAACGAAGAAGAAGAATACGAAGAAATTTCAATGCCAATTCACAAAAAGACGTCGACCAACAAGTCACCGCTTGGTCAACAAAATAGCAAGGCGGGTGACAAGTCACATCGGTCGCGTCTCGAGAAAGACTCACGCTTGGACGATCCAGACTAAGAAGAAAGTTAGAAAGGTCCAGACACTAAAAAACTGGTGAAATATCATCCAGATGCGGCGGAAGATTTTTCAAAACCATACCGACCGACAACATCGGTAGGAAAATCAAAATTTGTGGCAAGAATCGCTGAGGCGGAGTTGCCAGAAAATCCAAAAATACCGCCAACGGTCGGACAATATGATGGCATCTCAGATCCAGATGACCATTTGCAAACCTTCACAGCCGCTGGACTAGTGTCAGGGTGGACCATGCCGCTATGGTGTCACATCTTTACACTGACACTAGTCGGAGCCGCCAGGGCATGGTATGAAATATTACCAGATGGGCAGATTTTAAGTTGGGAAGACTTAGCCAAGAAATTCATCCAACAATTCAGCCAACAACGACGTCACATCAGCGACCCAGCAGACATTCTGAATGTCGTCAGAAAAGATAATGAAACGCTGGAAGATTTCATTACCAGATTTAATCAAGAAGGCCTAAACATAGGCGGCGTGAGTGAAGAATTTATGCGGGCAGCCTTCCGCCTAAACGTAAAGTGTGACGATCTCATTCGGAACCTTAAGGGCAGAGATGGCATGCCACATCGATGGGATGATGTTATGACCGCGACCAAAAGATACGCGCGAATGGAAAAAAGTCTGGGGAAAGAACTGGTGAAGAACGATGCCATAAATGATATTAACAGAGCCCTCCAACGCAAGAGAATATCCTCTGTATGGTCAAGACTGAATAACGAAAAGTAACCTACGGCGTATGAACCGTTCAAGGCCAAACAGAAAGGTCAGACAAACGCATCCAGATGGACTCCGCTAACAAAAAGCGCAACACTCATCATGTATACAGAAGGGATCCAATTAAAGAAACCTGCACCAATCAAGCAGGGTCCAAACACAGATATGAAAAGCTATTGTGACTAACACGAACAACATGGGCACACAACAAATCAATGTTCTAATCTAAAGGATGCCATTGAAGAGTATGTCAAAAACGGAAAGTTGGATCACCTCGTAAAAAGCATCAAAGGAAAATATAGGCGCCCACCTCCAAGAGACGGCGGAAGGCCAGAAAAGAAAATTAAAGACCTTCGCGCCAACATGATTTCAGGCAACGCCTACTCCATGAAGCGAAGGCAAATAGAATATGCGGCCTGGAAAGAAGAACAAGTCATCTTCCCAAAAGTAAAAGGATGGGCGGACAAGAAAGCGCCTTTAGTAAACACAGCCATGTTCGGTCACTATCGAACACCGCGTTTTTTCATTGACGCGGGGGCAACGTCCAACATTATGTATCGTCAATGTTTTGACCTACTAGAAGATAAAGATAAAAAGCAGCTAACGCCAGTCAACGCTCCAATCGCGGGTTTTAATCAAAGTATTGAATACCCGCTGGGCCAGTTGACGTTCCAGATGGAGCTAAGTGACGGAGTTCATTCACGAACGGAAGACGTAGACTTCCTAGTAATGGAAACACCTCACTCACATTATAACATAATTTTGGGAAGAGAAGCGATTGGCGATTTCAACGCTAATCCCTCAACAGCCCATGGGATATTGGGAGTACCGACTCCAACGGGAATAGCACTGATATACGCTAACAAAGAATGCAACATGGCGGAAAGGAAGACACCGCACCAAAAGGTACTAAAGACCAACAAAACTCAAGAAGTAGAAAAATGGGTGATCAATAAAGAATTCCCCGAACAAAGCATAACCATTGAACCGACCATCCCCGAAGAAGCGCGGGCAGTACTCAAAATACTGTTAATCAAAAGCGTTGATGTCTTCGCCTGGACTCCAGCATACATGACAGGTGTCCCGCGAAACAAGGCGGAACATGAATTAAAAGTTAATTCAACCTTTGTCCCAGTAGTACAGAAAAAAGGAGAATGGGGCCGGACCAAGCGAAAGCCTGTGATGAACACGTCCAACAGCTGGTAGAGGCGGGCATAATCCGAGAAATTCAGTACCAAACATGGGTAGCCAACCCGGTGATGGTGCCCAAAACAAACAGTCAATGGCGCATGTGCATCGACTTTAAATATCTCAACAAAGCATGTCCAAAAGACTGCTACCCGCTGCCAGAAATTGATCTTAAAGTAGATGCGCTGGTACCCTTTCAATTCAAATGTTTTTTAGACGCATACAAAGGGTACCATCAGATCCACATGGCGGTAAAAGACAAGGACAAGACGACGTTCAGAACAAACAGCGGAACGTATTGTTACAAAATGATGCCATTTGGCCTCAAAAACGCCGGATCTACTTACCAGCGGTTGATGGATAAAGAATTCAAGCCCCAAATCGGAAGGAATTTGGAAGTCTACATAGACGATTTGGTCATCAAAAGCAAGACGGAGGCAACATTGTTAAAAGATATCGAAGAGACCTTCAAAACCCTAAGGTCGATTAGCATGAAGCTCAACCCAGGAAAATGTTCTTTCGGCATGGAAGAAGGAAAATTCCTGGGAGTAATCGTAACAAATGGTGGCTTCAAAGCCAACCCATAAAATTGGAAGCCGTGCAAAAAATGCCTTCACCAAAATCTGTCAAGCAAGTACAGACACTCAATGGTCGATTAGTCGCGCTGAACAGATTTTTGTCCAGCCACGCTGAAAGATCTTTCCCATTCGTCTCGACCTTGAGAAACTGCCTCAATAAGTCTCAGTTTCGATGGATGGAGGAAGCAGAAACATCATTCCAAGAAATCAAAACGCGCCTAGCAGAACTACCAACGCTAACAGCCCCTAAATCTGGAGAACCGTTGTTGGTATACTTAGCAGCATCAGAAAGAACAGTAAGCGCAGTCTTGATGGTGGAAAGAAATGGCGTCCAAACACCCATTTACTACATAAGCCGCACCCTAGCAGATGCGGAAACAAGATACTTCACCTTGGAAAAGCTGGTCTCATCCTTGGTTCAGACAGCGCGGCGTTTGAGAAGGTACTTTCAAGGCCATCCAATACATGTTTTCACTAACTTTCGCTTACAAAATGTGCTGAGCAAGCCAGAATTGTCCGGGAGACTCGCAAAGTGGGCGATAGAATTGGGAGAACATGCTATCGAATATAAACCAAGGCCAACGATTAAGGGCCAGGTTTTGGCTGATTTCATCGCAAAAATTCCTCAAGAAAAAGAGGAAGAATGTAAGAAGGAGATTGAACCCCCTGTTGATCAAAGAAAAAATGAAGTCTGGAAGTTGTTCACAGACGGTGCTTCTAATGATGAAGGGGCGGGCGCGGGCCTGAGAATAACCAACCTGGAGGGACAACACTTTACGTACGCAATTCGCCTAGAATTCAAGAGTACGAACAATGAGGCGGAGTACGAAGCGTTGTTGGCAGGGTTAAGAATCGCCAAAAAATTAGAAGCCCAAAACTTAGAAGCACATGTAGATTCAATGCTAGTAGCAAACCAGATCGAAGGGGCATATGATGCAAAAGACAACAAGATGGCATCATACTTAGCACAAGCCAAAATGCTAATGACGACCTTCACCACATGCAAGGTAAAGCACATCAGACGAAGTGAAAACAAACAGGCGGATGCCTTAAGCAAATTGGCGTCGGTCAGATTCGAACATTTGGCCAAAGACGTCCGCATAGAAGTTCTGAAAACACCTTCAACAATGAACAGAGAAATTTTTGTATGTTCAACGGCTGAAACAAATTGGATGACACCGATTATCCTCTACCTCGAAAGGGGTATTTTGCCAGAAAAGAAAGCGGAAGCTCAAAAAATCCGCCACAAAGCCCTGAACTACACAATCCAAGATGGCATCCTATACAGGCGCCAGGGCGCCTTGGCCATTCCAGAAATGGGCAATTGACATAACGGGTCCATTTCTAGAGGCACCAGGGCGGGTGAAGTTTCTTATCGTGGCAATTGATTACTTCACAAAATGGGTAGAAGCAAAACCAGTAGCAACAATCAACGCAGCCAGCGTTAAAAAATTCATATGGGAATTCATCATCTGTCGTTTTGGACTACCCATGAATCTGGTTAGTGATAGTGGAACACAATTTGCGGATCAACACATCCAGCGATGGTTAAAAGAGCTCAATGTTACGCAAACGTTTACCTCCGTCGCTCACCCACAAGGAAATGGTGAAGTAGAACGCGCCAACAGAACTATTGTAGGCGGGATCAAGAAAAGATTGGAAAATCACAAGTCTGGATGGCTTGATCAATTACCCCACGTCCTATGGGCCATACGAACCCAAAGGAATACCAGCAACGCAGAAACGCCGTTCGGCCTAACTTATGGTACCGAGGCAATGATTCCTGCAGAAATCGGCATTCCATCACCAAGAGTAACAGTGCAAAAAGACAATGAGGCGGAAAGGTGCCTAGACTTAATGCTCCTAGAAGAACGTCGAGAGTTGGCCGCAATTAGAGAGCAAAATTACAAACGCCAACTGCAAAAATACTACGATGCAAAAGTTAAAGTCTGCGAGTTCAATGCTGGAGATTACGTCCTTCGTAGCAACGAGGCATCAAGAGCACATGCGCAAGGCAAGTTAGCGCCTTCCTGGGAAGGCCCTTATCAAATTAAGGAAGTGTTAGGGAAAGGTGCCTATGTCCTGATGCAACCTGATGGCTCACCAATTCCCAGAACATGGAATGCAGCGCAATTGCGAAGATGTTATATGTAAATCGATTACAAATTTGTAAACACAGGCCAAGGGTCAAACAAGTTTGAATGGAAAGGATACTCCGCGTTTTCACAAAATAAAAAGTTCATTGCATTCATATATACAAAAAAATACAAGCGGGTACCAACACTCGCAGAACAAAAAAAAAGAGAGGTTACAACTATACAAAAAAGATAGCCTAGTCAACGTCGTGGACGCTGTTTTCGGACTTGTCAACAGCAGCCGCGCTATTTCCGGGGTCGCCACCAGATGTGGCAGATGGACCAGCCTATGAAGGCTCCAGCAGCTGCCTTAACAGCTGCACGCCATTTTCCTCCTTAGCGTACCCAGCAACCGTCGAAAGAATAGGAAAAGTAAGAGCATCATACTCCGCCTCGGCGGCGGCATACTCCGCTTCCACATCAATAGCGTGAAGAACGTAAGCTTCAGGAGGAAGATTGTCACGCAGATGCGTCACTGCATCCTGAAAGCCGATCTTATGTCCAAGTTTCCGGGATGCAGTAACAAGGGCTCCAACACACCGCGTTAAGTCATCATCAGTGATGATGCGTTGAGCAACCTACATAATAAAAATCAGTAAAACGCAAAATACAAGTATCAATGTATTAACAACATACCTTGCATATGGCGTGTTTCAACAGCCAATTGCGGTCGGCAGCAATGGCGGCACAATCAGTAGATAAAGCTTTAATGGTCTCTTCATTAGAGACCAATGTGTCAGCCAGCTTGCCCGCGTCCGCCTTCCTTGACTCAGCCTCCGCCTCCAACTCTTCAATACGCTTGCGGAAAGCAGCGTTTTCACTCTCGAGTTTGGCGGAAGTCTCCTTGGCAGAAAGAGCTCGGCTGCGTGCTTCCGCAAGATAAGCGTTCAGCCTCGAACTTCTTATAACGAGCAGCACGCTCGCGGGCAGATTCCGCCAAATCTGCCTTAACCTTCGCCAATTTTGCTTCAGCATCAATCAGAGCTTGGCGTTGCTCTAACGATTCTTTACCCGCCTTCCAGACGGCAGCCTCAGCATCTTTCACCAGTTCTCCATCTCGCTCGTCCGGGAACTCGCCTCGATCTTATCCTCGTGAAGAGCGCGGTTCTCACGCAGCAATTCAGCGAAACTGGAGAAAGCCTGGACTTGATGAAAAGCAGCATCGGAGTACAGACTACCCCGAGGCTGGATCTTGCGAGCAATGCGCTCACCAGGAGTAACAACATGTTCCAAAAATTCTGTACAAATAGCCGGGTCTTCAAAATTGGCGCCGCAAGTAACCTTCCATCAAGGACGAAAAAGTTGATTTGCCTCCATGGAATTATGGGGATCCATATCTACATTCAATACCCCGCCACTAAACCCGCCACTGCTACCACCAGGGAACTCAAAAAACTTACCTTGCACCGTCACGCCAATAGTAAAAGGTGGCGGCGGCACAACCTCATCATCATCAAGAATGTAACCCTTGTCTGGTGCAGACTTCCTTGACTTCATGAGGTCGGCAAAAGAAATACCGGCCAAGTCAAGACCAACATTGGGCAATTCGTCCACAATCGCCTTCATCGGTCCAGCAGATGACGAAGGCTGGGAAACCAACGGAATAGAAGTTTCCGCCGAATCGCGTACCGTCGTCACAATGGTTTCGGCCTCAGATGGGCCAACCACACCCGTCATCATTGGCAAACTCAACATCTGTACAGAAGGCATCACCTCTGACAAGCCACCAACGCTTGTCATCATCGGTAAACTAGCAGAGACAGTCACTAGCGAAGACGCAGCAGCGGAAGCAACAGTCGATGAAGAAATTTCCAAAGTTCCTACGAAAATCAAAGGAAAATTAAAGAGGGTGGCGTCGTAATAAACCACAATATCAAGGGGAGAATCCATACCTGACGATTTAACAAGACTGCTCCCCTTCACAAAATTTCCAAGCCGAGGTTTCTTGAAGAGGCGGTATACCTCTTCATCATCTTTATTAATCACAAGGGTGGGTCGCGTAGTGTGTGGAAAATTGAACGCCCCACCCACTGCGGAAGAAGAAGAAGATGATGAACTGGTAGATACGAAACTCGTATCCACAACAGTTCCAGGAGCTGCGGCTGCAGAAGACACAAGATCTGTCGCCACCAAAATCGGAATAGCGACAGACCGACTTGTGTCCAAGACAGACGCAGCAGTCACAGGCTGTGAGACTGAAGGCAAGGAGAAGCCAACAGAAACCTGTGCGGAGGTGGTTGGGGAAGACACCGCGACACTGCTTGAACCAAGTGCTTCAAGCAATGATGCAGGCGAAGAGACTGGATTCCCAAATGGAACGGTGGAGACGAGCACGACATCGTCGTCATCATCCACGACGTCTCTCATGGCGGTATCTATCGGAAACGCAACCGTCTCCCCATCACCGCGTTGGGTGTTCCTACTACTGCACTTAGGAACACGCACAACGTTAGGACGTTTACCTGAAAACCAAGGGGGAAAGTTAGCAAAAGAAATAAATAAAGAACTATGTTCAATAAGCAGCAGAAAAAAAAAACTTACCCCCTGACGGGTAACAAAGCTAGGAGGCGGCAGCGGTCGCGGAGCAAGTGATTGCCCTATAGGAAGAGGAAACACAAAGTTCCGGGCGGTCCTGGTAAGGATCGGTTTCTCGCGAGGACCCAAATCCCTCCGCCCCAACAATTTCACACCCTCGTCCACGGGCTGCAAAAGAAGCATGCGATCGTCCACCTCTGAATAAAGAAACAAGGGTTATTATTATAAATAAATACTAAAAAAATTAAGATACTAACCCTGACCGCCATTAAGGATGATCAGCACCTTATGGGCATCCTCCCAGATGCGACTCATCCCAAACAAGACTAACGCACGCTCGGAGTAGTGACGAAGCGGGGAAAGGCTGGCCTGTAACGTGGTGAACCAGTCCGAACCAGAATAGGGAGCCACCTTAGGCTCAACAAGCTCCTTTACATCCGAAAAATGCATGGAATGAGGCACCACACGCGCAGAAATGTTGAAGAACAAACTCTTCCACTCGTGTAGGCTCTGGGGTGCATCCAAAGCAATCGCTTTGGCACTACCACGAGTGAATAGGTTATACCACCCATGGTAGAAGCGCCACCGGTAAAATGCCGATAACTTGTTAGCTGTAGGCGTAATGCCAAGACAGTGACAAGTATACTCAAAATGGCGAAGGCGAGCCATTGCGAGTGGATGGATCTGGCTAAGATGTAGCCCAAAAGCATCCAAGACATCCAACAAGAAGTGAGTAATGGGCAATCGGAAGTTGCCCAAGAAAAAAATACTCCCTATACACGACAATCTTGCCAATAGGAGCCTCCCGAGCTGTCTTGCCAGATGCAGGAAATTCAGGCTCATACTCAGGGCCAATGTTATAGACCTTGACTATATCATTGAAGTCGGCGACAGTCATACGACAACCGACAAACTCCATATTGTTACTCTTCTTGGTCTTAGACGATTGACAAGATTCAGCCATAAAGGAGAAAATATTCAACGAAGGAAGGAAAGGAAAATATGCAGAGAAAGTGGGAAAAGTGATTTCCAAATGAAGTAACCCAGCCTTTTATACTAATCAGAGAGGAGGGATACATAAAGGATGGACGACACGCGGTCCAATAATAAACTACCACGATAGTAAAAAGCCAGTGGATATGTGTTACAGCTGGGCGCGCCACTGGGATTTTCGCCCACTCGTCTGACACAGACGAAAAAGCTGAACTGAAGAGCAACCATCGCCAAACTGTCATATCCGACTGTCGCTTCACTGACTTGCATTTAATTCACCTCTTCACGCCAAATACACGTCATCAACACATGAAAAAATAACAAGTGTTGATAAAAAACAAGGCTCCGCCAAGGGATGATTTTCAAAAATCACCCGCCAAAATAGGTTACGCCAGGGGATGATTTTCAAAACTCACCCTCCAAAATAGGCTCCACCAAGCGATGATTTTCAAAAATCACCCGCCAAAACAGGCTCCGCCAAGGGATGATTTTCAAAAATCACCCGCCAAAACAGGCTCCGCCAAGGGATGATTTTCAAAAATCACCCGCCAAAACAAGGCTCCGCCAAGGGATGATTTTCAAAAATCACCCGCCAGAACAGGGCTCCGCCAAGGGATGATTTCAAAAATCACCCGCCAAGGCTCCGCCAAGGGATGATTTTCAAAATCACCCGCCAGAACAGGGCTCCGCCAAGGGATGATTTTAAAAAATCACCCGTCAAAACAGGCTCCGCCAAGAGATGATTTTCAAAAATCACCGCCAAAACAAGGCTCCGCCAAGGGATGATTTTCAATAATCACCCGCCAGAACAGGGCTCCGCCAAGGGATGATTTTCAAAAATCACCCACCAAAACAGGCTCCGCCAAGGGATGATTTTCAAAAATCACCCGCCAAAACAAGGCTCATACTCCGCCAGGGGATGATTTTCAAAAATCACCCACCAAAATAGGCTCCTCCAAGGGATGATTTCCAAAAATCACCCGCCAGAACAAGGCTCATACTACGCCAGGGGATGATTTTCAAAAATCACCCGCCAAAATAGGCTCCGCCAGGGGATGATTTTCAAAAATCACCCGCCAAAACAAGGTTCCGCCAAGGGATGATTTTCAAAAATCACCCACCAAAAGACGAAACGATTACATTCAAAGTATCAAGTGATGCTTGTTAAGTACCTAATTATCGGGAAGAATGGTTTTCATTAACCAAATACCTAAACAGACAATATTGGTAACGAGACAAGCGGAACACAAACGACAGAAAGATACAAAAAAACCACAAAACAAAAGCCCATGATAAGTCCACAGCTCCCTTTTTTTTTTTGGAAAGGACAACTATGGACTAGGGGGACTTGTAGAGGTAGGGTATTAAACCCACCATTTAACAAGGATAATACCCAAACCAAAGCGTTGGGCAGAACAAAAGGCGAGAGTAATTGCCATGCGCCGGGTGGTTCGTTAAAGTAATACGTATCCCTTAACGCCTAAGGAATAGTACCGCAAATGTCCCACAAGCATGGGACAAAAAGGTACAATCCACATGGGAATAAGCACCCAACCAATAGGGATGGAACAACACACGAGAGATAGTACAAACAGTACGAAATGTCCTTGTCAAAATCCATGATGCCACCAACTTCCACCAACCTCCACAATCACACGAATGGAGAATATTATTGGTGGAAAGACGTGACAACGTGGTTGACCACCCTTTCTCTCTCTACTCCGGCTATAAATACCAGTGGATCTCCAAATGGTAAAGGATATAATCTCTCATATTCATTAAATATATATTCCATACTACCAAATACTGATTTTCACGCCGGAGGGTAGTTACGAGAGAATTCCCCCATTCCTCGTAATGAGCTCACGGTGTTCTGTTTTGCAGGATATACTCATCTGCGCCAAGGAATGT
This sequence comes from Bidens hawaiensis, assembly GCF_021521415.1. Classification (NCBI taxonomy): domain Eukaryota; kingdom Viridiplantae; phylum Streptophyta; class Magnoliopsida; order Asterales; family Asteraceae; genus Bidens; species Bidens hawaiensis. The sequence continues at coordinate 119,211 of NW_027491351.1, forward strand.
TTTATAACCCATCGTGGGGAATACTTATCTTAATCCCTCGGACTAACGTGTTAGAACTTGAGGGGTGGATTAGTGTTTCTTCAGGTACATATGGTTGATGTGTTCCTTTTTATTTTTTAAGACATATTGAGTTTGAGTGAGACATTACTAAGTATGTTTGTTTGGTAATGATGCATTGCTCATTAGCAAGCAAAACCAAAACAAGCTAACTCAGATATGATCAGCTTAATCGGGTAGCTCTTCCATGCTTAAGCAAAGCCATATCTTACTCAAAAGCGTCTTCCTCCTCTTGGCTTAAAGGACTAAAGGAGCACCAATGTTACTCGGATCAATGTTTTAGGGAATATACATGTAAAATTTCAAAGTTAGGAAGCATACGTGAAATTCGAGTAAAACCAGATTAAACATCTGAGTAATTAACTCTTGATTTGATTATCAAACTTACAAAACTGGTGTTTCATTTGGTTAAATATCATCTTAATTGATCACATACTTATTACTATTATTAGGAACAACTTAAGAACTATAAACAAGTTAAATTAGGGACAAAATACCTACTAAGCTGGTAAAAAAATTAAAAATCATTATTCTTGTTAAACAATTAAATTAATAGTGGTATTTGTGGTTTTGTAACTTCAGATTTGAGAAGATGAAGACGATGACCGCTATGATCGGAACCTGGAGGTGACCGATAATTGTTGTGTGCGCGCGTGCGCTGATACTAGTAAAGAGGGGACCGACTTGGGGTTATAGGATTGAACGTCGATATATCATGTTTTTGTTTTGGTCAAATTGCGTGATTAATACTAAACTAAACATTTGGTAATTAAGTAATTAATCATGTTTTTGTTTGATCAACTTGTTTAATTTAAATTTTCCAGTATTTGTTCCTTTCAGCTTGTCTAAACGTCGCTAATCGTCACTATATTCCAAAGTAAAACTTAAGAACTCTAAGTCAAAGCCAAACATATTAATCAAACTTAATTAACCTTTCATTGATCAACCATATAGAAAATGACTTCACTTTCCAAACTTCGGTTTTTATCAGTTCTTTTCATGATCATTATTCTAAGGTTCACGTGATCAAGGGGTATTTGGTTTTTGACCTGGTATCATCGATCACTATGTGTCGTTTAAATAAATATAATCAATTTAAAGTAGAAAACACAAAATTGCTACATAAATTTGTGTACCTTTTTACTTTAACTAATAATATGCAAGTAATTCGGTTTTCGGTATCAACATGGGAAACGCATGCAGCTTACTTATGGTTAACCGCGTTCAAAAGGAAATAATAACAATTTGGTTACTATGCTTTAGCTTTGAAGGTTATTATGCTTCTAACTTTACATTAAAAGTCAAGGGTTTTAATCCATTTTACTAAGTTTAATTATTTGTAACATGTTTAAGCATCAAATTGTGATACAATATAACAGTTAATAGTACTAACCCATCAATGAACGATAATAAAAAGGTATATTATTATTTTTGGTATATAGACCAAAATAGATGGTGTAAATTGTATAAAACTTAATTTGCAAACATAATGCAAGGATATGATCTATCAGTTATTTTAAGTTTTAACTGAAGAATATGGACCCAAAACTCAACGTGATTAGAGTGTCCACAATTATATGAACTTTTTAAAAGAATTGTATGTGCCGTGTCATGTTATATCATCCATAAAACTTTTTTAAAAGTTTGTAAGTAAATTCAAATAAAAGAAGTTAAAAGAAATAAAAGTAAATTACACCCTTATAACCCATAATCCTTAATCTTTTAGCCTAAATGAAATTTATACACGGCTTCATACTCGGATGATAAAGATGATTGGGTGAGCTAGTGGTCTATAAGTGATCCAAATTGCGGTATAATAAAAGAGAATAATAATAATAATAATAATAATAATAATGAAAATGTCAAGTTCACACGCGTCTCCATAAGTTTGGGACTATTTTGAAATTTAGATGTTGATAAAGTGGGGGTTAAGTCTTTACGGATAAGAAAACAGTTATCATCAAAAGTGTTTGAAAGAATCAAAAGCAAAGACGTGTGGATGGAATTTGCTGTGGTTGAGAAAAGACCACATATTTGATAGGGAATATATATTTAATTCTTTGATTTAAGATACAAGGAAAATACCTACCACCCTGCCCACATATATAAAAACAAGTCAAATTGCCTTTCTATTTCTTGTTGGTGAAGTACAAAATAATCCACTTTATAGAAATAAATTAAACTGAGAATAAAGTGTCTATTTTGTATTATGTCAATATAGTCTTATTTCATTCGTTAAACTTGATTCATAAACTAGTATAGAATACTATGAGACTGAGTTGATTTCACCGTAAAACAAAAACCGTTCAGCATCGAGTATGCTTAGTTCATTGTAGGGAATGCTGAGTTCAGCGTATAGTCACCTAGACATGCTAAAAGACAACATATCTTGGTTTTGGATGGTTCTAACCCATATTTAACTCTTCCAACATATTATACATTCATCAAATAGATATAGCACATGGTTAAAACAATTATTAGTGAACCTTTCGATTTCATGCATATCACACAACTACAACATTTAATCTCAACAAAAGGATCAAAATCCAACATATTAATCTTCCATGATCACCGTAATGAAATTCTACTATAACAAGTTTACAATTATTTGAAAACCATGATCATTTCATGTAACAAGTACTTATCAAGATGTCCATTTAGAACTTCAAATCCCAATACACATATAACTGTTAAATTTGGGGTTAAAGCAATTAAAGAACAAAATGATTATGTAAGGCCCGGTTTTGCTATTAGTCTTTCGTATTTGTAACTTATTAGTTTACGTGTATGTTTCGTTTACGTTTGTATGTTTGGGCCCGAGGCCTTATGTAATTGAAGCCCATTGGGCCATATCAATGAAAGAGTGGAATTGGACAATAATATTTGCAAGGGTTACCTTGTGTATGCTATACACACACTATATTTGCAAGGGTTACCTTGTGTATGCTATACACACACTATATATAGTGTGTGTATAGCATACACAAGGTAACCCTTGCAAATATTATTGTCCAATTCTCTCAAACTCTCTCTTCCTCCCTCCACCCTTTTAGTTTCGGCCCTCTCTACCCTCACCACAAGATCCGAGATCTCGGTTCTTACTAGTTGTTTCCGTCAACTAGTGAAGAGGTTGATCCAAGACAACTAGTTCTTAGTTTGTTGTGTTGTTTGATCCGGTCATGGGACCTACAATTGGTATAAGAGCTTTCAGGCTCTACTAGTTGTAGATCTTGGGTCATAACCTTGGATTTTGGTCTTGCGTGTGTGAAAAAACGGAATTTCAAGAAAATAGGTGGGTTTCGGGTTCATAAGTTTTTCAAAGTTTCAAAGAAAATAAGTTTGTTCTTGTTAAAAATGATAAAGTATGGTTGAAAAGTTGATGTTTTTGGTGTTTGAATTCTAAGTTGATGTTAGAATTGGTGTATGTGAAAGTTTACTTGAAAGATTGTGATATACATGCAAATGGGTGTGTATGAGAAATGTGATGGAAAGTGAGTTGGTGACTTACTTGTTTGGTTTAAAATTTTCGAATACAGTGAGTGGTTGGTGAGATTCGATTACATTTAAGCAAGTCGATACAATCTTTGATTAGATTACATTTCATTGTTCGAATACAAACAGTACCTCGATTACAATCTCATATTCAATTACAAGTGTGTCACTTGCTTACACTAGTCATTCGATTACCAAGTTCCAATCGACTACAAAGTTCCAATCACTTACAAAGTTCCACTCGCTTACACTCTCTTTACTCGCTTACGATTCTCTCACTCGCTTACTTTCACCAATTCGATTACAAATCATTCATTCGCTTACATCTTGCCCAATCAATTACATTCATTCACTCGCTTACAATCTCCAGTCGATTACATTGGTTTGCTCGATTACTTTGTCCCACCCGCTTACAAGCCCCACTCGATTACAAATACCCAACACGCATACATTTCCCAAACTCGATTACATTGCCCAAGTTTGCATACAATCTGCTCAATAGAATATAATTCTTGTGTGATTTTTTTCTAAGGAAATTATAGTCCAGTCAAGCTAACTTTGAATATAAGTTTGTTTTGAATACAATTTCCATTAGATTACATTACACTTAGTTTTTGAGCAGATTTTGAGAAATGGCTAATCCTATTCCTATTGGTGCAAGTAATGAGGCTGTAAAATATGTGATGTTTGAAAACGAGGCTGGAACCACCTCTAAGCCTCCAAAGTTAATGAAATGGGACTGTGATTATGCTGAGTTCAAATAGAGATTTCAGAATTACCTCAAGATTATCGATCACAATCTTCTTAGACCATTAGAGCATGGTCGACACCGTCCTATGACAACTGCTACTGATGGTGATGTACCTAAAGCTGTTGCAGACTACGATGAAGATGACAGAAGAAAGCTTGCTGAAGATCAAAAGGCCTTTGGTGTTCTGATCGTTTGTCATTTGCGTGAAATTTCTCTGACATTAAGAGATTACACTACTGCAAAGACTCTGTGGGATGCCTTGGTGAACAAGTTTGAAGGAAATTTGTAAATGAGGAACATTCGTAAAGGAATGTTGAAGGGAGAGTTCAACATGTTCAATCACATTCAAGGTGATACAATTGACAATCTCATCTCAATATTTGAAACGTTGATTACCAACATCGACAGTGCTGGAACTGAATACGAACAAATCAAGATAAATGACAAGCTCCTTAATTCTCTCCCTTATTCTTGGGGTAGCAGTATTATTACAATCAGGAGAACTTCAAATCTTCATGTTTTAAGTTTGTCTGATCTAACCTCGGTTATCAAGTCATTTGTAATGGATGAGAAGTTGAGGATGAACAATCACATAAGTTCTCTCTCAAAGGCTGGCATGGAAACCGAAACAGGTGTAAGCTCTACATTCATAAGCCAAACCAACACCACTTCTCAGAATCCAAGTTCAACCTTCAACACGTCTGGTGTAACTCAAGCCTCATTAATTTCCAACTCAAGCTCCTTTCAATCTGCCGTTGACAAAGCTATAGCTCAAGCCCTCAAAACTCATGGAATCAAGTCTGCTTCAAGCACTCCAGCTAACACTGCTTCAAAGCCCCTCCTTGCTGATGACTCCAATGTAGCTTTGATTCATGCCTTTTTGTCAAGTCATGAGGAGTTGTTACAAGGAAAGTTGCTTCCACCATCGTTTTAACAAGGAAATCTTCCCGAGATCAACAAGTATGATCTCAAGAAAATGGATATCAAATACCATATGGCAATGTCTGTTCACCGTGCCACAAACTTTATAAAGAAATATGGGAAGAATAGTTTCAAGGATGGGAAGAATCTGGGTTTTGAGAAAGATAAGCTTCGCTGCTACAACTTTGGGGAGCCAGATCACTTCGAACGTGAATGCACATATCCTCCTATGGCTGTGGGAGACATCAAGATCAATGAGATGCCTGACAACGAAAGTGGCAAGAGGCCTAAAAAGAGAGTCGTGCCTAACTACTCCTCGAAGTCAAGGGTCCCAAGAATCAATCATGGAAGCTCATCAAACGGGAACTTCGAGTCGAGCTCTAAGGCGATGATTGCTAGGAATGTCGAGTCAACTGTACCTGATTGGGAAGGGGATCAATTTGAAGAATTAAAAAAAATCCTCTGAACTTTGCTGGGATGGCATTCACCGATCAGGCTAGCACCTCTTCAAGCATCTCCGATGGGATTCCTACACCTGCCTCACTCATTCCCGAGGTACACAAACTTTGCACTCAAGACTGTATAGATAAAGTTCTTCATTATAGAAACCATAATGCTAAAATTCTAGAACAAATACGTAGCATTAAGGTTCAGAATGATGATCTTAAGAAAGCTGCAAAGATTTAAACCACTAGGATTAACACTCATCGTAATGATATGGCAAAACTTAGGGAAAAGGTTACTATTGCTACAAATTTAGCCCAATGTCATGAAAATCATGTATTTGAACTAAATGATTAAATTTCCAAATTAAAAATTGACCTAACCTAAAAGAAAATTGCCATAGAAAACTTTGAGTTAGCTACTGAAAAGCTGAACAAGTTAATTGGGTCACAAATAGAGTTAAGACTAAAGACTGGAATAGGCTATGATAGTTCTGATGTACCACCGCCTTTTAACAATAACTATACTAGCCTTCCTCACTTTGATTTTAACTCTCCTCCCGAGGAAGAAATGGTCTATGGTATTGGTCATGTGCCCATATCTAAGACATTTATACCTACTGCTCCCAAGACTGTTATTTCAGCTGATTCTTCAGTTAATCCTAATAGTGATTCATCTTCTGTAGCAGGTTGTGTAGAAGAAAATAGGTGTATGGAAACAAACATGGGTTATGGAGATAAAACCTTGCTTTTTGATTCATCTATTATCAACCCTGTCTGTAATAATTTTGTTTCCGACAACATTTTGAAAAATGATGTATCTAATGAGAGTGTTCGTGTTGGCACTTCTCTTGAAAATGAAAATGATGTTTCTATTTCTGATAGTGATTATGAAACTATTCTTGATGAAACCATTGTTGATAGAAATGTGCATGAAACAGTGTCTGTGAATGCTAACTTACCTAGTTGTTCGTCAAATGATTGTAAAGTTGAGGAACCTAAAATTAATGAAAATCGTTTTGAAAATAAAAAGGCTAGTACATCTAGTAAATATGTGTCACCTCATAGAAACAATTTTTATCAATCCACCAACAAATATTATCAACCTCAACTGTATAATTAATTTGATAATAGCTACTATGGTTATTATCCACAAGATTATGTTAATTCTTTCTATACAAATGCTTTTGATGATCGAGGTCATAGATCTGACAGCTTGTTTGTTCCCGTACAACCATCTCCTTATTCATCACAACTTATGTGTTACAATTCTGATGGTTTCTATAGGGAAGATAGGAGAAAACTCTGTTTTGTGTGTGGTAACCCTTCTCACTTTGCAAGACATTGCAAGAACTGGCATGATATGAAAAGGAAAACGAACAGTCAATTTAATCAATTCCGATCCAGAGCTAAACCAAGCTTAAGGAATAGAAATGATCAACCCGACAGTTCTGCCAGTGAAATAGACGTGAGATCTAAAAGTAAAAAGAATGATAAACCTCCTTTTTGGACAACCAAGAAGGAGAGAGAAAAAAGGATTTCGAAGACTGAAAAGTCTAAGGATTCATAAAAAAGAACATAGAAAAGAAATCCAATGATTGAAAAATCTGAGGATGTTGTTTGAAGACAGTCTAGAAAAACGTTTAAAAATAGGAAACCTTCTCGTGAATGGAATCCTAGAGACCGTTCTTCTGATTCTGACACGTCACACAACTTCATAAATAATGAGAAAAGGACATTTGACAACCTTGTGGTTGACCCTCCTGAGACAACTAAGTCTCGGGAACCCCTATCTAATTAAACTGTGAATGTGTGTTGGGTCAGCCAAGGCGTTCTGTAAATAGTATATGGTACTTGGATATTGGTTGTACCCGACACATGACAGGAGACGAATCCTTGTTGTTTGACGTTAAACCGTTCGATGGCGGATACGTTTCTTTTGCTGGTGATATGGGTGGGAATATTTCCAAACAAGGTAAAGTGTCAAATGAAGTCCTGACGTTTGAATATGTCAACTTGGTGGAACAACTAAACCACAATCTGCGACAAACAGTACACACTATTCACCGAGAATGAATGCTTGATTCTCAAACCAGGTTTTAAGGTCCCGAAGAATGGATTATGATGCGTACTCCGAGGCACAATGACTCTTATGTAATAGACATGAATAGTTCTTACTAACGTAAGGCTGCCTGTTTGATATCTAAGGCCTCAGAGAACGACTCATCTCTATGGCATCGTCTTCTAGGTCATGTTAATTTTAAAAATCTAAAAACATTGGTCAAATGGGAACATGTGAGGGGATTCCCTGTTAAATCTTTCTCTTGCATTGAAAAATGTCTTTCATGCTCTAAATGCAAGCAACACAAGTTCCCTCACATACCCAAGACGATAAATTCCATAGATTCTATTCTTCAGCTGTTACACATGGATTTGTTTGGCCCTATTACTCCTATGGCAATCGGCCGAAAAGCCCATCGTCTTGTGATTACTGATGACTTTTCCCGTTTCAGCTGGACTTTCCTTTTAGGGCATAAGAATGAAACCGCACAGTTTTTAATCAAGTTATTCACTCTAGTGGAGACACATACAGAAAAGAAGGTGAAGTGTATTCAAAGCGACAACGGAATTGAGTTATGCAATCGATCCGTGGATGACTTCTGTAGTTCGAATGGGATAGAACACCATTTCAGTGCACCATATACTCCTCAACAAAATGGAGTTGCTGAAAGATGAAACCGAAAACCGATTCAAGCTGCACGAACAATGCTGCCTGATTCCAAACTACCTATGTTCTTTGGGGAGAGGCCATCAACGCGGCCTGATTCATCCAAAACCGTGTGCTGATTAACACGTGTCTGAAGAAGACTCCATATGAAGTCTACTACAAAACGAAGCCGCTAGTCAACTATTTCAAAAAAAATTGGATGTCCTTGCACCTTACTCCACACTGGTGCTCAACATGATTCTAAATTTGCTGAAAAGGCTGATGAGTACTATTTCGTTGGGTATGCATCCAACAACACCGCTTATCGAGTCTACAACAAGAAAACCAAGCTGATTTTGGAATCCTACAATGTTGACTGGCAAGAGCTAAATCCCACTGACGCTCGCATGAGACCAGACTGGTTGTTTGACTATGATGGTTTGTTTAATCAGTTTTGAGGCATGTCTCTTCCACATCCTGCTAGTACTCAAGTTCCATTTTCATCACAAGACCCTTTGTTGATGCAAACACTGATCAACAGTTTGTCTGAAGTGGATCTGTCTGTTATGCCCCCACTACCTACTCCACCCATTTTTCAACCCCCTCATCAAGTTAATAATCAAGTTGTAATAAATCCCGCTCCTGTGGCCACACCTCAAGCTTCTCCTCTAGCCGCTCCTCAAGCCGCACCACAATCTGTTGTCTCAACTAAGATTATGGAAGTTGAAGATGGATATGATTCAGATTCAGATGATTCCTTCCACTCTGCCGATAATGTTGAAGAACATCAGACTGAGCTAGTTTCCGATATTCTTGTAGCTCCAAGGGTGGTGGAATCTGTTGCCATACCTCCCTCTATAAATGAAACCATTGAAATAACTACTCCTATTGAAGAACCTGCTACTGGTGATTCTAATCATACTTCTTTGACTCCAATCAACACAACTGTTGTTCCTTATGGTGAGGAACTTTGGAAAGAACCGATCAATCAAGAGAATAGAGTTGATCAACCCGACTCTGTTCTATCAATTGATGATGTTCTTGAAGGTGCACCTCGTATCTTCCATCCCATTGATAGCCTTACCGTAAACCTTCAAGCCGAACCAATAACCATTATTGAAGACATTCCTTAGACACTCACTCACCGACGTCATCCATATGAAAAGATTATCGGTTCTCCATATGCCGGCATCCAAACAAGAAGTAAACCCGGTACAATTAACAGATGCTTGTTTGCTTGTTTTATTTCATAGGTTGAACCAAAGGACTACAGGATGGCCCTAAGGGAAAACTCGTGGGTTAAAGCAATGCCGGAAGAACTGTTACAATTTAAGAAACTTCAAGTTTGGATGTTGGTTAAGAATCCGCCCAACAAGAAAACAATTGGAACCAAGTGGGTGTTTAGAAACAAGAAGGATGATAAAGGGGTAGTTACAATAAATAAGGCAAGATTGGTGGTACAAGGTTTCTCTCAGCGTGAAGGCCTTGATAATGATGAAACTTATGCACCAGTGGTTAGGTTGGAGGCAATTCGTCTGTTTCTAGCCTATGCCTCGTACATGAATTTCAAGGTCTATCAAATGGACGTGAAGACTGCATTCTTGTATGAGAAAGTCAAAGAGGAGATATATGTGAAGAAACCACCAGGTTTTGAGGATCCTGATCGTCCAGATCATGTTTACCGTCTTGAAAAAGCTTTGTATGGCCTGCACCAAGCACCTCGTGCATGGTACGCAACACTAGAAAATCACTTGCTTAAAAATGGATACAGAAGAGGTGTTATCGATCAAACACTCTTCATCAAGAAGGTAAATGATGATCAGATCCTTGTACAAGTCTATGTTGACGATATTATCTTCGGTTCTACTTCTGGTAAGCTGTGTAGAGAGTTCCCTGAGGTCATACAGAATCGGTTTGAGATGAGTTCATTGGGAGAAATGAGTTTCTTTTTGGGTCTTCAGGTTGAACAAAAGGACAATGGTATATTGATTCATCCAGAAAAATATGTTCGTGACATCGTTTAGAAACCCGGGTTCAAAGGCTCATCACCCTTTCTCACTCCGATCGCTACCCGACCTGTGCTTGCTCCAGATCCATCAGGAAAACCTATCATGTAACATCCCGAAATTTTCAAGAATAATAATTATTTGTTTATGAGGAAAAAGTTTACTTGATTTAGTAGAGATATTATAAAAGATTAAAGATAGGTGGAATAGGCTAATTAGATGGAATTAAATATGGACCAAAAAGGAAAGATGGGCCTAAGGTCCATGGGCTTAAGGGAGTTAAATACCCCTTAAACCCTAAACCTCTCCATTTTTATCCATCTCTACACCATAGCCTACACCTTGAAAAACACACACTAACACCATCATTTATCCCGAACCAAGATCCGAAGGTGAAAACCCGAGCTTGTTGGTGCCAGATCGTTGTAACGAACCAAACCTACATAAAAGACTAGACCGTGTTCGTAAACTGACTCGTTTAAGGTATGTTTATAATGGGATCTTATTCATTTAGGTTCGGATTCGTTTAGTAATCTTAGATCTATAAGAGAATGGTAAAAACGAATCAGATGTGATGATTCTTGCTTAAAACCATTAACGATTTATGGATTAACTTTTCAAATGAATAACCGGATTATAGATGAACAAATTGGACCCTTTAAACATGAATGTTTGGCCGATTGGATGATTGGGGTTTGCTAGCGCGATGATTCCAAGTCTGTTTATACCAAGATTGTGTTGTTTTATCATGAATTGAGGTTTAATCGCGAATCTGATAGATGTTGACTGTTCTGGGTGTTCTTGAAGATTTTGACTTTGACCCTGAGTCAAAGTCTGGATAAGAACATATGCTAATTCGTCAGGACAAACGAATCAGGTCATTCGTTATGTGCCCAATTCACTATGATCAGAATAACGAATCAGGTGATTCGTTACTCACCAATTCGTTATGTTGAGATAACGAATCAGGAGATTCGTTATTCACCAATTCGTCATATTATGATAACAAATCAGGTGATACGTTACTCACCATTCACCATGTTAAGATAACGAACTAGGATAACGAATCAAGTGATTCGTTACTCACCAATTCTCTATGTTAAGATAACGAACTAGGATAACGAATCAAGTGATTCGTTACTCACCAATTCGCTATGTTAAGATAACGAACTAGGATAACGAATTAGGTAACGAATCAGGCCATGTCCTGATAACGAATTATGCTACGAATCAGATAACGAATCAGGTAACGGATCAGGCCAGCACGACCCCAGCCAGGGGCTCTGCCCCTTGGACCCTGCTAGGGGATGCCACCCCTAGAACCCCGCTACCAGGGGCGCTGCTCCCGGACTCCCGTTCGTTGAGGGTTATAACTAAACTAGAAATACGATATGGTAGTGATAGTTAATTGATACATGTAATTTTTATACAGTTAGTCGCACACAACTAAAGAAAGGAATAACCATTAACGGTGAACGTAACCGAGTTCAGGTGAGTTTCTAGCCCCACTTACTTTTTATGTTTTCGGGGTTGTGTGCATACTTGATGTGATTAGTTAATACACCTGCCTTAAGTGGTAAGTGTATGCTATATATGATATAATGGATAGGTATGAATGATTGTTTGTCGGTACGTGAACGATCTTCGGATATTGCGTGTAATGTCAGGTTATAAATAAAGATATGAATGTTATATGTAACGTATGGATGATGTATGAACGTTATGAATGAATGCTTGTCGGGACGTGAACGATCTTCGGATATTGCACGTAACGACAAGGAGTATGATTGTTAAATGAATGATGTGAAGAATGCCTAGAGTGTTCTTATGCTACGATGTAATTGTTGTATATGCAAAGTAAATGTATGCAGGTACCAGAACGGTAAATGAGTTCTACGTCTGACGTAGTAAGTTAGGATGGCAAATCCCTCTAACTTTCGTTGGATATAGACTTGGCATGTGATGGCGTAGTTAAGGACTGCGGGCCTTATACGTGTTATAGATGATAGATGAGAACATAGTTAAGGACTGTGGGCCTTATACGTACATCAGATAGGATCCACCATAGGAAAGGACTGCGGACCTTATATGTGCTGTAATTGTATTGTGGTAGCATAGGAGGATTGCGGACCTCGTACGTGCTATGAACTAGGTTGCAACATAGGGAAGGACTGCGGACCTTGTACGTGTTGTTATTGTAGGATGGTATAGGAGAGGACTGCTGTAAGGCCCCGTTACCGATGCCCTACATCAGACGTTGGATTTACTCATAAACACAGTTCTACAATCAGAATTAATTTAAACTTTCACGGAAACGTTAGCTTAAATCATTTATTACAAAACATTTAATCTTTTCTTGAAACCATAACATAAAAGCATCATATTTGGAACATCACTTCTTCCATCTTCACATGCTAGTCGTTCAATCCATGTCATGTGCCCTCCTCATGCTAGCCCATTAAACATAATCACCTGCGTGCATACTAAAAGTCAGCTACGCTGAGTGAGTTCTAGTTAATCAGGCGACATACAATACATACACATATCGTACATACATACATATCTTAAACTTGTATAAATATCCATAAGAGGAACGCCACGTAATATCTACTAAAAGAACTATTACTATTGTCCATGCTATAAATTCTCCATAGAAGGAACATTCTATATATATATTATCCATAGAAGGAACACTCTATATACTTTCCATAGAAGGAACACCCTATAGAATTTCCATAGAAGGAACACTCTGTTATCCATAGAAGGAACAATACACTATCCATAGAAGGAAACACTATACTATCCATAGAAGAAACATTATACATTATCCATAGAAGGAACTTTATATGTTATCCATAGGAGGAACGCTGTATATAAGTTATTATCTCATATCCATGTAAGGAGCTAATCACTTCCCTCGGCAATACGTGCAATATCCGAAGATCGTTCACGTACCGACAAACAATCATTAGTATCTACCATATATATCATACATGGCATACTCTTATCATTCATACATTATATATATCATACGTATTTGTGATCATAACCCAACAGTACATGCAATATCCGAAGATCGTTCATGCACACATCATACATATATCATTCATACATTACATATAGAAATCATATCTTTAAACAACCACCTGGCAGTACATGAAATATCCGAAGATCGTTCACGCACCGTCAAGCATTCATCATACATGAATCACACAAGGTATACACTTACCACTTAGGGTAAGTGTATTAGCTATCACATCGAGTATGCACACAGCCCCGAAAATATAACAAGGAAGTGGGGCTAGAAACTAACCTGAACTCGGTTACATTCACCGTTGATGGTTACTCCTTCCGTGAGATGTGTACGGCTAACTGTATAACAATTACAAGTAACGATTAACTATCACTACCCATATCACGTTTCTAGTCATAATATAACCCACAACGAACGGGGGTCTGGTGGCAGCGCCCCTGGTAGTAGGGTTCTAGGGGCGGCAGCCCCTAGTAGGGTCCAAGGAGCATAGCCCCTGGCTGGGTTCGAGCTGCTAAAATTTTATTTCTATTAACTGTCTTAACACATTTTCCATTAGAATTTTAAATCCTTATTTAATTCGCCATCTCATTCGCTATAACGAATTAAGCCTAATTCGTTATCAGAACAAAGCCTAATTCATTAATCACACATGATCTGATTCGTTATCCTCTTTAGTAGATTCGTTATTCTAGTTCGTCATCTTTCATGATCTGATTCGTCATCTGGTTCGTTATCTCATCATAACGAATTGGCAAGTAACGAATCACCTGATTCGTTATCTGGATCGCTAGCTGATTCGTGATTCTGGTTCGTTGTCTAGTTCGTTATCTTAGCATAACGAATGGATAGATTCGTCATCCATTTACACGAATGAGTCCCATTTTTCATGTACGCGTAACGAATTAATCATCCATAACGAACTACCAACAGTTCTTATCCAGATCTTTGACTATAGGGTCAAAGTCAAAATCATCAAGAACATACGCAGTCAACCTTCATCAAATCTGCAATTAAACCCTAATTTCGCGATGAAATAACACGATTTAGGTATCAATGGATTCGTCTACCCAACACCTACAAACCCTAACCATTCAATTGTTCAAACAGTCGTGTTTATAGGGTGCAGTTTAAACATATATGTACGGGTTCTTTAGGTTAGCAATTAACCTATCAATCGTTAATGGTTTTCAGCAAGAACCATCAAGTTTGGTTCGTTTTTATCATAAGTATGCGGATCTAAGATTATCTAAACGAATCCGGACTAAATGAACGATTCCTAATTATGTACGCACCTTAAACGAGTCGAAATACAACACGGTTAAGCCTTGATGTTGTTTTGGTTCTTCACGATGATCTAGCACCAACGGGTTCGTGTTTCCACCTTCGAATATTGGCTCGGGTTATAGGATGGTGTTTGTGTGTGTTTTTCAAGGTGTAGGCTATGGTGTAGAGATAAAAAGGGAAAGGATTAGGGTTTAAGGGGTATTTATACTCCCTTAAGCCCATGGACCTAAGGCCCATCTTTCCTTTTTGGTCCATAATTGATTCCATCTAAAGCCTACTTATTCTTTCATCTCTATTATTTTCTTAAGTCTCTACTAAATTAAGTAACTTTTCCATCATAGATAAATAATATATAAACTATTATTCTTGGAAATTTGGGGATGTTACAACTGCGGACCTTGCACGTACCATAAATGGTGAACATATGTAAGGACTGCGGACCTTTTACGTGTTTACGACCTTGAGTATAGGTATAGACGGCGGACTATGAACATACTCTCGGTAGGCTGAGGTAGGTAATAGTATGTATGCATGAATGTATGTTGGAAAGGTAACTGGTTAAGTATGGATATGTATCTTCGGATATGTATGTGTGTATGATATGTGTATGTATTGTATGTCGCCTGATTAACTAGAACTCACTCTCGGCGGACTATGAACATACTCTCGGTAGGCTGAGGTAGGTAATAGTATGTATGCATGAATGTATGTTGGAAAGGTAACTAGTTAAGTATAGATATGTATCTTCGGATATGTATGTATGTATGTATGATATGTGTATGTATTGTATGTCGTCTGATTAACTAGAACTCACTCAGCGTAGCTGACTTTTAGTATGCACGCAGGTGAGTAACATGAGGCAGCTAGCTTGAGGAGGGCACATGGCAAGTGAATAAAGAAGCTGGCATCCGAAGAATTATGTTATTTTATGAGCGATGTTTATTTAATACAAGTTTTGTAATGAAGTGAAATGTTATTTTAAAGTTTTAATATTCCGCGAAGGTTTTATTTAACTCTGATATTTAGAACTGTGTTTATGAGTAAATCCAGCGTCCAATGTAGGGCACCGGGAACGGGGCTTTACATGTCGATCAACAACTCTATAGATCTATGATTGGCTCCCTGATGTAACTCACTGCCAGCAGACCGGACATCATGTTCCATGTCTGTCAGTGTGCCAGATATCAAAGTGATCTGAAAGAGTCCCATCTAACTGCTGTTAAGCGAATCTTTCGGTACCTTAAGGGAAAGCCTTGCTTAGGTCTTTGGTATCCCAAAGACTCCCCTATGGTACTGCACGCTTACACACGATAGTGATTATGGGGGATGCAATCTGGATCGAAAGTCAACATTGGGTGGATGTCAGTTCCTGGGTGACCGATTAATCTCCTGGCAATGAAAGAAACAAGTCACCGTGTCCACCTCCACTGCTGAAGCGGAATACATTGCTGCCTCCGCTTGCTGTTCTCAAGTCATTTGGATCCAACATCAGCTGTTGGATTACGGTTTGAAATTATTTAACACCCCGATTAAGTATGACAATGGGGCAGCTGTGTGTATTGTGAAAAACCCAGTCCAGCACTCTAAGACAAAGCACATTGACATCTGAATGCATTTTATTCATGATTGTTATGACCGGAAGCTTGTCACAGTAGAACATGTCAAAACTGATTACAACTTTGCAGACCTTTTTACCAAAGCTTTTGATCGTGCCGGATTTTTGTTTCTCGTTGAGTCACTTGGCATGATCTCTTTTGTACAAAATTAAGTTTTATTTTTATTTTATTTTTTTACTTTATTTTTATTTTAAAATTATTAAACCTTTTTAATTTGTTTTTATTTCATTTTATTTCATTTTTGTTTTACTTCAATTTTTTTTATCTTAGTTTATTTTTAATTTAGCTTAAAATTCTCTTTTATTTTTAGATTTTAAAAACTTTTATTGTTAAATTTATTTTATAATTTTATTTTAATTTTAATTTAAAGTTTTTAAAATTTTAAACTTTAGTTTTATTTTCATCTTATTTTAAATTTTACTTTTATTTCATTTCATTTTATTTCTATATTAGATTTTTCTTTTAATTTATTTAGTTTCTTTTATCTTTTTGTATATAAAAATTGTAAATATTTTTCAAATATGTCATAATTTTATATGAAGAAAATGAGTTAACTTTAACTTTTACTTTAAGAAAAACAAAAACTAAGTCACTTGACTTTCCAAAAATATTTTATATTAGTATTTTATTCAAGAAAATCTGAAAAAGACTTAAAAGTATAATATAATGTTTAGAGGGAACTCCTGCTTAGAGAGAGTCGTATAATATTAAAATTTTAGAAAATTTTGAGAAATCGATCCGACCTTTGGAAAATGATAGAAAATTGCCTTAGGTGATCCTAACACATGAAAAGAGTAGAGCAAAAGCCAACAAGATTATTGCTTAATGTGTAGATAGGCTTAACTAATGAGTAAGTATCATAGTGATATAAACTTAAGCAACAGTGTAGTGAATGTTTTGAGGATGAAGTCAGTCGGATAGGGCTTCATGATAATGGGAAAATTGGTGGCAAATTTATTCTACCTACTTGTAATTTTAGGTTCGAGGTATATCAGTTTTTGAACCAGAGTATATCTGCCTTTGCTAGTGGTTACACTCTTATGAAGCAGTTGCCAACTCCAAATAAGTCATATCAATAAAGGCATAAATCCTAATAGTTAGTCATACATGAGCCCGTTAGTGATTGGTCACAAAATGAAAACTTATTTCTTGCTTTAGTTTCAAATATTGAAAAATATCAAAAATTATTGAAAAAGCAGAAAAACTGCAAAATACTCAGAAAGTATTCAAAATCAACAACAAAAATGTTGATAATTTTATCAAACAAAAAGGGGTATATTAGAACCACGTAACGTTGGGCAAATAAGTAATTCCTAAACACTTTATACGAAGGCACAAGTCAACAAGACTAATAAGTTCATGGTTCAACCTTTACATATTGTTTGAAAGAAATGTTTGCAAAAGTTTATGAAAGCTCAATATGTTTTAATCAATCATTAGGGGGTCGGAGTCAATTTGGGGTGATACTGATGAACACAAATTATGCCCGAGGTATGATGGAGTATGTAACATGTTGGATTAACAGGGGACCACACAAGTATTGTGCCCACTTATACCTTAACGTATCACGGTGAAATCAAAATACTTGTTAAGTTTAAAGTGGACAAATATATCTACAATCGACTTTGGGTTCTTGGCATAATAATATTAAAATAGAAATGTGATCTAGGACGCTATAGATAATATGATTCCATGTCGTGATCTTTCTCACCAAAAACAATTATTAATAGCTTATTGTGTAAATAAATTAATATAATTAATATAATATTGATTTTCTACTTATCTAAATTTTAAAATTTAGTTCTCCTTTAAGTTTTATTTTATATTTACTTACATGTTAAAACTAGTTTAACTTGTATTTGTTTAAATTAATTTTATCTTATTTATTTTACATTTGATGTTTTTTTTCTTTACTTTTATTTATTTATTTTTAACTTTTATTTTAGATTTTATTTTTAATTTTATTTTAAAATACTTATTTCTATCTTATGTTATTTATTTTTATTTTTAACTTTTATTTTAATTTTAAATCTTATTTTTTATTTTACTTTTTAATTATTTTTAAATTATTTGACTTTATCATTTTACCTTAATTTAAATTTTTGTTTTAAATTTGATCTTTTATTAACTTTATTTTATTTCGTTTTCATTTTATTTTTCGTATTTTCAATTCTTTTATTTTAACATTTTTTAAGGTTTGTACAAATTTGGTTTATGCTTAAAAGTCTTATTTTATGTTTTGTTTTTTTAAACTTATTTTAAAATCTTAATATTAACTTAATTTTAATTTTGTTTTTGAAACTTTATTTTTAATTTTAAAATGTTTTGTGAAAATGGGTTAATACTTTCAACGAGGTCTTTCATGCAAAGTTGGTTAAGTTTGGACCCGATAAAAATATATCTTGTATGTATTTGATGAAATATATCTTGTATGTATTTGATGTGCTTGGATTCGGTGAGTAAATATTTTTCGGATTTTTGAAATGACAACATTTTCAGAGATCGGGGGTCGGGAGTGAAAATTTGTTTAAAACTCGGGGTATTTTGACCCTATTGCGAGATAGGTTGACCCTATATATAGATTTTTAAAGAATTATTTTCATTTTTCCAAACCTTATATTCTTCTCTCTCTCACTTCCCTTACTCAACACCGCCGCCCCACCCCTTTTCTTTACAAACCCTAGATCGGATTTCTCGAGAAACATTAACTAAAACATAGATTTTGCTTCTTGTTCACTCTTAATCATCTATAACCATGGAAAATTTTCCTTCGGTAGTTTCTTTTTTTTTCTTGGTTCTCTCATTTTTGACTGATCTTGGCCATGAAAAGCCGACAGCTCAGTTTATTCTTATTTGGAAGATGTGTTGTTGTTCTTTGCTTAAATTGATGGTTGTTCTTGATTGTCGATGGTCTCAAGAATCAATTGTGTGATTTAATTGAGTCTTTAGGTTTGTTTGTATATTTGTTGAAATTTTGGGGGTTTTTGGTTTTAATTAGGGTTCTTAAACCCAGTTGAATGTTTGAATATGTTCATATAAAAACCCAGATCTTCAAGTAAGATTGAAGTTAAAACCCAGGTTATATGAAGGTCAGGCATGTTCCTAACCGTTGCCAGATCTTCATAAGACCTTTCGTGATCTCAGAAGTTGTTAAGAGTATACTGAATTCAATTATACAAGTTGATTCGAAGAAGATATCATGTTGTTAACTCGATTACAACTATACTTGATTACAATTGTAAGCGAACATAACAATTGTAGTCGATTAATTCAATTCTAATCGATTACAAGTGTAATCGATTAACATTGTAATCGAATACAAAGGGATTTAAAGTGGCTATGATGCTAAGGTAATTGTATCCGAGTTTGAAACTATATTCGATGATGTGTGAACTGAATTGAAAACTATATTCGATCACAATAAATTTTTTTGATTACATTTGGATTATATTCGATTATAATCAAATTTTTTTATTACAATTGGGTTTTTCAATTATTTTGGTTATACTCTATTACATCGGGTTATTCGCTTACAATGGCTTATACTCGATTACAATCAGTTTTTCGATTACATTTTGTGTATTCGATTACATTAGGTAATCGATTACTATTAATGTATTCGATTACTGTAAGTATTCGATTACAAATGGTGTTGAGATGAAATTTGGTTAAGTATTGTGTATTCTAATGGAGGATCAATGGGATTACAAGGACAGTGTATTTGAGTTAATCAATTGTATTCGAATTTGAGGTTTTCAAAAATTTTACCCTGTAAAAATTTTAAGTGTATTGTATTCTAATTCTAAATGAATTCAAATGTGTTTGGTCATTAAATTGATTGAATGGAATACATTATACTTAAAATTTTCTATTAAACTTCATCTTGATTAGAATACACTATACTTAGAAATTTTTCATTGAACTTTCATTTTCATTAGAATACATTATACTTAGTAAATTTTCTGTTTTTGAGTCATTTATGTAAATATGTCTTTGTATAGTTTGTTTATGTTTAATCTTTGTACATAGTTTATTTTGATCAAAACTCAATTTTACAACACTAATGGTTTCTTTGATGTATCCAGGGTCATAACAGTTATTGTTCGTTAGAGATCCCGACAAGAAAGAAGTTCAAGTTTTGTCTCAATGATCAAGGTATTACATTCGGGTCCTTTATCATATGCTATCTCTGCAGATCCCGAGATTCACTATTCAAGGATTGAGCAGTTTTGGGACAATGCTAAAACTCATGCAGAAAGTTCAAAGAACGTTTCAAAGGTTAATAATGTGAAGGTAACAGTAACTGAAGAATTAATCAGAAAAGCGCTTCATATTGGAGACAATGTCAACTTTCCTTGCACAAACTTCATAGATGAACAGATTACTGATTATTTGGCTGATATTGGTTATGAGAAGGACTGGTCGTCTTATGAGAAGAGATACTTTCCGAACTACTGGAAGCTCCTGTTTCACATTGTTGCTCACTGCTTATCGGCTCAGAAAGGCGGGTTTGATAAACTGAATGCTGATTGGGTTGGACTTATGCTCAGTTTGACTAGGGGAAGAAGATACAATTATTCCAAGCTATTCTTCAATTATATACAACAAAATGTACTTTTAAAGAAGCGAATAATGATTTATCCTCGATTCATCCAGTTGATTCTGGATTACTTGCTCCCCAAAACACCGAAACCCGTTAAGACTAATGAAGTTGATAAAGATGGAAAGGAAGTTGAGTTTGTTGAACCTTTTCATGCCAAAGAGGTAAGAGATGTGGCAATGTCTATCATTCTAAAGCCCACCGATAGAAGTGTGTATACGTATCAGGGTGAGCAGCCGGGTCCTAAGATTGGTCAGTTCATGGAAGTGATGATCCTGATGAGGGTCATGATGGAGGTGATGGTAATGAGGAGGAAGAACATGTTGATGAGCCTGTTGATGATTCTGAAGAGTTGGAAGGCGAACACAGGTCAAAGAATAAACATGACAAGAAGAAAAAAGGGAATGTTGGGGAAACCTCTAAAAGATCGGCTACTGATATTGAGGAAGAAGAGCCAGAACGTCCTCTTAAACGGTTAAAGAAGACAAAGGACTCCAAGAAGCCTTTATCTTCCAAGCTACCTCCACTCGAGGTATCGATTCCTTTGACTTCTGAGATGGTATCCCATTCCCTAGTCACCCAAACCACTGCACCTCAAACCACCATTCCCGACCCACACGTAGGATCACCTAGAACTAGCCAAAACCCTTAAAGCCCTCCAAGAAAAACAAGTCAAAGTCACCAAAACCCAAACCCCACTCTCACCCAAAACCAAAACCACAACCAAAATAACCTCACCTAAGGCTCCCACCAAACCTAGACCAAAGATTGTTCTTAAGAAGAAAACCGCAACCCCAAAACCATCCTTAGTAGACCAACCCATTACACCACCCGAGACCTCACTAGCCCGCTTAAACGAACCATTGCTCTCGATGTTTGAGGACATTCAAATAAACACCCAAACCGAGACCTCTACCTCACCTAGGACCACAATATCCGTCACCTCACTCATTTACCTATTCACCTCACCAATTAGGGAAACCTCGTTTTGGTCATCCATATTACCACCTCTAGCACAATCCAAACCACTTCAACAACCATAGAAACAACCACTGCAACAACTAGCCTACCCTTAGCCATAACTACTCCATTCCCAACCTTAACCTTACCTATTCCAGTCACACAACACCTAATCAGAGCCACCACACCTCCCTGAACCCATAGGAGCCCTGTGATTGAAGTCAGAACCATCTCAAGTGGGAAGTCAAAGAAGTCTCCTGTGCTCAAAGATCCTATCCTCGATAGGCTCGCGGCACTGGAAGAGGCGAATGAGAACCGTGTACAACGGGAGCTCAAGTTGATCAAGTTCCTAAAGGATCAATGACACACCCTAGACCACGGCCTAGGCGTGAGACGCTCATGTTGGTACCACATTTGTAAATATATCAGAGTTAACGGTTGAAAGCGGAAGTCTTTAAAAACATGTGGATTTAAATATAACATTAATATTAACAAAAAATGGGATTTAAAAGTTCCCATTTAGTGTTATAAGATTACTTGTTTATTTACAAAACCACTATTCATTTTATATTAAATTTTAATAAAAAAAGATCCGAGCCATTGGATATCTTGAGCACTTCGTCATCCCAAGCCCTAATCTTGATTACCTGCGACATGTTTAGAAAATACGTCAGCAACACATGCTGGTGAATATGCTGACGCTAAAATATTTTCTTTTACTTGATTACCCCTCGAACATAGTTATGCTCGGCCCATCGTGGCTTAGGAATAGTCAAGCATTAAAACAACACAATTATAAACTCAAGTCTCTACACTAAATACCCCAGCAAACAAGACAATGTTCGACTTAGTTAAGTACCATTCGTATACACATGGTCATGCTCCCCGCAAGATAGCGTAATATGACCAGGTGTGGTGCGGTGTGCCCACCGCGTATACCACATATGTAAAGATCCAGACAAACGTACACGACTGCCTGCGGGCTGGCGCTTATACCTTTGTTTATAACGTTATAGTGACACGTAGTCCCATGTAAACCTTTTAATTCATTTGACTTCGTCTTTTAAAACAAGTTTGAAAAGTTTGGGGCGTATTCACCTTTTTCGATTTAGATCAGCTTCAATACACTGTCTGAGGGTCTTTCCTTTGCTATCTCGCACCTATAGTACGAATATAACTTTTTTTAGTCGGATATACAATCCGGCTTAAGACCTTTAGTCTTTTTATAATCTTTACTTCTATTATATTTTCTTTTACTTTTAAAACATTTAGTTAAAAAGTATTCATTTCTTTTATAAATTAAAAGCCTTTCTTTTAACTTATTTTTTTTTCTTTTCTTTTATAAGATAACCTTTAGTTAAATCTTATTTTCTTTAAAACCCTACTTTTCTTCTTCTCTAATAAACGTATTCTTTTCTTTATTATTTAAGAATATTCATAATTACTTAAATAATAATCTATAACAAAGAATCATATAATATAATCACATTGATATATATATATATATATATGTATGTATATATACATATATTCATATTTCTTTATTTTATTTTCTATGTTATATTTTCTTTTATTTACCGAGGTATCGAGTATAACCTCGACTTAGTGTTTTAAGCCTTTTCAATATTTTATTATTATTTTATTCGTGCATCATGCCTACCTTGGTTGGCTTATAGAAAACCCTACACACTGGAGCAGCACGCCGCCTTGACTTCTTTATCTTCTTGATCAACCCTTTCTTCTCGACATCTTTCTTTGCACGCAATTTGAGACACTAGCACTTCTTCTACGCCGACACGCTTTACGAGACAGGTCATCGGGACGTCGGGATGACAACACTTTCTTGGCTGGAACGTCGTCGGTATGTGGCACGGGTAACGAGGAAACGGGCACGGAAATCGAGGAAATTGGACATGTTTTTCGAGGTAAATGAGGGTACACTTTTATGGGGTCTAGAGAGATGTTAGAGAGAGAGAGAGATGTGCTGATTTGGGTGTGAAAAATGAGAGAGCCCGACCTTGCTATTTATAGGCAAGACAGGGGACCCATCACGATATGCGATGGCTCCTATGGATAGCCCGTCGCGTATCGCCACGTAGCCCTGCCTTGTCACCACTAAGCTTTCCACGTGGCGGACACGGTGCCACATGGTGACACGTGGTGATACACTATGCCACCGTCTGACGTGTGGCAATACGTGTCACACATGTCAGACCACGTCATCGCGATACACGATGATGTTGGTTCACTTGTGATCGCGTATCGCTATGCTCCTCTGCTCTTGGAGTTATAATCAAGCCCTTCACGATACGTGATGGGCTTGTCCCTTGTCCCGTCGCGTATCAATATGGGACAGAGAATCCGAATTTTCATTTTAATCCCTTGAGTTTAAAATTTGACAATTTTGGCCTTTAACTTTTGAACTTGGCAACTTTGATCCAAAATTTTCACGATGTTACAATCAACAAGCCATCAACCAGAAGGTCACTCGACAGCGTGACGCCTTGGCCAGCCAGTTGGGTACTCTTCAAGAAAGAAATGATCGTGATCAAGCCATAATTGAAAGTCAACAAAACGGGATCAATCAGTTGCAGAAACGGGTTGACAATCAGCAACTCTTGATCAATGCAAAGTCTTTGCAAGATGCTGAACGACACTTGGATATGGAAAGACTTGAGTCACGGGTCAAACAGCTTGAGACTGATCTTCCCTCGTCTTCTAACTTTGCTGAGAACTTCATAAGGGAAATCGAGTCTACTCTCGACAAGGTATGGATAGACTTTGAACGCCTAACTTCTCATGTGAGTGGATTGGATGATATTGAGAATAGGGAGGTACACAGGGTTATGAGAGAAAGCGTAAAACTGCGAAATCTGGTTCCGCAGTTGGAGGATGAGTTGGAGATTCAACGCGCCGAACAGGGGCGTGTGAGTGAGTCCCTAGTTAACCGATACCTTGTTGTCATGGAGGTTATGCGGTTAACCGATGAGGATATTGAGAACCTTAGGGTCCATCTGATGAGGACCTTTCGGAGGTTCTTTCATGTAGCCGAGCCAAGGGCTGAGCAAGTCAATCGACGACACCATGTGCTTGCTCGTTTAGCCTCTGATGCCAAAAGTCTTAGGGCTCAAGGAAGCTTTCATGGCTTCCTTTACACGGGAGACCAAGGAAAGGATGGTGGAGAAGGTGGATCAGGCTCTAAGACTGTTGATGAGCCTGAGGTAGTTGTTGGGACCGTTACCGGCACCGAGCCCGTGGTTACTACTGCTGTTACTTTTGAGCAGGTCATTATTACAAGCTCAACACTTGTTACACCCACCACTTGTGCACAAGTAAGTGCTTCATTCACCACCACTATGATTGTTCGTCCCAATGTGCAACCAGTTGCACAAGGTGGTGGTGATGATGAGGACGATGATGACGAGTCTGATGGTGGAGACGAGGATGATGATGATAAGGACAATGACCACAGGCATGATACTTATGATGAGCCTCGTGGTGATGGAAATGGTGATGGAAGTGGTGATGGTAGTGGAAGTGGAAGTGGTAGTGGTGATGCCTAAGGCGGCTGATGTTGAGCCATCAAAGGAGGCTGAAAAGACAAGGAAAACGGAGGCTGCGGTGGAGGCTGAGCTCGCCTACTTTCTTAATGTTTGTTCATGTGAAGGTACTGTTCCTATTGTTGAGACAGCCAATAAAGAAAATAAAGATGATGATGACGACATCAACTATTCTCCCAATCCCGACACATCACCAACTGGGAAGAATGTTGAGCCAGCCGTAGACAAGCACGTTGTCACTTCAGTTGATGCTCCTGCTCGAGGTAGACCAATATTAGGAATCAAATACTATAGTGTGAGCAGGATGGCAAGCATGCGAGCGAGGTCGAAGCCTTACCAGATCTCATTGTGTACGCCAAATTCCACAAAGATAGCCAAAGATGGGCTATTAGGCGTACTAATGGAGATCTGACATATCTCTCCTACCGAGATATGCACTTGCTATCGATACTTGACATGAACTTCTTTCGAAAGACAGTAGCTCATGACGATGGCAAGGAAACTCTTGAATCATGGTTTAAGATCGTCTTTTTGAATAAAGAATGGAGAGACGACTACCCGATGTTCGCTGTCAATGCGGGTAAGCCATTAAAGGTAAAGAAAATCAATCCGTTCAACAACAATCCGTCCAAAGAAAGACTTTACAGGATTCCTGACAACCATAGCCCGCCGATCTGGCATGGAATGCCTTTTGAGGACGACTTTCTTCACGAATTCATCGCCTGGGAATTCGACAACATACACGGCGAGGTCATCATGCATTGCACTCGCAGCCATGAGCTCAGATTCTTTGATGAGCATGAGCTCGATGGATTTAGACTCCGCGATCTCTGGAAGTTAGTTGAGTCGCCCCTCTGCACAGTCGAAGATGTCCGTCGTGACAACACGGACGCCATCGTTGGAAAGTTCAATAAGTTTGTCAGATTACTTGTTGAAAAGCATCCTTTTGTAGAAGATCCAGACGGTGTATTTGACTATGAGTCCGAATGCGAGTGGTGAGAAGGAAATAAAGCAAATACCAAAGACTAGAGAGAGATTGTAAGTCCCGGTTTTGTTATTAGTCTTTTGTATTTGTAACTTATTAGTTTAAGTGTATGTTTCGTTTATGTTTGAATGTTTGGGCCCGAGGCCTTATGTAATTGAAGCCCATTGGGCCATATCAATGAAAGAATGTATGATAATACACACACTATATATAGTGTGTGTATAGCATACACAAGGTAACCCTTGCAAATATTATTGTCCAAATCTCGCAAACTCTCTCTTCCTCCCTCCACCCTCTTAGTTTCGGCCCTCTCTACCCTCACCACAAGATCCGAGATCTCGGTTCTCACTGGTTGTTTCTGTCAACTAGTGAAGAGGTTGATCCAAGACAACTAGTTCTTTGTTTGTTGTGTTGTTTGATCCGGTCACGGATCTACAGATTATAGTACAAGATGGCATATGTCTACAACCTACGTAAATTCACGCTTCCATCTTATGTCCATTTTTGAAATTTAATCAAGTCAAACTTTTCATAAGAAACTAATCTAAATTATAAATAATTAATATACAAAAATATACTTGTATAAACATCAAACTTCAAGTTAGATATATATACACATGTCTTCTAATAAAGGATAATAACCACTCATCTTCGCCCGTAGGAATTATCGTATCTTGTATTTTGTATTCTTCCACCAACTCCTTGATTTCCTGAAAGTCAAACTCATAACATGTCATTAATCAAGTTTTTGACACACATATTCTCATTTCAATACAAAAGGGTTATTTCAACTCATTGAATCAAGCTTAGGCCGGCCACCATTGCTTCACATACCTAAATGACCTGTTGGTGTTTAACTTACCACCAAATCACCCATTCCAAGTTATTAATGCCTGTTTATTATCAAACTTGGTTCCAAGAATCTAATAATTACCGCTAACGATTACCATAAGACGTTGTCACAACATTATGTAATTTAGTGAGGAATCACTCTAATCTCTTTAGACTAATTATATATTGATTGAGGCATTTCAACAAACACCTAATTATGTATCATTTAACTTTAAATATCATACATCATTCAATTATCATTCTAACCCATTTTTGGTTTTCGTTACACCATCACACACAAACACATTTGAAAAATATGTGTTTTACATTATCTTTCCACCTCAAGTAATATTGCGGCATCTAACACTTTAGCTTCATATAATTTTCTGTTTTGCTAAACTCAATTATTATTATTATTATTATTATTATTATTATTATTATTATTATTATTATTTAGTTTATTAGTTTTAACACAACCCTTGTTTGTTACTAAAATCGTAACAAAGGTTATAAACTTTATAGCAACATTTAAATATATAAAGATCAGTTCTTTGTGCAATATGATTTTAATGTTGGACGTAATTTCTAATTTAAAAGGCATGTCACGTGTAGGTGATCGGGTTGGAACTATTAATTGGGTCCGTGAGATTCATTAATATGTAATGGGTTTATGGGTTGCAATTAGGGTTTTATTATATTTAATATTGTTTTAATTAGCAAGTTAAGTTAGTCTATATAAGCCGAGTTATTGTTAGACATTAAAAATACACACGAGGTACAACCGAGTTAGGGTTCATCTAGTAAAACACGAGCTATGTGTAATAGGGTATTAAGTTATATTTCCTCTATATAATATTGAGAGTTTAATCCAACGTTTGTTTTATGTGGGTTATGTTTTGGTCAAGATTTTGATTTGAATGATGTGCTCGTGTTTTGATTCGAGAACAAAAGATCAAGGAAGGTTTTTATTTGCTCGATTAGATTACCAGAATTGTAGCCAAAGGAGTGGATATGCGAGTTCGTACGACCGAGTGAATGGTCGGAGACAGGGTCACGAAAGTAGTCGAGTTTGGGAGAGCCGAAAGAACACATCTATGGATCAAGAGGGGGTCATGGACGTCAAGACCGATATGATGAAGACCAAGATGATGAGGACCAAGAGGGTTGTGAAAGCCAAGATGGTTAAGATCATAGGTCAAGTCACACATGTCAAAGGATGCAAGTTTAAATCAAAGACCACCTATTTCAAGTCGAAAATTATGAGGTGATTGTTGGACGTAATTTCCAAGATAAAAGCATTTCACATGTTAGTGACCGGGTTGAACCTATTTCATCCGTGAGGTTTATTAATATGCAATGGGTTTATGGGGTTACAGTTAAGGTTTTATTATATTTGGTAATGTTTTAACTAAGTTATGATGGAGGCCCAAGTATTGAAGAACGTGCCATGTTTTATTTGGAGGTCCATGATCGTGCTTCCAAAGGTGGCGCACGAAAATGGGCATAACTTGGCCCACGAAGCTCCGTTTCGAGCCCATTACCAGTCAAATCGAAGCTTGAAACGAGGAGCACATTGTGGCAAACCGCCTTCGCCCAATTCCGAAGCCCAAAAACGCCTCCTAAATAAAGTATGGGCATTTTTATGTTTTTTTGTCGGTTTTTGCATTTTTCTTTTTGGGTTTGTGTTTGGCCCATGGCCTTTTTTGGGCCCATTTCATATTAGAAACTCTATATATATTCAGTACTTGTAATGTGAAAGATCATACTTCAATTTTGATAATAAATAATTTTCACTTCATTTTCCCCTTTGACCTTTGGGTGTGATTTGAGAGTTTTGGGAAGTTTTTCACGGGTATTCTTATAATTAACGTGATACGATATTCATTTCCGTTTTACCGCTGCATCAGTTTATGGGGTTACAGTTAAGGTTTTATTATATTAAATAATGTTTTAACTAGCAAGTTAAGTTAGTCTATATAAACTAAGTTATAATCAGACATTAAAAATTCACACAAGATGCAACCGAGTTATGGTTCATATTAAGAAACACGAGTTATGTGCATGTACTATGGTTTTTGAGTTATACTTCCTCTATATAATACTGAGAGTTATTCGATATTAATTATTGCGTGTGTATGATTTTGTGAGTTATATCAATTCAATAGTCCTTGATTTAAATCCTTAAATTGACCCAAAGTTTTGGATGTTACAATATGAGAGGTCGGATGTTAAAGTTATCGTATTTGTTGTTATTTTATGGTATCGTTTATGAATGCTAGATTTTGATTAATTGTCATTATCTAAGCGTGTGTTAGTAGCTATTTTTTTATATTTGTAAGGAGTATTAGGATTTAATGATATATTTGCATCAGGTTTTTTTTTTTTTTTTTATTTTATGTTGGTTACAAAATTATTTATATATAACATACGTGATTCGGGGATTGATATAAGACACAAAAAGTGGTGTATATGGAGATGGATGCAAGAAGATGGTTTCATGACAGTCGCATCATGTGATCGTATCTTCAGGTTCAGGCCGAAATTTAGAAGCTTCCTGATCAGTGATCAGTTCATACACAAATTGTACATATATAATCCCTTACTTTATCTTAATTAAAACAAAACTTTAACTTCAGTATGATATCATAGTTCATGATAATTATCACAGTTAATTTCTTTTATTTATTTTTGCGTACCGACATTGTATACACAATTTAGAAGAGCAACTAAACAATTTCAAGAACTTAACAATGATAAATGATAAACAAACCTATTTTTATATAAATGAAAACTGAATTTTATTAATTCCAACAATTTTTAAAGGTGGTCGATAATATTCTCACATCAGAAAATAGTTGTCACCGGTCTCACCTTTCACACTATTTGTTTTTACTGGATTCCGTTAAACCCATTAAGTTTTTTTTCGAATTTCAAATTGATATTTTAGGCTTTTGACAAGAACGAAGATACGAGTCGATTGATGTAAAATTTACCACGACGCTCTAAACAACAAATCGGTGTTTCAATTTAAGTACTGTGTTTGCCTAAACTTCACTGTTGACCAAGTTCATATAGAATTGGGACTAAAAACCAATAGACACAACATGTGTTTTGGTGTATATGCATGCAATGATAATGTTTAGTGTCTATGTATCTAATACGTAATATGTACACAATGTATACGTCGGAAAATTTGTCCCTAAGAGCATCCACAATGCTAAAACAAAGTAGATGACCCAGCCATTAGTTTCTAATGCAGCGATGATAACGAAGATCAAATCACGTTGATTCGTAGTTCTAAGAATTCCCATGATAAACTTCCAAAAACCCTCAAATCCCACCCAAAGGTCAGGGAAAATGAATAGAAAAATGTTTATTAATCAAATTCAAGTCTACCTCTTCATATTACATAAGAAAAAACATATAAATAGATTTTCAAATACGAAATTCGCCCAAAAAAGACCATGGGCCAAACACTAACAAAGAAAAACGTAAAAGTTGACAAAAAAACATAAAAAAAGCCCATAACTTTATTTAGAATGTGTTTTTGGGCTTCAGACAAGGGCCAAGCAGCCGTAGGCGTTTGCCACAACGTGCTCCTCTTCTCAAGCTCGATTTGACTGGTAATGGACTTGAAATGGAGCTTCGTCGGCCAAGTTATGCCCGTTTTCGTGAGTCACATTTGAAAGCACGATCATAGGACTCTAAATATAACATGACACGTTCTTCAATACTTGGGCCTCCATCAATTTCTCTCTCCTCTCTCTACCTTTTCACCAACTCCCCACTCACAAACTCATCCACACATATAGTTTTATGAATATGATACACTTTCTCTCATCTATTTCTCTCTCCTCTATTATCCATGTTATTTGCTAACTAGACTGAATAAGAAACTATATACATGGCTGGAGATACTCGTATAACTTTTTTGTTTTCTGACAATAGAAATTTGACATACTTTAGACCTATAAAAGGAGCAGGTATGTGTTACTGACGATAGAAATTTGAATGTCTGGTTTCTGTTTTATACTAATTATAAATAAATATTGCATTCAAATTGGAAGGGCATATGTCATAGTTGACCTCACGTTGATGTTTATATGCACAAAATAAACACTTTTAGCGATTAAATTGGATAAAAAGGTTGAAATTAAGTGAACTGATACGAATATTTTCTTTTAATGTGAATTAAGTCAATGTGAATCATATTCATATATCTTACTGTAAAGTTGAAAATTAATATTGGTACTTAAACTATTATTGTGTTATTTAAGATAAAGAGCACATATTTTCTGATCGAGAATTTATAAAACCCTTCTATTGTTTTTTGTATACTCTTTCCCCTCTCCTTTTGTACGTCTAGAAAATATTATATTATATTTTACACACATGTTAATGAATTAAACGGATCTTAAAAGTTGAAATTATTGTACATGTCTTTTAAACTAATTAAAGATCAAACGGATTAAATCCGATATATGGATCGGCCGTGTTGTGTTGTTGTTCGGATAATTTAAAGCCTGTGCAACATATTTACTCATCCCTTTTGCTCAAAACTTTTATATATACATATTTAACATATACCTTTATGAAGAAACATTAATTGACCCTGGGCAGATTACGGATAATCTGGGGGTTAAGTAATGTTTCCCACGAGGATGAGGTCCAGCAAAGAAAGTTGTTCTTCAAGTGACCTGCAAAACAGACACCGTAAGCTCGTCACTGAGAAGGGGGGGTTCCTCCTTGTGACCACCCTCCGGCGTGAGAATCAGACTAGATTGCTCTGAATATAAGTGTATATTAAGAGATTGCTAGAAAAGATAAGATAATGAGATATCAGATGATGTCCTTACCATTCCAAGGTGTTGGAGTATTTATAGCCGAAGGTAGGTTTCCTAGAAGGTACAGCCAGCTGAATAGTATTCCTGTTCTACCAACAGTGGGCTACGCACAAGCCATGCTGGTTGGTGGATATGCTGCGGCCGACAGTGACAAGGTCGGCTGTATACTGTTCCTTTACTGCCGGCTATGCACTGTTCCACCAACTGTAGGCTGCGCACGTCCCATAGTAAGGGTTGGTGAGTAGGCAGCGGCTAATAGTGACAAACAGTACTAGAGGGTGCTCCTCCTCGTACTGTTGTCGGTGAGTTGTCACCCTGTGATTGGTTCATGGGCTGCTCTGGTCAGATCGTCTGTTTTGCCCATACCTTGGTAGGTATAGTACAAAAGATCTTCCAGAAGCATACGGACTGGCTCATTTGGGCGGGAGTATTCCCGCCTTGCTCATTCCTTCAGGTGACTACTGAAGTAGCGAGTTAGTGCCTTGTGCGTGTAGCCTTGCTATATGTGCGGGTAGCCTTCCCTGATGGCTTGTATCCGCAACTGCGGGAACAAGCGGGGTACTTCACCATTGGGAGGCTTTCCCTGCGGGTACAGCTGGCGTACTGCGCGTAAGGTCTTCTCTGAGCATGGTGGGTCCTGCGGAAGCAGTTGGTCGTTGCGCAGACGTCCCTGTTCAAGGTGAGTCTTGCGGGTCCAACTGGGCTCTGCTGGGACCTACCTCTTCAAGTCCCCCCAGTCCAATGTTCTTCTCATGAATTATTAATAAGTGAGGTGAACTTTTGGACTAGCAAGGGGTTTTGAAAAGGGTTTTTAGTTTTAAGGTTTTCCGTGGGGATTCTTCCCGCGGTTTTCCTAATGTCACGCAGAAATTCCCGACTTTTCTGCTTGATCTTTGGGTATGAAGCGTGTAGGTCTGTAACCTCCTCGCAAGTCAGGAGCGTTGAGTCCCACTTGTGTGGATTCTCCATGGGGTTTTGGTAGTTTTCAACATAGTGATCAATTATGTTAAAACCACCAATTCCATCTTGGAGTTTCAAACAATATAGTTCTCGACCTTCCCGCCATGCGGGGATGTTATTCCCGTTTCCGCAAGCATGGCCCAGAAGATCCTTCTTGGTTTGAATTCCCTGCAGAGTGCTAAGTATGTGAAGGGTTTTGCCTTGACACTGTACCCGCACTCGTCTTACGGTTACTTTACTTCCAAGGTATTCCTGGCGTCAATTCCCTGCGGGTGCTAAGTATGTGAAGGGTTTTGCCTTTTAACACTTTACTCGCACCTGTCTTATAGTTACTTGGTTGCCAAGGTAAGGGGTATTTTCCCGCTTTTGAATCTTTTTGAAATTTTGAAATTCGAAGAGTTGGTGAAAGGACAAGAACAGTCCAAACTATTGAAACGTCGTCCGACGGTTTCTTCTGACAGTGTCAGGACGTGCAGGAAGTTATGGCGACGTGACAGTATATGGTCATTCCAGGCGCTTTTTCAGGCGCGTGGGCGCGAGTTTTCGGGTGCGTGGCCGCGAAATTACTGGCACGCGTCCTTTCAACAGCTGTTGCCAGCTTGCTTTTTGCCACGTGTCATAGTTTCATTGCACCTGCGATTTCTCTCTCTTCCGCATTAAATTCACCGCATTAATTGCGATTAGTATATAAAGGGGGAGAGGGTCCTTTGTAATCCACACTTTCACTTTTCTCTTCATCTTCAAAACGATTTCCGGCGAATACTCACCTTTTCAGTCGAGCATTCTCTTGAAATCGTTCTCTTTTTCATACCTGCAAGATGTCTTCTCACGATCTTGAGGCTACAGCCCAGGAGGCTGGGGTGTACGCCGATGACAAGAGTACTGCTGGCGAGTGCTAGTGTGCTCTGCCTGTCGATCTATATCAGTACATCGTCAGGAAGTTCATGCTCGAGTCTCTCGAGCCTGAGTTTCCTGAACCTCATCAGACGGTGTATGATGCCCCCAGAGGCAAGATTGGGGTATATGCTGCATTCTTTGTCTATGGGAATCTTAGGTTCCCGTTGACAAAGTTTGTGTACCGTGTCCTAGAAAGGCACGGTGTACACCTGACCGAGGTGCACCCGATGGCGATCGCGAAGATTCGCCACTTCGAGTGGGTGTGCCGGATTCTGGGCATTGAGCCCTTCGTCGACCGCCTGATGACCTTCTACTCTTGGAGGTGCATCCAGGGGTGGTATACTCTGATGACCCGGATCAAGGGTTTGAAGATTTGCGCAACCGAGCGCAGTCTTCGTTCATGGAAGCGGGAGTTCTTTTTTATCTCCGCTCGCGCCATCCCCCTTGCCATGAAGTTCAAGAATGGGCAAGCACTCCCCAGCCTTCACGCCTCCAACTACCAGGAGGCGGAATGGTTTTCAAAGATATCCCGAGTCCAATCTCCGGTTTACCGCTTTGCGGAGTCCGGGATGGTGATGCTCGGGATGAGCCGGGTGTGGAAGGATGCGGAGGCGCAAAAGATCCCGATCGTCCTCGAATACGGTTTGAACTCTGCTCCTTACGGTATGCTCCGTTTACTTTGTTTAT
This sequence comes from Bidens hawaiensis, assembly GCF_021521415.1. Lineage (NCBI taxonomy): Eukaryota > Viridiplantae > Streptophyta > Magnoliopsida > Asterales > Asteraceae > Bidens > Bidens hawaiensis. The sequence continues at coordinate 153,846 of NW_027491351.1, forward strand.
ATAGGTTTGTCTTCTAACTGTTTTCTTTTATTTCAGAGGGGAACGACTTGCAGTCGCTCCTGTATCCGCGGGAGGCTGATGGTCCCGCCCGGATGGGTACTCGTGCTCTAGATGAGAACGAGTTGCCCATCCTTGAACAGACGGCGGATCGGTTCGTGGAGGTCTACCCGCCAGGCCACGAGATCCTGAGCGCCAGGCGGCCAGGTAAGGCGTTATTCAACCCTCGACCCCTCAATGCTGAAACCTCTGCTGGAATTCCTCTAATCTTATGTTCTGATGAGGAATCCGCAGATGGTCCTCCGTTGGTGCGGAAGAAGAAGGCTGCCGGCGGGAAGGGGAAGGCGAAGGTGGCCTCCACTGCCGATCCGGTGCCTCAGTTAGATTCAGAGACCGAGAGCGAGGAGGTGGCGGGGAACCCCGGTGGTGATAAGACCACTGCTCCGGAGGCTACGACGACTGTCACCTCCGGAGAGCCCAGGATGACAACGGTGAGCGGCGTGAAGAGGCCGGCTCCATCGGGTTCATCCCCGCCTGTCCGCACTTTTAAGCTCAAGAAAACCCGTAAGTACAAACTTCCCTTATTTTTAACTTCATAGCTTTCCATCATTAATACTTATCTTCTTTGTGCAGGCATGGATGCTACCGCATTCCAGGGTGAAGCGGAGAGGAGTACCTCCGGACCCATGACGGTAGGCTTGGTCAGCCTACCTGAGGCGACGACCCAGGCGGCTGCGCCTGCTTCCGCTGGTTCAGTTGCTCACTCCGTTGAGCCAACTGTTCCAGCTGCGATGACATCACCGCCGGCTGTCAGTGCCATATTCACCGCATCTTTCACTGAGCCGGCGGTTACTTTTTCTGCGGACTCCGCAGTGGCGACCACGGTTGTGAGTTCACCTACAGTGAGTTCACCTCCGTTGGTTTCTACTACCGCGGCGGCCTTCACCATGCCTCCTCCGTCATCGGCAACGACGGCCGATCCTTCAGGTATGCATGGGGCTTCTCGCCAACCTCTGCCTCCTTCCCATCTACCTGATCTCTTGGACGGATTTCCCTTGGGTTCAGGTGATGGGTTTGGCGGCTATCGGCCTGTTGTTGACCCTACAGGTGCGTAGGGTTCTTTTGGCCTCTTTTTTTTTTTTTTTTTTTTTTTTTATATATCATCATTTCTTAACTGCCTTTGTTTTTTGTAGTGTCGGATTCCAATGAAGTGTATGTTCCACGATGGAACATTCGCCGAGGAACAACCCTTCGCACACCTGTGGAGTGCGTGGAGTGGGCTCGTCACGCAGCTCCCAGTGGTGCGTTGGGGGAAGCCATGGCTAGCTACCAGGAGGGTAGGCTAACCAATGAGCTTCGGGTTCTCCTGGCCCGGATGCAGCCTCGCGTCGAGCTGCTTTGTCGTGAAAATGACAAATTAAAAGCAGCTCGTATTCAAGAAGTAGCTCAGGCGCGGGCTGTCCGGGAGGAGAATAGGAGGCTCTCCGCTGCTGCGGCGGAGAAGGAGAAGGCGTTCAAGGCCCTTGAAGTTGAAGTTCAGGCCCGTCTCGAGGCCCGTTCCAAGGCTGCCCAAGCTGTTAACGAATAGCTTCGGCTGGCTAAGGAAACTGCTCGGAACGCAACTGAAATGGCCACCAAGGCTGAAGCTGTTGCTGAGCCTCTACGCCTCGAGAATGAGGAACTTAAAGCTAAACTAGAGGCGCTCCAACAGGCTCATGATGCCTTGGCGATGGAAGACGCGAAGAAGCTTCAAGAGATCCAGGACCAGAGGGGGGTGCTTGACCAGACTAAGCGGAAGCTAAAGGGCGTTGAAGAGGCTGTGGCTAAAGAAGTGTTGCTTGCCAACCTCAACAAAAGTGAAGCCGAACGCGCCCGTAACCAAGCTCAAGCCGCCCTCCAAGAAGCTCTGGTTGCCAAGGAATGGCTTCTTCGAGAAGCGTTGTCTCAGGTAAGTTTAACTTCATAATGTCTTTACGCTTTTCTTTGTTAATAGAAAATGTTTTGATACTTGTATTTTTTCTTTTTTGTAGGTTGTGCATCGGGTCTTCACGGAAACGTCTTATGACGATGCTATGAGCACAGCCCTCAACGCTTCTCATGAGGATGGGGAAAAGGCCGGCTTCCTGCTTGGTCTAGGGTTTGTTGAGAAAGGCATCCCGCCTTCCAACTTCCCTTTGTATGATGTGGATACTGAAGCTGTTTATGACCAAGCAGTGAATCAGTATGCCGCCTTCCCGCATCCGGTGGTGGAGAAGGTGAACGAAGTCGCTGCTGCTGATGATGGGCTAGCTATCCTTAAAGCTTTCCTTGAACCACCACGCTCTACTGATGGTGCGGGTCCAAGTGGAAGTGGTCCTGAAGCTTGATCCTGAAGATCCCTTTCCACCATTAGCGTAGATTTTTGTTTTTGTATAGCTTCTTTTGTATGCGGGTATGCACCCAGCAATCTTTGTAATATTTGAATTTTGATGAAATAAAGATTGTGTTAATTCCTTGCCTTGTTTATTTTACGCATGTTTTGATTTAACTTAGCAATTTCTTTAGTACTTAGATAAGTTAACTTTTTAACGTGGCAAATTATAAGTTTGTTTCGCTTCCTCTTTCATGATTGTGCGGGTATGACCGTCACTTACACTTAGTAGGATGGCTTAACTTTACTTATATCTGACATGCGTGGAAGTTTTCCTCATCTTTTCCTTTGTAATTTTCTAAGTGTTTAGAATAAGTTAACCTTTGAACGTGGTAGATAATATGTTGAAGTTTTGCCTCCTTGTTCGTGATTGTGCGGGTAAGACCGTCACTTGCACTTAGGATGGCTAAACTTTGCCTACATCTGACCTGCGTGTAGGTTTTCCTTAAAACTTTTGAAATTTTTACCGTTTTGTGTTTATGCGGGTTTTGCCGCCTTCCACACGTAACGACTTACTTCTTCCCATATTTATGCGGTGAATACCGGCACATCAGTGTGGGAAAAATATTTATTTTTGGTTTTTTTACTTTTTTTATTTTCATGATTTTTTTGTTTTATAAATTTTTTTATTTTTCTTAAAAACAGTATTTTGTGGTTTAAACTGGTTCTCAAAGTTCTCAATGTTAAAATGGTTCTAACACGATCTTAATCCTGTTTAATAGTATATAATTTTTTTAGTATTAACAGTTCTTTCAAGAGAATTCGGATAACTTTAGGTTTTCATATAGAAGAAAAAGTTTTTTCGAACTGTAATCATTAAAATGGTTAATCATAATTATCAATTAGATAAATCATGTCCAACAATCCGAAAGTTAAAACTCACTTTATTAAAGGTTATATAGTTTACATATTTAATTTTAGGATCATTTCGAGATAAAGTTTGTATCAGTTGACTCTCATATTCTTTTTCCAATAAAAAATCTTAGAAAACTAGTTTAAAATTAAGAAAAAAAACTTAACAAAGTACCTTTTTGACCAGAGTTCAATGAAAACAAATAATGTGAGAGGTGCGAACGGTGACAACAATTTTCAAATGTATGATTTTTATCGCTCAACCAAAAAAAGGTTGGATTAATAAAATTCATTTTTTCTTATTTTAATCAAACTTCTTTTAAATTTGTTTAATTAACGACAAACTTCTCTTTTCAAACATATCATCACTTTAATTAATTTATGACATTCAAAGAAGATTTAGACTAATCTTTCAAATCGTGTACCACTTTTTTCAAATGACAAGAAAGTAGCATAATTTAAATCATTCAATGTTGATATGCATGCCGTCATCCGTGACTCGACTAAAAAGGCAAAAGTAATTCCATTTTCGTTGTTATTTCTTATCTTTCGATTTTCAGGTGTAAAAAGGTAAGTAAAAAGAGTGAGATGTGATGAATAAAGTATTAACTACATCTTTCTAAAAGTTGGTGGGGGTTTTAGTTATGCAACTTTCTCATTCTAGCTTAAGACATCTATGCTCCATCCAATTTAAATTCAACATGTGTTAAAATGTGTCAACATTAAGTGTCAGATCAGATTTTCGCTCCATCTCTCAAACATATTCAATTTCACTTTAACAATCAATGCTACGCCCACTTTCGAAAATGAACATATTACATATATCAAGTGAGGGAAGTGATATGTGAGAGAGGGGCCCACTTTTAAAAATATTCTTGCTCGTTTGAAAATTAAAGCGATTGGCAAACACAAGCTAGCAGATGATATATACCACCAAACCTGATGCCACATCAACGCCAGTGTTTTTTGTTTGGTTGCATCATAGATGCTTTTAAGATTTACTTTTATCATTAAAGATGTTTATTGTTTGAGGATATATAAGTTCACACTAAACAAAAAGTGATATTTACGGTTTGTACGGTGATAGTGTGATAGATGAGAAAAGTAAGTAGCATATTACAAGGTAGGTAAGCTGGTAAGGTAACGCATATTAGGTGTTTATGCATTTACTTATAAATAAAAGATGGGGTGAGCTAATGGCGATTGTCGAATGCCGATGTACAACCGAATGCTAGTGACGAAAGTTAAAATTTTCAATTCGTGTGTGTGTATATATATATATAATCGGGATGATGTGAGAACTAAATTGAAACTGAGAACTTTGAGAACCATTTTAAACCACAAAAAATCCAAAATTTTTAAAAAATTATAAAACAAAAAACACGCAAAAATAAAAAAAAGTAAAAAAACCAAAATTCTTATTTATCAAGCTGATTTCATAAAAAAAAAGAAAATATCAGCTTAGCTAAATTATACACACACATATATATAATATGTACATACATGTTTTTTTTCAAACACATATGTACAATTTAAAGTAAATGATAATGTATATATGTGTACACTGCGTAACTAGAGATTAAATGAAATTATACACATGTGTATAATACAAAGTTTTTTTTATGAAACCGGAATAAAATATAAGAATTTTAGTTTTTTTACTTTTTAAAAATTTTTGTTTTTTTGTTTTATAATTTTTTTAAAATATTTCTTAGAGGGTTTTTGTGTGGCTTAAAATGGTTATCAAAGTTCTCAATTTTCAATGGGTTCTCTTAGGATCTTTACCACACACACACACACACACACACACACACACACACACATATATATATATATAATTTTTTAAAACTAGGAAGATTCCCGGCGCGTTGCGCCGGGTTGATGTTGTTGACAGTCGTACCCATATAACTTATCAAATTGTGAAGTGCGTCTGCGAGTTGAGGTTAATTCGATTGGGCTGCGACCGCGAGCTTACATGAATTTTACCAGAATCATTTGACGGTATCAATGAGAAAAAAACCCCGCATTTCTGGTAGCGGACCAACACGAATTGATAAGACATGTTTTGTATTTATTATATAATATGTGAATTAACTATAGGGGGTTATCTCACAATATGTTTGGAATTATGGGCTGTCGATATGAAACATGTATACTCGTCCCCTTGACTCGTTATCCCCGCCTAAACAACCACATTTTCAACTTCTCTTTTCGAAACAATTTTTTAGAAAGCGAGAAGCTGAAAAACCAACCATGACCAGAAATTTGTAACTTGGAATTAATGACAATAATTAACAGTTAACAACTTTGGTTTTCGACCACTTTTCGAGGTACTATCTGGCTAAAAATTTATATTCCCCCACATCCCCGCACTTGAGGTTGACATTGTCCTCAATGTTAAAAATATGAAACATTTAAAGAACATTTGGAAGACGGGGTTGAAATTGACTGTTTAACAATTTTAAAACCGGGATCTAATTTGATGGTTCTAACACTAAATTCTACAATTACACTTTTAACACTTAAACTAAAAAAACAAATAAATTATGAAACAATGATAATGCAAAGCTAAACGTGGCTCGTAAACTCTCGTGAACACTCGTCTCCCCCAAATACCATAATCGAATCTGCAAAATCTCGATACGTGTAAAAGCAAGCTTCTCACAAGTGTCAGACATAGGTATTTCAATACTTTTGAAGAAATCATTTTTAATTAATTTTATAAGACGATTACCAAGCCTATTATTAAGTTTCATAACAAATTTTATTAAACAAGTTAAAAATGTTAAAAGACCTAACTCACTTTCGTTGGAACCACGATTGCATTTAGCGTATGCAACAAGCCCTTTAAACCCCCCGGTAGCCCGGGTGTACGAGTGAGGTCTCGTGAGGATTTATAGTGAACAACACCCACAAATTTCAATTACAACATAATATATACGTACCTAGATTAACCGTAGCAAAACATGAACACACTTCGGGTGGCTCGAATGGCTAGAACCTCATTTTCTGACATCTTCATCAAACACTTCAACTCCATTTTTTACCCATGTGGCATCCCCACACTTAACTTCTGCTACGATGGCACTCCTGAAATAAATGATTAGTAATATACAAAAATAAAACGAAATAAATAAAATAAAAATAAAAATAGAAATGAAAAGATACAAACTATATACATTTTCGGGTTGCCTCCCGGTTAGCGCTGAATTGATGTCTGTAGCTCGACAATACCTGAATTCCTCAAGGTGGTCTAAGTGCACACTTACCCACAAAGTTTCCAATATACGCTCGGTAGTTTACATGCCAAGTCCATAACCACTTTACAGTAATTGGCATGCTACTTGAATGATTGTCGTGTGTAAGGCCCTGAACCCGGAAACCCTACTTTAGCGTTGGATTTACTCATAAATACAGTTCTTACTATCAGAGTTAATTAAAACTTTCGCGAAAACGTTAACTTGAATCATTCGTTACAAAACATTAAATATTTTCTTTGAAACCATAACATAAAACAATATATTTAAAACATCATTTATTCCATCTTTAGATGTCAGCCGTTCAATCCATACCATGTGCCATCCTCATGCTAGCTCTGTAATATGCTCACATGTGTGCATACTAAAAGTCAGCTATGCTGAGTGAGTTCTAGTTAATCAAGCAACTTACCATACAACCACTACATGCATTATATACGTATCCGAAGACACATAGTCCACTGTCTAACCTGCTCACCTTACCACTTAACCACTTAACCGCCCCTTACGTTTTAGCCACTTGTTTACGGAAGCACATAGAGGCTTGCCCTCTCACGCACTCGCATTATGCCACTTAATAACGGAGGCACGCATAGGCTTACACTACAACGCACTCACGTTATGCCACATTAATAACAAAGTCACGTACAAGCTTACCCTACCACGTACTACCGTCATGCCACTAACCCCCTTACTAGACCATTGCCACTTCTATCACACCCTGCCTCTACTAGTCTACAACACACTTTATATCATTACATCATTTACATAATAAGAAAGTTACATCATAACATTTACACACCCTAATAACCACTTGGAGATCATTCCCATTGGCGGTACGCGCAATATCAGAAGATCATTCGCGCATCGACAAAAGTCCATTCATAACATCTATATATATATATATCATATCAAACATTATAGCATACACTTACCACTTAAGGTAAGTGTGTTCACATTTCACATCGAGTATGCACACTGTCCCGAAAACATAACAAGGAAATGGGGCTAGAAACTCACCTGAACTCGGTTACGTTCGTCGTTAATAGTTATCCCTTTCTTGAGCTGTGCGCGACTAACAGTTTAAAGAATGCAATATTAAATACCACTCTAGCCATTCTCATAGTTTACGTAATTAATCTTAAGTGTCTAAGCCCGTTTTACATCATTGAATCTTTACCCAGTTAGTAAATCGTTACTCGTTAACCTTTAAGGGTATCTTTCATTAATTATCAACGTCCAAGGGCTATTATGTAATTATATCATTCTTTTCTAAGTCCAGGGACCGCTCTGTAATTCTTCCAAACTTCGAGTTCGTTATCCAGTCCTTAACGAATGGGGTTTTTAACGAATGAACTCATTCCTTATAACGAACTGACTTATTATAACGAACCGGTCCTTGTAACGAATTAGCCACTATAACGAATTGGACCTTAGTGAATTGGTCTGGTTAACGAATGACCCCTCTGTAACTTGTTGAGCCTTCTAACGAATGAGGGTTCATTCGTTATACCTCCGTTAACGAACTACTTAACGAACCGATTCTAATTCGTTAAATCCTTTAGCGAATGGTCATAACGAATTGGAGTTACTTCGTCATCTTTTCCTGGCGAATTGGCATAACGAACTAGGGTTAGTTCGTTAGTTTCCCGTATCGAATTAGGGTTAGGGTTCTGACATTTCTTCATATGTCACATCAGAACATTCCTTGATGTGACTCCACCTCCGGCGCCGCATTTGCCGGAAAAACAGGATTTTGCCGGAAAAACGAGATCTCGCTTGTTTCACCACCGTTTTCACCGTTTTTTCGTCCCGTTCAATCCATATCTGAGCTAGGGTGATCCCTAAGCTCATCTTTTGGTTGGTTTATACCCGATTCCATCCGGATCTCATAACTTTAACAGTTTAGGGTGTCGGCTCGTCGTTTCGCGACTAGATCTAACGGGTTTGGATCTCTACAATATCATGCTATCATTACCTCGGGTCGGAAATAGATTCTTCTTCTTGGTTTCGGCTATAGAGAGAAAACAGGATGAGAGAGAGCTAAGTGTGTGTTTTGGGTTGTGTATGGAATATGTGTAAATGAATGAATTATGGGTTAATTATAGGATGAAGACGACTGACCTCCATAATCTGACCCGCCAACAGGTAACTGGTACGTTGGCTCACCGTAAAATTGTTCAGGTTGACTCTCGTAAGCGAAATACTCCTGAAAAACGTAATGGTAACATGTATTAGTTAAAAATCAAATGACGACTTTATATTAAACATATATTACTTGGTTTAAATTTGGTAACCCGGGCGTGCTAGGCTGATCATAAGACTGTTCAGCCCGACTATCGTAATGGTGATACTCCTGACAAACGTAATGATAACATATTTTAGTTATAAACAAACTAACAAATTTATATTATATCAATATAAAACGAAACCTGGTTCAAATCAGGTAATCCTGACTCGCTTGGCCACTCGTTAGGCGTGCATCCCGGCTCCTCCTCGTTGTCAGGAAACATATTGTCGAACCACCACATTTTATTTTTTTTGGGACAGTGAATTGTGTGTGCATATATTTGTGTATGATAACATATCTAAGATATACTAAAGAGAAGAAAGGGGGAGCCAGATGGCTCAATTATTCAAACTGAATATATATGCCCCGTATTGTGTAACACGCAACATATTGGACTGAACCTATATACCCCGTATAGTCATATACGCCCCATATAGGGTACGATATGACAACGTAGGCCTGTTCAACTGAATATATATGCCCCGTATTGTGTAATACGCAACATTTTGGACTGAACCTATATACCCCGTATAGTATATACGCCCCATATAGGGTACGATATGGCAACCTAGGCCTGTTCAAACAGGCCTAGTTTGTCATATCGTACCCTATATGGGGCGTATTCTACAATACGGGGCGTATTAAGCGTTAATACGAGGCATATTACCCAATACGCCTTATATAAAGTACAACAGAAAAACACAAAACATCCCTTAATATGAGGCGTATTGCACCATACACCCCATATTAAGTGAGATGTGATGAATAAAGTATTAACTACATCTTTCTAAAAGTTGGTGGGGTTTTAGTTATGCAACTTTCTCATTCTAGCTTAAGACATCTATGCTCCATCCAATTTAAATTCAACATGTGTTAAAATGTGTCACATTAAGTGTCAGATCAGATTTTTGCTCCATCTCTCAAACATATTCAATTTCACTTTAACAATCAATGCTACGCCCACTTTCGAAAATGAACATATTACATATATCAAGTGAGGGAAGTGATATGTGAGAGAGGGGCCCACTTTTAAAAATATTCTTGCTCGTTTGAAAATTAAAGCGATTGGCGAACACAAGCTAGCAGATGATATATGCCACCATAACCTGATGCCACATCAACGCTAGTGTTTTTTGTTTGGTTGCATCATAGATGCTTTTAAGATTTACTTTTATCATTAAAGATGTTTATAGTTTGAGGATATATGAGTTCACACTAAACAAAAAGTGATATGTACGGTTTGTACGGTGATAGTGTGATAGATGAGAAAAGTAAGTAGCATGTTACAAGGTAGGTAAGCTAGTAAGGTAACGCATATTAGGTGTTTATGCATTTACTTATAAATAAAATATGGGGTGAGCTAATGGCGATTGTCGAATGCCGATGTACAACCGAATGCTAGTGACGAAAGTTAAAATTTTCAATTCGTGTGTGTGTATATATATATATGTGTATATGGAAAATGGTTCAAATAAAAAACAATTGTTTTGTGTGAAGTGTGAGGAGACTTTAAAATGAAGTATATCACCTAAATCTAAGGGTCTACGTCTTTTAGAAATATATCACTATACTATGTAAATAGGAAAATATACAACTTTTAAAAATTATCAATCTCAACCACTAGATTCTAGATCTAAGGGTCTACGTCTATTCTTATGTTTCTCATAAAACTATTGTTTTATACGTTAACTCTACCCTGTGTGTGTGTGTGTAATCGGGATGATGTGAGAACTAAATTGAAATTGAGAACTTTGAGAACCATTTTAAACCCACAAAAAACCCAAAATTTTTAAAAGATCATAAAACAAAAAAAAACTCAAAAATAAAAAAAAGTAAAAAAACCAAAATTCTTATTTACCATCCCGATTTAATAAAAAAAAAAAAGAAAATCTCAGTTTAGCTAAATTATACACATATGTATAATATGTACATACATGTTTTTTTTCATACACATATGTACAATTTAAGGTAAATGATCATGTATATATGTGTACACTGCGTAACTAGAGATTAAATGAAATTATACACATGTATATAATACAAAGTTTTTTTTATGAAACCGGAATGAAATATAAGAATTTTACTTTTTTTACTTTTTAAAATTTTTTTGTTTTTTTTGTTTTATATTTTTTTTAAAATATTTCTTTGAGGTTTTTTGTGTGGCTTAAAATGGTTCTCAGAGTTCTTAATTTTCAATGGGTTCTCTTAGGATTTTACGATATATATATATATATATATATATATATATATATATATATATATATATATATATATTAAAACTAGGAAGATTCCCGGCGCGTTGCGCCGGGTTGATGTTGTTGAAAGTCGTACCCATATAACTTATCAAATCGTGCAGTGCGTCTGTGAGTCGAGGTGAATTCGGTTCTTGCTATGTTACGAAACCAGTAATTACCCCCCCCCCCCCCCAAAAAAAAAACTTTGTTAACGCAAAAATACAACAAATTAACATAACGAAACACGTGTTGCGATTACGAACCGATGACACTTCGATTGGTATTTGGTTACGACAAAAAAATATAGCAAACCATAAATTCTTCCACTCTTAAATATACAATAATCGAACATATTTAAATAATTAAAAAATGTGGCAAACAAAAAAAACATGGGCGTAGCAGTTGCGAACTGATACAAATTTGTTGATTATGGAATCAAGGGATAAAAAAACCCCTACCCCACGAATTGCGTTTGCGAACTAACGTGAATTCAGTGAGTATCAGGTTACGACTCTGAAATTAAAGAATTAAGTTAATTCGTCCACACTCAAAATACAACGAATTAACATATTACATAAAAACACCATGGCGTAAACCAAATATATAGGTGCGTTGTGGCCTTGACCTAACGCGGATTCATCTAGAATCGATGAACTAAAAATAACTCACGGGAAAAAAAACCTTGGGCTGCGACCGCGAGCTTACATGAATTTGACCGGAATCATTTGACGGTATCAATGATAAAAAAACCCCGCATTTCCGGTAGCGAACCGACACGAATTGATAAGACATGTTTTATATTTATAATATAATATGTGAATTAAGTATAGGGGGTTATCTCACAATATGTTTGGAATTATGGGCTGCCGATATGAAATATGTATACCCGTCCCATTGACTCGTTATCCCCGCCTAAACGACCCGATTTTCTACTTCACTTTTTGAAAACAATTTTTTAGGAAGCGAGAAGCTGAAAAACCAATCATGACCAGAAATCTGTAACTTGGAATTAATGACAATAATTAACAGTTAACAAATTTGGTTTCCGACCACTTTTCGAGGTACTATCGGGCTAAAAATTTATATTCCCGCACATCCCCGCACTTGAGGTTGACATTGTCCTCAATGTTAAAAATATGAAACATTTAAAGAACATTTGGAGGACGGGGTTGAAATTGACTGTTTAACAATTTTAAAAACGGGGATCTAATTTGATGGTTCTAACACTAAATTCTAAAATTACAATTTTAACACTTAAACTAAAAAAAAAAATAAATTATGAAACAATGATAATGCAAAGCTAAACGTGGCTCGTAAACTCTCGTGAACACTCGTCTCCCCCAAATACCATAATCGAATCTGCAAAATCTCGAGACGTGTAGAAGCAAGCTTCTCACAAGTGTCAGACATAGGTCTTTCAATACTTTTGAAGAAATGATTTTTTTAATTAATTTTATAAGACGATTACCGAGCCGATTATTAAGTTTCATATTAAATTTTATTAAACAAGTTAAAAATTTTAAAAGACCTAACTCACTTTCGTTGGAACCACGATTGCATTTAGCGTATGAAACAAGCCCTTTAAACCCCCCGGTATCCCGGGTGGACGAGTGAGGTCTCGTGAGGGTTTATAGTGAACAACACCCACAAATTTCAATTACAACATAATATAAACGTACCTAGATTAACCGTAGCAAAACATGAACGCACTTCGGGTGGCTCGAATGGCTAGAACCTCGTTTTCTGACATCTTCATCAAAAACTTCAACTCCATTTTTTTCCCATGTGGCATCCCCACACTTAACTTCTGCTACGATGGCACACTTGAAATAAATGATTAGTAATATACAAAAATAAAACGAAATAAATAAAATAAAAATAAAAATAGAAATGAAAAGATACAAACTATATACATTTTCGGGTTGCCTCCCGGTTAGCGCTGAATTGATGTCTATAGCTCGACAATACCTGAATTCCTCAAGGTGGTCTAAGTGCACACTTACCCACAAAGTTTCCAATATACGCTCGGTAGTTTACATGCCAAGTCCATAACCACTTTACAGTGATTGGCATGCTACTTGAATGATTGTCGTGTGTAAGGCCCCGAACCCGGAAGCCCTACTTTAGCGTTGGATTTAAAACAATATATTCAAAACATCATTTCTTTCATCTTCAGATGTCAGCCGTGCAATCCATACCATGTGCAATCCTAATGCTAGCTCTGTAATATGCTCACATGTGTGCATACTAAAAGTCAGCTACGCTAAGTGATAACGAGTTAATCAAGCAACTTACCATACAACCACTACATGCATTTTATACGTATCCGAAGACACATAGTCCACTGTCTAACCTGCTCACCTTACCACTTAACCACTTAACCGCCCCTTACGTCTTAGCCACTTGTTTACGGAAGCACATAGAGGCTTGCCCTCTCACGCACTCGCTTTATGCCACTTAATAATGAAGGCACGTATAGGCTTACCCTACAACGCACTCACGTTATGCCACATTAATAACGAAGTCACGTACAAGCTTACCCTACCACGTACTACCGTCCTGCCACTAACACACTTACTAGACCATTCCCACTTCTATCACACCCTGCCTCTACTAGTCTACAACACACTTTATATCATTACATCATTTACATTATAAGAAAGTTACATCATAACATTTACACACCCTAATAACCACTTGGAGATCATTCCCATTGGCGGTACGCGCAATATCCGAAGATCATTCGCGCATCGACAAAAGTCCATTCATAAGATATATATATATATATATATATATATATATATATATATATATATATATATATATATATATCAAACATTATAGCATACACTTACCACTTAAGGTAAGTGTGTTCATATTTCACATCGAGTATGCACACAGCCCCGAAAACATTACAAGGAAATAGGGCTAAAAACTCACCTGAACTCGGTTATGTTCGTCGTTAATAGTTATCCCTTTCTTGAGCTGTGCGCGACTAACAGTTTAAAGAATGCAATATTAAATACCACACTAGCCACTCTCATAGTTTACGTAATTAATCTTAAGTGTCTAAGCCGGTTTTACATCATTGATCTTTACCCGGTTAGTAAATTGTTACTCGTTAACCTTTAAGGGTATCTTTCATTAATTATCAAAGTCCACGGGCTATTATATAATTATATCATTATTTTCTAAGTCCAGGGACCACTCTATAATTCTTCCAAACTTCTAGTTTGTTATCCAGTCCTTAACGAATGGGGTTCTTAACGAATGAACTCATTTGTTATAACGAACTGACTTATTATAATGAACTGGTTCTTGTAACGAATTTGCCACTATAACGAATTGGACCTTAACGAATTGGTCTGGTTAACGAATGACCCCTCTGTAACGAATTGAGCCTTCTAACGAATGAGGGTTCATTCGTTATACCTTCGTTAACGAACTACTTAACGAACCGCTTCTAATTCGTTAACTCCTTTAGCGAATGGTCATAACGAATAGGAGTTACTTCGTCATCTTTTCCTGGCGAATCGGCATAACAAACTAGGGTTAGTTCATTAGGTTCCCATAACGAATTAGGGTTAGGGTTCTGGCATTTTGTAAGATGTCACAACAGAAGATTCCCTGATGTGACTCCTCCTCCGACACCGCCTTTCCGGTGCCGCATTTGCCGGGAAAACGGGTCTCACCGGAAAAGCGAGATCTCACTTGTTTCACCACCGTTTTCACCGTTTTTCGTCCCGTTCAATCCAGATCTGAGTTAAGGTGATCCCTAAGCTCATCTTATGGTCAGTTTATACCGGATTCCATCCGGATCTCATAACTTTAATGGTTTAGGGTGTCGGCTCGTCGTTTCGCGACTAGATCTAATGGGTTTAGATCTCTACAATATCATACTAACATTACCTCGGGTCGGAAATCGATTCTTCTTCTTGGTTTCGGCTAGAGAGAGAAAGTAGGATGAGAGAGAGCTAAGTGTGTGTTTTGGGTTGTGTATGAAATATGTGTAAATGAATGAATTAAGGGTTAATTATGGTTTATATATTATGGGTCATGGGCTTGAGCCCATGGTCCATCTTCCTCCCTTTCAAATTCAAGTCCATTACCCATATTACTTACCCCAACACAATCCCGACTTCTAATAGTTCCTACTTTATTATTATTATTTTATTATTTCCACCAACCCAAGTAAACTTTCTCACCAATATTAAATAATATAATTAATATTATTTTTAGAAATTTCGGGATGTTACAAGTCTTCCCTCCTTAAAGTGGTTTCGTCCACAAAACCTAACTTATTCGTTGTAGAAGGAACACTTCTTATATTCACACACTTTATTGAATCGCCTTAGCTTTATGGGTTACACTTCTTACTCCTAACTTGCAGTCACCGAGCTGTGTTCATGTGCTTTAGCTATTTAAGGTAGCTTGTCCAGGAGACCCTCGATGTTACAAGTCTCGTCTCGTCTTCCCAAGGAACCTTGTTTTATATAGTAACGCTAACGCCTAAGGCGACGCTTTATCACCACACTGCTATTTATCATAACCAACATGCATTCAAGATAATTCATAAGTCATTCTTACAAAATCATAAGAAATCACGAGTCATTCATAAAACATAAAAAGGAAATCATTCAAGCTTGCCAAACAAACATAGGTTCAGCCGTAACATAAAACATCCCTTAACAGTACTAACATAAAACAACTATGACGAGCCACTTATTCTCCTGCAACCTTCTCAGTGACCGATAAACCATCCTTTTATGCGCCTCCCCTTCCCCCCCTCCACTGCCACGGCTTCTCCACAATCTCTAGCTATGTGACCTGACTTACTGCACTTGTAACATTTCTGGTCCTCGGTGCATTCACGAGAGATGTGTCCCTTCTTCCCGCATCGATAGCACTGGTTTTGACCAGCCTTGCATTCCCCCAAGTGCATTTCTCCACACACTTTGCATGTTTCCTTGCCTGTAATCTTCTGTGTCTTCTTCCCTGCATACTCCACGGCATCTGCAGTCCGTTTGGTTCCTTTCCCTTCTTCCTTATCTTCCACTTCCACATCATCCACCGCCAGATCATCATAAACCACCTCTGCTAACTCCACTGCAGAATCAAAGGTAGTAGGTTTGTTAGCACTAACTAACGTGCGGACCTTCTGGGGAAGCCCCCTGACGTAGCACTTGATCCGTTATGCCTCAGTGTTCACCATATCGGGCACTAGTCTAGACATGCGGTTGAATTCGGTGGTGTACTCGCGGCGTGTCATCTTGACTGCTTTCAGGTTCAGAAACTTCATCTCGGCCCTCTCAACCTCGGCATCAGCACAAAACCTTTTCATTACTAATTCCTTCAGGTCATTCCACCTCATTTTCTTAATCTCTTCTCGTGTCTTCCTTTGTTCCACAGCTTCCCACCAGTACAAAGCCTCATCTCCAAACGACGGAGTGGCATAACCCACGGCTTGGTCTGGACGACACTTGCTAATTCGGGTAATCTTTTCCATAGTGGTTATCCATTGGAGAGTAGCGATTGCGTCTCCTAAACCAGTCAGCTTTGGTGGGTCACATCCTTTGAAGAAGTTATAGTTGCACCCACCTCAGCCTCTCTTCCTACCATTAACCTTTACAGATTGGTCTTCGCTCGAGTCACCCTTCTCCCCCTCATCATCCTTTTTACCATTCTCCCCTGATCTCTCAGCAGTTCTTGCATGACTTCCAACAGACTTCTCAGGATTCAAATTCTTCATGGCAGCTGCTACAGCTTGGGCAATGGCAGCTTGAACAGTTGGGTCAAGTTAATGTCCTTCGTTGTTGCTCGGATTCCGATCAGCTGCACTTTCTTCTCCCCCGGTGTTAGTAGCTGATTCAACAGAAGGTTCTCGGTCCATCCGGGACCTACCACGACATCCCGTATGACCTCCCTCTCTCTCAACTTCTCTCCAACCATCATTTTCTAAAAGGGAGAACACAAATGTCATCACTCTAGGAACTATTTAGTACATGATTCGTAAGGTAAGTAGTTAATGACAGTGGCCAAGTGTAATTACCAAATTGCATTACTCCTCAGGTTCTACATACTTCCCTTTATGATTTCACTCGTGCTAGTTTCTACTTTTAAACATCAAATCAATCAAACAATCAATAAATCATATCCCTATCATTCACATGTTCTTTCTTTGACAATTAAGCTAACGTTATCATACACAATTTAATGATACACTTTACCTTTACCGAGCTTGCTTAAGTGACACATGGCTATCTTGAACTGGCATCTTCTTACTTAAATCCAATTCTCTGTTCGAGTCTAAGCATGTAGGATGCTTAAATCTCTCGAAGTTTGCTCTGATACCAACTTGTAAGGCCCCGAACCCGGTAGCCCTACTTTAGCATTGGATTTACTCATAAACACAATTCTTACAATCAGAGTTAATTAAAACTTTCGCGGAAACGTTAACTTGAATCATTCGTTACAAAACATTAAATCTTTTCTTTGAAACCATAACATAAAACATTATATTTTAAAACACCATTTCTTCCATCATCAGATATCAGCCGTTCAATCCATACAATGTGCCATCATCATGCTAGCCCTGTAATCTGCTCACCTACGTGCATACTAAAAGTCAGCTACGCTGAGTGAGTTATAGTTAATCAAGCAACTTACCATACAACCACTACATGCATTATATACGTATCCGAAGAAACATAGTCCATTGTCTAACATGCTCACCTAACCACTTAACCACTTAACTGCACCTTACATCTTAGCCACTTGTTTACGAAAGCACATAGAGGCTTGCCCTCTCACGCACTCACGTTATGCCACTTAATAACTAAGGCACGTATAGGCTTACCCTACCACACACTCAATTATGCCACTTTAATAACGAAGTCACATATAATCTTACCCTACCACGTACTACCGTCATGCCACTAACACCCTTACTAGACCCTTGCCACTTCCATCACACCCTACCTCTACTAGTCTACAACACACATTATATCATTACATCATTTACATAATAACCAAGTTACATCATAAAATTTACACACCATAATAACCACTTGGATATCATTCCCTTTGGCGGTACGGGCAATATCCGAAGATCATTCGGCCATCGACAGACGTCCATTCATAACATCTACACATATATATATATATATTATATCAAACATTATAGCATACAGTTACCACTTAAGGTAAGTGTATTCACACTTCACATCGAGTATGCACACAACCCCGGAAACATAACAAGGAAATGGGGCTAGAAACTCACCTAAACTCGGGTACGTTCATCGTTAATAGTTATCCATTTCTTGAGCTCTACACGACTAACTGTTTAAAGAATTCAATATTAAATACCACTCTAGCCATTCTCATAGTTTACTTAATTAATATTAAGTGTCTTAGCCGGTTTTACATCATTGAATCTTTACCCGGTTAGTAAATCGTTACTCGTTAACCTTTAAGGGTATCTTTCATTAATTATCAACGTCCAAGGGCTATTATGTAATTATATCATTCTTTTCTAAATCCAGGGACCGCTCTGTAATTCTTCCAAACTTCTAGTTCGTTATCCAGTCCTTAATGAATGGGGTTTTAAATGAATGAACTTATTCGTTATAACGAACTGACTTATTATAACGAACTGGTCCTTGTAACGAATTAGCTACTATAAAGAATTGGACCTTAATGAATTGGTCTGGTTAACGAATGACCCCTCTGTAACGAGTTGAGCCTTCTAACGAATGAGGGTTCATTCGTTATACCTCCGTTAACGAACTACTTAACGAACCGCCTCTAATTCGTTAACTCCTTTAGCGAATGGTCATAACGAATTGGAGTTACTTCGTCATCTTTTCCTGGAGAATTGGCATATTGAACTGGGGTTAGTTCGTTCGGTTCCCGTATCGAATTAGGGTTAGGGTTCTGACATTTCTCCAGATGTCACATCAAAACATTCCCTAATGTGACTCCACCTCCGGCGCCGCATTTGCCGGAAAAACGGTGTCTTGCTGGAAAAGCGAAATCTCGCTTGTTTCACCACCGTTTTCACCGTTTTTTCGTCCCGTTCAATCCATATCTGGCTAGGGTGATCCCTAAGCTCATCTTTTGGTCGGTTTATACCTGATTCCATCCGGATCTCATAACTTTAACAGTTTAGGATGTCGGCTCGTCGTTACTAAAACGTGGGGAGGAATATAAGCCTGATGAAAATAATTCTTCCCTAAACCCGTTCGTCCCACCATATGTAAGACGAACGGGTAGTAATGCAACCTCGACCTCTACAACAACTGTTAAGACGAGTGTTGAACACAGAAGTTGTTTCAGATGTAATCAAGTAGGACACCTTATTGCTGATTGTCCTTTAAACCAGAGAAAAGTTAGAGGTATGAGGCATCCGAAACTGAGAATAAAATGAATATTAATAATAATAATGGTAAGAATGTGAACACACCAAATTTCAGACATTGGTCTAATCCAAGATTTCAAAGAAATCGATCTTAGTTTTTCCCAGTTAACAACCAAATCAACAATTATAACTCAGTTAATTCACTAAGATTGGATGGCCTCATAGTCAATCCTCGAGAAGGTTTCCTTTCAGAACTTACAGAAATCATTCTCAAACTGACTTTGGTCAACCAAAGTACTGGATGCCGGTCAACAGATTTAATCTACCCAAGACCAGTAGGTCTTGGGTCCCCAGATTTTAATATTTTTCTCTAGTTGTGCAGGAACAGTCGAACAGGGCTGTAAACAATCTGTGGGTTGTGGATAGTGGCTGTTCCCGGCACATGACTGGTAACAAGAAATTTTTACGTGATTGGAAACCTGTTCAAGGAGGTAGGGTTAGTTTCGCTGGAGAGAGTGGAGGTAGAATCAGTGGTATTGGAACTGTGACGAATGGAAAAATGAAGTTAGAGAAGGTGAATTTTGTAGAAGAATTGAAGCATAACTTGCTGAGTGTATCTCAGATTTGTGACAAAGAATACATGGTGCATTTTACTAAAAACGAGGCAATCGTCCTTTATCCTGGTTTCAAGATACCAGAGGCATGGGTGGTAATGAGAGCTCCAAGAGAAAAGAATACGTATGTAATGGATATGAGGTCAACTGAGATGACAACAAAAGAATCATGTCTTCTGTCAAATGCAAGCCTAAGTTGGGATTGTGGTACACGAAAGGGGGAGAACTGGATTTGGTAGCTTACACAGATTCTGACTATGGTGGTTGCAATCAGAACAGGAAGTCAACAACCGGTGGATGTCAGTTTATGGGAGGAAGATTGGTGTCGTGGCAGTGCAAAAAGCAGACCTCAGTAGCCATTTCCACCTGTGAAGCAGAGTACATGGCAGCATCGAACTGCTGCTCCCAGGTTCTTTGGATACAACAAATTGCGTGATTACGGTCTGAATTTCACTCAAACTCCTATTTTCATTGATAACACTGCTGCAATCTCAGTAACTAACAATCCCGTCAAACACAGCAAAACTAAACATATTGACATTCGTCATCATTTTATACGGGATTGTGCTGAGAAGAAATTAATTGTGCTAGAAAAGGTTGATTCGTTGGATAATTTCGCTGACCTTTTTACTAAAGCGTTTGACCGATCCCGTTTTCAAAATCTGGTTGAGCTAAATGGGATGATCAATTCCGAGTAACCTTGTTTTTCGTTTTTATTTAAAAAAAAAGAAAAAAAAATCACTACCGCTTAGAATTATGTCGGTTGCTTCAGTTTGAAGGACGCATCCTCGGATATGTTTGGTCCTTATTTCTACTAGTAGATTATGAGGATAGCCATTAACCAGATGACTGAAAGTGACCGGGGCGGTTTATGATGGGTTTTTATTCTTTCGTTGAAAAATAGTCGTTCATACTTAGTTAGAAGGACACATACTCGTATGTGGTCGGTCCAGCTGATCCATTGGATCTTCAGGATAGCCGTTTACCTAAAGACTTTGACTTGATCGGGGCAATAGAATTTAACTTTTTTAAAGGGAGATGATATAATTTTTCAAGTCTATAACTTCGTAAGAGGTTTCTATACAATGTTTAAAAGAAAATTTATCCAACCTTGGAAAGTGATAGAAAAACTATTTATGTGTGCCTAACTGGTGAAGTTATTAGGCCTAAAAGACTCTAGAACAGCCATTGTATGTTATGGTAGCTTTTTATGGTGCGTAAAAGTAGAAATGATACAAACTAAATCTCCTTGATTTAATGTGGAGAATCATTCTGAGTTGTGCATGTCTCCATATACATCTTTCCGAATGATAGGCAGAAAAGTTATTACCCTGTCATACACGAGCCCGTGAGTGTTCTGATTCACGAGAAGATGGTGTGTCAAGTACCTGCAGTGATTCAGATTCGGGACTTGCAGTCGTCTACTATATGAAGCTGTATTAATATCTTTATTTAAAAAAAAATGTTGTTAAGCCTTTTTGAAGCTTATGTTATTTCAAATATCAACCAAGAGGCAAGAAAGAGAACGGGAAGAAAAGTCTAAAGATCGATATGTACTTACTGTTTAATCAGACACTACGGGTCGAGGTCAATTCGGGGTGACTTGGGGAAAGCCAAATACGCTTTGAGAATAGATAGGAGGCATCACAATCTCTCATGTGATGTCCATCTAAATTTTGAGCTTAATTGAACCTAATCCGTATCACAGAAGCTATGAAAACCATACTAAGTTTTATACCTGCTTACAACCTGTTTCTTTATGTCATAATACCGCTGAACATGGATCTATGTGACAGCCACTTAATTAGTATGATTCCTGTTCGGATCTTTTCTAAAACATGCAGGTTCTAGTCAAGACTGAAATTTGATCCCTTTTATTTACTTACTACAATTTTCACACGCATATTTTGTTTTATGGTTTAAAACTTGGTCACTTGTTTATTTGATCATAAAGTTTAAATCTTTAAAGGAGGAATTTAAAAGACAGTTGCACTTTGATCAAATTTATAAGGTCCTGTTTTGTAAATTAAGTTAGGCGAACTTGTGTTAAGGTAAAGAGGCGATGTTGTCCATGCTTGGTGTTAAGTGAAAGAAAATGAAAAATCACAAGTACTCCCGAGCACACCCTTGTTACCGAGCACACTTTTTCTCCCGAGCACACTTTTGCTCCCGAGCATGCTTGGTGTTATGCGAAAGAAAATGAAAAGGCACTAAGTAATCCGCGCACACTTTGTTTCCGAGCACTAAGTAATCCGAGCACACTTTGTGCTGGTTGAAAATTGAAAAATCACAAGTGTTTTGATTTCCGGGTACACTTTGTGTTATGAAAGTGCTTCCGGGTACACTTTGTGCTAGTTAAAAATTGAAAAATACAAGTGTTTTGCTTTCCGAGTAGACTTTACTTCCCAGAATACTTTGTTTTCTGAGTACACTTTGTTTTCCGAGCACACCGTGCTTCCGGGTACACTTTGTGCTAGTTAAAAATTGAAAAATACAAGTGTTTTGCTTTCCGAGTAGACTTTACTTCCGAGCACACTTTGTTTTCTGAATACACTTTGTTTTCCGAGCACACTTTTTTTCCGAGTACACTTTAGGCGAACTTGTAAAGAGGCGAAGTTGACCATGGTTGACCTTGAGTGAAGTTAATGATAATCTGTTGACCAGCGAAGTTGTCACATGGGCGAAGTTCAGGTTAACTTCGCCCTTGCATTTTCAAACCTATATAAGGGTCAACCTGGTCAAACCATCGGCGAACTTATATACACTCCTAACCCTCGGCGTACTTAATCCTTGAATCCATATTATCTGTTTCCAATCCGTGTTAAAGGTGTGTAGGCTCGGTATTACATGTAATTCATACTAATGGTGATAATCAAGGGCCGTGGTGATTCGATGTGTGACATTGTTTATGCTAACTTTTAAACAATTGATAAACCAATCTGTTTCTAATGTGTTCGTAACTCAGTAAATCGTCTAGATCTCCATAGTAACATCTTTTCTTGTTTTCAATCACAAATTCACCAAACAACCCAGGATCGGACCTCTGTACTCGCCGTTTCAGATTCAGGCGAAGTTAGGCTTAGGCGAAGTTGTTCTCAACTTCGCCTTATGCGTAACTTCGCCTGCTCATGTTTAATTAATTAATTAGCCTGGTTGTTCTCAGGCAAAGTTAGGGTTAAGGCGAAGTTGCACTCAACTTCGCCATATGGTTAACTTCGCCTGCACATAAGATGTTATCATAACTTCGCTCATGGTAATAGGCGAAGTTATGATCTACTTTGTCGATGTTCTAACTTAGACCGTTTGTTGTGTAGATATGGCTGCTGTAGCAGGAGCTGGTGGTGCTGGTGGTGACGAAGGTGGTGACAACAATCGACAGTTCTTTCCGGGTCACAACATGTACATTACTTTAGATCTGGATGCTAGTGGTATCGACGATTATCGCGAGATCATCTCCTTCCTAGTTCGCTCACGTATTTTTTACGCTATTACTACAACTCTCCCCATTTCTCTTCCGAATATTGAAGATTTCTGGCGAACGGTAGAATATGACTGTAGAGTTGAGCCTCTGGTTATGCGCGCCACAGTGAACAATCAGGAGGTGCAGTTCTCAGCAGATCAGATCAGAGTCGCTTTGCAGTTCGGGACTGAAACTAGAGATGATCCTACAGATTTTTCAACTCCATTCAGAGATGGTGCATTTTTACGTATGGGCTATCCGGGTCCTTTGGGTGACACTCAAAGGTGAAAGGGATTCTTGTTGGATCAGTGGCGTTTTCTGATGCACATGATGATTGTGTGCATGTCGGGTCGTAAAGCTGGTACAGACGGTATGGGGGTAACGATGCAGTCTGCTATGACAGCCCTGACTTACAACAAGCCCTACAGCTTCAGTCAGATGGTGTTTTATGAAATAGATCGTCAGAGACGCACGGTCGCTCGTGAAAGATTTTTAATGTACCCCAGATTCTTACAAATGATTTTGAATCATGTAGCACTTACGCTACCTCAACGACGTCCCATCCGTTATGTTGAGAGTGTAAGTAAGAGGATCTTTGCGCAATGTAGGTCGTCAAGCGCACGTAGCAAACCAGAGCTTCGTCCGCGGCACACTCCATTGTTTGGTTATTTGGTGAACCCTGCTTATATTGCTCATCGTGGAGATGAATTTCGGGACCCGGCACCGCAACAGGCTGATGTTCCTTAACCACCACCTGTGGTACAGCAGGCTTTGCCTGCTGATCCTGTTGCAGCTCCAGAGGAACAGGTAGATCTTGAAGCTGCTTTTGGTGGCCAAGGGTTTTTTGATATGGAGCAGATTGATCCAGCTGCAGAGGTTCAAGCACCAGAAGTTGAGGCATCTGGTGTGAATGTTTCGATGGTAGCTACGTCTGTAGCAGATTCTGAGAGAACCGACTCCGACTCTGACTCCTCCGCTGACGATATCGCTGAAGAACGACAGATTCTGGTCACACAAGAAAGAATACATGGTAAGAGAAAAAAGACTCAGATGACAGTGAATCTGACTTCGAGGAGGAGTTAGACCAGTTGGTACGTCGATCAAAGAGGGCCAGAACTGGTGAGGGTTCGGGAGCTGGTGAAAGCAAAAGGGTGGTTCGTTTCTCTCCACCCTCGTTATCTGGTATGACCATGGTTCCGGCTGCGATGACTTTAACAGTACGATCACCTCTAGTGTTCCCGTGGTGACATCATCATCATTTGGTATTCCACCAACCACGTTTCAGTTTTCGGCTCCGGAGATAGTTTCCTTGCCACTTCCTACTGTTACTCCATCGGAGGTTGTTGCAAGATTTGTTGAGTCGACATTGGTTGCTACTGTGGGGTTATCTGTTACATTACCACCCGCGGTTACTGTTCAGCATGCTTCTGATAATCCAGTCAGTCTGGGAATACCTCCACCTTATGCTCAAGACGTTTCTTACATGCGGTTTGATTTTGATGCTACCTTGTCTGATTCTGAAAGGATAGCGACTCTTGAAAGGGTGGTTGCTGAACAGTCGAGAATAAATCTGATCCAGACACAAGCTATCCAGCGCCTTGTAGCAGAAAATCAAATCCAATCGTCCCTCCTTGTTGAACACGGTAAACTTTTTGATGCTCTAAAGCAGTTCTTAGCATCTCAGGGGGAGACGAGCTGCAAGGGCGATGAGTTGAGAACAAAGAAAAGTCATGATAGAGACGATGATTCCAATGCATCGAAAGGTGCAGGTGGTGAGTTGCCAAGAACTGAATAAACTCTTGGGACTTCCACATCTCAGGGGGAGTCAACTGGTACAGCAGGTGGATCAGGTGGTGAAGATGTTGTGGTTGTGGATGATAAGGAGATGTTGGATGATGATGTTGTGGGTGATGACGATGTGTTATCTGTTGAGGAGATTGAAAAGATAGGGGAACAGATTGTGATTGATAGTGAGATTGAAGAGGGAGAGATTGTGGATGATAGTGTAGAACATGATATTCCAGACGTTGATAAGGCAAATGTGAGTCAAGATATGGATGTGTTAGATGAGTCTGAGTGGGAAGAGCAGCCGAGATGGAAAGAAGGCTACGCTCAGTGGTTTGTAAAGACAAAGAAGCCAGCGGTTCCAACCATGTTCAAGAAGAGTTACAATATCAAAGGGTATGCTGAGTCGAAGAAGGGTATTATATGCTGGTTGTATGATGAGCAGTTGAGGTTATTTGTGATTAAACGCTTTGATGGGATTCAGTATTTTAAGAGGATGTTGAGATCTCTCAATACCTTGCCTGAGTGTGAGGTGAAGGATTTGGCAAAATTAGGGTTGATTAATAGAAGTGATGATAATATGGCCAGAATAATTGGGAAGATTGTGTGGAAAGAAAGTGTGAAAGAGAAGAAGTTTGAATTGTTAAAGCCGCAGAAAGGGAAGCTGGTTGAAGATAAGGAAAGAGGAATGCGAGCTGATGGTAAACCTTGGATGGTAATGAAATATAAACCGGTTCGGTGTTAAAAAGAAGTGCCGATGAAGATAATGCCTAAGGATGTATTAAAGAATCTCAAGTGGTGGTACGTTGATAGTCAAACAGCTGAAGCGGTTATGGAAGATGAAGACGAACAAGAGATTCTGAGAGTGTATGATCCCATGCACTTGGCAAATTTGTCTCAAGCTGACTTGCAGGTGCTAAACGATAAGAAGATATTCTATATTACTGCATGGAAAGATGAAGCCAAGAAGTACCAGAGAGTGGTCTCTGTGTGTGTCAGACAGGGCGTTCATGCTTGAAGACGGGTGACACGAGATTTTGGGATTACTAGACATGTGATTGAAGATAGAGATATGAAGCTACTGCCAAGGGGGAGTCTGTTGGTGCATAATGTCAGTAGTTCAGTATCTAGTGTTTTGGATGTGTCTGTAATCGTGTTAGATTGGTTGTTTTGGTTTTAGATATGGTGTCACACAAGTTCGCCTGATGTAAGCGAACTTGTAGACAAGCGAAGTTAAGACAACTTCGCCTAGTCTGTTAGGCGAAGTTGTCGAGGCCTATATATGCCTAACTTCGGCTTGTTTAGAAAAAAAAATTTTTTGGTGGAAGAACGTGTAAGTGATATTGAGATCACGTGTTGAAGTGTTGGAATACAAACGCGTTTATTAGTATCGTAACGTGTGTTTGTGTATCGTCTCAACGTATTATATATCTTACACTCGTATCGTATTACGTGGGGATTCCGCACCCTCGTGTTACAAGATACTCCTGTGTAGATCCGGCTGGGAACCTACAAATATACTAAACAAAACTACATAATTAATACACTAATATATATACAAAATACCCGAACATCAGTATGTCTGCCACTGATGGTATCTTGTGGTTAATAAAGGTTCTTTCCTTTTTAAGGTCCAAGGTCAAATCACGACAAACAGATTAGATGGATTTAAGAGTAAAATAATATCGGTTAAAGGTAGGCATTATATAATCAAAAGTTTTACACATCATATCATAGAGTTAAGTTCTTCTACAAAGGCACAAAGAAATGAGAAGTATGAGAAGTCATAATTAATTGACACATGTCAAGTGAGGCAAAAGTAATTACGGCATAAATGTAATAACACATAGTTTATCTCTCTCTCTCTACATAAAAGACACATGTAAATTCCCTCATCATTTTAAAA
Source organism: Bidens hawaiensis (assembly GCF_021521415.1). NCBI lineage: Eukaryota > Viridiplantae > Streptophyta > Magnoliopsida > Asterales > Asteraceae > Bidens > Bidens hawaiensis. The sequence goes on from NW_027491351.1 coordinate 181,007, forward strand.
CGTATATAACCTTTTCATATGATATTTTTTTTACTAAAGTTTTCACAATCATAACAAACATATGTAAGGCCCCGTTCCCGGTACCCTACATTGGACGTTGGATTTACTCATAAACGCAGTTCTAAATATCAGAGTTAATTAAAACTTTACGCGGAATATAAAACTTTCAAACCAATATATTACATAACCATCAATTCTTGTCTTAACGAGCATTCAATTGGTTTAAACATAACACATTGTCTTTTAAATAACATAACATTTCCTTGAGATGCCAGTGTCTTCAATTCCATGCCATGTGTTTCCCCTTAAGCGAGCTGCCTCATTCTACTCACCCGCGTCCATACTAAAAGTCAGCTACACTGAGTGAGTTCTAGTTAATCATACGACATACAATCAGTTCACGTACTTGCACACATGCCCGAAGGTGTGTACATCATTCATACTTTACATTACATACATAACTATCCATACTACGTAAAGAGCCTTCCGCCCTATAACCTCACAGATATTATAAGGGTCTGGTCCCAACATCACAGATATTATTAGGGTCTGGTCCCTACCCTCACAGATATTATAAGGGTCGGTTCCCTATCCTCACAGATATTATTAGGGTCTGGTCTCTATCCTCACAGATATTAGTAGGGTCTGGTCCCTATCCTCGCAGATATTATTAGGGTCTGGTCCCTTTGTTTCGTGCAACTGTAATAAACTTGTCTTTACATACCTTCCTTAATAATACGTGCAATATCCGAAGATCGTTCACGTACTATAAACATAACATACATAACATACATAAATCATTCATACATCATATATATCAATCATATCTTTAACTACCTCCTGAAGGTACATGCAATATCCGAAGATCGTTCACGCACCATCAAGCAATCATCATACATAAATCATACCAAGCATACACTTACCGCTTAAGGTAAGTTTATTAACTATCACATCGAGTATGCATACAGCCCCGAAAACATAACAAGGAAGTGAGTCTAGAAACTCACCTGAATTCGGTTACGTTCACCGTTTACGGTTATTCCTTTCTTGAGCTGTGCACGACTAACTATATAACAATTACACGTATCAATTAATTATCACTATCCATATCTCGTTTCTAGTCTAACTATTACCCTCAACGAACGGGGGTCCGAGGGAAGCGCCCTTGGCAGCGGGGTTCTAGGGCGGCAGCCCCTAGCGGGGTCCAAGGGGCAGAGCCCCTGGCTGGGGTTAAGCTGATAAATTGATACGTGATAATATTTTATTGTTAACCTCTCAATCCTTTAAGGGATCTTCTATAATTTAATAAAGTTCAAGGGTTAATTTGTAATTAAATCATACTTTTCTATGTCTAGGGACTGTTCTGTCATTTATCAAAACTTCTAGTTCGTTATTTGGTTCTTAACGAATTGAGTTCATAACGAATGACCCATTCGTTACTTTATAACTAATTGACTAGTATAACGAACCGGTCATTGTAACGAATTGAACCTTATAACGAACGGGTCCTTATAACGAACTGGACCTTTGACGAATGACCCCTTTGACGAACTGGTCCTCTCCGTAACGAATTCATCCTTCTAATTTGTTATCTTCTTTTAACGAATGACTATAACAAATTGGGGCTAATTCGTTATCTTTTCCTTAACGAATCTGGATACGAACTAAGGCTAGTTCGTTAAGCTTCTTGTAACGAAACATCCGACGAATTGCTTCTAATTCGTTAACTCCCTGTTGACGAATTACCTCTAATTCGTTAACATCCCGTTAACGAATTAGGGTTATGTCAGAGAATGTCAGAAACATTCTCTTACATTCCCTTCCTCGTACCCGCCGCCTTTTCGGCGCCGTCGTCTCCGGAAAACCGCGGGTTCGCCGGAAAAACGTATTTTTGCACCATTTTCACCTTATTTCATCCCGTTCGATCCAGATCTGACCTAGGGTGACCCCTAAGCTCATTTTAGGTTCGGTTTATACCCGATTTCACCCGAATCTCGTGACTTTAACGGTTTAAAGGTGTCGACTCGTCATTTCGCAACTAGATCTAATGGGTTTGAGCTCATACAATATCATACTATCATTACCTTGGATCGGGATCGGTTTTCCTTGGTGATTTCGGCTAAAGAGAGAGAGAGAGTAAGATGAGAGAGAGCTAAGTGTGTGTTTTGGTGGTGTATGGAATATGCGTAAATGAATGAAAAATGGGTAATTGAGGTTTACATAATTATGGATCATGGGCTTAAGCCCATGGTCTTTTCCTTCTTTCCTTCATGACCCAAGTCCATAACCCATATCCATTTTACCCAACACTATCCCGATTCATAATAACTCATATTCTCATTTTATTAACCGGAACTAGAAAACGGGATGTTACAACATAACTTTATCTTTAGCATGAGTATAACTTTGTTATATAAAAATTAAAACAAAAGCTGAGTGGTGGCCAATACCCAATACCCCTGACAATCAACTCAACTGTACTAGATCTATTGTTACGAGAAATATACATAAAATCTCATGAAATATACATAGGAACTCAGCAGCTGAGTGGTGGCCAATACTCCTAACAATCAAGTCAGTTCGCCACTGTACTAGAATGACATGGTATAAATTTTAAAAATGCGTGTTATCGTAATATAATTTGTATATTTTATTTATTTACTCATTATATGAAATAAAATAGCTAAATATTTCGAATAAAAACATGAATATAATAGATTGATAGAACTCTTATTTCCGTCCTTGTAGTTTTCTTTATTTGCCATTTTGTCCAAATATATATAATTTTTTGTCATTTTCGTCATCGTGGTTTTATTTTCTTGCCATTCCGGTCCAAATATTTCCAGTCTAAATAATAACTCCATTAGTTTTAGTCTGTTAAGTTGGTATGAAATGACAAATATACCATTTTAATTAAATAGAGTAAACTTTCATTTTCGTCCATGTGTTTGCTCACTTTAGCCATCTACATCCAAAATGAACTTATTTTTAGCTAATTTCGTCCTCGTGGTTTCTAAAAGTTGTAATTCCGTCCACTTTACTAACACCATTAGCCCTTGTCAATTAAGATTGTGTAATTTGACAAGAGTATCCTTTCTAACACCATTTTAATAAGGTGTATTCGTTTTTATGGATCCCAACTATATCATCTTTTGGTCGATGCTGGTTCGAACTAACGAATTGGCTGATAGCTATCCCAACCTTTATCATATTCGTTTCCAACGGTCCGCGACTAATGAAATGCTAACACCGTTAGTTGCAGTCGCCTAAACACGTATTTGGCCGGAAAACTCAGAATTTCTTGCGGGGAAACTCAACCTGAACACAACCACCACCACTACCACCAGTTGACTCACCACCAGCCAATCACCACCACATGAGAACCACCAACCAATTCCAACGATAGAATAATTGGGGATTTTACTAGAAAAAGGTTCATAAAGATCAGATATAAGCTTACGAAGATATTTGGGACGAAATTGTTGAGTTTTCCGGAAAAACATTTGTGAGTTTTCCGGCCACAAAAGTTTTTCCGGCAACCTGAAACAAACAACGTAAACATTCCGTTAGTCGCAGACTGTTGGAAACAAATATGATAAAAGTTGGGATCGTTATCAACCAATTCGTTAGTTGGGACCAGCAACGACCAAATGATGATAGTTGGGATTAATAAAAACCAATACACCTTTTAATAAATTATATATATATTGTCAAGATTCGTATGCATGTTTTAAAAAACTTAACTAATGTAATGGAAATAAATAAACATATGAACCGATCCAAATCTGCAACTTTGTTGGAATTCGTATGCAAGTTTTAACAAAATTTGCAATGTTTGCTTTGACTTGTTGTTTTGGCAAAACCTAAAACCTAATCCTTTAGAAACAAAGATTATTTATTTCGTTTATCATTAAAGAGGTTTTGGTTATTTACTTATGTAAGGCCCCAGTCTCCGTGCCCTACATTGGACGTTGGATTTACTCATCAACACAGTTCTAAATATCAGAGTTAATTAAAACTTTTCGCGGAATAGATAAAAAGAAACCATTCATTACATAAGTCTTAAAATTTTAGCCATATAAAACATGTCCTAAGTTCTAACATCATAAAATAAGTCTTCAGATGTCAGCTTCTTTATTCTTCTGCCATGTGTTCTTTTTCAAGCCAGCTGTCTCATTCTACTCACTTGCGTGCATACTAAAAGTCAGCTACGCTGAGTGAGTTTTAGTTAATCAAGCATCATACAATACGTTCACATACTTGTATACATGCCCGAAGGTATGTACATCTTACATACTTAACCTATTCACATTACTTTCATACATACATTCATTCTTTCGTACTTTCTTTAATTACATGATACATACATAACTATCGATACCTTTTAAAGAGCCTTCCGCTTTATAACCTCATAGATATTGTAAGGGTCTGGTCCCTAACATCACATATATTATAAGGGTATGGTCCCCAACATCACATATATTATTAGGGTCTGGTCCCTATCCTCACAGATATTATTAGGGTCTGGTCCCTATTCTCACAGATATTAGGGTCTGGACCATTTCTTCCGTGCAGTCATACCATACCTTTCTTTATATTTATATGCATAAATTTTCATACATACTCTCAATACTTTCTATAGCATTCATGTATAATTCATACATCATACATAAGATAATCACATATCATACATATACACATATCATACATGCAACATTCATAACATATTCACATATCATACACTTACCACATAAGGTAAGTGTATTAACTAATCAAATCGAGTATGTATACAGCCCCGAAAACATAACAAGAAATGGGGCTAGAAACTCACCTGAATCCGGTTTTTTCTGAATTTACAGTAATTCCTTTTTTTTAACTGGGCTCGGCTAACTGTATAACAATTACATGTATCAATAACCCTATTCACATCATTTAAGTTTCATCAGAATCTTGTAAGTCTGGATTAATCGAATGTCAAATTCTATTCGAATGGTCTGTTTATTCGAATAGCCAGTTTTGATTCGAATGAGCCTTCAGATTGATTTAAACATTCCATTCGAATGGGCTTTCCACTCTATTCAAATGGATTATCCATTCTAATCGAACCTCTATTCGAATGGGTTATCCATTCAAATGGAACCTCTATTTGAGTGAACTCTTTATTCGAATCAACTTCTATTCGCTTCAGTATCCTATTCGAATGGAACCTTGTTCGATTCAACCGTTATTCGAATGGCCCCCTTATTTGATTCTAAATGTGTTTGCACATTTTTCCTTGTTTCTTTCTTTCCTTTCCAATCAAATGTTTATTCATTCGAATGCTTTTCATTCGAATGTCTGTTTTCGATTCGAATACACCCGCTGTATGGTTATTAACACTTTTATTATTACTATCACTACCCATATTAGCATCCATTCTCATATTTTAATATTTTATCACCTTTTAGACATACTCATTTCTATCATTGACCACGATCTAGCTTGTTTAGCAATAAGGTTTAAACCTTTATTGATCTCAAGTTCGTTTTAGCTAGATCTAGGGTTTCTAAGTGAATCGTACATACTCACGAGCTCATTAAGTCCTATTTGACACCAAGTTTACATTTTTATGGTATAAAAATACCCGATTTTCTCTAGTACCAAGTCTTAAGGCGAACCGTTCTCAAAAGCACAACCTTTGTACATAAAGAACGTACCTTTGACGTCATTTAGGCTACGGTTAGCTTCAACGTACAATTATGGACTTGTTCTTGCTTGCTAAGCTAAAGATCTATTAATATCTAATCTTGGTTCTTGGATCTCGGCCGAATGTTTTGAGAGTGTTTGTGTGTGTTTTTGAGTGTGTAAGGAAACTTATGGATAAGAATGAGATATTTTAGAGTTTTAGGGAGGTTTAAGGAGTATTTATACTCTCCCAAGCCCATGGAACTAAGGCCCATGACCATCTCTTATTCCATCTTTCATTAACCAAACCCACACTTTTTTTTGTTATTTAACTTAATTAAATATTAACACACTTTTAAATAAACACAATCCTTTTTATTTATTATTATCAAAAGTATGTCTTAAAAAGATCATAAGATATAACGAGTATGATAAATGCATTCAAAATAAGATTTCAGTAATACAGATTTAGAGATCGGGCATCTGTCGGGAAAATAGGAAAACTCGTTAACTCGTTATCTAAATGGCCGGTGGAGAATAGAGGTGCACAAATTTTTTTAACTGCTAAACTGGTTCTGTTTGGTCAACAAAAGTCAAAACCTTTATAATCGGTTTCGGTTCGGATTGAAATCGGTTTCTTGACTGGTTTACGACCGGCTTCGGTTTGGATTACAATCGGTTTTATGCCGGTTTTAGCCGACTTCTGTTCAGTAAAAAAAATTACAAATCGATTATGAACCTATGGTTTCAATCGGTTCCAAACTAATTTCTACATAATAGGTTTTAAACTGGTTTAAATTTTGTTTGATTTTCGGGTCGGTTTAATTAACCGGTTCTTCCCACCTCTAGTAGAGAAGATATTAAAGAATAATTTTGAAAACTTTAAATAAGATTAATAAAGTTAAAAGAACAATAAAAAAACGTCAAAAATTTGGGTGAAAAGGCCTATACGTCGTCTTCCATTATCTTGGAAGGGTCATGCTATTCTACAATGATGGACAAAAATAAGAAGGATGAGAATAATTTTTAGTAAAAAAAAATGCCTCAAATATAATAATAATAAATTAATAAAAAAATTTATAAGTCAAAATTTAATGATTAAAAGAAAAAAGTAAAAACACAAAATGTTTCCATCATCTTTCTCGTTCTCAAAATTAAAAAATATACAACGTTGAGGAAAAAAGATCATTGTGTCTTTTTTGTTTATTTTCGTCATTGATTGTTTCGTTTTTCCTTGACATTGTGTTTTTTATATGATATTGTGTAATATTTTGTTCGGTATTTGTGTTATATTTTGCGATCTATTTTGTCTTTTTTATTTATCATTGTGTTTCTTATTTATTTTCGTCATTGTTTTTTGGTGTTTTGTTATGGAACGTGAAAGAAATGGGAAACATTTTAATCTTTTAATTTTTTGGTTTTTTATTTATATTTTAAGTTATGATTTTTTTTATTATTTTTTGTATTGTTTAGTGTTTTTTTTTGCCACAAATCCTTCTCACACTTCTCATTTTTGTCTCCCTTTACATTTTATCTTTTTCATATCTTGGAATGGGTCCTGAAGTTCTTCAAACTCTCAAATTCGTCTACGACTAAAAGCCTAAAACATTTATTAAGTTTGCGAGAAAGAATCGATGTGTGTGTGTGATATTAAATAGTTGTGAAACTAGCGTAACAGCAAAATAATAGAGTATAAATAATAGAAAAAAATAGAGATTCCATATTTTGTTAATCAAATGTGTTATAGAAATGAGAATAATGAAGTATATATATATATAGGAGTATAAAACTAGTAAATCTAATAACCATTTAAATAATATGATAAGTATAAGATAATGCTTTTAATCTCTACATAATAATCTCTGATTACGGTTTAAAGCGTATAAATATAGATAGTTTCTCATCCCCCAACAAATATTCGAAGTCATTTTTGAGGTCCTAGATTATGCGTTGTGGTAGATTTGTTTCGGTATAGACTTTAAAAACCAAAACCTTTGATGGGAAGTATTTGGTTTAAAGTGTAGCCATATGTAATGGAGAGAAAATATTATAACTTGTTTGGTTTGATACCTAATTAAAGTCGATTCATGTAAAGTCACATGTACTCAAATAATCAATTTTCCCTAAGAATAAATTATCAACAAGAATCTTCTAGTTCTTCAATAACATTCATATTATCATTTGCTTGGTGTGGTATAATCACCATGCCAACCAATTGAATAATCATGATTCATAAAATTTTTCTTATATCATATACGCTCTATATGCACATATGCATACTAAATGCTTGATAAAGTATACAAGTGATAATGTGTTATCATTTTAAATTAAGTAACATGTTATGTCACTTTAATTTTCTTCACGTTTTATTCCCATATAATCTCTCTTAATTTGTCCCTTCTAGCTTCCAGTTTTCAGTATTAACATGATCACCATCACAATAATGGTGCTCGATCTCATTATTAAAATGATTATGCTTATCATCGTCACGATCATTTTATATTCACGTTCATTTCAAGGAATGAAATCTAACTAAACATGTTTCATGGTTTTTCAATTTTTATCGAGCACGCAAATAAATATTTAGTTCAAACCTTTCATACTATTTTACAAATGTTGCTACTTCATATGCATATTTGAAATATAATAAATGAAACTTATTTAGCGGATTAACCTTATAAAATAGTTCTCTTCATAAAATGAGGGATTGAGAAATAGTTACACGACATACAAGGATGGTGACACTTCATGGTCTTAGCGAAACATATTTATACTTGTACTTCTTGAGAGTGATAAGTTTCATGTGAGTGATAATATAACTACTTTGCTCTTATAGTTGTTTTGTTTAATGCCAATTATAATGTTTATTCTAAATGAACGGTTTACCTGAAAGAAATTACAATAAGATTAGCCTTACTTTATCACGATTACATCCTCTGATACGTAACCCTAGGCTGCGGCCCTTTCTGTTGTCACGCCCGGTGTAACACTGTATGCTCCCTCCAGGCCTCCACAGCCGTGACCTGTGTCTTCTTTTAATTCAACCAGTGGCCCAATCAAATCAGCCCATCGCGTTATATAACTCATTGGCCCAAAACAATTTAGAACTCCACATGGTTTGTTTTTGAATTATGATCTCTCCATGACTCCATATGCATTTTTGTTTCACTTCGTTATATATTCATTGAGCTTACCGAATAATTATCTTTCCACGTATTTACATCATACGAAACCAAAACTCAATTAAATAATATATGTTTAGAATACTAGACGGGTGCCCGCGCAATGCGGCGGATATTTGGTATTCATGGTTCGGTCTAAACCCTTGTGGTTTCAGTGTTTGGTTTTCGACGTCAAAACGATTTTACTAACGGTTGGACTCACGGGTTAACATAGGACCGTCAAAAATGATTGTGAACATCCAACGTAGTAATTTATTTAATTTATAAAATATAGCAATATCGTACTCTAATTAAAGTGAATAAAATGCTCGTTTAATGTACGAAAAAGTTATGATCGTTTAAAATTGAAATTTAAGTTAATATATGGTTAAAGATGAAGGGGTAAACATGTAATTATTCTTTCATTTGACAAAAGTTGAATAAAGTTGGGGGTGTAAAGATGTAAACATTCGTATGAATTGTGTATTTAAAAGACAAGTTTGTCTTATTTTATATATGTAATTTGTGCATTATTGGTCTTAATTTGCCATTGTCTCGTATATTATATACTAGTTTAAGGCCCGTGTACTACACGAGTAGTTCTTGAAAATATAATATTTAATAAATAATCAGTATACAATGAACAATAAACCCGTTAAACACTATTAACTTAATACAGTAGTTGTATAATAGTCTTTAAAAAGTTTTAAAGTAAAAGATAATTATAAATATTAAATGTTTAAAAAATAGGAAATAAATATTAAATTAACAAATTTTGAAGCATAAATTTTAAGAATGATAACTATTATTTTACTATTGTAAATTTGTTAAAAATGATGAGGTATAATGTAGGAGTGACAGGTGACAAAACTTGTAGCATATAAGAGAGTATAGATAGTATATAGATAGAGCTGTAAATGAACCAAACGTTCAGCGAACAATTTTTTAATTGTTCGACGGAAGGTTCGTTTAATAAATGAACGAACATGAACAAGAACTTTCGTTTGATTATTCAAACAAACGAGCATGAACATAGCCCGCGCTCGTTAAATTGTAATTGTGAACGTTCGGTAACGTGTTTATGAACGTTCGTTCATGTTCGTTTATATATGTTGATCATGATAGTATTTTGTACATTTATTTATTTTATTTAAACATTTTATATTTTTTAATTTACTACACCTAACATAAAATAGGAACCCGTATTTTCACATTATTTTTGCATTGTTCTTATTTATGATCTCATACATTGATGAATACATAAATCTCAGAGGCTCGGTTCGAAAAACTGATGGAATTGAAATTAGAAACATTTCATTATATTTTTTTGTTTGATTGGTTATTGATGAAAATGGAATATGAATTTTTTCCATCATATTCCATTTATGGGATTTTCACTTTCCTTCACACTATAAACATTCCAATAGAATGTTGCAATATTACCAACAAGCTCTCATAAGCTTCTTCTACTTTTCTTTTCTTTTATAAATTGGTTGCAAACGTGATGAAAACAATTATCAACCCAACTATTATTTCCAATTTCATTTACTAAACCAAATAATAAATTAAAAAACGATTATCAAAACCAAAAAAATTGAAGAAACTATATATAATATAAAAATAAAAGGATGGCTAGAATCGTCCAAGAAGGAAAAAATCATCCGCCAAAATCAAATGAATAATAATAATTGACCAAAATAAAATATTTTAACAATTTCATGCAATTTTCAAATATAAAAATAAAAGGATGGCTAGAATAGTTCAAAAAGAAAACTGAATCAGTTTCATGCAATTTTTAAAAAATCCATAGTTAAAATGAATCAGACATGGAAGAGATTTTATTCAACAAAACAATTCAAAACCATCACGGAATTCAATTAGAAACCAACATGTGACTCAAAATGAGGCCATTGTTCATAGTCCATAGATCGATAGAAAAATATGGATATTAAGCTAGTAATATAACATAAACATTTAAAAAAAAAGATGAGGAATGGTTAACAAAAAAGTACAGTTCGATAGAAGATCACACTAGGTTAGCAAGTTTCAGGGATGAATATGAAACGAGGGCAAAGGGTTATTTTGTCATTTTAATTTTTAAACATTACAATTTAATTTTTCAATAAACATAACTACAAATTTGGATGGAATTGATTCCAATTCCTATAAAAATCCAATTTATTTCAAACATTTCAATTTCTTTCAGAACATGTGAATCAAATGGCCCCTCTCTAGGCTTCGTCGATTTTGTTTTTGTTCGTTAGTGTTCGTGAACACGTATTTCCTTAATAAACGAACACGGACATACAATCTCGTTTGGTAAGCGTCCATGAACCATTCATGGCCACACTATATTCGTGTTCGGTTGGTTCTTTTGTAGCCATATTAGAATATGCTCAATACAATTATACAAAGATGTCATGATTTAAATCAAGAAATTATTGTATGTAACAATTAAAAAGGTTGGTGCCATTGGATCTTGATCGGGTCAATGTGGATGGAAATGTATCCACTATCATGGTCATTAATTTGATTCTCAAGGTATTTAATTTTTTTTCTCATTTATGCAATTTTTTAATGACAAAGTCGGGTGAAAACGGTTGATGGTTTTTGTCGGTGCAGGTTTGGTAAAGGAAGTTGGATTCAGATTATGATATTACGCACACCCTACAAACGTTATCACTGAAAGAAGATTGGACAAAGTTGTTAAGCTACACCACAGAGAGACTAATGGTTCCACAATCACTCGATGAACTTGCAAATATTACAATTGGCAAATGGTAGATGAGTTATTGTGTATGTGATGTTGGTGGAGTTGATGCATAAGATAGATGTCTGATTTCAAATGTTGGTTTTACAACTTATAGACTACCCGTTTGAAGCTTCATAAATATACATGGTATCTTCATGATATCGGTTTAGGGTATGTGAAAGTCTAAGGGGTTGTTTGTTTACATCTGAATGGAACCATTCAGATGTAAATATCTGATTCATTCAGACTTCAGACTGTTTGGTTACAAACAGAAAAACATCTAAATGGTTAAAATTAGGTATGAATCATTCATACTTATTGTTATTGCTGAATGAGACAGATGCTCATTCATATCTGAATAAACCAAACAGCCCCTAAGACTGAATATGTGTTCAATGATAAAAGAGGTGTGTCTTTACAAGAAGTTTGAAGAAATAATCTCTTTGTACTTCCTTTGTACTAATAGTAGGGCGAGAACTGAGGTAACCCGCAATTCGACTGATAATTATGTATGTATTGATTAAATTAATCTTTATTTTTAGACAGAATTACAAATCTTGTCTTTTAAATATATGCGATTTATGGATCAGATCTTTTAAAAAGTTGTTTATTTGCAGGAGTGTCCTTTATATGACAAAATACATTCGCTTTTTGTCGTTTACACCAACTGTCATCCATAAACTCAGTTAAATCCAAACAAGTCAAGACTTAACGGGGTTTTTGTTTAACATTTTTATTCAGTTTTATTTTCTAATAATATATTTAATTTGTTTTTTTAATTATAAATACTTAAATAGTATGCATAAAAAGACTTAAATGCCCTCATATGCCAAAACTTAACGGGGTCTTTGGATGCCAGTTAGTCAAAAAGACGAAAATCAAACAAACATGTCATGTAAAGGACACCGCATGCAAATAAACTTTTTGAAGTACCTGATCCATAAATTTCAAATGTTTAAAGGAAAATATCTCTGTCTTAGTTTTATTATATGAAGCATCCAATGTGTTACACTGGCTCTAAATCTAGTTTAATTATCAATCGTTATAATAAACAAATATAAACTCGTTTTCTGTTATAAAATAGAGAAAGACAAGAAACAAACTATATTCATTGATATCCCTTCAACAATACAATAAACACATATATGTACTAGTACTAGTTGTAACGAACATTGAATCATAAGTAGGAGAATGATAACGCATTATGTCTGTCCATTATGAATTTATGATCATTCATAACACTCCTTCTCAGACATATTACTGCTTATTATACATATTAACATCATATATACTTCAGGATGACGTTAAATCGGTACTTCAAGACCGAAAAATAAACTGATAATGTCGGACCAATTATATTGTCTCATTAAAAACCTTGCTAGAAAACTCAGTGGGACAAAACTTAGTCAAGTGAAAAAGAGTGCAGCGCGTATAATGATCCCCCCCAAACCAATACACGTCTTTGAATTTGTAAACTTGGCATTCTATTATAAGTGCTTGACTTGATCTTTGATATGGTGTTCTCTAATTCGAACTATTTAAGTTGCATTCTCTTCATATAGTCGTTCGGTCCTTCTTTAACATTTATGAGTTGCATGTTTCTTGTATCTAATGGATCTTTGAACTTGGATGCAAAACATTATTGATTGATATTATATATTCTTGAACATTCACCATGAATTATTAATGCTGTTGCTTTCATTGTCGGTAGAAAATATTGTGTCATTGTATGTGAAAGCATGTAAACGAACCATGATCATATTTGAAGTTAATACATTATATACTCATAGTAAGAATATCCAACTAGATGAGAGTTATAATTATCATTTTAAAGGAGATATAAGTCTTGTGTCACGAAAATATATCGGAATATATGTTTCTATTATGTTTCAGTGCATGCGTGTTTGAACTATATTTTGCTTGCACGTATAATTTGAATGCAATATCATTTTAAATATATTCGTACGATGCTTTCTTTTAAGTATGATACTTCTGGACCAAGTACTTATTCGGCCCTTTTTATGGGATAGTGCTAATCATTTTGTATGTTTGGCGACTATATATATCATAAGTATGCTTAGTAAATTAATTTTGCACATATTAAAATATGCTAACTTTATATGGATAGTTTGATTAATGGAAAAATATTCAGTCATAACATATACTCGAACACTATACCTGTAACATCTCGTTTCCTGTCTCGGTTAATAATAATATTAATTATTATGAGTTGGGCTTGTATTGGGTTGAGCAATTGAATAATGTGGGTGATGGATTTGGATTAATACGAAAGGAAGAAAGACCATGGGCTTAAGCCCATGACCCAAATATATAAACTATAATTATTCATTAATCCACTCATTTCCACCCATTCAATACACCATCCAAAACACACACTTAAGATCTCTCCCATCTTTCTCTAGCCGAACCCAAGAAGGAAACCGAACATTGATATAAGGTAATGATAGTATGATCTTATATGGATCCAAACTCGCTAGATCTAGTCGCAAAACGACAAAAAGACACCCTAAACCATTAAAACCATGAGATATGGGTGCAATCGGGTATAAGACGATCAAATGTTGAGCTTAGGGGTCACCCTAGCTCGGATTCGGATCGAACGGGACGAAAAATGGTGGAAAGACGAGCAGATCTCGCTTTTTCCGGCGAGATGCCGTTTTTCCGGCAATGGCGGCGCCGGAGGTTAAGTCACATCAGGGAATATCCTGATGTGACGTTTGATGAAATGTTAGAACCAGCCCCATTCGTTATGGTGAACTGGCGAATAAGCCTTCATTCATTAGGCTCATTCGCTAGGCCATTCGTTAAGTGAGCCAGGAGAACGAACCTCATTCGTTGGGGAGTTCATTCGTTAGCCAGATCAAGAGAATGAGTCCATTCGTTATGAAAGGCCCATTCGTTAAGAAATACTCATTCATTATGAAGTAACAAATTTGTAACCCCCCATTCGTTACATAATCATCATTCGTTGTTGGCCATTCGTTAGACAAGACTAACGAATAAGCTCCCATTCGTTGGATGCTCATCCATTAGTCAAGTTAACGAATGAACCTCCATTCGTTAAGGGAGTGTATAACCAATGAAGTTTGAACAAATGACAGAAAGGTCCCTGGACTTAGAATAAAATGGTTTCATTACATTGAAAGCCCTTAGACTTTATTAATTAATGAAAGATACCTTAAGGGTTAATGAATAAAGATTAACCAACCGATTAAAGATCAATGAATTAAAATCGGCTTAGACGCTTATGTCTAATTAAGTGGGCATTTAAGAATGGCTAGAACAGTATTTGATATTGTGTTTATTAAACTGCTAGTCGCGCAAAACTAAATAAAGGAATAACCACTAACGGTAAACGTAACAGGACTCAGGTGAGTTTCTAGCCCCATTTCCTTGTTATGTTTTTGGGGCTGTGTGCATACTCAATGTGATTAGTGAATACACTTACCCTAAGTTGTAAGTTTATGCCTTATATGAATTATGTGATAGTGAATGAGGTTATGAATGAATGCTTGCCGGTACGTGAACGATCTTCGGATATTGCACGTATCGCCAGGAAAGGTGAGTTTTATAGCAGATGTATGAATGATACACGAATGACTAAAATTATGTATGAAATTATTTAATAAAATGTATGAGTAAAGAAGTGTATGTATGGTTGTATGGAAAGAAAGGACCAGACCCTACTAATATCTGAGATAAAAGGGACCAGACCCTAATAATATCTGAGATAGAGAAGAAATGGACCATACCCTAATAATATCTTAGATATAGAAGAAAGTGACCAGACCCTAATAATATCTGAGATAGAGAAGAAAGGGACCAGACCCTAATAATATCTGAGATGGTAAAAAAAGTTATGTATTTAGTATGAAAGTTTGAAAGTGTGATGGTATGAAAGAATGTATTTTTGAATGTATGAATGTACGAAATAAAGGTAATAGGTGAAATATATAATATGTATCTTCGGATGCGTATATGAAAGTGAATGTATAAATGTATGTCGCCTGATTAACTAGAACTCACTCAGCGTAGCTGACTTTTAGTATGCACACAGGTAAATAGACTGAGGCAGCTGGTTTGAGAGGGACACATGGCAGGATCTGAAGAGGCTGGCATCTGAAGGTTTGTCATGATGATTTGATATTATATTTTATGTTATGTTTTAAAAGACAAGTTATGAATATATGTTATGAATGGTTGATTTTTATTATTATTCTACGAAAGTTTTAATTAACTCTGATATTGAGAACTTTGTTTATGAGTAAATTCAATGCCAAAGTTGGGCACCGGGAACATGTCCTTACAAGTTGGCATCAGAGCATAAGTTCTAAATAATTAAGCATCCTACATGCTTAAACTCGAATAGAGAATAAGACTTAAGTAAGAAATGAAAGGTGATGCTAGTTCAAGAAAAGCCATGTGTCGCTCAAGCAAGCTAAGTAAAGGTAAAGTACAAGATTAATTTCATGTGTAATGTAAGGAAGTGTAAGAAAGTTAGCTTAATCGCTAGAGATAGGAGTATTTGATTATGTGAAGTGTTTGATTGACTAACTATTAAAAGTAGAATCCAGCACAAGTGAACTCACAAAGGGAAGTGTATAGGACACGGAGAGTAACGTGATTAGCTATTCATAGCTGGCTACTGTTATTATCTGTTAGCCTTAATATCCTTGTACTAAATGGTTCCTTGAGTGATGACGTTTGTGTTTCTTTATAGAATATCAATGGCTGGAGCAAGGAAGGTTGTTGGTCAAGGAGGTCGTACTAGATGTCGTGGTAGGCCACGCATTACCCGGGAACCTTCTATAGAGTCAATTACTAGCTCGAGAGAAGAAGGAAGTGCAGCTGGACGAAATCCGAGCAAAAATGAAGGGTATCAACTTGACCATGCTGTTCAGGCAGCCATTGCTCAAGCTGTAGCTGCTTCAGTAAGGAATCTGCATTCTGAAAAGTCTACTGGAAGCCATGCGAGGACTGCCGAAAGGGTAGGGGATGACGGTAAGAAAGTTGATGATGGAGAAGGTGATTCGAGTGAATATCAATCTATGAAGGTTGATGACAGAAAGAGAAGCCAAGGAGGGTGTAACTAAAACTCATTCAAAGGTTGTGACCCACCGAAGCTGACTGGTTTAGGAGACGCAATCGCTACTCTCAAATGGATAACCGCCATGGACAAGGTTATCAGAATTAGCGAGTGTCGTTTTGACCAAGTAGTAGGTTATGCCACCCAATCGTTCGGAGATGAAGCTATGTACTGGTGGGAGTCAGTGGAGCAGAGAAAGACTCGAGAAGAAGTTAAGGCGATGTTATGGGATGACCTGAAGGAGTTAGTGATGAGAAGGTTTTATGCTGATGCTGAAGTTGAAAGGGCTGAGATGAAGTTTCTGAACTTGAAGGCGAGAAAGATGACACACCAACAGTATAATACCAAATTTGACCAGATGTCTAGATTGGTGCCTGACATGGTGGATACCGAAGCCAAAAGAATCAAGTGCTACATAAGAGGACTGCCACAGAACGTCCGCACTTTGGTTAAGACAAGCAAACCTGCTACTTTCTACTCGGCTGTTGAACTCGCAGAGATGGTTTACGACGATTTGGCTGTGGATGAGGTGGTGTTGGAAGAGAAGAACTGGGTTGCACTCGCGAAACGACCCGGTACTCAGTTGTGGAACCCTAGAGATAAGAAGCAGAGGGTGTGGGAGAAGAGGCCATGTAAAACGTGTGGTAAGATGCACGAGGGTGGGTGCAAATGGGGTAAGGGTACTGATGTTTGTTACAAATGTGGTAAAGCTCACGGTGGAGAATGCAGACATGGATCGAACGCCCGTTATAAGTGTGGAAAATTGGGGCATTATCCTACAGACTGCACTGCAAAGCCCGCGTGTTACAAATGTGGTAAGACGGGTCATATGGCTAGGGAGTGCACTGATGAAGCTGGAGGAAGTGGAAGGAAGGATGCTGAGAAAGCTAGGCCAAGGACTAGGGCCTACATGCTAACTCAGGAGCAAGCCAAGCAGATCCCAGATGTTGTTACAGGTACGTTTCTAGTAAACGGTATTGCTGCTTAAGTATTGTTTGATTCAGGTGCGAATAGAAGTTTTGTAGCTACGACATTTAGTAAGTTGGCAAAAATGAAATGATGCCGTGTGCCTGAAACTTTCAAAGTAGAAACCGCGAGTGAAACCTTGATTAGAATATATGGTTAGGGTTGCAAGATATAATAAGAGGTACACGAGTACCATGTTACCCTATATATTATGACCTTAGGAGGGTTCGACGTGGTTTTAGGGATGGATTAACTATCTGAGTTTGAGGCTCAGATAGTGTTTAAGAGTAGATTGATAAGGTTAAGGTCCTTGGATGGTGGTACGGTGACGGTTTATGGTGATAAAGGAAGTTCAGGGCTTAATGTCATTTCGATGATAAAAGCCAAAGGAATGTTAAGGCGAGGGTGAGGTGCTTACCTGGCGTATGTTTTCAAAGGTACGGCCGAGACAAAAGAAGTGAAAGATGTTTCCTATGTGTGCGACTATCCAGAAGTGTTCCCTGAAGACCTTCCGGGGTTGCTACCGGAGCGTGAGATAGAATTCAAGATAGATTTAATACTAGGAGCATAGCCCTTCGTGAAAGCACCTTACCGCCTGGCGCTGTCCAAGATGAAAGTAATTATGTCCCAACTGCAAGAACTCCTTGATAAATGTTTCATAAGACCGAGTGTTTCCCCGTGGGGTTCACCAATATTGTTTGTTAAGAAGAAAAATGGAAGTATGAGAATGTGTATAGACTATTGTGAGTTGAACAAGCTTACAGTGCAGAACAAATATCCATTGCCACGGATTGACAATTTGTTTGATCAACTATAAGGTTCAAGTTGGTTCTCGAGAGTAGACCTTAGATCATGCTATCATCAGTTGAAGGTGAAAGAGGTAGACATCCCATGAGACAGATGATTGGTGAAAGAAGGTGGCTGATGAAGGAAAGAAAAAGAAGAAGATGGGAGAAAAGCTTATTCACAAGTGCAACAAATTAACAAAGGTTGTGAAAAAGTTTTTGAAGGATTAAGGCAGTATGGATGAGAGATGTTAAGAAGGAGTTCTGTATAATATGTCTTGTATGTTATGTGTAATATATGTGTGTAACAAGAACGTTGAAACGTTCTTGAAATAAAGATAGGATGATATATATATATATATATATATATATCGTTTGATCGATATATATATATGTGTGTATGTAATGTGAAATAAATATATATATCTTTTGTGATATATATATATATATGTGAATGTATAATAAAATTTTATGCTTAAGGAAACGTTGTTAAAATTTCAGATATAAAAGAAATATTGAAATATGTCTGAACAAAATAATAACAACGAGAATGTACGAAAAGAGAAAGAAATAAGAAAAGAAAAGGGGAAAGACCCCGTGGGTAATCAGGAAGAAGAAATTCCCGGAAAATATATGAATAAAATACAAAAGATGATTAAGGATGCGGTTAGAGAAGAGTCCATGGCTAGGTCTCAATCAAAAAATTCAAAACATTCTCATTCCGTTAATCCTTCCCGAATGTCCGTTAAGTCTCGTCCGAACCCGTCTCGAGTCGAGGAAAGTGTTCATGAGTCTAACGCCGATGGAGGAGTTAGGCAAGAATTCAAGAAACTTTAGATTAGTGGGTGTTCGTTCAAAGATTTCAAATACTATGGACTGAAAGAGTTCCATGGTGAAAAAGGAGCCATCAAGACCATAAGATGGCTTGAGGAGATGGAGACGATTGTGTTAAAGAGCAAGTGTACCAATGAAGAAAATATTCAATACTCTGCCCTTATGTTTAAAGGAGAAGCGCTCGAGTGGTGGAATACGATTTTGTTGAGCAAGGGGAGAGAGATGATGTATAATTTAAGCTGGGATGAGTTCAAGGCTATGTTGATGGGAAAATTTTGTCCCATGCATGAAACCGACCAAATCCAAACTAAATTTTTAAATCTTAAGGTCGTGGGGACGAATCTTCGTGAATACAACACCAAGTTTCACGAATATTGTCGTCTGATTCCCCAGCTGGTTAATCCTGAATCCAGCAAGGTTACAAGATATATTTGGGGACTACCGCGGGAAATCCGCGACATGGTGAGGTCACACTTACCACAAACCGCTGACTCCACGATGGAATTAGCTGGTTACTTGATGGGCGGCATGGTCCGCAACAAGGAAGAGGATAAGAAGGTCGTGTCATCTAACGACCAAAGAAGGACTAGAAGAAACAATCGATTCGAAGGCAAGGGCGTAAACCAAAACCGATTCAATTCAAACACCACGCCGTGCAAAACCTGTAAAAGGTATCATAGGGGTCGATGTAACTTCGCTCCGCCTTCAAAAGTGTGTGAAACATGTCAACGATCGGGTCATGATGCTGCTGATTGCTGGAAAAAGAAGATGACATGTTACAATTGTAAGGAGATGGGCACTTGAGTTTTGAATGCCCAAAGAACAAACCTGCGACTGGTGGTGCGGGTGGAAGTGGCAAAGACAAGAAAGGAAACGCGCGAGTCTTCGTACTCGACACAAAGAAAGCCGCTGACATGCCGGAAACCATCACCGGTACGTTTCTAGTCAACGACACCTATGCTAGAGTTTTATTTGATTCGGGTGCCAATTTAAGTTTTATAGATTATAGTTTTTGTAGTCTATTAAACGAACCTTTAATAAAATTAGATAAAACTCTAAGAATCGAGACTGCTAGTGGCGAAATCGATAAGATCTCCGAAGCCTTTGAAAACGGAAAAATTCATTTAGCTGGTTATATTTTACCTATTCAACTCTTACCTATGGCACTTGCTGGTTTTGATATTGTACTTGGTATGGATTGGTTATCCGATAACCATACCCGTATCATCTGCAATAGCAAAACCGTTGAACTTCAAGCCCCCGATAAATGAACGATTCGAATTGAAGGGACAAAGACGTTGGCCAAGTTAGCATAATTTCCATGATTAGGGCTAACAAATTTTTAAATCAAGGGTGCTTAGCCTTCATGGCCTACGTCACTGAAGAGTCAAAGCCAAAGGAGATAAAGGACGTGCCAATAGTCTCCGACTTTTCCGATGTCTTTCCTGATGAACTTCCCGAAATCCCTCCCGATCGTGAAGTAGAGTTTAGGATCGATCTTACTCCCGGTACTGCTCCGATCTCCAAAGCTCCGTATCGCCTCGCACCAACCGAGATGAAAGAACTGAAGAAACAACTTGATGAACTTCTCGAGAAAGGATTCATATGACCAAGTTCATCACCATGGGGAGCGTCGATACTTTTTGTCAAAAAGAAGGATGGATCCATGCGAATGTTCATTGACTATCGAGCTCTTAACAAAGTTACAATCAAGAACTGCTACCCAATTCCTCTAATCAATGATCTTTTCGACCAACTTCAAGGTGCTAGCTTCTTTTCTAAAATCGATCTTCGTTCCGGCTATCACCAACTCAAGGTCCAATCCGAGGATATTCCTAAAACTGCTTTCCTAACAAGGTATGGCCATTATGAGTTCACCGTTATGCCATTTGGACTTACTAATGCGCCAGCCGCGTTCATGGACATGATGAACCGGATTTGTAAGCCTTACTTGGATAAATTTGTGATCGTATTCATCGACGGCATATAATTTATTCCAAGTCTAAAGATGATCATGAAAACCATCTCCGAACTCTGCTCGAAATTCTTAAAACCGAGAAGTTGTATGCTAAATTTTCAAAATGCGAATTCTGGTTACAAGAAGTACAATTTCTTGGTCACATCATCAACGTCAACGGTATTTAAGTCGATCCCGCTAAGATTGAAGCTATGTCTAAGTGGGAGATCCCAAAATCGCCAACCGAGATCAGAAGTTTCTTAGGTTTGGCCGGCTATTACCGTAGGTTCATTGAAAACTTTTCCCGAATCGATGTTCCCTTAACCTCATTAACTCGCAAGAACATCAAATATGAGTGGGGAACAAAGCATCAAGAGGCGTTCGATATACTCAAACAAAAACTCACCCAAGCACCTATACTCGCCTTGCCAGAAGGTACTGAGCACTTTGTGGTATTTAGAGACGCGTCTCATTCCGGCTTGGGATGCGTACTAATGCAACGCAAGAAAGTAATCGCCTACGCATCTCGTCAACTCAAAGTACACGAATAGAATTACACAACTCACGATCTAGAGTTTGGCGCCATAATCTTTGCATTAAAGATATGGAGGCACTATCTCTATGGAGTAAGATTTATCATGTACACCGATCACAAAAGTCTAAAACACATCTTCGATAAAAAAGAGCTTAACATGCGTCAACGGCGATGGATGGAAACACTCAATGACTATGATTGTGAGATTGTTTACCATGAAGGCAAAGCCAACGTCGTGGCTGATGCCTTAAGTCGTAAAGAGCACGAAAAGCCAAAAAGAGTCCGAGCGTTGAGGCTAGAACTCCAAGGCGACCTTTTCGAGCAAATAAAATCTGCCCAAAACTCGAGCGATCAAGGAAAACCAAATCTCCGATGAAAAACGTAACGACACCATTGACTCGCAAGTCAAAGGTGGCGATGGTATCCTTAGACTCGGAAATAGAATTTGGGTACCAATCATTGGGGACTTGCGTTAGAAAATTTTGAATGAGGATCACAAATCCAAATATATGATGCATCCCGGGAGTGATAAAATGTACCATAATCTCAAATCAAACTATTGGTGGAATGGAATGAAAAGGGATGTTGCGAAATGTTTAACATGTTTAAAAGTCAAGGCTGAACACCAAAATCCTTCAGGATTGCTTCAGCAACCCGAGCTTCCTGTATGGAAGTGGGAGTTAATTACCATGGATTTTATAACTAAACTCCCAAAAACGACTCGTCAACATAATGCTATTTGGGTAATTGTGGACCGCCTAACAAAGTCCGCGCATTTTATACCCATCAAGGAATCATACTCTATGGATAGATTAGCGCGTATCTATGTAAACACCATCGTTGCTTTGCGTGGGATACCGCTGTCTATAATCTCTGATCGAGACAGTTGTTTTACGTCTCATTTCTGGAAGAGCTTCCAACAAGCCTTAGGCACCAAACTTAATCTTAGCACCGCCTATCATCCACAAACCGATGGGCAAAGCGAAAGGACGATTCAAACGTTGGAAGATATGCTCTGCGCTTGTGTGATAGATTTAGGTGGAAGTTGGGACGACCACTTACCCTTAATGGAGTTCTCGTACAACAACAGCTATCATACAAGTATTCAAGCCGCACCATTCGAGGCGTTATATGGTCGTAAATGTAGAACGCCCGTGTGTTGGTCTGAAACCGGAGACAATCAATTATCTGGGCCCGAGATAGTCCAAGAAACCACCAACAAGATTCTCCAAATTCGTGAACGACTCAATACGTCATGTGATCGCCAAAAGAGTTACGCCGATGTCCATCGTAAGCCGTTGGAATTCGATGTTGGTGACAAAGTTCTTTTAAAAGTCTCGACTTGGAAAGGCGTTGTTCGCTTCGGTAAGAAAGGAAAGTTAAGCCCTCGATTCGTTGGACCTTTTGAGGTACTTGAACGAATCGGCATAGTTGCATACCGATTGCGACTGCCCAAGGAAATGCAAGGGATACACGATGTATTCCATGTTTCGAATCTGTGTAAATGTCTAACTGATGAATCTTTAGCCATGCCTTTAAAAGACGTCGAAATAAATGAAAATTTAAAATTCGTAGAACGTCCAATTCAAATAGAAGATTCGAAAACAAAGAAATTAAAAAGAACATTGAAAATTGTGAAAGTAAAATGGGACTCGCGTAGAGGGCCCGAATATACATGGGAACTTGAATCGGAAATGAGAAAGAAATACTCCCACTTGTTCTTGTAAAGCAATCTCGAGGACGAGATTTATTTCAAGGTGGGGAGGATGTAACATAATGAAAATTCCAAGTTCAAAATGTCAACTTTCCAAAGTCAAAGGACCAAAAATGCCAAAATTCCAAACCTTAGGGTTTAAAATGAAAAAAAATCTGTTTTCTTGTCCTATTGCGCTACGCGACGGGGCAAAAGACAAGCCCATCGCGTATCGCGATGAGGCTTGGTCAACGCTTATAGAAGAAGTCAATAGCAATACGCGATAACGTGGACTGACACGCCTGGCACCAGTTTCGCCACGTGTCCACACGTGGCACACCGTCTGCCACATGTCCCGACATGTGGCAACACGTGGCATGTCGTCTGCCGCGTGTCCACACATGGCACACCGTCTGCCACGTGGCGACACATGGCTGACCTACGTTGTGACTGCGCAAGCCTATGTCGGATACGCGACGGGTGCCAAGGAGGCCGTCGCGTACCGCGATGGGTTCCAAATTTTTGTCTGTAAATAGCTGGTCCGGGATCTCATTCTAAGCACACCAAAACCTGCTTTCCTTTCTCTCTCTAACATCTCTCTAGAATATCCCAACCATATTAACGATCCACCTCGATAAGCGTGCCTCAATTCCTCGACTTCCATGCCAATGTTACCTCGAAGTTCGTTCCACCCTCCACCCATATACAACCAAGAAGGTGTTTGTTATCATGACGATGAGTCTCGAGAAGCGTGCCAACGAGTGATAAAGATTGGTGGTTTCGTTTGGCGTACAAAAGGAAGTGTTGATCAAGGAGGCAAAAGAAATCAAGCGGCGTGGGAGTGCTGCTCGAATCCTTAGGGTTTCCAAAACGCAAACAAGATTAGGCCTAATGTCAAATGAATATAACAAAGATATTATATTAATGGCTTAAGCCTTAAGTCTAGGTTATACTCGATACCTCGATAAAAGAAAAGAAAACATAACAAAGAAAAGAATAAAGATAGAATATGCATATTATATATGTGTGTAATATATATTCTTTGTTATGAAAATATTATTTAAGTAATAATGATTATTCTTAAATAATCAAAAGAAAAAGAATACGTTTCTTGGAGAAGAAGAAACGTCGGGTTTTATAAATAAACTAAAGGTTTATAAATTTACTTTTAAACTAAAGGTTTTCAAGTAAAAAGAGATTTATGAACTAAAGGTTCATCGAGATAAAGTTTATAAAATAAGACTAAAGATCTTAAGCCGGATTGTATATCCGACTAACATGGTTATACTCGTACTATAGGTGCGAGATAGAAAGGGAAAGACCCTTGGACGGTGTTGAAGCCGATCCCAAAGCGATAAGGTGAATACGCCCCCAAACTTTTACAAACTTGTTTTCAAACGAGTCAAACATGTTATATGAAAATTGTTTATAAGGGACTACGTGTTCCTGAAACCGTTATAAATAAGAGTATAAGCCTAGCCCTCAGGCTGTAGTATACGTTTGTCTGGATCCTTACATATGTGGTAGTACGCGATGGGCACATTGCACCACGCCTGGTCGTAGGACGCTTTCCCGCGGAAAGCACGACCATTGTGTATACGTACGGGTACTTAACTAAGTCGAACGCTGCGGTGTTTGATGAGGTGACCTAGAGTAGAGACTCAAATTTATAAATGTGTTGTTTAACTTTGTTATTCCTAAGCCATGTTGGGCCGAGGAAGGCGTAGTCTCAAGGGGTATTAAAGTAAAAGAAAATATTTTAGCGTCAGTATGTTCACCAGCATTCGTTGCTGACGTATTTTCTTACATTTTGCAGGTGAACAAGGATAACGCTTGGAGTGTCGAAGTGCTATAAATATCTTATGGCTCGGATTTGTTTTGTATAAATTTAATATGTTTAAATGGTGGTTTGTAATTAAAACAAGTAATCTTTTGAACTTAAACAGGAATCTCTTATATCACGTCTTTTGTATTGTAAATATTTTACAACTTTGATCCTTATATTTTATAAGACTTCCGCTAATTGAACGTAACTCTGATTTACATACAAATATGGTACCAACTTTTGGGTCACACGCTTAGGCCTTAAGATGAGGGTGTGACAGTAATAATTAGGTTTCGGGGACGAAACCTCTTTTAAGTAGGGTAGACTTGTAACATCCTGTTTCCTGTCTAGGTTAATAATAATATTAATTATTATGAGTTGGGCTTGTATTGGGTTGAGAAATTGAATAATGTGTGTGATGGATTTGGATTAATAAGGAAGGAAGAAAGACCATGGGCTTAAGCCCATGACCCATAATATATAAATATAATTATTCATTAATCCACTCATTTCCACCCATTCCATACACTATCCAAAACACATACGTAATCTCTCTCTCATCTTTCTCTCTTTCGCTAGCCGAACCCAGGAAGGAAACCGAGCATTGATCCGAGGTAATGTTAGTATGATCTTATATGGATCCAAACCCGCTGGATCTAGTCGTGAAACGACGAACCGAAACCCTAAACCGTTAAAACCACGATATCCGGGTGGAATCGGGTATAAGCCGATCAAATGATGAGCTTAGGGGTCACCCTAGCTCGGATCCGGATCGAACGGGACGAAAAATGGTGGAAAAACGAGCAGATCTCGCTTTTTCCGGCGAGATGCCGCTTTTCCGGCAATGGCGGCGCCGGAGGTTAAGTCACATCAGGGAATGTCCTGATGTGACGTCTAACAAAATGTCAGAACCAGCACCATTCGTTACGGGGAACAGACGAATAAGCCTTCATTCATTAGGCTCATTCGCTAGGCCATTCGCTAGACAAGACTAACGAATGAGCTCCCATTCGTTGGATTCTCATCCGTTAGTCAAGTTAACAAATGAACCTCCATTCGTTAAGGGAGTTTATAACGAATGTAGTTTAACAAATGATAGAAAGGTCCCTGGACTTAGATTAAAATGGTTTAATTACATAGAAGCCCTTGGACTTTATTAATTAATGTAAGATGCCTTAAGGGTCAATGAATAACGATTAACCAATCGGTAATGAAGTAAAGCCGGCTTAGACGCTTAAGTCTAATTAAGCGGGCAGTTAAGAATGGCTAGAGCAGTATTTGATATTGTGTTTATTAAACTGCTAGTCGCGCAACACTAAAGAAAGGAATAACCCCTAACGGTAAACGTAACAGGACTCAGGTGAGTTTCTAGCCACATTTCCTTGTTATGTTTTCGGGGCTGTGTGCATACTCAATGTGATTAGTGAATACACTTACCCTAAGTTGTAAGTTTATGCCTTATATGAATTATGTGATAGTGAATGAGGTTATGAATGAATGCTTGCGGTACGTGAACGATCTTCGGATATTGCACGTATCGCCAGGAAAGGTGAGTTTTATAACAGATGTATGAATGATACACGAATGACTAAAATCATGTATGAAATTATTTAATAAAATGTATGAGTAAAGAAGTGTATGTATGGTTGTATGGAAAGAAAGGACCAGACCCTACTAATATCTGAGATAGAGAAGAAAGGGACCAGACCCTAATAATATCTGAGATGGTAAAAAACGTTATGTATTTAGTATGAAAGTTTGAAAGTGTGATGGTATGAAAGAATGTATTTTTGAATGTATGAATGTACGAAAGAAAGGTAATAGGTGAAATACATAATATGTGTTTTCAGATGCGTATATGAAAGTGAATGTATAAATGTATGTCGCCTGATTAACTAGAACTCACTCAGCGTAGCTGACATTTAGTATACACGCAGGTAAATAGAATGAGGCATCTGGTTTGATAGGGACACATGGCAAGATCTGAAGAGGCTGGCATCTGAAGATTTGTCATGATGATTTGATATTATATTTTATCTTATGTTTTAAAAGACAAGTTATGAATATATGTTATGAATGGTTGACTTTTATTATTATTCCGCGAAAGTTTTAATTAACTCTGCTATTTAGAACTGTGTTTTTGAGTAAATACAACGCCAAAGTAGGGCACTAGGAACGGGGCCTTACAATGCCGAGGTATAATCGCATTATGTCAATGTCTTTCAAAAGATCCAGTTTCGATTATAGTGAACGTATATAGTGACAATTTAGGTAAGTACATTTATGCTCGAACTTCTGGTGGAGGAATAATTTGGATGTGTCCAAGTTTTATCTATGTTAAAATTTACTCTTTAGTAGTTCGACAATTTCTCTCGATGATCTTTAGATCAAGAATGTAAACTGCGATTATATGAACTATTGAGAACAAAATTTTGATAAATACACATGCTTGCTTGTTATCAAACTTATACCTCTATTTAATAATATATAATCAGTAGATTGTACCATATAACCCTTTAGGGACTTTTTTGTGAATGCCGTTTCAAGTGTCCCGCACAATTTTACCATGATGGCATTCATAAGGTTTATTTGAAGTCTTTTTGAGAATGCCAAGCTGATTAAATATCAAGGGGTTTCGTATCTACTACAGGGATTAAATATAATTTTCCTCATATTTAACTAGTATGATATGAGAAAAGCCCTTGTTTTTGCCTTATTCGCAAAACATTTTTCTTTTCATTTCTTTTTATTTTAAAGACACCCATTTATAACCAATTGGTTTGACGTTTATGTGTGTATGAACTACAGGTCCGAAAACTATTTTCTTGTCGAGTGAATTAAGCCTTTCTGACATCTAGCCATTTTGGCTAGTCATATATGTGTATGTACCTTTACACACTTTTATGGGAGTAATCTATTCGTCGATTACATCTGTTGCTATAGCATATGCAAATATTTTATCAACACGTGTTATGTTTTGGTTCTATGTTTTACACAAAATTTATAGAGATCTCGTTTTCATTTAATGCAGGTGTTCCTTCTGAAATCGTATTAGTCTCTTATGAGACAGTTACATCTTTTAGGGTCTCGTCTTTATATTCTAGAAAATGTATTAGTCTCTTCTGAGACATTAACCTCTTCCGGGGTCTTGTCAGTAATGTCTTCTAGATGTTTATATAACCATTTCTAATGTAACACCATTTGCATTATTCCGCTCATGAGTTCTTGGTGGCTATTATCTTGGAACCGATTTGACTTCCATGTTTTTTATGTATGGTAATCTTTCTATGATTACTTATATTTGAGCGGTTAAATTTGATAATGGTATATGTGACTTTGTCACTATTTTTGTGTTTGTGAATGCATCTAGTAATTCATTTGCTATTCTTGGTAAATGTATTTGCTCACTTGGACTTCAGATTTTCATTGACCACTTCCGGGTTCAAATTTTGATATATGCATTCTACGTTATATATTGTCTTACCAGCCTTTATTTATATTATCTCCCCCTAAAACTAGTTATACTCTAGTATCAAATCTGACAATCATCATATTATGCTAAAAATAAGTCTCATGTCAATGGTTATAGGAATTCAGAAATGACTATTAGTTAAAGTTAATGTAAATACCAAGTCTTTTACGTGGTCCTATTTTAATGTGTTGTGGTGGCAGTATTGGTATATAGCCTGCACTACCTAATATTTTAATGTAGGATCGAGTTGGTTAGCTCTGGAGAATATTGGGGAGTATTTATGAATAGAAGTTGGTTTTAAATTGTTTATTGTTGTAGTATGCGCTCATGTGGAGATATGTAAGGCTCCGGTCCCGGTGCCCTATATTGGCGTTAGATTTACTCATAAACACAGTTCTACAAATCAGAGTTAATAAAAACTTTCGCGGAAACGTTAACTTCAATCATTCAATACAAATTATTCAAATCTCATCTTTAAACATAACATGAAACATGTAATATCCTACTTTTGGTTATAATAATAAAATAAATTTCGTCTATTTTATAGTGGGTCGTTATCGGTTTAGATAACTAGAATATGAGTTGGGCTAGTGTTGGGTTAAATGGATATGGGTTATGGACTTGGGTATGAAAGAAAGAAAGAAAGAAGGAAAGACCATGGGCTTAAACCCATGATCCCTAAATATATAAACCATAATCACCATTAAATCCCTCATTTTACACATATTCCATACACCACCCAAAACACACACTTAAGCTCTCTCTAGTTCTCTCCTTGCCTAAGCCGAAACCAAGAAGGAAACCGAGCACCGACCCCAGGTAATGATAGTATGATGTTGTATGAGCTTAAACCCGCTAGATTTAGTCACGAAACGACGAGCCGACACCTTTAAACCGTTAAAGTCACGAGATATGGGGGAATCGGATATAAACCGAACCTAAGATGAGCTTAGGGGTCACCCTAGCTCAGATCTGGATCGAACGGGACGAAAAACTTTGAAAAATGGTGGAGAAACGAAGAGATCTCAATTTTCCGACGAGATTTCCGGTTTTCCGGCGATGACGGCGCCGGAAAGGCGGCGCCACCGGTGAAGAAAATGTTTGAATGGACATCTGACATTCTGTCAGATGCCCTAAACCCTAGGCGCACGTAACGAACTGGGCACGCCCATTCGTTAAGGAAAATAAACGAATTAGCCTAATTCGTTAAGCATTTCGTTACGCAATTCGTCAGACAGTTCGTTATGGGAAATGACGAATGAACCCTCATTCGTTAGAAGGGTCATCCTTTATAAAAGGGGGTCATTGGTTACAAGGTTCAATTCGTTATAAGCTCCAATTCGTTATAGGGCTCAGTTTGCTATAAAGATCAATTCGTTATTAAGTAACGAATTAGCCAATTCGTCATAGGAGAAAGAAGTAACGAATGAACCCAATGTCGCTAAGGACTGGGTAACGAACTCAAGTTTAATAAAATGACAGAATGGTCCTTGGACATATAAAAGAATGGTTTATTTATAAAGAAGCCCTTGAACTTTTAAGTTAGCTCGACCCCAGCCAGGGGCTCTGCCCCTTGGACCCTGCTAGGGGCTGCCGCCCCTAGACCCCGCTTCCATGGGCACTGCCCCCGGACCCCCATTCGTTGAGGGTTATAATTAGACTAGAAATGCGAGATGAGTAGTGATAGTTAATTGATGCATGTAATAATTATACAGTTAGCCGTGCCCAACTGAAGAAAGGAATAACAATTAATGGTGAACGTAACCGACTTCAGGTGAGTTTCTAGCCCCTTTCCTTGTTATGTTTTCGAGGTTGTGTGCATACTCGATGTGATTAGTTAATACACTTACCTTTAGTGGTAAGTATATGCCTTATATGATTATGTATAAATGATTGCTTGTCGGTACGTGAACGATCTTCGGATATTGCACGTACTGTCAAGGTATAATGTTATGTATAATGTACGAATGATATGTATTCATGTTATGAATGAATGTAAGAGATAGTCAGGTACAGAGGAAGGGACTGAGCCCCCTAATAATACTCAAGGCAGAAAAGGGACCGAGCCCTTTATAAATCTCGAGGCAGGAAAGGACTGAGCCCTAATAATACTCAAGGCAGAAAAGGGACTAGACCCTAATAATATCCGAGGCAGAAAAAGGGACCGGACCCTAATAATATCCGAGGCAGAATAGAATAATGTAAAGTAGAATTTAGAATAAAGTATAAAGGTAAGAATGTGTATTATGAACGAAGTACGAAAGTATAAAGTACGTATGGAAGTACGTAGTTATGAATGTATTGAATGTTGTATGATTAACTAGAACTCACTCAACGTAGCTGACTTTTAGTATGCACGGAGGCTAATCGACTGAGGCAGTTGGCTTGAGAAAGACACATGGCGGGATCGAAGAGGCTGGCATCCGAAGATTGTCATGATGTTTTGAATGATATAATTTATGTTATGTTTTATGTTATGTTTTAAAAAGACAAGTTTTGGATATTTGTAACGAATGGTTGATGTTTTATAATATTCCGCGAAAGTTTTAATTAACTCTGATATTAGGAATTGTGTTTATGAGTAAATCCAACGTTAAAGTGAGGCACCGGTAACGGGACCTTACAAAACATCATATTTTAAACATCATTTCTTTCATCTTCAGATGTCAGCTGTTCAATCCATGGCATGTGTCATCCTCATGCTAGCTCATTAAACATATTTACATTTGTGCATACTAAAAGTCAGCTACGTTGAGTGGGTTCTAGTTAATCAGGCAACATACAATACATTCTCATACATTCACATATATATATATCCGAAGATACAAATTTATACTTTGAGTTGAACTTCATTACTGGCACTTCACAATTATCCGTAAGGGGACCATTGCATAATATCTATTAGAATAACAATTACTATTATCCATAGAAGTAACAACTTGTATCATCCATAGAAGGATCAATATAAACTATCCATTGAAGTGTCCCTAGATTTATCCGTAGAAGGATCCTTAAAAATCACCCATGGAAGGGACCTATATACTTTCCATCGAAGGACCACTATGTATTATCCATAGAAGGAGCCCTATAACTGATCCATAGAAGGAAGCATACATCTATTGTCCATAAAAGGTACTCCATAGAAGGAACCCTATACCTGATCCATAGAAGGTACCATATATATTTTCCATCGAAGGTACTCCATAGAAGGAACGCGTACTCAATTATATAATATCCGTATAAGGAACGCTAATAAGGTTCACAATCCTTATTTACGCTATCACATATCAAGTCTAGTTCCAATAGTAGTTTAGAGGGATTTGTCATCCTAACTTACTATGTCGGGCGTAGATCTCATATATCATCCAGGTACCTGCTTACTCATACCTCACATATACGAACACTCTAGGTGTTATTCACATCATTCATCTAACAATTATACTCCTTGACGATACGTGCAATATCCGAAGATCGTTCATGAACCGACAAGCATTCGTTCATTACATTCATACACTCTATCACATCACTCATCATATCATACACTTACCATTTAAGGTAAGTGTATTAACATTCATATTGAGTATGCACACAACTCCGATAACATAACAAAGAAATGAGGCCAGAAACTCACTTGAGTCCTGCTACGTTAATCGTTAATGGTTATTCCTTTCTTTAGTTGTGCGCGACTAACTGTATAACAATTACACGTATCAATTAACTATCACTACCCATATCACGTTTCTACTTTAATTATAACCCTCAATGAACGGGGGTCCGGGGGGCAGCGCCCCTGGCAGCGGGGTTCTAGGGGCGGCAACCCCTAGCAGGGTCCAAGGGGCAGAGCCCCTAGCTGGGGTTAAGCTGCAAGGTAAGCTTGAAAAACTTTTATTTTCATTAACTGTTCTTAACAAAATTTCCATTAGAATTCTTTAATAATATTTTATTGTTAACTCATCTTTCATCAATTAATAAAGTATAAGGGATTCTATGTAATTAATCCATTTTATTCTAAGTCCAGGGACCATTCTGTTATTCTTTCAAACTTAATTCGTTATCCAGTTCGTTTACAAAGGAGGCTCCTTCGTTATTTCTTAACGAATGGACCCCTATAACGAATGGACTGTTATAACGAATGAACCTTCATAACGAATGAGGGTTCATTCGTCATTTCCCCATAACGAATGGACTAACGAATATAGCTCATTCGTTACTTTCTTCGTAACGAATTGGCATAGCGAAACAACCTAATGAATGAGAGTTCATTCTTCATTTCTCCATAACGAAAGGCATAACGAATGGGGTTAATTCGTCATCCTGCCTTAACGAATTGAATAGCGAATTCGTCATTCTTTCTTAACTAATTGCTTAGCGAATTCGTTATTCTTCCTAGGGTTAGGTCAGAGAATGTTAGAAACATTCTCTGACATCCTTAAACATTCCCCTTCGCTGGCGCCGCCTTTCCGGTGCCATCATCACCGAAAACCGGGATCTCTCCAGAAAAGCGAGATCTCAGTTGTTCTTCCACCGTTTTTCACCGTTTTTCATCCCGTTCGATCCAGATCCGAGCTAGGGTGACCCCTAAGCTCGTCTGTCGATCGGTTTATACCTGATTCCATCCGGATCTCGTGACTTCAACGGTTGAGGGTGTCGGTTCATTATTTCGTGACTATATCTAGGGGGTTTGGATCCAAATAAGAGCATAACATCACTACCTCGGGTTGATGCTCGGTTTTTTCTTGGGTTCGGCTAGAGAAAGAGAGAAATATGAGAGAGAGCTTAAGTGTGTGTTTTGGATTGTGTAAGGAATGGGTGGAAATGAATGGATTAAGGGGGAATTATGGTATCTATATTATGGGTCATGGGCTAAAGCCCATGGTCTTTCTTCCTTCCTTATTAACCTAAGTCCATTACCCATATTTATGTAACCCAACACAAGTCCATCTCATAATAACTAATGTTATCATTTTATTAATCGAGACAGGAACAGGAATTATATTATTTTTATTAATCTCCTAGGTCAATTTATTCTCCCGAGGTAAATAATATATTAATTATTATTTATGGAAATTTCGGGATGTTAATTATATTGTTTTTATTAATCTCCTAGATCAATTTATTCTCCCGAGGTAAATAATATGTTAATTATTATTTATGGAAATTTCGGGATGTTACAAGATATTTTGTTTTCTAGTAGATAAATATTTTGTTTGCTAATATGATCTTCTGGCAATATTAGTTTACATAGCATGAAGATATTCAATGTCATTTTTTATCACGATTTTAATATGATAACCGTTTATATTACTACATTTGAAACTTAGTAAGTTTTT
Source organism: Bidens hawaiensis (assembly GCF_021521415.1). Lineage (NCBI taxonomy): Eukaryota > Viridiplantae > Streptophyta > Magnoliopsida > Asterales > Asteraceae > Bidens > Bidens hawaiensis. The sequence continues at coordinate 215,088 of NW_027491351.1, forward strand.
TCAAGATTTTCAAGAATATAAGACATCAATTATTATAGACCATGATCACATACTTTACACTGATCATTATATCATCACATTCACTTCAATGAGTGGATTACAAACCATGAAAGTTAACTTGAATGATAACATTACTACAATTTCCTTGGTTATGTACATGACCATGACCTTCACATTGATCATTCTATCATCACATTCACCCTAAAGAGTGGTTAGCATTACACAACTTTTATGGTGGTCATTACAAATCTTGTATATTCTTTAACAATCTTGCTAGTTCAACAGCATATTTAAGGTTTGACAATGGAAATTTTTTTATCGAAACTTCTTTTTATGAATAAGTTTCTCAACACTTTATATATATCAAAAAATTATATGATCGAGTCATTAAGATTTATCAGTTTAAAATTTTACAAGCTTGCATATGTTTATAATGAGCTTTAGGGAGTCTCACATTTCGAGTGCCATGCCTTGACCTCAACTTTTTTCAATAAGTAGGCATTTTAAGCATGCAACTTTCCTTTAAATATCTTGTATATGTTATGTTATTATGCGGTAGCTATATAATTAAAATAAGCAACTTTTCATATATGTAACAACTTAACAAGTGTTATAATTATATCATATTTATTTTTTTTTAGAATGACGACTTTCTTGGATATAGGTTACCACACTCTCAAAATTTGGAGAGCCCTGATGCCCCACTCTGGCCACACTATGTTGTCTTAATCAGGCACATGCTCTCTTCAGAGTTTGGCTTGGACGTTCCCCTGGGAAACCATAAACTATATCATTTTTATGTAATAAATAGTATATCAACTATTATGTATATAATCTTAACAATCATCTTGTAATGCTCATGTCATATAATGTGGATATGTATTATTTTAACTTTCTTATTCACCACATTGTTCTACCATATGGTAGCTATAATCACATAATTCAAATAAACATTTTTCATTATACATACATATGTGCGTGCGTGCGTATGTGTGTGTGTATATATATATATTATTGATTGTGAATCATATATCTCATATAACTATTGACAAGAGAATAGTTATAAAACAAATGATAGAATTTAAGTATGTCAAGTCATAAATCATTTTAAACCACCATGAATTAATGATAGTTTTTTCAAGAAAAAAACAAATGGCGTTGAAAGACCTTTATATGTTACAATTTAATTGAATAAAAGCAAGGTGATAATTTATTCAAATAGATATTCGTAAATCAAAATAATTATTACAATAATCCTTTTAAAATTCTAATGTCATAAAACGAGGTCATGAATATTTATTACAATATTAAAATCAGTTTAAATAATACATTAACTGTCATATTTGAAACTGCCACGCATTATGTAGTAATACATAATTTTGAATATGAATAATGAAAGACATTATGTAGAAGTTAACATGAATAACTAATAAATATAAATGTTTCATTTTCCTTTAGTTATAATTTATTTATTATTGTTGTTAAAAATGATCATGAATTTATAATATAATATATGATATGCATGCAATTCCGCAACATAGAAAAACTTATCTATCGAGTCGCTAACACACACACACACACACACACACACACACATATATATATATATATATATATAATCGCGTGCTCTTACAACATTGTTCATTCGTTATCCAATCAAAATTTAATCCATGAGCCATGAAAAACGACCGCTTGCATTTTAATCGAAACTTATATATACTTTAATAATTTTTTATTCTTTTATTTTAAATAACTGATTTTAGAATGTGATTACATATATAACAAAACCATAGAGATTTTTATATTATGTTACTTTAACTATATTTTTATGATATAATTTATGGATTTCTCATTTGGCTAATAAACGAAAACCACAATGCATATGTACAATGGATTTATGTACTTATATTAAGCTAAATCAGTATATAGTGGTTATTTCACGTAATCATAAAAAGGATTCACAAATATATTCATAAGTGATGGTTAACAATATGTACATTGGTTATGAAACATAGGTGGTTGAAGTTGTTGCAAAGTTATCGTTGTCACTTTCGGCAGAGACACGACGCAAGAAATCAACTGGTAGAACATCGTGCTGATAACGTGTTATAAACTAGAGAAAGACAAGAAACAAACTAAGGAGAAACTCATATTCATTGATATCTCTTCAACAATACATAACACACACACACACATATATATATATTTACTAGTACTAGTTATAACAGACATTGAACCATAAGTAGGAGAATGATGACATATTATATTATAATCACTAGGTTAGGTACCCGTGTGATACACAGGTTGGATAAATTATATTGTAAAAAAGTCAATAAATATAAAGATGCACTTATAACATCTAATAAATTACAATTAAAGAAGATAAAAAGAATTATATGATAAAGTTCTCATAAATCTCTAAATTTCTCTTTATATACAACATTCGTAGTTTTCTTTGAAACCTTTAAAACTTGACCATCGTCATAAAACATAGTACTTTGACTCATACTCTTATTTTAACTCTAGACAGCGCAATAGATTATTGTGAAATTTGGAATTTGACCATCTTAATAAAAAAATACTAACACAGTAGTTAAATATTTCATAATAGATTATTATTCATATTTCATAATGACAAAGATAGTTCATACGAGACAAACATAAAAGAGTTTAAACGAATAATAGCATCTATCTTTGTTAAAGTTTAGACACCTTTCACTTGTTGAAAGCCGCATAACAGTCCTCACAACATCTAACCATTAAAGGGTTGGAGCATGTTGACCTACACCTGATACAATTACCAGCATCTTTATCTACCTCAACCATCTCAAGCTTCTTTTCATCACCAATTGTAGTGATACCTTCATTTGCCTTTATCATACCCAAATGCTTCTTTCCATTCTTATGGCTTATAAAAATGGTCGGCACCACTGATAGGGACATCACATACATGGTAATGATAATTACCATTGCTGTTTGATGCATTAGTTACCATTTGGACCTTTACGCATATATTTATCATGTTAGAAAGTATATAATAAAGAAGTAAAATTATGCGAACATTAGAAAAGACGCCCATGAGTATATCTGTAGTACTCAGATATTAGAATATACAAAAATCATATAAAAGGACACCTGTAAATAAAAAGAGTTTTTAAAGAACCCGTAATATAGTAAGATTTATTTGAGCCTTTTGATGCTTAGTTATGTTACAACATGAAATAATCAATAGAATGCAATAATAAAATCATTGATCTTGCAGCATGACATAATCTAGATTGTATTCCCAAACTGCCATTATAAGATGAAGTTTCAATGTGAACGTAAACCACAACATTTGATTAAGGTTTTAGTTGGCTTTCAATATAAAACACATAAAAAAAAGCAGTCATGTCTATAAATTCTTGAAACATTGAGGATCAAATATCAAAGTTGTATTACTTTTACATAAAACGAGGTCATGAATATTTATTACAATATTAAAATCAGTTTAAACAATACATTAACTGTCATATTTGAAACTACCACGCATTATGTAGTAATACATAATTTTGAATATGTATTACTTTTACATAACATCATAATCATCTCAATACTAAAAATGGGTGAACCGGCATAACTAGGGGTGAGCAAATTAACCGTTGTTAACCATAACCGGCCAAGTATAACTTGACCAATTTATGCCCAAAATGAACAAAGTTAGTACCAACTTCAAACCTCACAGTCAATAACAACAAAATCAATTAAACAAATTAGAACTATAAAAGCCACTTTCTCATGTAGATAAGTAGATAACTATCAATCAGCACACTACATATAAAATAATAATATACTCACCTAGAATTCCAAGCATAACACTTTAAGGTTGTGAATTTTGAGAGCTTCGTGAAATTACGATTAAACACATTATGTCCACCACAGCTCCACAACCCAGTAAACGAAGACAAATCTGAAAGGAACTCAAATCACTTGTTACACAACGTGAATAACAAATAAATATCAAAATTGATAACTTCTAATTCCGAACCTGATGAGAGAAAATCGACCAACAACTGAAGCATATTTTTCTGTGCGCTTAAGATCTAAAATAAAAATATGAGAATTGAAACTGTGGTGATAAGATGAAATGATAATTTTATTTTGGATTTAATACTTGACTGTGTCCTCAAATCGATTTGTAGATTTGTAAAGAGTGTTCATGGAGGAAAATTAGGGAGATGATTATCGATGGTAGAAGGTTAGTTTTAGGGTTACAAAGAAGAAGAAGAAGAAGAAGAAGAAGAAGAAATGTGGGGTGGTGGTTTTAGTAGAATGTCTCAACAGATCTAGGGGTATGGAAGATGAATAACGTGTATTTGAAATTGAAATAGAGAGAGAAGAGAAAGTTGTATCATAGTTAAAGCTTCCAGTGAAAGACTTACATGAAGCTTTTGAAGCAAGATGCAGGAGGGATAAAACGGAAGGCGTGTACATCTAGTTTATTTAAATGTTAATAAATATTAGTCTATATCTTAAATTTCTAAAATTATAGGTTAAAGAATGAGAGTGCCACTTGACAAAATATTAGGCCAATAAAGGGGTTTGTGGTTCAACTAACATTTTTGTTTATTATAATAGTATATTCATAACAATTTCCACGTTTGAACATGGTAACTATTACCATATATATTTTTATTACTATTGTGCAGTAATATTGTTATAACGTTTTACGTTCGTTTTCTCAATAACTCTTATAAATATAAAACAACTTAATATAATATAATTATTAAAGATATCGATACATTTAATAAATAAATAATATGCAAACATTTGAGTAGTATCATTCAAGCTAGTGTAAAAAGGGCTATAAATTGTTTTATACTATGAGGGTATGGAGTCCAATTCATAGGCCATGGCAATGAGGTTGAGGAATATATGTCGGGCAACATCACCCTCACTCCAATTTTGCTGCTCGAATCTTGCCACACGATGGAATCTCCATTTTACTCATTGTTGCTTGTTGTGTGTCTAGGTATAGTTTTTATTGCATAGTGTATAAATGAGGGGTATCAGGTAAAAGGGTTTATTTTCTTGGTTGAGTGGAATGGAATGGAGAGTGACGTGGAATTGTGGGGAGTGCAGGGAAGAGGAGTCCATATTTAAATGATAAAACGTTTATGATGTTTCAAGAAAAGGAGTTTAGATTTTCAAAAATTTAAACGAAGACTAATTTGTATTTGATTCTCTCTCCCAAGTCAGATTCACAACTAAATCTCCCTAATTTATGTTCAAACTAGGTTTTATCTCCCGTATTATGAGGGCTGTTTTACATTATTTGTTTTTAATATTTATATACTTTGTTTAATTTTATTTATTGTAAGAAAATTAATAATATACTTAGAGTTTGATGATAAATGAGTTTCACAAGTAACTAAGAGGTTATAACCCAGTTTAAAAGTTATTTGGGTTTGGTGAGACCCAAGACACGCTTATTTTTTTTACCATAAAATTGTTTCTTAATTATAAATAATATCTTAAAAAAAACTCATATAATAATTTTTAGTATATCCCTATTTTATAGGATTTTCACATCAATAATTTGGTGAGATTAATTTTTAATTTAATGAGATGTTATAACCCGTTTAAGTAATATCTAGGTATGGTAAGACTAATACCCGTGAATTCGGGTCAAATGCATTAAAAACCTTAATTTACAAATAAAGCAACCAGAGAGCCTTTGGGGGGTTGTTTTATATTATATATTTCTAATATTTAATTTATTTTTTGAATTTTTATTTTTTTATTATATGAAAGTTAATAATATATTTATGGTTTGATGATAAATTGTTTCATAAATAAATCAGATGTTATAACCCGTTTTAAAAGCTATATGTGTTTGATGATACCTAATGCCCATTTCTTTTTTCTTTTTACTATAAAATTGATTTTTTAATTTTATATAATATATATTTTTTTTAATAAATCAGATATTATTTTTTATTATATCCCTACTTTATATGATTTTTATATCAAATATTTGGTGAGATTAGTTTTTAATTTAATGAAATGTTATAACCCGTTTAAGAAAAATATCTGGGTTTGATAAGACCTATACCCGTGAATTCGGGTCAAATACATGAGAATCCTCCATTTAAAAATCAAGCAAATCTGGTGACTCCAAATAATGGGGGAGCGACCACATTGCGACATGTAAGATTTTTATGATTTCGTTTATATATATTATAGATTGTTATTTATCTTGGTGTGTGTGCATGTGTATATAGGTGCAAGTTCAAAACTAAATCTCCCCACTTTATGTTCAAATTGCTATTTATCTTGGTATGTGTATATGTAACATCCCGTTTTTCTAGTTTCGGTTTAATAAATAAAAATATGAGTTATTATGAGTCGGGCTAGTGTTGGGTTAAATGGATATGGGTTATGGACTTGGGTTATGAGGGAAAGAGGAAAATACCATGGGCTTAAGCCTACGATCCATAATTATATAAGCATTAATTACCAAGTAAATCATTTATTTCACACACATTCCATACACCACCAAAACACACACTTAAGCTCTCTCTCTAGTTTCTCTCCTTTCTCTTGCAGAACCAAGATAGAAAAACTGATCTCGATCCATGGTAATTATAGTATGATGTTGTATGAACTCAAACCCGTTAGATCTAATCACAAAACGACGAACCGACACCGTTAAACTGTTAAAGTCACGAGATCTGGGTGGAATCGGGTATAAACCGAACCTAAGATGAGCTTAGGGGTCACCCTAGCTCAGATCTGGATCGAACGGGACGAAAAACGGTGAAAAACGGTGGAAAACGTGCGAGATCTCGTTTTTCCGGCAAACTCGCGGTTTTCTGGCGACGGCCGCGCCGGAAAAAGGCGTACGAGGTTAATGATATGTCAGAGAATGTATCTGACATTCCCTGATCTAACCCTAATTCGTTAACAGGAAGTTAACGAACTAGGGGTGATTCGTCAAGTGATTCGTTAAGGGAAGCTTAACGAACTAGCTTTAGTTCGTGTCCAAGTTCGCTATGGAAAAGATAACGAATTAGAAGGTCCAATTTGCTACATGGACTGGTTCGTTATATGAACTGGTTCGTTATATAGACTGATTCGTCATAGGACCAATTCATTACAAGGTCCAATTCGTTATAAGGGCCAGTTCGTTAGAGGGTCCAATTCGTTACAAGAACCTACATATTAAGAAACTGAGTTATGACAAGTCAATTCGTTAAAGAACTGAGTAATGAATTGAAAGTTTAAAATAATGACCGAATAGTCCCTCGACTTAGAAAAAGAATGATTTAATTACAAAATAGCCCTTGAACCTTATTAATCTATAGAAGATACCTTAAAGGATTGGGAGGTTAACAATAAAATATTATCATGAAATCCTAATGGAAAATGTGTTAAGACAGTTAATGAAAATAAAATTTTTCCAAGCTGACCTGGAAGCTTAATCCCAGCCAGGGGCTCTGCCCTTTGGACCTCGCTAGGGGCTGCCGCCCCTAGAACCCCGCTGCCAGGGGCGATGCCCCCGGACCCCCGTTCGTTGAGGGTTATAATTAGACTAGAAATGCGATATGGGTAGTGATAGTTAATTGATACGTGTAATTGTTATACAGTTAGTCGCGCACAGATAAAGAAGGGAATAATTATTAACTGTGAACGTAACCGAATTCAAGTTAGTTTCTAGCCCCACTTCCTTATTATGTTTTCGGGGCTGTGTGCATACTCGATGCGATAGTTAATACATTTACCTTAAGTGGTAAGTGTATGCTTGGTATGATTTATGTATGATGATTGTTTGACGATGCGTGAACGATCTTCGGATATTGCATGTACCGTCAGGTGGTAGTTAAAGATATGATTGATATATATATGATGTATGAATGATGTATGTATGTTATGTATGTTATGTTGATAGTACGTGAACGATCTTCGGTTATTGCATGTATTATTAAGGAAGGTATGTAAAGACATCTATAATACAGTTGCACAAAACAAAGGGACCAAACCCTAATAATATCTCCCCAGACCCTAATAATATCTGTGAGGATAGGAACCAGACCCTAATAATATCTGTGAGGATAGGGACCAGACCCTAAAAATATCTGTGAGGATAGGGACCAGACCCTAATAATATCTGTGATGTTGGGGACCAAACCCTTATAATATATGTGAGGTTATAGGGCGGAAGGCTCTTTAAGTAGTATGGATAGTTATGCATGTAAAGTAAAGTGTGAATGATGTACACACCTTCGGGCATGTGTGCAAGTATGTGAACAGATTGTATGTTGTATGATTAACTAGAACTCACTCAGCGTAGCTGAATTTTAGTATGCACGCAGGTGAGTAGAATGAGACAGCTGGCTTGAGCGGGGACACATGGCCGAAGAATTAGACTCTGGCATCTGAAGACGCAAGTTGTTTTATGTTTAATGTTTTAATATTGAAAGACAAAGAAAGTTTTATGACATGTTATGAATTAATATGTGATGTTTTATGAAAGTTTTATATTCCGCGTAAAGTTTTAATTAACTCTGATATTTAGAACTTTGTTTATGAGTAAATCCAATGTCCAAAGTAGGGCACCAATAACGGGGCCTTACAGTATATATGTGCATGTTTAAAATGGAACCATAAAAAAAGGGAAACTAGGAATTATGACTTTTACATGTAAAAAAATACATGAAAAAAAATCATTTTTTCATTAAAAAACACATTTTTATAGAATTCTTTTGAGCTTTTACATATAAACACATGTAGAAGTCCTTTTCATTCAAAAAGTTTTTTTTTTAAATCAGTTAATAAAAGGTAAAAATCATTTTTACAAAATTAAAAAAATTTATTAAAATTTATTCTACATGTATTAAATATTTATAAGCAAAAACTCCAAAAAAGTTTATGCTAAAACATCTTTTATATATGAAATCAAGTTTTATATTATTTTTAATTTACATGTAAAAGGAATTGTTCCCTAGTTCCCTATTTTTTTGAAGTTCCCCATTGAACCCTCCATATATATATATATATATATATATAGGGCATGGATCATGCGAGAAGTGCGAGGAGTGAATCTCAATAATTCATTACACAAATCAATGGTTCATGATACACAATGGCATTTTTTGTAAATAGTTTGAACATTTGCACTGATGTTTTATGCTTAAAAGGGTACATTTGTCAAATACTATGCATCATACAGTAAGTAACGTATGGTATATCCCTGCTTTCACTCCAAAACTGCTCAGCATAAATTCTCACACGAAATCTATCCCAGCACATAAAATTGTTACACAAAATTGACGAGTTTAAGGTCAGTTGATTCCGCTTGGGCGTCTATAAGAAGAAATCATTCATCTATGTGTTATGTGTTGGTGTGGTTTGAAGCTTAATTGGAGGTTTTTCATATGCTATATTGACTGAACCCTAATAAAGAAATTAAAGGTATGTTGGATAAATTGTGGTGTTATTTTTAATCAAAGTAGCATATAAACTAGATAATGCATACAATTTGATAATTTAGCTTAGTTCATCTTGGTTCCCTACACCTAATAATAATATAAGGTTTCCATACCATACATCTAAATTGTGTGCATTGTGTTGATAGTAATATATAAATAACTAGGTGGATGCTTCATTACTTAAAAAAAAGAATGTTGTGTAAGGTGAGTGGTTGATGCCACTTTATCCATAGAATGTCAATATTTAGTTCCTTTTCAAAATTAATGCATCTGGTTGTTTTGTTTTGTTTTTAAATTTTATATTGTGCAGTTAATAATAAATGAGGATTAGTCATAGGTGTATGTTTGTGAAACCATACAATAATTAACGATAAAGACATATTTACGTGCATACGTTGGTACGTACCTACGTCCATACATGCGTACATCCCTTCGCGCAGACTGTAACATCCGGCCCCTCGCACCACCAATATTGTCCACTCTGCCCACGAAGAGCTCACGGATTTGTTTTTGGTTGCCCAAAACGCGTTGGTGATTGAAGAGGCAGGACATTACTTATGAACCAGTGATCTCTCTTGTCCACGGCCGATGTGGGATAGCCTAAGAGTGGGACGATGTTGTGTTTGCCAAGGGTGTTACAGACAACCCCCCTTTGGACTCATCGTCCTCGATGAGGCGTTTCCCAACATCCCGAATGGCACAAGAGTGACTTTGATACCAACTGTAACATCCGGCCACTCGCACCACCAATATTGTTCGCTCTGACCACGAAGAGCTCACGGATTTGTTTTTGGTTGCCCAAAACGTGTTGGTGATTGAAGAGGCAGGACATTACTTATGAACCAGTGATCTCTCTTGTCCACAGCCAATGTGGGATAGCCTAAGAGTGGGACGATGTTGTGTTTGCCAAGGGTGTTACACAGACGTGCATACGTACCCACGTGTGTACATCCCTACGAACATACATACAGATATACATACCTACATACGAACAGTCATGCGTGCATACGTACGTACATACATATGCAAACACACCTACATATGAACATTATACGTACATACCTAAATACATAGGCATGCCTACATACAAACAGTCACGTGTGATGACGTACCAACATACGAACACCATACATATATACCTATATACGACCAGTCTTGCGTGCATACGTAGGAATGTATAGACATATGTACCTGCATACATTCATTAAGTGTATGGCGTACATATATATTTACATACGTACCTGCGTATTTTTGTAGATGACAGTTGGTTTGTACTAGTTGCATGTGTAGGTGTTTTATATGTAGATTACTATTATATATGTATATTACAGTCGCTTGTGTAGTTTGTGTGGTATAATAATGTAGGTACATGATGTCAGTAGTTCAGTATCTAGTGTCTGTAATCGTGTTATTTGGATTTGTATTAAGGTTTAAGCGAACTTGTCTCACAAGTTCGCCTGTATAGGCGAACTTGTGGAACAAGCGAAGTTAGTGACAACTTCGCCTAAACATGTTAGGCGAAGTTGTCGTATGATATATAGGTTTAGGTTACGGCTTGTTTGATAAGAGTTGTTCAGTTTGTGTAATCGGTGATTGATATATCACGTGTTATTAGTTGCAATACAACGTGTTCTTTGTTTATTGTAACGTGTGTTTGCTTGTGTTTAACGTATATCGATTCTACGCTCGTATCGTCTTACGTAGGGATTCTGCACCTACGTAGAACGAGATATTCCGTGTAGATCCGGCTGGGAACCTACAATTGGTATCAGAGCATTTGCTCGTGATTGTGTGGTCCGGGATTATCACACGGGTGTAGAAATCGTTCCGTTCGACTATTCGCGGGACGAGTTTACGTTAATATACCGAGTGTTTGTGTCCTACTCACCTCCCACCATCAAAAACAACCTATTACACCTTCGCATACCTCGCAAAACGTCAAAATCAAACCTGCAAAAACATTGTGCTCATCAGGCGAAGTTGCCGTCACTGTTTGTAGGGTTTAGGCGAAGATATAAGGTTAAGCGAAGTTATTAACAACTTCGCCTACCTCACAAGTTCGCTTAACTTAAGCGAAGTTATTCACAACTTCGCCTAATCTGGCGAAGTTGAGAAGAAAGCGAAGTTGAAAGATCAAGCGAAGTTAGGACTTAAGCGAAGTTAAGTTTAACTTCGCCTACTGGTATTGTTCAAAAAAAAAATTAAATTTTTTTTTTCGGGTTTCTTTGTGTTTTCGTTTCGTACTTCAATAAAAGATGACTTCCATAAATATTACGGAACTGGTAAAAATGGAGGTGGAAGCTGGTTCAGCTACTAAGGCACCGAAAATTCTTAAGGGAACCGATTTCGTGGCTTGGAAAGATCGGTTTGAGCAGTATGTTAAATATCAAGATGCTAAGATGTGGGTGTGCATTCAAGATGGATACATTCCACCAACGGCTTTGTATGAGGGTCGTGAACAAATTAAGAAATACAATAAGATGGAAGAGGAAGAAAAGAAGATGCATGAGGCTGAAAGCAAAGCTCATGCTGCGATAACAATGGCTCTTCCATAAGAAATTCTTCACACCTTCAGGAAAAATAAAACCGCCAGAGAGCTATGGGAAGCGTTTGAAAACCGATATGAAGGTAATGTGGGGATACGTGCATCCAAGATTAAGCTACACAAAACCCAATTCTCGGTGTTCAAGTATTTGAAGAATGAATCACTTGATCATATCATCACAAGATATTATCACCTGATGACCGAACTCAACAATTATTCCATTGTTTACAAAGAAGAGGAGATCGTAGAAAAACTTCTTGATGCTCTCCCACCGAAATGGGAAATGTACACTGTCTTGATGAGAGAAGATAAAGAGTTTGCCAACATTGACTTGGAAACAGCAGTCAATAAACTACGAATTTTTGAACTTAACATGGTTCGAAAAGAGACACCAACTGATCAGGTTCAGGATCCGGGAATGTATGGTGCGAAAGTTAATTCAAGTTCAAGTTCGAAGTCAGAATCATCTGCTTACTACTCAAAGGGAGACACGAGCTCTAACTCAACTCATGATGGTCATGTCACTCTCAACATGGATGGTGATGTGTGTTTCGTAGCTGGTGGAACAAACACTTCTAAACCTCAAACAACAAAGGGTAGTTTTTCTTCAAGTGTTCCGAACAACAACTACTCTCAGATGCCCATGAGTGTTAAATCTGCTGAACAGCAGTTTGCTCTCTACGCATCTTTCATTGCTTCTTACGAAAATTACATTAAAGGTAAAATCGTTGATCCTGCAACTTTAGACGAAGACTATGATCAGATCGATGCTGATGATCTGGAGGAGATGGATCTGCAGTGGCAGATGGCAATGATAGTAAGAAGAGTTAAAAGGTTTATGAAGAAGACTGGTAGAAAATTCGTTGGTGAAAGACCAGGTTTTGATAAGTCAAAGGTTCGGTGTTATAACTGTCAACAGAATGGCCACTTTGCTAAAGAATGCACAAGTGAACGAGTAGAACGTAGTCACAACAGGCCAACACAACCGAATGGGGGAAGTAATGAAAATAAGTCGATGATATCCAGACAGAATGGGGAATACAATTGGAATCTGCAAGTTGAGGAAGTGTTCGAACAGGCCAACTTGGTTAACATCGAAACTAAAGAAAAAAACAGAGAGACAAGAGAAGATCAAGCTTATATGGCAGAGGTGACAGATCAGCTCTCTGAGGTAAGTTCTAAACTCCCTTGTACGAAATGTGAAAATCTGTCTGAACAATTGAAAACAATAACTGATCAGTTTGTTAGTTTGGATGCTCAATTTAGAACATTAAAAGAAGATCATTATTACACTAAAACTAGAGAAAAAATTACACGGTAAAAATAAAAGCTAGTGAGAAAGATATCAGAAGTCTTAAAGCCAGTCTAGCTGAAAAAATACAAGTAATTGATCTTAGCTATGAAGTGTTAGAAGAGAAAACCAAACTAATTGCTGAAAGGGATAAACAGATAGCTGATTACCAGGTGAAAGTGGTGGAACTAAACAGAAAGCTTGAGCAATTTAGAAATTCCTCCGCAATACTTGATCACCTCGTAAGTGATCAACGTTCCCCAGTTAAAAGGGGAGGAATTGGATATTCTGAAGTTCCACCACCTTATAATCATAACTATACTTATGATCCTAGTAATCAGAAATCTGTTGATGTTGAAATTGGTCAGACAGTTCCTGTTAAAGTTACGATTAAAGATCCAGAAGTTAGTAAAAGCGAAACGAGTAAGCCTGTTTCGAATGTTAAGATTTCTGTTCCTAGTTCTGTCTCATCAAATTCGGACAAGACATCCGAGTCTAGTGAGACAAAAGAAGAGGCAGTGTTACTAAAACGTGGAGAGGAACATAAACCAACTGAAAAAAATTCTCCACTAAACCCAAATGTCCCACCATATGTTAGACAAACGGGCAGTAATGCAACCTCAACATCTAAAACAACTGTTGAGACGAAAGTTGAATACAAGATCTGTTTCAGATGCAATCAAATAGGACACCTGATTGCTGATTGCCCTATGAATCAGAGATTCAAAGGTATGAGGCCTTCGAAAACTGAGAATAGAACTAACAGTAATTACTATAATGGTAAGAATGAAAACTCATCAAAGTTCAGATATTGGACTAATCCAGGTTTTCAAAGAAGTCGATCTCAGTTTTCCCTATTAACAACCAAATCATTAGTTACAATTCATTTAATTCACGAAGGTTTGGATGGCCTCATAGTCAATCTACTAGAAGGTATCCTTTTAGGAGGGACTTACATAAATCATTCTAATACTAACTTAGGACAGCCAAAGCACGGGATGCCTTTTAACAGAATTAATCGACCCAAGACCAATAGGTCTTGGGTCCCCAGATTTTAATCCTTTGCTTTAATCGTGCAGGAACAGTTGAACAGGGCTGCAAACAATCTATGGGTTGTGGATAGCGGCTGTTCCCGACACATGACGGGTAACAAGAATTTGTTACACGAATGGAAACCTGTTCAGGGAGGTAGAGTAAGTTTTGCTGGAGAGAGTGGTGGAAGAATTACTGGAATTGGAACGGTGACTAATGGTAAAATGAAGTTAGAAAAGGTGAATTTCGTTGAAGAGCTGAAGCATAATCTGCTGAGTGTGTCTCAGATCTGTGACAAAGATTACACTGTGCACTTTACCAAAAATGAAGCGATCGTACTGTATCATGGTTTCAAGATACCAGAGGCATGGATAGTGATGAAGGCTCCAAGGGAAAAGAATACATATGTTATGGACATGAGGTCGACTGAGATGGCAACAGAAGAATCATGTCTTCTGTCAAAAGCAATCAGAATCGGAAGTCAACAATAGGTGGATGTCAGTTTCTTGGAGGCAGATTAGTGTCATGGCAGTGCAAGAAGCAGACCTCAGTCGCCATTTCTACCTGTGAAGCAGAATACATGGCAGCATCGAACTGCTGCTCCCAGGTTCTTTGGATACAACAGCAATTGCGCGATTACGGTCTGAATTTCACTCATACTTCTATTTGCATAGATAACACTGCTGCTATCTCAGTAACTAACAATCCCGTAAAGCATAGCAAAACTAAACACATTGACATCCGTCATCATTTTATACGGGATTGTGCTGAGAAGAAATTGATAGTGCTCGAAAACGTTGATTCGTTAGATAATTTCGCTGATTTGTTTACTAAAGCGTTTGACAAAACTCGTTTTCAAAACCTTGTTGAGCTAAATGGGATGATCAATCCCGAGTAACCGTGTTTTTCGTTTTTTTTACTTTGTTAAAAAAAAAAAAAACGTCACTATCGCTTAGAATTATGTAGGTTGCTTCAGTTTGAAGGACATATCTTCGGATATGTTTGGTCCTCATTTCTACCTGTAGAGTATGAGGATAGCCATTAACCAGATGACTGAAAGTGACCGGGGCGGTTTATGATGTGTTTTATTCTTTCGCTGAAAATTAGTCGTTCATACTTAGTTAGAAGGACACATACTCGTATGTGGTCGGTCTAGCTGATCCATTGGATCTTCAGGATAGCCGTTTACCTGAAGACTTCGACTTGATCGGGGCGATAGAAGTTAAAAATATTTTTAAAATGGGAGATGAAATAATTTTTCAAGTCTACTGCTTCGTAAGAAGTATCTATACAATGTTTAAAAGAAAATTGATCCAACCTAAGAAAGTGATGGACAAACTGATTCTGTGTGCTTAACTAGTGAAGTTATTAGGCCTAAAAGACTTTAGAACAGTCATTGTATGTCATGGTAGCTTTTTATGGTGCGTAAAAGTAGAAGTGATACTAACTAAATCTCCTCGATTTTACGTGGAAACTCCTTAAGAGTTGTGCATGTCTCCATATATATCTTTCCGAATGATAGGCAGAAAAGCGATTACCCAGTCATACACGAGCCCGTGAGTGTTCTGATTCCCGAGAAGATGGTGTGTCAAGAAACTGCAGTGATCCAAATTCGGGACTTGCAGTGGTTTACTTGAAGCTGTGTAAATCTTATTATTAAAAAAAAAAATTAAAAATTATTATTATGTGTTACTGAGACATTCTAGAGCTTATAATGTTAATACTTCTCAATCAAGATGCAAGAATGAGAACGGGAAGAAGACTCTACAGATCGACGTGTACTTACAATTTAATCAGACACTACGGGTCGAGGTCAACTCGGGGTGACTTGGGGAAAGCCAAATAAGCTTTGAGAATAGATAGGAGGCATCACAATCTCTGATGTGTTGCGCATTTAAGTTTTGAGCTTAATTGAACCTAACCCATATCACAGAAGCGATGAAAACCATTTTAAGTTATTTACCTGCTTACAACCAGTTTCTTTATGTCATAATACAGCTGAACATGGATCTATGTGACAGTCACTTAATTAGTATGATTCCTGTTCGGATCTTTTCTAAAACATGTTGGTCCCCGACTAGACTGAAATTTGATCCCGTGTACTTTATTTCTAAAATTTATTCTACTTATGTCGTTTTATGATTTTATACCTGGTTACTTGGTTCTTGATCGGATCAGTTAACTCTTTAAAGGAAGTTTTAAAAGTTAATGGCATTATGTTCAATTTATAAGTGTCTGTTTAGTAAAGTTTCATATTGAGCGAAGATGGAAAGAAGGCTACGCTCAGTGGTTCGTAAAGACAAAGAAACCGGCGGTCTCTACTATGTTCAAGAAAAGTTACAACAACAGGGGTTATGCTGAATCGAAAAAGAGGATTATATGCTGGTTATATGATGAGCAGTTGAGGCTTTTTGTGATTAAAAGGTATGATGGGGTTCAGTATTTCAAGAGGTTGTTGAGATCGTTGAATACGTTGCCTGAATGTGAAGTGAAGGACTTAGCCAGGTTGAGGTTGATCAACAGGAGTGATGATAATATGGCTAGGATCATTGGGAAGATAGTCTGGAAGGAAAGCATAAAGGAGAAAAAGTTCGAGCTGTTGAAACCACAGAGAGGAAAGCTCGTTGAAGACAAAGACAGAGGAATGAGAGCAGATGGCAAGCCTTGGATGATAATGAAGTATAAGCCGATCCGGTGTCTAAAAGAAGTGCCGATGAAACAAATGCCCAAGGATGTGCTCAAAGATCTGAAATTGTGGTACGTTGATAGTGAAACAGCTGAAGCAGTAATGGAGGATGAAGATGAACAAGAGCTGATGAGAGTATATGTTCCTATGCATTTAGTGAATTTGTCTCAAGCTGATCTGCAGGTGCTGAACGAGAAAAAGATATTTTACATTCTTGCTTGGAAAGAAGAAGCAAAGAAATATCAAAGAGTAGTTTCAGTTTGTGTACGAGAAGGCGTTCATGCTTGAAGATGGATGATACAAGATTTTTGGGATTACGAGACACGTGTTTGAAGATAGAGATATGAAGCTACTGCCAAAGGGGAGTCTGTTGGTACATGATGTCAGTAGTTCAGTATCTAGTGTCTGTAATCGTGTTATTTGGATTTGTATTAAGGTTTAAGCGAACTTGTCTCATAAGTTCGCCTGATATAGGCGAACTTGTGGAACAAGCGAAGTTAGTGACAACTTCGCCTAAACATGTTAGGCGAAGTTGTCGTATGATATATAGGTTTAGGTTACGGCTTGTTTGATAAGAGTTGTTCAGTTCGTGTAATCGGTGATTGATATATCACGTGTTATTAGTTGCAATACAACGTGTTCTTTGTTTATTGTAACGTGTGTTTGCTTGTGTTTAACGTATATCGATTCTACGCTCGTATCGTCTTACGTAGGGATTCCGCACCTACGTAGAACGAGATATTCCGTGTAGATCCGGCTGGGAACCTACAAATAATATGTTGGTTGTGTATGATGCTTTGTGCTACATGATGTTATGTGTAGGTGTTGTATGCTTGATATGTAGATTCCTAATAGTTATGATTTGTGTAGGAAAACATGTTCTTTGGTTTTTGTACTGTAAACATATGTATAATTTTATTTTTCTTTGGTTTATGTCATTATTATCTATGTATGGAACATTAAGGATTGTGTATGTGGTTTTCTTAATATGTAGGTTATTATACATATAGATAAATAGCAAGTTTTGGCGCCATAGTAACTTTAAAAGCATTATTTTGAATACTTGAGTGTAAGTATTGGTTGTCTAGGTAGATAATATGTTATATGTGGTGATGTGATGGTGCTTGTTGAAAATCGTATGACCCATTTTTATCATGATAATCCCATTTGCTTATGTGTTTTTTTGTTTCGCTTAACTGGGCAGAATACGTTAAGTTCGTTTTTCGTTGTGGCACGTGTCTAAGCCACGCATCTTATTCCACTAACCTCTTTTATATTTGTGGGTATAGGCTTTAATTTTTTGCAAGCGCTCTTTATCATAGCACCATTTTCTTCGGTCGACAACCTTCGCGCATGTTAGTTTTCTTCGATTCTGATTGTTGTTTTGTTAAAATCTATGATTTAATTAAGGGGCGTATTTATTTTGTGTTTGTCCGTATGAGAAATTGAATTGTTTTAGGTTTTGTATTCATGAGTCGATATATGTGTTGTTCTATATGTTAGGGTTCAGTTTTGTTGTTCGAGACATTCTTGTGCTTAGTTCTAATTTTTTTTTTTAATTTGCAATAAATGTTTTGAGGTTGGCTTTTAATCTTAGTTCTTAATTTTGGTTGAGAGTGTGGTTAGTTCTCAAATGTTTGGTTGTTGTATAGTCATTGCTTTGGCACTTCTGCCAATTATTTCCTTTCTTGTTTGATGTGTTTTTATGCCTGATCGGAATATAGAGTTTTCATATCTTGGCAGAAAACAAATTATTATTAGATCTTATTTGTTGTTTTTAGTTATTTGTTTTGAACCTTATGTTACTTTAGATTATGCATACATTTTAATTGAGAAAGGAAATTTAGCTGAACATGTATCACGTATTCTTTAAACTTATTTATTTTTTTGGCTTTTGTTTTTATTTTAATTAGATATGGTATTTTTATTTTCGAAGTTGGATGTTTGCTTTTGAAATTTTCGATTTTTAATTGGTCAATTTATGTTGATACTCAGTTGAATTTCACTATTCGTGTACTGCTTTTGTTTGATCTGAGTTTTGTTGTGACATAGCAGAAAACAAAATCTGCCCGACGCGATGTGTCAGGTTAAAAACTAGTTTAGGATTATAGTTGAAACAGAATAGTTTTTGTATAACTGGTATGCTGATATAGTTTATTTGGTGTTATTTAAAATATAGGTAAAATGATAAATACAATTTCGTATCATTGGTGTCGCTTGTGTAGGGTATTTTAGCAGTTTTTTTTACAAAAGTTGTATGGTGAATTAATTTGTTTTGTTTTGTTTTGACTTAAAACAGATTTGAAGACGTTTGGCCTTTCAAAGTATGCCAAAGCACAAAGGGGAGGTAGCGGTTAGAAACACGATTTCTCGCGTTCTTAAGGGTGATAAAAACAGAACGAAACTAAAAGCATATGATATTATTTAGTTTTATTCCCATTATATTTAAATTATGTTTTGTGTTTAAGCTAAACTATCTAGTCAAAAGTTTGCATTGTATATTTTGTTTATATTTCTTATGTATGTGATGGATTCATAATATTACTCCAAAGTTTATTTCTATGTACTGTTTTTTACTGCACCAAATTATTGCATTACTGGTCAAATTATTGCATTACTGGTAGCGTATGTTCTTTTCATGTAACAAATATCCCTACACTACATCAAATTGTTCCTACACTGTAACAATTTGCAATACCCAATTACCCATACAATTTATGTTTGGCTGTGTAGGGTATAAGATGTCCTACAATTCAGTCATGTAATTTTCAATCGAATTACATACTTCTGCATTTTATCCTAAATTCAATAATACCCAAATTACTCTTAATGGTTACATTACGAATTACTCATAGCGGTTACATTATTATGTAACCAATGAATTTTCAATCGGGTAATTTTCAATCGAACTACATACTTTGACATTGTTATCTCTTTTTTTTATTTGACTGTATACAGTTAAACAATATGTAACTAATGAATTCAAGTAATATTGAAAAATACTACAGAATATGTTATGTCATAAATTTCAAATCTTTATAAACAAGCAGTACTCAAAACAAAAAAAGGTGTAAGCACGCACAAATTAAAAAAACCCAAACACAATTGATAGTAACATACGTTTAAAAAGGTAAAAATATATTTTCATGCAGTTGCAAGAGTAATGAGCGTTTGTATACAGATTCCATGTGTGACACAACGTTCTTGATTTCTTGTTTCTCTTTGCAGCTTTTTCGCCAGGCCAATCACGCAACGACAAGTACCGAAACCTTCATACTGTATTCATCTGGTCAAACAACTATGATAATTTCTTGTTCAGAGGAACCAAGCAAATCTAGAATAACTTTTTACTTCCTATATGTTGCTTCATTCGATATTCTGATATAATTTGTCATTGATCTTTCATAAATCCTACACAATGTAGTATAACTTATGTACGCTTCATCTTAGTTAGCATGGTCAAAAGTCCTAGACATTATACACAACAAACAGAAACACATACATAATTTGCTATATTAATACTTAAATACATAGAAAAAAAAACTACACAAATAAATATGTATTCTCATGAATAATTTAACAATATACACAAAATAATAGAACATATACTCCTTAAGAAAAAAGAAATGATTCTTTTATATACAATTGTTATGTATAAGATAACATGTAAGCATAACATATGTTCTATATCCTACACGAATTACAATAACTAGTTACATAGGTTCTTACTTAATATGGTCAAAAGTCATAAAGAGCATGCACAATAACGAAAAAGTCCTACACAACTATGATTAATGCCTATATTTGAATGAAACACCCTACACAAGATGCTATTTGATCTCTTGAACAATACACATTAACTATACTAGTTAACAGAACATAACAGAAATACACACACAACTTATATATATCATGCACAACATAAAGAACTTCCTACAATATATAATCCACAGAAAACTTCAACAACGTATATACAACATAAACTTGACAATGAAGAAAATACATAATAATATACAATAATGGTTAATAGGCATCCTGCTTGAATCAACATGAAATTGAAGTTTTGACTATATGGAGTTGGGTAATAATAACGTTAAAGAAATCTATGAATCTTGATTTGGGTATTATCTGACATGAAAAACTGAATAGAAATCAATGAAAAAAATTCAATATAAATCAAATGGAAATCCCATATAAATATCAAATTAGGTAATGCAATAATACCCTAATTGTTATACGGGTGAACATAATCATCCTATTGGGCCAAAGATGAATGTGTACAAATGTTAAATTGATGTAAAGCAATTTAATTAAACCTGATTCTGCAGAGATTGATTCGATGTATCATCCTGATGATAAAAATAAGGCATACTGAATTAGGCAAATCTGATATCGAATTAGGGTAGAATAAGATTAGGCATAATCGAATATCTTTGATTCAATACTAATCTTCTATCGGATAACAATTGTGGTGCTAGAAATTTGTGTTCATGTTTGGTTGACGTCGTATAAACAGAATATAATTAACAAAGTAATAAAAAATAATTGAAACCTCCCATATTTAAGAGTTACCATATATAAATTTAGGTTAAATTACAAACATACTCTTATATATAATTTAAAAGAAAAATAAAAAGAAAAAATATGATTGGTCGTAATTACTTCTCGCACTTCTCGCAGTAAGAATTCTTCTGAATTGAACCTAATCATATATATATATATATATATATATATATATATATATATATATATATATATATATATATATATATAGCAAGGTTAAAATAAGAACTAAAACTATCCTAAGAAGTGTAAGAAGTGGTTTTTACCCTTAAAAAAATAAAACACACCAAACAAAAAATATCCACTAACAATATCATCCATCAGATGATCAAATCCAACGCCCGATATTACTTCTCACACTTCTTACAAATAACTCACTTCTTATTCTAACCTCACACTATATATATATATATATATATATATATATATATATATATATATATATATATATATATATATATATATATATATATATATATATATATATATATATATATGGGTGGGTTAAAGTAAAAAAATAATAATTTTTTAGAAAGAGTAAGAATACATCTAAGCCCTTGTATCTAGGATCTAGTGGTTGAGATTAGTAATTAGAAAGAGTAAGAATAAATTTAAGCCTTTGGATCTAAGATCTAGTGGTTGAGATTAGTAGTTTTTAAAATATCAAATAGTTTCCTAAGATCTAGGATTTAGATTACATAGTTTCCTAGACGCACTCACATAATTTCCTAACTTCAAATTTTATGTCGTCCTTATCATTCTTAGTAAATATAGAAAATGGTTAAATAAAAATAAAAAGTTTCCTAAGAATGGTAAGAATGACATAAAATTTGAAGTTAGCAAATTATATGAGCGTGTCTAGGAACCATAACGTCTCATTCGGGTTTTGCCTATTTACATATTTAAGTCTGAACTTTAAGTTTGGCTTAATAATCAAATGGTCCCTAAATTTGCAAAGTTGTAAAACTTGGACAGGAAGTTTTCAGGGTGTTACAACACATTTCACCTTTACCACACTATTCACTATTGGCATTTCAAATGACAAGTGTTAATGTTATTTTTTATTTTTTTTTTATTTTTTGTATGGCCCCGGTCCCGGTGCCCTATATTGGACGTTGGATTTACTCATAAACACAGTTCTGAATATCATAGTTAATTTAAACTTTCACAGAATAACAACATTAGTCAACCATTCATTACAATTATTCATAACTTATCTTTTTAAACATAACTTAAAATGTAATATCAAAACATCGACAAGACTTCAGATGCCAGCCTCTTCAGATCTTGCTATGTGTCCCCCTCCGGCCAGCTGTCTCAGTCTATTCACCTATGTGCATACTAAAAGTCAGCTACGCTGAGTGAGTTCTAGTTAATCAGGCACATACATTACATTCACATACTTACGTAAATATGTACCTCAAGATACATATATTCTCATCTTTCCTTACATACATACGTACCTTCATTCTTTATTTCATACTTACATACATACATTCTTTCAATCATACATATAAGTTTTAAAGAGCATTCTGCCCTATAACCTTCGCAGATATTATTAGGGTCTGTTCCCTACATTCGCCGATATTATTAGGGTCGGTTCCCTACATTTTCCGATATTATTAGGGTCGGTTCCCTACATTAGCTAATGTAAGGCCCCGGTCCCGGTGCCTTACTTTTGACGTTGGATTTACTCATAAACACAGTTCTAAGATCAGAGTTAATTAAAACTTTCGCGGAATAATAATAATCACCATTCATTACAAATAATTGTAACTTGTCTTTTAAACATAACATAAATGATAATATCAAAACATCATAACAGATCTTCAGATGCCAGCCTCTTCAATCTTGCCATGTGTCCTGCTCAAACCAGTTGTCTCAATCTGTTAACCTGCGTGCATACTAAAAGTCAGCTACGCTGAATGAGTTCTAGTTAATCAGACGACATACAATACATTCACATACTTACATATGTACCGAAGGTACATACCTTCATATTTTACTTACATACTTATATACATACGTACTTTCATTCTTTCTTTCATACTTACATACATACTTTCATTCATACACATACGTTTTAAAGAGAATTCCGTCTTTTAACCTTCGCCGGTATTATTAGGGTCGGTTCCCTATATTCGCCGATATTATTAGGGTCGGTTCCCTACATTCGCCGAAAGTATTAGGGTCGGTTCCCTACATTCGCCGACTTTATTAGGGTTGGTTCCCTACATTCGCCGATATTATTAGATTCAGTTCCCTTTTCTAACTATACCTTCCATACCTTCCTATAAATTCATAATTATAACTTCCATACGTTCATACATCATTTATACATCATATATATATATATATATCATATCTTCAAACTATCAGCCGACGGGGTACATGCAATATCCGAAGATCGTTCACGCACCGTCAAGCATTCATTCATACATAATCATGTAAGACATACACTTACCACTTAAGGTAAGTGTATTAACTAATCACATCGAGTATGCACATAGACCCTAAAACATAACAAGGAATGGGGCTAGAAACTCACCTGAATGCGGTTACGTTCACCGTTTATGGTTATTCCTTTCTTTAGTTGTGCGCGACTAACTGTATAACAATTACACGTATCAATTATCTATCGCTACCCATAACGTGTTTCTAGTTTAATTTTAACCCTCAACGAATGGGGTCCGGGGCAGCGCCCCTAGCAGCGGGGTTCTAGCGGCGGCAGCCCCTAGCGGGGTCCAAGGGGAAGAGCCCCTGGCTCATTTTCCATTAGGATTTTTAAATTAATATATTATTCTCTAACTCATTTGTCATAACGAATTAGGCCTAGTTCGTTATCTAAACACAGCCTAATTCGTTATCTGCCCATAATCTGATTCGTTACCCGGATTCGTTATTCTGATTCGTTATTCAACTCTTTTAACGAATGGGGGTTCATAACGAATTGACTGATTCGTTATCTCATAATGAATGGACCTTTATAACGAACTGGTCTTTATAACGAATTGGATAGTGTATTTTTCCTTCTATGGATAACAGAGTGTTCCTTCTATGGAAAGTCTATAGGGTGTTTCTTCTATGGAAAGTATATAGAGTGTTCCTTCTATGGATAATATATATAGAGTGTTCCTTCTATGGAGAATTTATAGCATGGACAATAGTAATATTTCTTTTAGTATATATTACGTGATGTTCCTCTTATGGATATTTATACAAGTTTAAGATATGTATGTATGTACGATATGTGTATATATTGTATGTCGCCTGATTAACTAGAACTCACTCAGCGTAGCTAACTTTTAGTATGCACACAGGTGAATATGTTTATCGAACTAGCATGAGGAGGGCACATGGCATGGATTGAATGGCTGGCATCTGAATATGGAAGAAGTGATGTTCTAAATATGATGTTTCTATGTTATGGTTTCAAAGAAAAGATTAAATATTTTGTAACGAATAATTTAAGATAACGTTTCCACGAAAGTTTTAATTAACTCTGATTATAGAACTCTGTTTATGAGTAAATCCAACGTCCAATGCAGGGCATCGGGATCGTGGCCCTTACAAGTTGGTATCAGAGCAAAGTTCTAGAGATTTAAGCATCCTACATGCTTAGACTCGGACAGAGAATGTGATTTAAGTAAGAAAAGAAAGAAGATGCCAGTTCAAGATAGCCATGTATCACTCAAGCAAGCTCAGTAACGGTAAAGTATGTTAAACAATGTATAAAGATGTTCGCTTAATTGTTAAAGGAAGGATATATGCAGGCTAGGGATAGGATTAATTGATTGTTTGATGGATTAACTATATAAAAGTAGAAACTAGCACAAGTGAAATCATAAAGGGAAGTATGTAGAACCTGAGGAGTAATGCAAATAGTTAATTAATTACACTTGGCCACTGTCATTAACTACTTACCTTACGAATCATGTGCTAAATAATTCCTAGAGTGATAACGTTTGTGTTTCCTTATAGAATATGAATGGCTGGAGCAAGAAGGTTTGTTGGTAAAGGAGGTCAAAGTGGACGTCCTGGTAGGCCACGCGTTGTCCGGGAATCTTCTGAAGAACCGATTACTAAAATGGGAGGGGAAGGAGGCACCACCGTATGAGATCCGAGTGACAATGAAGAGTATCAACTAGATCCCATTGTTCAAGCCACCATTTCTTTAGCTGTAGCTGCTACAGTGAAGAAATTATGTCCTGGAAAGTCCGTTGAGTGACATGAAAAGACCACTGAGGGGACAGGAGAAGACGGTGAGAAAGGTGATGGCATTAAAGGAGGAGCGAAAGGAAGCAAACGATCTGCAGATGTCGGGGAGCATGCAGGGAGAAAGACACATAAGAGGGCAAACAAGGAAACATGTAAAGTGTGCGGAAAGATGCACGGTGGTGAGTGCAAATGGGGTAAGGGTACCAATGTTTGTCATAAGTGTGGTAAAGCTCATGGTGGAGAGTGCAGGTTTTTATCGAATGCATGTTACAAGTGTGGAGAGGTGGGGCATTATGCTCCAGAATGCACTACAAGGCCCGCATGTTACAAATGCGGTAAAACTGGTCACATGGCAAGGGAGTGCAAGGGAACGGAGGCGAGATGCGTGAAAGGGATAGGAGCATAGGCCAAAAGAAAACTACAGAGATGAGAGCTTGACGAAGGAATAATTTTTTAGACAATAGTTTAATTTCGTTTTAAGTATGATTACCTAAGAACTTGTTTTGTGTTAAGGTTCAAAACTTATGCTTATCTATGACGTGTAATATATTGAGTTTGGTTATGAATGATTATTTATGTTATGATAAAATGTCGTACTAGAAAATGGTGTTAAATGGTAGGATGGGTATCGTACTAGACACCGTTTGTGTTTTTCCTTTTAGAATACGATGGCTGGAGCAAGAGAGATTGGTGGCACTGGAGGTTGCACTGGGCGTCGACGCAAGCCTTGTATTGTCCGAAAACCCTCGGTAGAAATAGCTTCCAACACCGGAGATGAAGGAAGCGCGGCTGGAGGAAACCCGAGCAACATCAAAGTGGTTCTACTTGACCCTGCGGTCCAAGCAGCCATTGTTCAAGCTGTAGCCGCTGCTGTGAAGAACCAGAATCCCGAAAAATCTGCTGGAAGCCATGGGAGAACTGCTGAAAGGTCAGGAGGAAATGGTAAGAAAGATGATGAGAAAGAGAAAGGTGATTCGAGTGAGGTTCAATAGGTGAAGACCGGAGGTGGGAAAAGAGGCCGAGGTGGGTGCAACTATAACTCCTTCAAAGGATGTTACCCGCCGAAGCTAACTGGTTTGGAAGACGCAATCGCCACTCTTCAATGGATAACCGCCATCGATAAAATTATCCGCATTAGCGAATGTTGTCCCGACCAAGCGGTGGGTTATGCTACTCAATCATTCTGTGACGAAGCAATGTACTGGTGGGAGACGGTTGAGCAGAGGAAGGGTCAGGAAGAGGTTAAGGCGATGAGATGGAATGATCTAAAGCAGTTGGTGATGAAGAGGTTCTGCACTGATGCAGAAGTTGAAAGAGTGGAGAAGAAGTTTTTGAACTTGAAAGCGGGAAAGATGACACACCGGGAGTATACTACTAAATTCAATCGCATGTCTAGGCTGGTACCTGACATGGTGAACGCTGAAGCTAAGAGGATCAATGGCTACATAAGGGGACTTCTGCAAAGTGTTCGCACCTTGGTTAAGGCTAGTAAACCTGCAACATTTGACTCGGCCGTGGAATTGGCCGATATGGTTTATGAGGACCTTGCCATCAGGGATGAGGAGAAGACTGAACCGAAGAACAAGAACCCAACCCCAAAACCAAATGAAGCCAATGAAGAGGATCCACGTAAGAAGAAGGCAAGGCAGGAGGAGTCCACCGTTTTTGAAAAATGTGGAAGGAGGAACCCGGGAGAGTGCGGAATGGGATTAGGTGTTTGCTACAGGTGTGGAAGTGCAGGACATTCCTCCTGGGAGTGCAAAGACCATCATAGGTGTCATAACTGTGGAGGGCGTGGACACCTAGCAAGGGATTGCAGGAGGCCGAAGGAAGGGCGTGAAGCAGAGAAGAATGCTTGCGGCTTAACAATTTCCTCCTTATTTTTAAAAAGACCGTTCAAAAAGGCTAGTTACTAGCCATAAGTCTTAATCTGTGTTTGATTTATTAATGACTTAACGCGTGTTTATATGTATTTATTTTAAAGTTTAGACTGGAGTTTTCTGGATTAATTATGATAAGAAACTGTTATGAATTGATGTTGGTTATGAATGATTGTTGTGTTATGATAAAATGTTATTTTAGACAATAGTGTTAAATAGTATGAAACGAGGTCCCTTGGAAGGACGAGACGAGACTAGAGCCATCGAGGGCCTCATGGACGAGCTACCTTGAATAACTAAACCATGTGAACACCAATCGATGACTGCAAGTCAGGAGTAAGAAGGATAACCCAGAAAGCAAATACGATCCAATAAGTGCGGGAATATAGGAAGTGTTCCTTTTCAAGGAATAATCTAGGTTTCGGGGACGAAACTCCTTTAAGGAGGGAAGACTTGTAACATCCCGATTTTTCGCTTAGTTAAAATATAATAATATTTGATGTTATGAGATGGGCTTGTGTTGGGTTAAGTAATATGGGTGATGGATTTGGGTTATTAAAGGAAAAACCATGGGCTTAAGCCCATGACCCATAATATAAATACATTAATTATGTCTCAATCCATTCATTTCCATTCCATTCCATACACCACCCAAAACACACACTTAGCTCTCTCTCATCCTACTTTCTCTCTCTAGCCGAAACCAAGAAGAAGAATTGATTTTCGACCTGAGGTAATGATAGTATAATAATGTAGAGGTCCAAACCCGTTACATCTAGTCTCAAAACGACAAGTCGACACCCTTAAACTGTTAAAGTCACGAGATTCGGGTGGAATCGGGTGTAAACCGATCATAAGATGAGTTTAGGGGTCACCCTAGCTCAGATCTGGATCGAACGGGACAAAAAACAGTGAAGAACAGTGAAAAATAACTGAGATCTCGTTTTTCCTGTGAGATCCCAGTTTTCCAGCGATGACGGCGCCGGAAAAGCGTGTACGAGGTTGAAAGAATGTCAGAACCCTAACCCAAGTTCGTTAGCGGAGACATAACGAATTAGCAAGCAATTCATTATGCCCATTCGTTAAGAAGAGTTAACGAACTAGAAGTAGTTCGGTAAGTAGTTCGTTAAACAATTCGTTAAGTGATTTGTTACTCACCCAATTCGTTATGTTAAGATAACGAATCAGGTCACGTCAAGATAACGAATTAGTTAATGAACTAATCTAACAAATTAGATCATGTAAGATGACGAATCAGATAACTAATCAGGTGATTCGTCACTCACCAATTCGCTAAGTTTTGATAACGAACTAGACCATGAACTAGGCTACATTCAGATAACGAATTAGGCTTAATTCATTATGAAGAATGAGTTAGAGGACAAAATAATAATTTAAAATCCTAATGGAAAATGTGTTAAGGCAGTTAATAGAAATAAAATTCTAGCAGCTCGACCCCAGCCAGGGGCTCTGCCCCTAGACCCTGCTGCTAGGGGCGCTGCCCCCAGACCCCCGTTTGTTGAGGGTTATAATTAAACTATAAATACGATGAGTAGTGATAGTTAATTGATACATGTAATTATTATACAGTTAGCCGTGCACAGCTCAAGAAAGGAATAACCATAAACAATGAACGTAACCGCATTCAGGTGAGTTCTAGCCTCACTTCCTTGTTATGTTTTTGGGGCTGTGTGCATACTCGATGTGATAGCTAATACACTTACCCTAAGTGGTAAGTGTATACCTTGTGTGATTCATGTATGATGAATGCTTGACGGTGCGTGAACGATCTTCGGATATTGCATGTACCACCAGGTGGTAGTTTAAAGATATGATTTCTATATGTAATGTATGAATGATAGTTGTATGATGTGTATATGAACGATCTTCGGATATTGCATGTACTGTTAGGTTATGATCACAGATACGTATGATATATATAATGTATGAATGATAAGAGTATGTCGTGTATGATAATGTGGTAGATACGAATGATTTCTTGTCAGTACGTGAACGATCTTCGGATATTGCATGTATTGCCGAGGGAAGTGATTAGCTCCTTACATGGACATGAGATAATAACTTATATATAGTGTTCCTCCTATGGATAATATATAGAGTTCCTTCTATGGATAATGTATAATGTTCCTTTTATGGATAGTATAGTGTTTTCTTCTATAGATAGTGTATTGTTCATTCTATGGATAGCAGAGTGTTCCTTCTATGGAAATTCTATAGGGTGTTTCTTCTATGGAAAGTATATAGAGTATTCCTTCTATGGATAGTGTATTGTTCCTTTTATGGATAACAGAGTGTTCCTTCTATGAAAGTCTATAGGGTGTTTCTTCTATGGAAAGTATATAGAGTGTTCCCTCTATGGATAATATATATATAGAGTGTTCCTTCTATGGAGAATTTATAGCATGGACAATAGTAATAGTTCTTTTAGTATATATTACGTGACGTTCCTCTTATGGATATTTATACAAGTTTAAGATATGTATGTATGCACGATATATGTATTTATTGTATGTCGCCTGATTAACTAGAACTCGCTCAGCGTAGCTAACTTTTAGTATGAACGCGGGTGAATATGTTTATCGAGCTAGCATGTGAAGGGCACATGGCATGGATTGAATGGCTGGCATCTGAATATGAAAGAATTGATGTTCTAAATATGATGTTTCTATGTTATGGTTTCAAAGAAAAGATTAAATGTTTTGTAACGAATGATTTAAGTTAACGTTTCCACGAAAGTTTTAATTAACTTTAATTGTAGAACTGTGTTTATGAGTAAATCCAACGTCCAATGCAGGGCATCGGGATCGGGGCCCTTACAGCTAAGTGTGTGTTTTTGATGGTGTATGGAGTTAGTGGAAATGAATGGGTTAATGCATAAGTTTGTCTCAAGCCTATGATCTTTTCTTCCTTTCTCTTTAATCCAAGTCCATAACCCATATCTATTTAACCCAACACTAGCCCGACTCATAATAACTCATATTTTTATTTTATTAACCGAAACGAGAAAACGGGATGTTACACCAGTTCATTAACAAAGGAGGCTCATCCGTTGCTTCTGTCTTTCATAACGAATGGACTCATTCGTTGTAACATCCTACTTTTGGTTATAGTAATAAAATAAATTTCGTCTATTTTATAGTGGGTCGTTATCGGTTTAGATAACTAGAAAATGAGTTGGGCTAGTGTTGGGTTAAATGGACATGGGTAATGGACTTGGGTATGAAAGAAAGAAGGAAAGACCATGGGCTTAAGCCCATGATCCCTAAATATTTAAACCATAATCACCATTAATTCCCTCATTTTACACATATTCCATACACCACCAAAACACACACTTAAGCTCTCTCTCTCTCTAGTCGAAACATAGAAGAAGAACCGATCCCGATCCAAGGTATGATAGTATGATATTGTATGAGCTTAAACCCGTTGTATATAATCACAAAACGACGAGCCGAAACCATTACATCGTTAAAGTCATGAGATTCGGGTGGAATCGGGTATAAACCGAACATAAATGAGCTTAGGGGTCATCCTAGCTCAGATCTAGGTAGAACGGGACGAAAAACGATGAAAAACAGTATAAAACGGTGAAAATACGTTTTTCCGGTGAGTTTTACGGTATTCCGGCAATGGTGCCGCCGGAAAGTGTCTAGCCGATGGCACGTCTCACGTGCCATTGATGGACATTGAGGTTGATGAACAGGTGAACTACGTTGAGCAACCGATAGGGATTGTTGATCACAAAGAGAAGCAACTTCGTCACAAGGTTATACCCTTGGTGAAAGTGATTTGAAAGCATCGGAAAGGATCAGATGCCACTTGGGAAGCTGAGGATGAAATGCGCAAGTTTTACCCGAGTTTGTTTATGTAATAGTTAGGTTTCGGGGACGAAACCTCTTTAAGGAGGGAAGACTTGTAACATTCTACTTTTGGTTATAATAATAAAATAAATTTCGTCTATTTTATAGTGGGTCGTTATCGGTTTAGATAACTAGAAAATGAGTTGGGCTAGTGTTGGGTTAAATGAACATGGGTTATGGACTTGGGTATGAAAGAAAGAAGGAAAGACCATGTGCTTAAGCCCATGATCCCTAAATATATAAACCATAATCACCATTAATTCCCTCATTTTACACATATTCCAAACACCACCAAAACACATACTTAATCTCTCTCTCTCTAGTCTCTCTCTCTCTAGCCGAAACATAGAAGAAGAATCAATCCCGATCCAAGGTATGATAGTATGATGTTGTATGAGCTTAAACCCGTTGTATATAATCACAAAACGATGAGCCGACACTGTTACATCATTAAGGTCAGGAGATTCGAGGGGAATCGGGTATAAACCGAACCTAAGATGAGCTTAGGGGTCACCGTAGCTCAGATCTGGGTCGAAGGGGACGGAAAACGGTGAAAACGGTGTAAAACGGTGAAAATACGTTTTTCCGGTGAGTTTTACGGTATTCCAGCAATGGCGGCGCCGGAAAAACATGTACGAGGTTGTCAGGGAATGTTCTGACATTCCCTTACCTAACCCTAGTTCGCTATGGAAACCTAACGAATTAAAAGGTGATTCGTTAGTTGATTCGTATAAGGGGGTATAACGAACTAACTCTAGTTCGTGTCTGATTCGTTAAGGGAAAGGGTAACGAATTACCCTTGATTCGTGATAGTTAGTTCGTTAAAAGAAATAACGAATTAGAAAGTCCAATTCGCTACTTGGACCGGTTCGCTATATGGACTGATTCGTTGTACGAACCAGTTCGCTAAGATAAGCCAATTCGTTATGCACCAGTAACGAATTAGAAGTTTAACGGAATGACAATAACAGTCCCTGGAATTAGAAAAGAATGATTTGATTACAAAGAAGCCCTTGGACTTTAAGTAGCAAATTATTTAATGATTCAAAATCCTAATGGAAAATGTGTTAAGACAGTTAATGAAAATAAAATTTTTCCAAGCTTAACCCCAGCCAGGGGCTCTGCTCCTTGGACCCCGCTAGGGGCTGCCGCCCCTAGAACCCCGCTTCCAGGGGCGCTGCCCCCGGACCCCCGTTCGTTGAGGGTAATAATTAAACTATAAAGATAATATGTGTATGATAGTTTATTGATACGTATAATTATTATACAGTTAATCGTGCACAGCTCAAGAATGGAATAACGATTAACGGTGAACGTAACCGAGTTCAGGTGAGTTTCTAGCCCCACTTCCTTGTTATGTTTTCGGGGCTGTGTGCATACTCGATGTGATAGTCAATACACTTACCTTAGGTGGTAAGTGTATGCCTTGTATGATTTATGTATGACGATTGCTTAACGGTGCGTGAACGATCTTCGGATATTGCATGTGCCGTCAAGTGTTAGTTAAAGGTATGATTGATATGTATGATGTATGGATGATGTATGTATGAATATGTATGATGTATGAACAATGTATGTATGAAATGTTGATGGTACGTGAATGCTCTTCGGAGATTGCACATTGTAGGTTCCCAGCCGGATCTACACGAGATATCGCGTTCTACGTAGGTGCGAAATCCCTACGTAAGACGTTACGAGTATAGAAAACAATACGAGCTAACACACGATACGATAATCAAACACACGTTATATTCCAACCGTAAACACGTGATACTATGATCACTGAATACAAACTCTCTGACTCGAATACACGAATAACAAAACTGAATCCCTCTCCTCAGCCGTAACCTAGCTGAATATATAGGAGACAACTTCGCCTGGTAAGTTCAGGCGAAGTTGTTCCTAACTTCGCTTGTTCCACAAGTTCTCCTATAACTAGCGAACTTGTGATAACTTCGCTTACATACAAAACTCAAATCTAACTAACACGATTACAGACACTCGACACTGAACTACTGACATCATGCACCAACAGACTCCCCCTTGGCAGTAGCTTCATCTCTTTAGCTTCAAACACGTGTCTTGTAATCTTCAACAATCCTGCATCTTCATCTTTAAGCATGAACTCCTTCGCGTACACAAACTGATACAATTCTTTGATATTTCTTCGCTTCATCTTTCCAAGCAGGAATATAAAAGATCTTCTTCTCATTCAGCTCCTGCAGATCAGCTTGCGACAAATTTACTAGATGCATCGGATCGTACACTCTAAGCAGCTCTTGTTCATCTTCGTCTTCCATCACTGCCTCAGCTGTCTCACAATCTACATACCACCATTTCAGGTCTTTAAGCACATCCTTGGGCATTAGTTTCATCGGCACTTCTTTCAAACACCGGATCGGTTTATACTTCATAATCATCCAAGGTTTTCCATCTGCTCTCAAACCTCTATCCTTGTCTTCAACAAGTTTTCTCTTTTGTGGTTTCAACAGGTCAAATTTCTTCTCTTTTATACTCTCTTTCCACACAATTTTCCCAATAACTCTAGCCATATTATCATCACTTCGGTTAATCAACCCCAATCTGGCTAAGTCTTTCACTTCACATTCTGGCAGTGTATTCAACGATCTTAACAGTCTTTTGAAATACTGAACACCGTCATATCTCTTAATCACGAAGAGCCTCAACTGCTCATCATATATCCAGCAAATAATCCCTTTCTTCGCTTCAGCATAACCTTTAATGTTGTAACTCTTCTTGAACATTGTAGGAACCACTGGTTTCTTTGTTTTGACGAACCACTGAGCATAGCCTTCTTTCCATCTAGGCTGCTCTTCCCATTCAGTCTCATCATTCCCAATCTCTTGACTCATATCTACGTTCTCGACTTGCGGTATCTCATGCTCCACATTCTCCTCTACTATCTCTCCCTCTTCAATATCATTATCAATAACTATCTGTTCACCAATCTTCTCTATCTCATCCACCGGTAATACATCATCATCACCAATATAGTCATCATCCATCTCCTCAACCTCCACTACCACCACATCATCACCACCAGCTGCAGTTGTCGACTCCCCCTGAGTTGTGGAAGTTCCAAGAGCTTGATCAGTTCTTGGCAACTCACCACCTGCACCTTTCGATGCATTGGGATCATCGTCTCTATCATTTCGTCTCTTGGTCCTCAACTCATCGCCTTTACAGCTCGTCTCCCCTGAGATGCCAAGAACTTCTTGAAAGCATCTATGATTTTTCCATGTTCTACCAGAAGGGACGACTGCATCTGATTCTCTGCAACTAGGCGTTGAATAGCCTGGGTCTGGATAAGATTAATCCTTGACTGCTCTGCCACGACCCGTTCAAGTGCTGCTATTCGTTCAGAGTCTGATAGGGTTGCATCGAAATCGAACCTCATATGTAATATATCTTGAGTGTACTGAGGAGGGATTTCCGATGTAACCGGGACCTCAGAAGTAGAAATAGACGTAACCGCAGGTGGTATCGTCACCGATAACCCTGCAGTGGCCACAATCGTCGACTCGATAAATTGTGCCACGACCTCCGATGGAGTAACAGTCGGAGGCGGCAATGATACGATCTCAGGAGTCGAAAGTTGCAAAGTAGTGGGTGGGAGGCCAAATGTAGATGAGGTAGCCACCACGGGAACAACCGTAACGCTTGGCCTTGTAACCTGTAATGATGAGGGAACCATTGTCATACCGGATAGTGCTGGTGGAGTGAAACCTACCACCCTAGAGCTCTCACTGGCTCCCGATCCTGCACCTATCCGTTCCCTTCTTGACCTCCGGATCAACTGTTGTACCTCTTCCTCATAATCTGACTCGCTATCATCATCAGTTCTCTTTCTCTTCCCATGAGTCTGTTCATGTGTTACCAAAATCTGTCTCGCTTCGGCCACTTCATCATCAGAATCTGAGCCAGCCACCATTGTAGCTGCCCTAGTAACATTCACACCCGAAGCACGTTCAACCGGGACCTGTACATTCTCTTCTGGATCAACTCTCTCCATGTCAAAAAATCCTTGACCGCCAAACGTTGCGTCAAGGTCAACGGTCTCCTCCGGTGACACAACAGGAGCAGCAGGTATAGCTTGAGGTGCCCCTGCCTGTTGTGGTGCCGGGTCCCTAAACTCGTCCCCACGAGCAGGCACATACCCCGGGTTGATCAAGTACCCAAAATGTGGAGTATGCCGAGGATCTGCATTGGGCGAAGATTCTTTTGTTCACACTCTCTACATATCTGATTGGACGGCGCTTAGGTAGCGTAGGAGCAACATGATTCAAGATCATTTGTAGGAATCTTGTATACATGATGAATCTCTCACGCGTCATCGCCCTTCTCTGATGATCAATCTCATAGAAGACCATCTGACTAAAGCTGTATCGCTTGTTGTAAGTCAGAGCAGTCATCGCCGACTGCATGGTCGCACCCATGCCATCAGTGCCCGCCTTTCTCCCTGACATGCATACAATCATGACATGCATGAGAAAGCGCCACTGGTCAAGCAAAAACCCTTTCCTTCTCTGCGTATCCCCCAAGGGACCAGAGTATCCCATCCTCAAAAACGCTCCATCACGGAAAGGAGCTACAAACTCTGTCGGGTCATCCCTTGTCTCATTTCCAAACCGTAAAGCCGCCCAGATTTGTTCAGAAGAGAACTGAACAATCTGATTGTTTACTGTTGCGCGCATCACCGGGGGTTCGACTCTACAGTCATATTCCACGGTCTGCCAAAAATCCTCAATGTTGGGCAAGGATATCGGCAGAGTTGTTGTAATCGCGTGGAATATCCGCGAGCGTAAAAGAAATGTGATGATTTCGTGGAAATCAACTCCGCTCGCCTCCGGGTCTAATGTTATATACATGTTGTGACCCGGGAAGAACTGTCTCTGGTTATCACCTCCGTCATCACCGCCTGCACCACCTGCTCCAGCAACAGCAGCCATA
Source organism: Bidens hawaiensis (assembly GCF_021521415.1). Taxonomy (NCBI): domain Eukaryota; kingdom Viridiplantae; phylum Streptophyta; class Magnoliopsida; order Asterales; family Asteraceae; genus Bidens; species Bidens hawaiensis. The sequence continues at coordinate 251,625 of NW_027491351.1, forward strand.
TCTGCAACAAACAGACTAAGTTAGATAAACGTCAAAGCAAATCACAAGTTCGCCTGTTACCATGAGCGAAGTTGTGATCTATTCTGTATAGGCGAAGTTAAAGGTGGGGCGATGTTGGGAACAACTTCGCCTCAACTTGAACTTCGTCTGATAACTGTTAAGTAAAAAGGTCCAGGCGAAGTTAATAATAACTTCGCCTAACCACAACATTGCCTCATAAACTGTTTCAAAATATATAATCAGGCGAAGTTAAACCTCAGGCGAAGTTACGGATAACTTCGCCTAAACTGTAACTTCGCTGAATTTGAATCGGCAACAGTTAGGATAATCGAACGACGTGTAGATGATGAAATTTGAGATCGAGGACTCCGTAACACATGATTTTATGAAGTTTTAGACGTTCAAGTAGTTTACGAACACGTGAAAACAAGTTTGAAATCGGGTGTTTAAGGTTTCGAAAGACGAGGTCGAGAATCGAGTCGAAACGACCGATGATTAACCTCAAAAACATTGATTATACGAAACTAGAAACCTTACACACCTTTAATCACGGATTGGAATCGAAATAAGAACACAGATGATTGAGATCGATAAGTTCGCTAAGGTTTCGGAGTATAAGTTCGCTGAGGTTTGAAAATAATGAACAATTTGACCTTTAAATTCCTTTATATAGGGTCACAGATGTACCGGCGAAGTTATGGATAACTTCGCCTATTGCAGGCGAAGTTATGCACAACTTCGCTGATATTAAAATGTTTCAAAACAAACCCCATAATTTGAACAATTTGCAATTAAGTTTTAAAACATCCTTTAATGCGTTAAATGATACGATCAAGACCAAGTAACCAGGTATAAAATCTAACAATTACAAAAGTAACAAAAATTTGAAAAATTTAAAGTACACGGGATCAAATTTCAGTCTCGACAGGGACTACCATGTTTTAGAAAAGATCCGAACAGGAATCATACTTATTACGTGACTGTCACACAGATCCGTGTTTAGCTGTATTATGACATAAAGAAACAGGTTGTAAGCAGGTAAATGACTTAGAATGGTTTTCATTGTTTCTGTGATACGGGTTAGGTTCAATTAAGCTCAAAACTTAAGTGGGCAACAACTCAGAGATTATGATGCCTCCTATCTATTCTCAAAGCGTATTTGGCTTTCCCCAAGTCACCCCGAATTGACCTCGACCCGTAGTGTCTGATTAAGTAGTAATTACTCTTTTATCTTAGACTCTGCTTCCCGTTCACCTTCTTGCGTCTTGATTGATAATCATTAACATTATGAACTCTAGAATTATTATTATTATTATTATTATTATTATTATTATTTTTTAACATGTATATACACAACTTCAAGTAGAAAATAACTGCAAGTCCCGAATCTGGATCACTACAGCGTCTTGACACGCTATCTTCACGGGAATCAAAACACTCACGGGCTCGTGTATGACTGGGTAATCGCTTTTCTGCCTATCATTCGGAAAGATATGTATGAAGACATGCACAACTCGTAAGGAGTTTCCACATAAAATCGAGTAGATTTAGTTAGTATCACTTCTACTTTTACGCACCATAAAAAGCTACCATGACATACAATGACTGTTCTAATGTCTTTTAGGCCTAATAAGTTCACTAGTTAAGCACACAGAATCAGTATATCCATCACTTTCCAAGGTTGGATCAATTTTCTGTTAACATAATAAAGAAACTTCTTACGAAGTAGTAGACTTGAAAAATAATTTCATCTCCCAAAAAGAAAAAAATTTAACTTCAATCGCCCCGACCAAATCAAAGTCTTCAGGTAAACAGCTATCCCGAAGATCCAATGGATCAGCTAGACCGACCACATACAAGTATGTGTCCTTCTAACTAAGTATGATCGATTAATTTTCAGCGAAAGAATAAAAACACATCATAAACCGCCCCGATCAGTTTCAGTCATCTGGTTAATGGCTATCCTTATATTCTACAAGTAGAAATGAGGACCAAACATATCCGAAGATATGTCCTTCAAACCGAAGTAACCGACATAATTCTAAGCGATAGTGACGTTTTTTTTTTTATTTATTTTTTTTTAAACACAAACACACAACATGGTTACTCGGGATTGATCATCCCATTCAGCTCAACAAGGTTTTGAAATCTAGTTTTGTCAAACGCTTTTGTGAACAAGTCAGCGAAATTATCTAACGTGTCAACCTTTTCGAGCACAATCAGTTTCTTCTCAGCAAAATCCCGTATAAAATGATGACGAATGTCAATATGTTTAGTTTTACTGTGCTTTACGGGATTGTTAGTTACTAAGATAGAAGCAGTGTTATCAATGCAAATAGGAGTAAGTGAGAAATTCAGACCATAATCGCGCAACTGTTGTTGAATCCAAAGAACCTGGGAGCAGCAGTTGGATGCTGCCATGTATTCTGCCTCACAGGTTGAAATGGCGACTGAGGGCTGCTTCTTGCATTGCCATGACACTAATCTGCCACCAAGAAACTGACATCCACCTGTCGTTGACTTCCGACTCTGATTGCACCCTCCATAATCAGAATCTGTGTAAGCGACTAGCTCCAAGTCTCTCCTCTCGAGTACCACAACGCCAGCTTCGGCTTGCCTTTGAGATACCGCAGTATCCTCTTCGCACCCATCAAATGAGATTCTTTTGGGTTTGCCTGAAAGCGTGCACAAAGACAAACAACAAACATTATATCAGGCCTAGAAGTAGTTAAGTACATTAAAGAACCTATAATTGCCCGATATTGGGTTGGGTCCACGTCTGCATCGTTGTCTGAATCAGCACCCAATTTGTGATTGACGCAGACTGGAGTATCATATGGAGTGCTGTCCTCCATCTTGAAGCGTTTGAGAACATCATAAACATACTTCGTCTGATGAATGAACATACCATCTTTCTTCTAATCAACCTGCAATCCTAAAAAGAAGGTTAGTTCACCCATAGCACTCATTTCAAATCTCTTCTTCATGACGGCCTCAAACTCCTGACACATGGCGACCTTTGATGCAGCAAAGATAATGTCGTCCACGTAGACTTGCACCAGTAGAAAGTCGCTCCCTTTTCTCTTGAAGAACAATGTGCTATCAATCTTACCTCTTTCATACTCATTCTCAAGCAAGTAATCGGATAACGTTGAGTACCAGGCACGAGGTGCCTAATGTAGTCCATACAGCGCTTTACTTAGCTTGTACACGTGATCGGGAAAGTCAGTGTCAGGAAAACCCGGAGGTTGCTCAACGTACACAACCTCGTCGACTTTACCGTTAAGGAAAGCACTCTTCACATCCAACTGAAAAACCTTCATCTCCTTATGAGCAGCAAATGCCAAAAACAAATGAATGGCCTCCAATCTTGCCACAGGAGCAAACACCTCATTGTAATCAATCCCCTCTTGCTGATTAAAGCCTTTAACAACCAGCCTCGCCTTGTTCCTGATAACAATCCCTTTCTCATCTCTCTTGCATTTGAAGACCCATTTTGTGCCAATCGCATGCACATTCCTTGGTTTTGCAACCAGGTTCCATACTTCCATCTTCTTAAACTGGGCCAATTCTTCTTGCATGGCTTCGACCCACGAGCTGTCCTTAAAAGCCATTTGATAGTTCTTTGGTTCAATCTGGCTGATGAAGCAGGTGTACAAGCATTCGTTGATAATGCTCGTGTCTTTAATGCATGTGTAAACACAGGTGTGCTCATTCAAGCTTTTTCTTGTTTGTACACCGGCGGACAGATCACCTATCACGTTCTCCAAAGGATGATCTTTGTGAATTCTCGTAGTCGGAACCGAACTGACATTCAGATTATCTTCCAAGTTAGAAGATAGCTCATCAATGGGTGATTGATGTTGAGAGTGAAACAGATTTATGAATTCCTCTTCAGTAGAGGCAGCAGGGGTATTGACAGCATTTGACGAGGAAGGCTGACATTCATCATACTGTGGTCGTTGCTCCAAAGTGTCTTCCTCATCGCATATCATCTTCGTAGCAATTCTTTTCTCAACTTCTGCAAAATCCAGATAAGGTATGTTAAAAGATTTAAAAAGTCTATCATAGTCGAAAACCCCAGCGGGTCCCGTGCTTGGTTTTGGTGATTTGTAACTTGTGATATCAGTATTACACACCACCTCAACCTTGCTGGTCGATGTATTAAAGACCCGCCTGTTGGGACTCCCAACAACGTATCCGACTAAGATTCCTTCGTCGGCTACTTCACCAAATTTAGAATTGGTCTTTAATATCGAACACGGGGACTCGAATGGTTCAAGACCACTCAAGTTGGGCTTTCTCCCATGCATAAGTTCATAAAAGGTTTTATTTAATCTTTTAACAGTTAACACTCTATTAAGGATATAACAGGCTGTTGCAACAGCTTCAGCCCAGAACACCACGGGAAGTTTCGAATCAGCCAGCATGGTTCTGGCTCCTTCAATTAAGGTTCTGTTCTTCCTCTCAGCCACTCCATTTTGTTGCGGTGTATACGGTGCGCTGTATTGGTGTTCTATCCCCTTCTGTAAGCAGAAGATCTCCATCTCATAGTTCTTGAACTCAGTTCCATTGTCACTCCTGATGAATTTAACCCGTTTCCCCATGATATTCTCAACCTTGGTAATCAAATTCTTTACCATCTGCACTGTTTCATCCTTTGACTTCAGGAAATATACCTAGGAATATCGAGAGAAATGATCAGTGATCACCAAGCAGTAAGATGTTCCTCCTAGACTTTTTACATTCACGGGACCGAAGAGATCCATGTGAAGTAATTCTAGGGTACTGACAATTGAATTGACCTTCTTGGTGAGATGGGATTTCTTGTGTTGCTTTCCCTTTTTGCATGATAAGCATTTGTCTTCAAAGTTGAAATTCTTCAAGGGACACCCAGCACAAGCCCATTTTTGACAAGGTAGTTCATTTTCTGAAGATGAATATGCCCCATTCTCCTATGCCACAACTCGGACTCCGATTCAGTTTCTTTTGACAGAAGACACGATTCTTCTGTGGCCATCTCAGTCGACCTCATATCCATGATATACGTATTCTTCACTCTTGGAGCCTTCATAACAATCCAATTCTCTGGTATCTTGAAACCAGGATGCAACACAATCGCCTCATTCTTTGTAAAATGTACGGTGTACTCTTTGTCACAGATCTGCGAAACACTCAGCAGATTGTGCTTCAGTTCTTCAACAAAATTTACTTTCTCCAAAGTCATCTTTCCATTCGACACCGTCCCTATTCCGGTAATCCTTCCACCGCTCTCTCCTGCGAAACTCACTCTTCCTCCTTGAACAGGTTTCCAGTCGTGTAACAATTTCTTGTTACCTGTCATGTGCCGGGAACAGCCGCTATCCACAACCCATTGATTGTTGGCAGCCCTGTTCAACTGTTCCTGCACGATTAAAGTAGATGATTAAAATCTGGGGACCCAAGACCGATTGGTCTTGGGTCGATACATCCCGTACCTTGGCTGTCCAAAGTTAGTATCATAATAATTTCTGTGAGTCCTAACAGGATACCTTCTTGTGGATTGTCTATGAGGACATTCAAACCTTCGCGAATTAAAAGAATTATTACTTATTGTTTGGTTGTTAGCAGTGAAAAACTGAGATCTTTTTCTTTGAAAACCTGAATTAGACCAATTTCCGAATTTTGATGGGTTTTCAGTTTTAACATTTCCGTTAGTTCTATTCTCAGTTCTCGAAGGCCTCACATCTCTGAATCTCTGCTTCAGAGGGCAATCAACAACTAGGTGTCTGTTAGGACATGAAATGTCACATGTATGTCCCCAGTTCTATCAGGTTGGTTCAACATGAAACCAACGATCGTGAAACCAAGTTAACGTACTGAAAATGTCAAACGAAGCTGATTCGATCGAATCAGTGACTGATTCGATCGAACCAGATCTCATTCGATCGAATGAGTATCTCATTCGATCGAATGAGTCTTCGGTATATAAACGTTACTTGGGAAATTTCACAGGAAGCGAGAACAGAATACACACTCACGAACCAGCAGCCTACAGAAACTCTCTCGATTGTTCTTCGTGTTCTTGGTCGTTTCCTCCAATCCTAGGCGTCAAACCCCTTTAGGAATCGTACCTACGTGCCCGTTGATCACCACCGAATCGCCGTGTTAGAGGATTCCGCACTCTAACACGTTGCCCCGTGAATCGTTGGGAAACCGAGTCCCGAATCGGTCCTACAACGTGGCATCAGAGCTTAAGGTTCTTGATTCACGAAAGATTCGTGGTGATATTCGTGTTTTTCTCGTGAAAATCATATATTTTGCTTGAAAAATTTTCGAAAACTAGTGTTTTTGTTCTTGGTGTTCTTATCAAAAACTCATAAAAGTCATATATTTTGGTTTTTGATCTCAAGATTTGGTGTTAAAATTCCGGGTTTTATCAAGAACATTCATCGTGTTCTTCGTTTTTAATCGTTTGATCCATTTTTGTTTGGTTGGTTAATTGTTTAAGTGTTAATACACTTAAAAGAGTCATATTTTGCTTCCAAATCAACTTGGATTCGTGTTAGTGAATTTACAACCGAAAATCTGGTCAAATCTTCTAAGTTTGGAAATTCCATAAATCCCGATCGAACTAGTCGTAGTTTTGGAACTCATTCGATCGAATAAGCTTTCTATTCGATCGAACCAGTTTGAATTTTGACCGAATCAGTTTTTCCCACCGTGATTTGCGCCAAGTTCATTCGATCGAATCAGTTCATCCTTTCGATCGAACCTGCTTCCAGTCGATCGAACAAGTCTCATATTCGATCCACCCATTCGATCTCTTTCTTATTCGACTGCCAGAACCCTTTCGATCGAACCGGACATCCATTCGATCGAACCTGTCACCTCATTCGATCGAACAAGATCGTATTCGATCGGATAAGCTTCAGAAGACCAGAACAGTGAATCAGTCAGTCATTCGATTGAATCAGAACACATTCGATCGAATAAAGAACACACTCGATCGAATCAATTCTCATTCGATTAAAAGATCAAAGATTGAAGCAAAGAAGCAAACATGGCTGCCAGTTCAAGTACAAACAAAAGGATCCAATCGATCCTTGAGAGTGATTCAGAATCAGGAAGCTTCAACAAGCCTCCAAAGTTGATGGCACTCAATGAGTTTACTACCTGGAAGACAAGATTCCAGATTCATATCACAGGTGTGAATCCTGGACTATGGGAAGCGGTTCAGACATCGTGGGTGCATCCTACAAACGATGATGGTGAAAGTCTGAGCTACTTTAGGCTGTCAGAAGAACAAAAGATAGCCTTTGATGCTGAGAAGAAAGCCTTCTCCTTACTGTCTCAAGCTCTCTCCAGCGATCTCTTCCATCAGTTTAACCAGTTCACAACAGCATCAACTCTTTGGAACGCACTAGTAGAACGATGCGAAGGATCTGAGTCACTTAAAGAAATTCACGCACGGGAGCTAAAGCGTGAATTTGATTTGTTTAGTCCAGAATCCGGAGAAGACATTGAATCGTTGCTGTCAAGATTCTATCATCTTATGTCAGAGCTAAAGTCCTATAATGTCAAAACAACAGGGACTGAAAAGGTTAGATGTCTCGCTCAAGGACTCCCAACAAGCTGGAACACCTTCCTGACTGTGATGAGAAGAAGTCATCAATTGGAGACGATTCTTCTTTCTGACTTTATAAAAGAAATCAGACAGGAAGACGCTGAATTAAGAGCATCCTCCAGGAAACCCAGAGCAACATCTGACAAGTCGCTGTACATGTCAAAATCACCAATGTCAGATTCAAATGACCATGCTCCAATAAAGACTGCGTTTGTCTCCTCAATGTCAAATCAATCAAAGGGGACCGAAACGAGATCTTCTGCACCACCAACATCAAATTCCGGAAATTCAAGTTCTAACTCCGGACCCAAGTCAACTGAAAAGGCAACGTTAAACACTGAAGGCTTGGGAAAGGTAACGGTGGAAGTTGCCAAAGAACATATGGCAACGTTAGGCACAATAATTGAATCATACAGCTTAATGGTGGCTGGTAAACTTGGCAACAGTCATCTGGACAGCGATGACTATGAACAGCTAGATGAAGACGATATGGAACGCATCGACATAATGTGGGCACTTGGCAGCGCGTTCCGTAGGGCTAGAAAGTGGGCTAAGAAAACAGGCCAAGCTCTTTCAATCAACAATAAATCCAAGTTTGGTTTTGATAAAACAAAAGTTAAATGCTACAACTGTGGCGAACTTGGTCATTTTGCCAAGGAGTGCTCTAAACCAAAGAGGGAAGGTCACCAATATCCCTTCCGAACTACTTCAACTTCATCTACTCCTGCTGCAGCCGCTGCAAATGTCAACAATGAGAGACAACTGGTCCCTCAGAATCAAACAGCAGCGAACAACGCCAACATCAACAATGAAACTGCTCTTGCTGTTCAAGGTGATGAAGGCGAGTCCTGGAACTTCAGCATTAACATGGCTGACATCACCATTGTGGATCAAGACTCAGAATCTGGGTCTGATGATTCCTCAACTGATGAAGAATACATTGTCGAGGAGCCAGCTACTGAAGTAAATGAAGGAGAGCATGAAGCTGAAGTGTCATCAGTGGAGATTATGGAGGATCAAGAAAAAGAGTCAAATGTTCCTCAATTATCTCCAAGTTCAACAATTCCTGCAGAAGCTGCTACTGTTGAAGAAGTCAACAAGGTACTGTCAAAAGCAAAGTCTGCATCTTTTCTGGAAAGAGCAGGGAATCTTTACTTTGCGTTCATGGCAGAGACGTCAAATGATGCCAAGGTAAGTTCTAACCCTACTACTCCCAAACCAGAAAATACCAAATGTTTAAAATGTGAAATGTCTGAACAAGAAATTCATTCTCTGAAAGAGAGAATTGAAGATCTCGAGGCTTATAAACAAGCAGCCTCAAGATCTTTAATTGAACTGACTGACGCTCTTGCTCAAAACAAGGCTTGGAAGCAGAAAGAGTCTGTTTTTAAAGAAAAAGTTGATAGCCTTAAGCGTCAGAACAAGGAATTGGAGATATGTGTTCTAAATCAACAAGATTCTATAAATTTTCATATCAATAAAAATAATGTCTTGAAAAAAGAAATGGAGAACACAAAAGCTGATCTTGAATCATTGACTTTCAAGTTAAAAAGTTACTCCAATTCCTCTTACTTGCTAGAGCACATTATCCCCGAGTTCCGGTGCAAAAAGGAAAGAGGTGTGGGATATCACAATGTCCCACCCCCCGTGCTGAACCAATTTGTGAGCACACCAGGAGCTGTGCCAGACGATGACTCAAATGTTAAAACACCCGAGGACACAGAACAAATTTCAAAGTCCAAGGGTAAAGAAGTCATTGACCAGGCTCCTGAGACCAAACCAAATGTTGTTGCCACAGACTTAGGTTCCACAACTAAGTCAGGCCCATCCACACATAAATCAAAGGCAACAACAAGAAATTCTCAGAAGAACAAGTTTAATCATAAATCTGAGAAAGTGCATGTGGAACATGGTACCCAGTTTGTCAAGGAGGGTAACTTTAATGAAAAACATAATTTTTCAAAACCCCTTCCCAGACAAACTTCACCCCAAAATGTCAAATCCAAGGGGTACTATGGTAACAAACAACAACAAAGATATTACTCTCCACCACGTCAAAGGGGGAGAAACTACTGTTTCTCATGTGGAGAGGTTGGCCATATAGCAAGATTCTGCTACAAGTACACGGATCCTAGATATGTCAAGTCAACTCCTATGAGGCGACCGACCGTTGACATTCAAAGTCAAACTCGGTCTCACACACCGCGGTCGGTTTCTCCTAGGAAACCTCAGTCAACCTCACCACACAGATCACCGAATCCCTCAAACCCAAGTGTTTCAACTTCAACAAGTGAAAGTCAGTCTTCAACCAGCTATGTCAAACATGTTGAGAAGAAGACTGACAGTTGGAAACAAAAGAAAAACAACACTGTTGATAACAATGTCAAACCAGAAAACAGTGTTAATGAGGGTAAATGGATTGAACTGTTAATTCATAATGATAATGGAAAACCCAAGACCATAAAGGCTTGGGTTTCCAATGATATTTAAACCTTTTGCTTTTTGTGTGCAGGTTGCTCTTTATGATCCAAGATTCAACATGTGGATCATCAACTCAGGAGCTTCCAGGCACATGACTGGAAACATGCATCTCCTATCCAGTGTCAGACAGATAAAAGGAGGTGCAGTTTCCTTTGCAGGAACTCAAGGTGGTTACATCACGGCCCAAGGAATTGTTTCAAATGGGCGAATTTCGTTTGATAAGGTTAATTTCATCAAGGAGTTGGAGAACAACCTGTTGTCGATAAGTCAAATCTGCGACAAGGGTTTCAAAGTTATGTTTGATGACCGAGACTGCCACATCTTGGCGAAGGAATTCACCATTCCTGAAGACAAGGTTTTAATGTCAGCCGCACGCCAGAGTGATCTCTACATTCTGGATATGGCTAAGGCAGGGTCATCGTCTCCAACGGCGACATGTTTTGTGTCCAAGGCATCCGAACGTGATACTGTCATATGGCATAAACGGATGGGACACATTAATGTCAGGAACATGAACAAGCTTGTGCACAACAGGCTAGTTGAGGGAGTTAATCTGAGAAGTTTCCGTCTCCCTGATTCGTGTGTGCAGTGCAAAGCGGGAAAGCAAGTAAAAAGGTCCCACAAGTCTAAGAGTTTCCACTCGATTGATATTCCATTGGAACTCCTTCATATGGATCTTTTTGGCCCAATAAGCGTCAAAAGTATCTCTGGGCACTCATACTGTCTAGTGGTTACTGATGAATATTCGAGATTCTCTTGGGTGTTTTTCTTAAAAGCAAATTCCGAGACTTTTGGGTGTATAAATCTGCTAGTTACAACTCTTGAGTCACAGTACAATCTGAAGGTTCGAAGAATGCGTTCAGATAACGGGACAGAGTTTAAGAATGCGAATGTTGAAAACTTCTGCAAAGAAAGAGGTATTGTTCAGGAGTTCAGTGCCCCGTACGTTCCACAAATGAACGGGGTTGCTGAAAGGAAAAATCGAACGTTAATCGAGACAGCTAGAACAATGTTAGCAGACTCAGTGTTGCCTGTCACGTTTTGGAGTGAGGCAATTGCCAACACCTGTTTCACATTGAATCGGGTAGGCATTGTCAAGCGCCACGGCAAGACAAGCTTCGAGCTTCTTCAACGACGGAGGCCTAACTTAGAGCACCTGGAACCATTTGGAGCTTTTTGCACGTTACTTAAAAGGCAAGTCGATAATAAGTTCGAGGAGAAGATCATCAACGGCTATTTTCTGGGTTACAGTGTACCTCTCAAAAGGGTCTTCAACAGATCAACAAAATTAGTTGAAGAATGGTACCATGTCGACGTTCAACGCTACACAGAACCAGCCAAGGGGTCAGGAGAAGACTGGTTGTTTGATTTTGACAAATTGTTCAAATCATTCAATCTGTATGAGGTTGCTATTCAAATGATGTATGAGGCGCAAAATGCACCTCCTGATGAATCACAGCAATCTTCACCTCATCCTGGTCCATCATCGTCTTCCTCCACAGAGTCTAGCGAGCAAGTTCAAGAGTCATCCGAATCTGAATCTGAATCTGAAGATGAATCTCCAGCAGATGATGTACAATCGGCACCGACACAGGTTACTCCGCAACCTTCATCGTCAAATCAAGAAGCGCCAAATGCAGATCAGCCTCTAACGTCTACTTCAGAGGCACCAACCGCTCCAGTTCCTGAGCCGAACTTAACTAACTTGGAACAAAATGTTGTCGTTCCTGACAATCCGGTGGTTAGGACTGAACGTGATCATCCACAAGACAACATTATAGGGGACATTCAACAGGGTGTCAAAACACGTCGACAACTGAATTTTGGCCTCTACACTGAAATGATGGAGTCAGGATCAGTTGCGCTAAATGCCCATGAATGCTTCTTAGCACAAGAAGAACCACGCAGCATCACCGATGCGCTGAAAGACGCTAACTGGGTCTCAGCCATGCAAGAAGAATTATTGCAGTTCAAGAGACTTGGTGTATGGAAGCTGGTGGATCTCCCCAAAGGACAGAAGAAAATTGGCACTAAGTGGGTACTCAAATGTAAACGCGACGATCGTGGAGTGATTGTTCGCAACAAAGCCCGCCTGGTGGTCCAAGGGTTTAGGCAAATCGAAGGCCTAGACTACAATGAGGTGTATGCTCCGGTTGCGCGTTTGGAGGCAATCCGGATGTTCTTGGCGTATGCGTCTTTCAAGAGATTCAAAGTATATCAGATGGACGTCAAGAGTGCCTTTTTGTACGGTCACATCGAAGAGACCGTATATGTGGCACAACCTCCAGGTTTTGAAGACCCAAATCACAAGGATAAAGCCTTCCTGCTCAACAAAGCTTTGTACGGTCTTCACCAAGCCCCGAGAGCTTGGTACAAGGAACTATCCAAACACCTTCTGAACAACGGGTTTAGAAGAGGAACGATCGACTGCACGTTATTTACAAAGGAGAAAGAAGGAGATCTCATTATGGTACAAGTGTACGTGGACGACATCATCTTCGGGTCCACGAATAAAACACTATGCAAGGAGTTTGAACAAGTGATGCAAGAAAAATTTGAAATGAGCTCCATGGGTGAGATGAAGTTCTTCTTAGGACTTCAGGTTGATCAAACAGACTCCGGTGTCTTCATTCACCAGACAAAATACGTCAATGACATCTTGAAACGGTTCGAGATGTTGAGTTCCTCTTCACAGGGAACTCCGTTAGCGGTTAATCACGGGATTAATCCTGACGAGAAGGGTGAATTGATCAATCCAACTCACTATAGAGGGATCATCGGATCTCTAATGTACCTGACTGCTTCTCGGCCGGACATAATGTTTGCTACGTGTCTCTGTGCACGTTACCAGTCAAAGCCGAAGGTCTCCCATCTTATTGCAGTCAAAAGAATTTTGCGTTATTTGAAGGGTACTCCAGATTGGGGTCTTTGGTATCCTCACGATGATAACTTTGATCTACATGCGTATAGTGATTCGGACTATGGTGGTTGTAAACTCGATTACAAATCAACAACAGCAGGATGTCAGTTCTTTGGAAGTCGTTTAGTAACGTGGCAATGCAAAAAGCAGACGTCAGTTTCCACTTCAACAGCTGAGGCGGAATATATTGCGGCTGCCAGTTGCTGTTCTCAAGTTATTTGGATTCAGCAACAGATGCGTGACTACGGTATTGAATGTTCTACTACTCCCATATATCTTGATAATTCTGCTGCTATTTCAATTACCAAAAATCCTGTCCAATTTAGCAAAACGAAGCACATCGAAATTCGATATCACTTCCTTCGTGACTGTTACGAAAAGAAGTTAATCGATGTGGTAAAAATCCCCACTCAGGAACAACGCGCTGATATCTTCACTAAATCATTTGACAAACCACGGTTTTTATATTTGCTAGAGATCAACGGCGTTAAACGGCAATCAGATGATGTTCCTGAAGATATCATTTAAATTGTTTTTCATTTTTTCTTTTCTTAAAAATTTTGAAAAATCCAAAAAGATTTTGTTTTTATAATTTTTAGGGGGAGAAAGGTTTCAAGAAAAACCAAAAACAATATAAAATACAAAAACCCAAAAACATCAAAAATTTTAAAATTTTGAGAAGTTGATCTTGTTACAAGAAAGATGATAGTACACAGACGCTATCATACTGAGACATCAAAAAGATTTTTATTTCTGTATAGCTTATTCTCATTTTCCTTATATTAAAAAAAAAAAAAAAAAAAACCGTCACTATCGCTTAGAATTATGTCGGTTGCTTCAGTTTGAAGGACATATCTTCGGATATGTTTTGGTCCTCATTTGTACCTGTATAGTATGAGGATAGCCATTAACCAGATGACTGAAAGTGACCAGGGCGGTTTATGATGGGTTTTTATTCTTTCGCTGAAAAATAGTCGTTCATACTTAGTTAGAAGGACACATACTCGTATGTGGTCGGTCCAGCTGATCCATTGGATCTTCAGGATAGCCGTTTACCTGAAGACTTTGACTTGATCGGGGCGAAATAATTTAAATTTTTTTTTTGGAGATGATATAATCAGAAAATGAGAAATTGTATCCAACCTTTGGGAAGTGATGGCACACTGACAGTAGCATGATGTTAAAAAGATATAAAGTGAAAAATTGGTCATGCATAGTACTAATGTGATATATTGGTAGGCTTATCTTACTGAATTGAGTCTGGATTTGACCTATCTAAATCATTTAGATTGTCAGCTATGGGTGTACATCTAAGATAAATTGACGAGACGTCACTGTCTAAAGACCAATATCAATTGAGGATATGTCTTATCACGCGTACACGAATTACCATCGGCCCAAATTGGTTCCCCCAAAAGCTAAATTCTTAAAGAATGTTAGATCTTCGTGTTGCAGGTCTGCTTTCATCGAAAGTCCCTTCTAAATCATATGCTTTAAACGTTGATTAAGGAGGAGTATTAAATATTTTATACTTCACCGGCTTTGGAATGATCTCCCTCTGTGATACGTAAGTATCGACCTGGACATCGCTCTTCCATGCTGTGATATCTAAAGTTATTATCTCCCTCTGTGATACGTAAGTATCGACCTGGACAGCGCTGATAACTTGGATATCTGTATTAAATATCTTATGCTCCACCGGTTTTGGATTGATCTCCCTCTGTGATACGTAAGTATCGACCTGGACAGCGCTCTTCCATACTGGTATATCTAAAGTTATTATCTCCCTCTGTGATACGTAAGTATCGACCTGGACAGCGCTGATAACTTGGATATCTCCTGAGAAAAAAAAAATAAATAAATAAATGATTTTGGGACAAGTAGATGAATACCGAATACGTATGTGAAAACATGATAAAATCATCAAGTTGCTAATTAAATTCGCAAGAATGTGAAAAGCAACAATATTTGATGAAAAGCGAACAAAGGGGATCCTATAAGCTTATGGTAGTTTGTCAAAAATAAGATGCGCCGATTTGACTGTTCAATATGTTGTGAGGTCCTACATGAGTCAATCAAAATATGGTGGGATACATAGCTGTGATCACAAGCAATTATCAAATGGTCATTGACAGACGAGAGGATGTTTGTTTAAGTTTAAAAGGACAAATATACCCATAATCGCATCGGTAATATGCATCGACCAAAAGAAATTATATTGAACTTACTAAGTGCTACAATGTCAGTACTGATCCCATGTTCGGATCTTTCTCACAAAAGGAATGTTCATTATGTCTAGTTTAATATTATATACTCTCTTATTAAGAAAAATCAAAAACATGTGAAAAATCTCGAAAAGTCTCAGTGGATAGTCAAATAAGTCTGTATGATTTCTTATTATAGATCCTTCTCAACCAAAAATATTGTACTTTAAATTTTGTACAGTTGCTTATTTCAGTTTGAATATTATAAAAAAATTCAAAAAGATTTTTATTCTGAGTTATTTTTATTTTTATTCTGCTTTAATGTTGATGAGAAATCATCCAGTGACAGGTAGTCTGATCCCTGTCCCTCCCTGTAAATACTTTAAAAAAAAAAAAAAAATCAAAAAGATTTTATTTCTATTTATTTTTCATTTTATTTAGTTCTGTTTGTTTGAAAATCGATGAGAAATCATCGTGACAGGTAGTCTGATCCCTGTCTATTCCTACTAAATGTTTATCCAGTGTGTAGGAATGAAAGAAAACTTCATGCAGGTTGCTAAATGCTTATCTGCGCAACCGACTGTGCATGAAAGAAAGAAGAAGTGACAAGAAAACCCAAAGATGGTTGTGCCTGATATTTTTCCGTGTGTTTACTAATGTCTTATGATCTATATGTTCTGTAGGAACTAAGCTCTCATTATCGGAAAATGTCTAAGAAAACTAACCAAGTATCAAAAGTTTATGTTTTCTTGCAGGTTCAAAGGCACCACGATCGATGGCAGGGAATAAAAAGTTTAAAAGTTTATTTTTTCAATGTTTTTCCCTCATTCGATCGAATATGTGGCTATTCGATCGAGTAAGTCGATCGAATGAGCCGATTCGATCGAGTCAGTTGTTGTGAGAATGAGAGGTGTTGCGAGCGACTTATTCGATCGAATAGACTCTCATTCGATCGATTGGTCCAATCGAACAAGTCCATTCGATCGAATGAGTCCAGAAATAGTATAAATACTCAGACTCATTTGATCGGTCAGAATTATTCGAAAAATTATCCAGGAAATTTCTCTCAAATTTGTTTACGCGAAACCCTCGTTTTGATCCATTCATCTTATTCAATTTTTCTCGTACATCACTAAAATGTAAGATTTTTTGGATTTTAACCGTGTTTTGATCATGTTTTTGGTCGTTTTAGTTCTCGGAATCGGACATTATAACGAAACACATATTAAACTGTTTTTAACCGTTTAAGTCTTGTAGTTTTATGTTGATACATGTTCATAAACCTCAACCGATGTTATCTATATGTTGGGTATCTTTAAACGATCGAAAAGGTCGATCTGGATTCTTCACATTCTGGGCTGATGTTTGAAGGAGTCGAATCAGTCTATTCGGTCGAACGAGTCTCTTGTTCGATCGAATGAGACTTATTCGATCAGTAGTTCGATCGAATCAGAGGTCAAAGATGATATCTATCTCATTCGACTGTCTGTGATCGAACTAGATCTCACTCGATCGAATGAGTAGCTCACTCGATCGAATGAGTAGCTCATTCGATCGAATCATTGCTCATTCGATTGAACCAGTCCAGAAAGTTTGAAAATGTTAAACGCATTCAGTCTTTTCGATATCTGTTCGTTCTAACACGTTTATGTTTGCAGATAAAATGGCTGAAGTTGCAGAAGTTTTCGTTCCCTTCAAAACATCAATCAAGCACAACATTGTAGCCTTTCTCGACGAAAAGGCAAGCCATGGGAAAGACTTTGCAACAATGATCAAATTCCTGAAACGGTCCAGGATTCACGGACCTATCTCAAGGGTAGTAGAACCCATCATGTCATTTCAACAGGAATTCTGGAGGAATGCCTCGCACGACAAAACTGTTGTGACGTCGGTAATTCGCTCCACGGTTAGAGGGCACGAAATTATTGTATCTGCCCAAATCCTCAGGGAAGTCTGTGGGTTTGTTGATGCTGATTCAGATCCTACTGGGTTACATCCTGCTGGAACCAGAGGATGTTTTGCAAGAATGAAGTACGACGGTGACCTGAATGCCGGTCTACTCCATAAAGCCAATCTATGTCCAGAGTTCAAATATCTGGCACACATGGTGATGCACTGCTTAGGGCCTCAAAGAACAAGTTTTGACAAATTGAGGGAAATCATGCAGTTCACAATGGCTGCATTAGTGATGAACCGCCCCTACAACTTCTCGCAGATGACCTTCAGCCATATGGTGGAAAATCTGACAATAAAACAAGGGGCGGGCGAGAAGTTTCTACAGTACCCGAGATTTGTGCAAATGATCGTCGATAGTCAAGCTCCGGGTCTACTGAAAGAAAATGAGGGTGATGTGGTGAAACTGGACCACATGAAGAACGAAACCCTCAACCGTTTAAAATCTTACAAGGACCGCCCCACAAGACCACCACACAAACGGTGTTTTGGGCACGTGGCAAATCCGTCTTACAAGGCTCCTCCGAAGAGGAAGTGGAGGAATGCCGCCAGTGATTTAGACGTCGAGAACTTACCTTATCAGAAAACCAGCGACGAATCTGACACTGAGGAGGATACGGTACCGGCAGACACCAGAACAGATGCCGAAAAAGAGGCTGATTCATTCTTTAACGTTGAGGTTCTGGATGCTGGTGATGAAGCAAGTGCATCAGATGTGCACTTTGCTGGTGAGGTTAGGGCCGAGGATGTTGCGGGCGAAGAAAGGCCTGCGAAGAGGCAAAAGAAGAAGGTTACAAGGAAGTATCGGAGTTTATTTTCTGATCTCCCACGTCCTCCAACGTTACAATCAGTTGGGACTTCGTCTGCTGCTCCTCCCGTTCAACAAGCACCGCCACCAACACAGCAACCAGCACCACAATCAGCACCACAACCGACTACTCAACCTCAACCAGAAATGTCTGTACCTCCTCAGGTTGCAACAGAACTAGCTGATCTTCACAAGGCTATGATGAAGATGTTCATGTTCAAGATTGAGCAAGAAGAGCTGAATAGACGGCAAGAAGAACAAAATCGACTGAAAGATGAGCAGATTGCCAAACTTCAAGCCGAAAACGACATGCTCAGAATTGAAAACACTCAGCTGAATGCGACTGTCGCCGAACAGGGCTCTTCTATCAAGGAACTACGAGAGTCGAATCTAAGCCTTGAGGCGAAAGTAACAGAATTGAAAGGAGATGTTCTACGTTTGGAAGGTCCAACAAATGTTGATGTGGACACAGACGAACTTGACTCTTCAGATGATGGAGGTGAAGGTACTAAAGAGTGAGTTGAGTGAATGTAGTGAGGATTTAAATGTTAAATCTTGTTAAATGATGATTTTTGTATAAACTCAGTTTCATATGTAATGATATTGTATTTAATGTTTATGATATTACATATGTTTACTTAACATTGTTGTTACATTGTGTTTGTTTAATCAAACAGGTGATGATGATCCGTTTAATGTCCAACCGCTGCAATCAAAAACAGCAGCAGAATTTTTCACGTTTCTACTGGACAATCCAAATGAGCAGCGAAACTTCGCAAGTGGAGACTTGGAAGAAGGTGAAATTTCTCATAACTTCACAGAAGAAGAATTGGAACAAATGTTTGAGTTATCCAACGTAGAAACAGGCAAGTATCTGGCTTTGCCTCCAACAGAACAAACGTCTTCTTCTGCTGCTACACCTGATTCATCATCATCTACGGCCACTGATCCCTCACACGTCGATCCCTCTCAATTTGATGACGTTGAAATGGAAGACTTGTCAAAGGAAGAGTATCCTGAATACTATACGTCTCAAAATGACGATCTTCCTAACTCTGCAAGTTTCTTCCAAAATGTAACAGAGGAGGAAATACAGAAAAAGGCTGAAGAAAGGTCAAACAATATGGAACAGCCTTCTGAAGCGGATCAAGCCGAATTTTTAGAGAAAACCGAGGAATGCAAGAAAGCATTCAATGCTATTCTTGAGAAGATAAGATCCAGACGACAAGCGAAGCCGACCATTCCTCATACAACTTCATATAAGATGAAGGGTCGCAGAACTTCAGGAGAAATTATCGCTTGGGCATGTCTGAAGGATCTTAACTGCGTAGCTGTCAAGAGAGAAAGGGGGGTTGAACACTTTCAACGTATTACTGATTTGAAGACCCTTCCTACTCATGATCTGAACCGTCTGAATTATCTTGATCTGCTATACGCCAACTCATCTCCATTTGCCACGTATTATCAGAATGTGTTGCGAAAAGAGTACAACACAAAATGGAAGATGATCACACCACAAAGGCCGAAAAGATATCTAAGCAAAAAGGAGATCGATCCGATCACCAACAGGCCAAAAGTTATTTTGAAGTACATGCCACCACTCACAATGATGAAGATTCCTCTTAGAAAGATGAAGCAGGACTTCTACAAATCATTCAGGCATTGGTACTATGATGGAAGACTGCATGAGGCAGTTATTGTGCTCAATGACTATGGAAATTGGAGCACAATTCGTATCTTTGATCCAATGTGGCTCACAAATTTGTCACGGGAGGATGTCTATACGTTGTACAAGACAGAGATTCTTTACGCTCCCGAAGATATAGAGCAAGCGTTAACGTACAGAAATGTCATTAGGATTTGCTTTGCCTATGACATACATGCAGGATCAAATTGGAAAGAACAACAGAAGAAGTATGCCCAAGAAACTGAAGATTAATTGTCATGTTTATCGTTTATCTTGTTTCTTGTTGTAATTCAAAGTTAAATCTTCTGGTTGTAATTGTTTTGAATTGAATGAAATATGATTTGGAATATTGTGATAGATTATGCTTTAATGTCAATTTTACAAATCTAATACAATTGTGCTTAAATGTTAATCCAAAATTCCAATTGACAGCGTCTCAGGATATGCGGAACCTATGGTAAGTCTGACTGACTGTACCATTTGATCAAGAGAGAACTCCATGAAGAAAGGAGTTTGTGGATGCAACGTATGCACCACTAGTTTTGAGAAAAGAGAGAGTGAGATAACTCCAAGGGGGAGTTACGGTCGAGCAAGAGAACTCGATTGGTTCAAGCAAATAGAACTGGCTCCAAGGGGGAGTTTGTTAGGACATGAAATGTCACATGTATGTCCCCAGTTCTATCAGGTTGGTTCAACATGAAACCAACGATCGTGAAACCAAGTTAACGTACTGAAAATGTCAAACGAAGCTGATTCGATCGAATCAGTGACTGATTCGATCGAACCAGATCTCATTCGATCGAATGAATATCTCATTCGATCGAATGAGTCTTCGGTATATAAACGTTACTTGGGAAATTTCACAGGAAGCGAGAACAGAATACACACTCACGGACCAGCAGCCTACAGAAACTCTCTCGATTGTTCTTCGTGTTCTTGGTCGTTTCCTCCAATCCTAGGCGTCAAACCCCTTTAGGAATCGTACCTACGTGCCCGTTGATCACCACCGAATCGCCGTGTTAGAGGATTCTGCACTCTAACACGTTGCCCCGTGAATCGTTGGGAAACCGAGTCCCGAATCGGTCCTACAGTGTCCCAATTGATTACATCTGAAACAACTCCTGTATTCAACTTTCTTATCAAAAGTTGTCTTAGATGTTGAGGCTGTATTACTTCCCGTTTGTCTCACATATGGTGGGACATACTGGTTTAGTGGAGACTTCTTTTCAGGTGTTTTCTTTTTCTCTCCACTTTTTGGTAACACTTCCTCTTGTTTTGTCTCACTCGACTCGGATGACTTGTCCGAGTTTGATGAGACAGGACTCGGAGCAGAAATCTTAACACTAGTAACAGGCTTACTTGTTTCGCCTTTACTAACTTCTGGTTCTCTAATCGTTACCTTAACTGGAACTGTCTGACCATAGTCAACATCCACAGATTTCTGATTACTAGGGTCATAAGTGTAATTATGATTGAAAGGTGGTGGAACTTCATGATAACCAATTCCTCCCCTTTTTGGGGAACCTTGATCACTAACTAGGTGATCAAGTATAGCGGAGGAATTTCTGAATTGCTCAAGTTTCCTGTTAAGTTTCACCACTTTCACCTGGTGATCAGCTATCTGTTTATCCCTTTCAGCTATTAGTTTGGTTTTCTCTTCTAGTACTTCATAGCTAAGATCAATCACTTGAATTTTTTCAGCAAGCTTTGCTTTAAGACTTTTAATATCTTTCTCACTAGCTTTAATTTTTACTTTGTAACTATTTTCTCTAGCTTTAGTGAAATGATGATCTTCTTTTAATGTTTTAAATTGCGCATCCAAACTAACAAACTGATCAGTTATAGTTGTCAGTTGTTCAGACAGATGTTCACACTTAGTACAAGGGAGTTCGGTACTTACCTCGGAGAGCTGGTCTGCCACATCTTCCATGTAAGCTTCATTTTCGCCAGTTCCCTTCTCACTATCTGCAGTTTCGATGTTTGCCAAATTGGCCTGTTCAAATACTTCTTCAACAAGCAGTTTCCAGTTGTACTCCTCATTCTGTCTGGAAATCATGGCTCTATAGTCATTACCACTACCACTCTGCTGTGTAGATCTGTTTTGACTGCGTTCTACACGTTCATTTTTGCACTCTTTTGCAAAGTGGCCATTCTGCTGACAGTTGTAACAGCGAACCTTCGACTTATCAAACCCTGGCCTCTCACCGACAAACTTCCTGCCAGACTTCTTCATGAACCTCTTAACCCTTCTCACAATCATAGCCATCTGCCACTGCAGATCCATCTCCTCCAGATCATCAGCATCGATCTGATCATAGTCTTCATCCAAAATTGCAGGATCAACAATCTTACCCTGAATGTAATTCTCATACTAAGCAATAAAATATACATAGAGAGCAAACTGCTGTTCAGCAGATTTAACACTCATGGGAATCTTCGAGTAGTTGTTGTTCGAAACACTTGAGGAAAAACTACTCTTGGTCGCTTGAGGTTGAGAAGCATTTGATCCTCCAGCTACAAAGCACACATCACCGTTCATGTTGAGAGATACATGTCCTTCATGTGTTGAGCTAGCGCCTGACTCTCCCTTAGAGTAATAAGCAGATGATTCAGTTTTCGAACTTGATCCTGAGTTAACCTTTGCACCATACATACCCGGATCTTGAACCTGATCGGTAGGTGTCTCCTTTCATACCATGTTCAGTTCAAACGTTCTTAGCTTGTTAACTGCTGTCTCTAGGTCATAGTCAGCAAAGTCTTTGTCTTCTCTCATCAACACAGTATACATCTCCCATTTCGGTGGGAGAGCATCAAGAAGCTTTTCAACAATCTCATCTTCTTTGTAAACAATTGAATAGTTGCTGAGTTCAGTCATCAGATGATAATATCTAGTGATGATATCATCAAGTGATTCATTCTTCAGATACTTGAAGACCGAGAATTGGGTTTTTAGAAGTTTAATCTTCGATGCACGAATTCCCACATTTCTTTCAAACCGGTTTTCAAGCACTTCCCAAAGCTCTCTGGCAGTTTTATACTTTCTGAAAGTGTGCAGAATCTCTTGTGGAAGAGCCATTGTAATTACTGCATGAGCTTTGCTTTCGGCCTCATACATTTTCTTCTCTTCTTCTTCCATCTCTTTGTATTTCTTGATCTGATCACGACCCTCATACTCAGCAGTAGGTGGAATGTAACCATCTTGTATGCACACCCACATCTTAGCATCTTGGTACTTGACATATTGTTCAAAACGATCTTTCCACGCTACATAATCGGTTTTCTTAAGCATCTTCGGTGCCTTTTTAGCCAAACCCGCTTCCACTTCCATCTTAACTAGTTCCGTAATGTTTATTGAAGACATCTTTCACGAAACCCAAAAAAACTCGAAAAATAAAAAAATTATTTTAAACAGTATTGTAGGCGAAGTTGTGGATAACTTCGCTTAAGTCTGAACTTCGCTGATTATGAACTTCGCTTCCTTTTTAAATTCGCCTGATTCGGCGAAGTTGTGAATAACATCGCTTAAGGTAAGCGAACTTGTGAAGTAGGCGAAGTTATGGGTAACTTCGCTTGAGATAAGCGAACTTGAGAAGGTAGGCGAAGTTGTGGATAACTTCGCTTAACCTTATATCTTCGCTGAAACCCTACGAACAGTGACGGCAACTTCGCCTGATGAACACAATGAATATGCAGGTTTGATTTCTGGATTTTACGAGGTTTGTGAAGGTGTTATGGGTTGTTTATGATTGTAGGAGATGAGTATGACACAAAAACTCAGAAAACTCGTCCCGCGAATAGTCGAACGGAACGATTTCTACACCCACGTGATAATCCCGAACCACACAATCGAGCAAAAGCTCTGATACCAATTGTAGGTTCCCAGCCGGATCTACACGAGATATCGTTTTCTACGTAGGTGCGGAATCCCTACGTAAGACGTTACGAGTATAGAAAACAATACGAGCTAACACACGATACGATAATCAAACACACGTTGTATTCCAACCGTAAACACGTGATACTATGATCACTGAATACAAACTCTCTGACTCGAATACACGAATAACAAAACTGAATCCCTCTCCTCAGCCGTAACCTAGCTGAATATATAGGCGACAACTTCGCCTGGTAAGTTCAGGCGAAGTTGTTCCTAACTTCGCTTGTTCCACAAGTTAGCCTATAACTAGCGAACTTGTGATAACTTCGCTTACATACAAAACTCAAATCTAACTAACACGATTACAGACACTCGACACTGAACTACTGACATCATGCACCAACACACATATTGTCAAGGAAAGTATGTAAATGACAGGTATGTTATAGTAGCACGAATGTAGGGAACCGACCCTAATAATGTCGGCGAATGAATGGAACCGACCCTAATAGTATCGGCGAATGTAGGGAACCGACCCTAATAATATCGGCGAACGTAGGGAACCGACCCTAATAATATCGGCGAAGGTCATAGGACGGAATGCTCTTTAAAACGTATATGTATGAATGAAAGTATGTATGTAAGTATGAAGGAAAGAATGAAAGTACGTATGTATGTAAGTATATAAATAAATATGAAGTATGTACCTTCGGGTGCATATGTCAGTATGTGAATGTATGGTATGTCGTTTGATTAACTAGAACTCACTCAGCGTAGCTGATTTTTAGTATGCACGCAGGTGAGTAGAATGAGGCAACTTGCTTCATGGGAAGCACATGGCATGGATTTGAAGACACTGGCATCTCAATGAAGTGTTATGTTATGATGTTTTAAAAGACAATGTTTTAAGTTTAAATGATTTGAATGTTCGTTAATTACAAGAATGATGGATATGTAATATATTGGTTGAAGTTAATTATTTCCGCGAAAGTTTTAATTAACTCTGATATTCAGAACTGTGTTTATGAGTAAATCCAACGTTAAAGTGAGGCACCGGTAACGGGGCCTTACATTCGTTACTTCATAATGAATTGACATCCATAACGAATTGGCCTTTATAATGAATGACCCCTTTATAACTAATGAACCTTCTAACGAATGTGGGTTCATTCATTTTTTCTCCGTAGCGAAGGACATAACGAATTGCTTAACGAATTGTTGTTAATTCGTTATTCTTCCATTAACGAATTAGGGTTAGGTCAGAGAATGTTAGAATATTCTCTGACATTCCCTTTAACCTCGTACGCCGTTTTCCGGCGCCGCCTCTCCGTCGTCGTCATCATCGGAAAAGCGAGATCTCACTCATTTTCCACCGTTTTCACCGTTTTTCGTCCCGTTCGATCCAGATCTAAGCTAGGGTGAACCCTAAGCTCATCTTTTGATCGGTTTATACCCGATTAAATCCTGATCTCGTGAATTTAATGGTTTAGGATGTCGGCTCGTCGTTTCGCGACTAGATCTAGTGGGTTTGGATCCATATAATATCATAACGTTATTACCTCGGATCGATGCTCGGGTCTCCTTGGTTATTACAGCTAGAGAGAAGAGAAAGATGAGAGAGAGCTTAAGTGTGTGTTTTTGATGGTATATGGAACGGGTGGAATGAAATAATCAATGATTAATTATGGTATTTATACCATGGTTCATGGGCTTAAGCCCATGGTCTTTCTTCTTTCCTTATTTACCCAAGTCCATTACCCACATTTATTTAACCCAACACAAGCCGAACTCATAATATTATATTAATATTTTATTAACCGAAACAGGAAACGGGATGTTACAAAAAAACCTTTTCAAATTTCAAAAACAAAGTCTGCTTGAGCAAGCTATTGAACCTAATTTTGCTCGTAATAAAGTATACTCGAGGAAAAACCTGTACTGGCTCTAATGAATGGTTTAAGTATACTTGAGAAAAAACAGTACTCGTTGTAACATCCCAATTTTTCCGTTCGTTTATTAATAATAATAAAATATGATAGTATGAGCAGGCTTTTTAGATGGAATTAATTATGGACCAAAAGGGAAAGATGGGCCTTAGGTCCATGGGCTTAAGGGAGTACAAATACCCCTTAAATCCTAATCCTTTCCATTTTTATCCATCTCTACACCATAGCCTACACCTTGATAAACACACACAAACATTATCCAAATCCCGAGCCAAGATCCGAAGGTGGAAACCAGAACCCGTTGGTGCTAGATCGTTGTGACGGACCAAAACAACATCAAGACTTGACCGTGTTCGTAAACCTACTCATTTAAGGTACGTTTATATTGAGAACTTATTCGTTTAAGTTTGGATTTAGTCTAGAAATCATAGATCTGTTTTAGTATGGTAAAAACGAATCCATCGAAGCTAAACTTACTGAAATTGATTACGGTTTGATAGGCTAATTGTTAGCATTAAGACCCGTAATATATATACATAAATCGCACCATGTAAACCCGATGTTTTGAACGATTTAATGGTTAGGGTTTATAGGCGCTGCATAGACGATTCCAATGATACCTAAATCATGATATTTGGTTAAGAAACGAAGGAGTATTGCAAATCTAATACCTGTTGACTCTTATTTGTTCTTATCAATTTTGACTTTGACCTCTGAGTCAAAGTCTGGATAAGAACAAGGATGATTCGTTATAATTGGTCAATTCATTACGCGTTCATAACGAATGGGACGCGTTCGTGTGACTTGATAACGAATGAGCCTTTAATTCGTTATCTACCCATTCATTACATTAAGATAACGAATCAGGTCACGCCAAGATAACGAATTAGGCTAACGAACTGAGATAACGAATCAGAATGATGAACCAGGTGATAACCAGATAATGAATTAGCTAACGGACCGGAGTAACGAAGCAGCTAACGAACCAATTGACGAATCGGACTTAATTCGTTATAGCAAATGGGTTAACGAACTAAGATAACGAATTAAGCTGGATAACGAATTAGAATGTGATCTGATAACGAATTAGAGTGTGATCTGATAACGAATTCGACTTAATTCGTTATAGCAAATGAGATGGAGATTTAGATAATAATTTAATATCCTAATGGAAAATGTGATAAGACAATTAATAGAAATAAAATTTTTCCAAGCCGACCTGGCGGCTCGACCCCAGCCAGGGGCTCTGCCCCTTGGACCCTGCTAGGGTCTGCCGCCCCTAGAACCCCGCTGCCATGGGCGCTGCCCCCGGACCCCCGTTCGTTGAGGGTAATAATTAAACTAGAAACGTGATATGGAGAGTGATAGTAATCAATACGCATAATTGTTATACAGTTAGCCGTGCACAGCCAAAGAAAGGATTAACCATTAACGGAAGAAGTAACCGAGTTCAGGTGAGTTTCTAGCCCCATTTTCTTGTTATGTTTTCTGAGCTGTGTGCATACTCGATGTGATAGTTAATACACTTCCCTTAAGTGGTAAGTGTATGCTTTATATAATTCATGTATGATGGTTGCTTGACGGTGCGTGAACGATATTCGGATATTGCATGTACCGCTAGGTGGTAGTTAAAGATATGATTGATATATATGATGTATGAATGATGTATGTACATTATGTTGGTAGTACGTGAACGATCTTCGGATATTGCATGTACTACCAGGTTATAAATAAGGATATGAATATTAAATGTAAAGTAAGAATGATTGCTTGTCGATGCGTGAACGATCTTCGGATATTGCATGTATTGCCAAGAATAGTGATTGTCTCCTTATATGGATATTAAATAATAAATTATGTACGTGAACGATCTTCGGATATTGCATGTACTGCCAGGTTATAAATAAGGATATGAATATTAGATGTAAAGTAAGAATGATTGCTTGTCGATGCTTGAACGATATTCGGATATTGCATGTATTGCCAAGAATAGTGATTGTCTCCTTATATGGATATTAAATAATAAATTATGTATGGAGTTCCCTCTACGGATAATATATATAGTGTTCCTTGAATGGAAAGCGTAGTGTTCCTTTAATGGAAAGCATAGTGTTCCTTTAATGGAAAGCACAGTATTCCTTCTATGTAAATATATAGGATGTTCCTTCTATGGAAGTATATAGAGTGTCCTTCTATGGAGAATTTATACAGAGCTTCCTTCTATGGAGAATATATAGCATGGGCAATAGCATGGTTCTTTTAATAGATATTATGTGTCATTCCTCTTATGGATATTTATACAAGGTTAAGATATTAATATGTATCTTCGGATATGTATGTATATGAATGTATTTGTATGTATAGAATGATGTATGATTAACTAGAACTCACTCAGCGTAGCTGACTTTTAGTATGCACGCAGGTGATTTGACTAGAGAGTTGGCATGAGGATGGCACATGGCATGGATTGAATGGCTGGCATCTAAAGATAGCGGAAAGGATGTTTAAATATGATGTTTTATGTTATAGACTTAAAGAAAAGATTAAATGTTTTGTAATAATCGGTTAAAGTTTATATTCCGTGAAAGTTTTAATAAACTCTGATTTGGAAGAACGGTGTTTACGAGTAAATCCGACGTTAATGTAGGGCTACCGGGCCTTACACTCGCAATATCTAATTATTTTCAAAATAAACTAAGTATATCATGAGTATACTCGAATAACAAAGTTTACTCAAACATACCCAAAATCATCAAGTATGCTTACCTTCCCCATTTTAGCCATATAACAACGTCTTTATTAGAGTATAAGTAACATGATGGAAGATTATAACATAATTTTTCTGCAGTGTTCATGAAAGTTTTTTACTGCAATATTAAATGACATAAATAACCTCATTCTTGGTTAATTAACTTACAATTGTTAAATTGTATGATTTAAACACAATAAACAACTAACATATATTGATATAAGTTTATTATAGTATAAGTAAAATTACGGAAGATTATAACATGATTTTTCTACAGTGTTGATGAAAGTTTTCTACTGCTATATGAAATTACATAAATAACCTCATTGTAGGTTAATTTACCTTATAAATGTTAAATTGTATGATTTAAACAAAATAAACAATTAGCATATTATCCTAATGGTAATTTGATTATGAGATTATGCTTGAAAACATTTAGCTGAATAATTGGAATGCAGACTTGCTTTAAAACATTTATAAATAACAAAGAAACTAAAAACATGATGATATAAAATCCCAGTTTTTAATACAAAAGTGTGTAAATCAATAACTGTGTTTAAACTATCTAATGATAATTTGATTATAAGATTATGTAAGAAAATATTTAACTGAGTAATTGGAACGCATACATGCTTTGAAACATTTATAACCATAACAAAGAAACTAAGAACATATGATAATATAAATTCCCAGTTTTAAAACAAAAGTGTGCAAATCAATAATTATGTTTAGACCAGACGAGAAATCAATGAAAGAAACAATAAAAAAAATAGTGTGTTAATAATATAGTCGTTTAGTAAGTCAGAATGAGACAAATATAAAGAACCTCAAACACCCCCTTAGAGTAGGAGACAATATAGTTTGAGAATGAGGCGGGGTTTGGTATCCGGGTTTGGTTAGAAAAAATAATGACTTTTGTGGCTTCCTATTAAATAACCACATGTGCCGTTCTAAAACAAAAAATTAAATAACCACATGTGATGTGTGGAACCCTTACAATTCATATAACAATCTCACTTCTTTCCTACCGGTACTTACTTCCACTTGTCTAATACCATGGAGAATGCAAACAATACTGCCAAAAACTTTTCAAAATTTAAAAATAATGTATGTTCGAGCAAGCTATTGAACCTATGGTTGCTCGTAATAAAGTATACTCGAGGAAAAAGTTTACTCGCTCAGATTAATTGTTTAAGTATATTTGAGTAAAAATGTATTCGCTACAATTAATGGTGATGAAATTTTTCTACTACAATATTAAATGACATAAATAACCTCGTTCTAGGTTAATTAACTTACCCCCTTTGTGTTTGAAAGTGTGATTTAAACGCATTTAGTCGTTTATTTTAAGAATACTGCCAAAAACCTTTTCAAATTTCAAAAACAAAGTCTGCTTAAGCAAGCAATTGAACCTAATTTTGCTCCTAATAAACTATACTCAATGAAAAACTATACTCGTGTAGGTTCCCAGCCGGATCTACACGGAAGTATCTCGTACTACGTAGGTGCGGAATCCCTACGTACGACGATACGAGTGTAAGATGTAAACTACATTAATACCGAACACGAACACACGTTACAATACCCAAAAGACACGTTGTATTGCAACCTTTCAACACGTGACAAAACAATCACAATTACACGTTCTTGAATCTATCTCTAAAACAAGCAGTAGCCAAGGCATATAAAGCCTTCGACAACTTCGCCTAACAGACTAGGCGAAGTTGTCAATAACTTCGCTTGTCCACAAGTTCGCTTATATTTGGCGAACTTGTGAGACAACCTATACAAACCAAAACAAAACAAACTAACACAATTACAGACACTAGATACTGAACTACTGACATAATGCACCAACAGACTCCCCCTTGGCAGTAGCTTCATATCTCTATCTTCAATCACTTGTCTTGTAATCCCAAAAATCTCGAGTCACTCGTCTTCAAGCATGAACGCCTTCTCTGACACAAACGGAAACTACTCTCTGATATTTCTTGGCTTCATCTTTCCATGCAGGAATATAGAATATCTTTTTCTCGTCTAGCACCTGCAAGTCAGCTTGAGACAAATTTACCAAGTGCATAGGATCATACACTCTCAGCACCTCTTGTTCATCTTCATCCTCCATAACCGCTTCAGCTGTTTGACTATCGACATACCACCATTTCAGATTCTTTAAGACATCCTTGGGCATTTGTTTCATCGGCACTTCTTTTAAACACCGGATAGGCTTATACTTCATTACCATCCAAGGTTTGCCATCAACTCTCATTCCTCTGTCTATATCTTCAACAAGCTTCCCTTTCTGCGGCTTTAACAACTCGAACTTTTTCTCTTTTATACTTTCTTTCCACACGATCTTCCCAATAATCCTAGCCATATCGTCATCACTCTTGTTTATCAACCCCAACTTGGCCAAATCCTTCACCTCACATTCAGGTAAGGTATTCAACGATCTCAACAACCTCTTAAAGTACTGAATCCCATCAAAGCGTTTAATCACAAATAGCCTCAACTGCTCATCATATAACCAGCATATAATACCCTTTTTCGATTCAGCATACCCTTTGATATTATAACTCTTTTTAAACATAGTTGGAACCGCTGGCTTCTTTGACTTTACGAACCATTGAGCGTAGCCTTCTTTCCATCTCGGCTGCTCTTCCCATTCAGACTCATCAATTTCCATATCTTGACCCACATTTGCCTTATCAACTTCTGGGATATCATGTTCTACATTGTCCTCCACAATCTCTCCCTCTTCAATCTCACTGTCAATCACAATCTCAGCTCCTATCTTTTCAATTTCCTCAACCGGTAATACATCGTCGTCACCTACAGTATCATCATCCAACATCTCCTCTTCATCCACTACCACCACATCATCACCCCCTGATCCACCTGTTGCACCAGTTGACTCCCCCTGAGATGTGGAAGTCCCAAGAGTTTGTTCAGTTCTTGGCAACTGTAGGTTCCCAGCCGGATCTACACGGAAATATCTCGTTCTACGTAGGTGCGGAATCCCTACGTAAGACGATACGAGCGTAGAAGCGATATACGTTAAACACAAGCAAACACACGTTACAATACACAAAAGACACGTTGTATTGCAACTAATAACACGTGATATTCAATCACCAATTACTCGTCCTAAATCGTTAATTACAAAATAAGCCGTAAACAAGAATATATAGTTATCGACAACTTCGCCTAACAGGCTAGGCGAAGTTGTTGATAACTTCGCTTGTCCACAAGTTCGCTTTTAACAGGCGAACTTGTGAGACAAGTTCGCTTAAACATCAATACAGACCAACAAACACTATTATAGACACTTGATACTGAACTACTGACATCATGCACCAACAGACTCCCCCTTGGCAGTAGCTTCATATCTCTATCTTCATTCACGTCTCTCGTAATCCCAAAACTCTCGTATCTCCCGTCTTCAAGCATGAACGCCTTCTCGTACACACACTGAAACTACTCTTTGGTATTTCTTGGCTTCTTCTTTCCAAGCAGGAATGTAAAATATCTTTTTCTCGTTCAGCACCTGCAAGTCTGCTTGAGACAAATTCACTAAGTGCATAGGATCATACACTCTCAGCAATTCTTGTTCATCTTCATCCTCCATCACTGCCTCAGCCGTTTCACTATCAACGTACCACCATTTCAGATCCTTTAGCACATCCTTGGGCATTTGTTTCATCGGCACTTCTTTTAGACACCGGATCGGCTTATACTTCATTATCATCCAACGCTTGCCATCAGCTCTCATGCCTCTGTCTTTATCTTCAACTAGCTTTCCTTTCTGCGGTTTCAACAGCTCGAACTTTTTCTCCTTTATGCTTTCTTTCCAGACTATCTTCCCAATAATCCTAGCAATGTTATCATCACTCCTGTTTATCAACCCCAACTTGGCTAAGTCCCTCACCTCACACTCAGGCACAGTATTCAACGACCTCAACAATCTCTTGAAATACTGAACTCCATCATAGCGTTTAATCACAAAGAGCCTCAACTGCTCATCATATAACCAGCAAATAATCCCCTTTTTCGATTCAGCATATCCTTTGATGTTGTAACTTTTCTTGAACATAGTAGGGACCGCCGGTTTCTTAGTCTCTACGAACCACTGAGCGTAGCCTTCTTTCCATCTCGGCTGCCCTTCCCATTCAGTCTTATTACATTCCGTATCTTGACCCAGATCTGACTTTTCAACTGCCGGAATTTCATGCTCAATATTATCCTCCACAATCTCTCCTTCTTCAACTTCATTGTCAATCACGATCTCAGCCCCTATCTTCTCGATCTCTTCCAACGGTAACACATCATCATCACCTATAACATCATCATCCAAAACCTCCTCAGCATCCACTACCACCACATCATCACCCCCCGATCCGCCAGTTGCACCTGTTGACTCCCCCTTAGTTGTGGAAGTCCCAAGAGCTTGTTCAGTTCTTGGCAACTCTCCACCTGCATCTTTCGATGCATTGGGATCATCGTCTCGATCATTTCTCTTCTTCGTCCTCAGCTCGTCACCCTTACAGCTCGTCTCCCCCTAAGATGCCAAAAACTGTTTCAAGGCATCAAAAATTTTACCATGCTCAATCAGGAGGGACGACTGAATTTGATTCTCTGCAACGAGGCGCTGAATAGCGTGAGTCTGGATCAGATTTACTCTTGACTGTTCTGCCACGACATTTTCAAGAGCTGCTATTCTTTCCGAGTCGGATAGGGTTGCGTCGAAATCAAACCTCATATGTGAAATGTCTTGAGCGTACGGAGGAGGGATTCCCAAGGTAACCGGCACATCAGAAACAGGTGGAAACGTAACCGCAGGTGGTATCGTAACAGACAACCCTGCAGTGGCAACAATCGTCGACTCAACAAACCTTGCAACGACCTCCGATGGAGTAAGAGTTGGAGGGGGCAAGGACACAATCTCTGGAGCCAGGAGTTGAAATGTAGTGGGTGGTATGCCAAAGGAAGATGAGGTAGTCAACACGGCAACACCCGAGGTGATCGGTCCTGTAACTGTCAATGATGTAGGGACCATAGTCATACCAGACAGTGCGGGTGGAGAAAAACGAACCACCCTCGAGCTCTCACCAGCTCCCGATCCTTCACGCGTTCTCGCCCTTCTCGCCCGGCGAACCAACCGATGCAAATCCTCCTCAAAATCTGATTCACTATCATCTGTGTCTCTCTTTCTCTTCCCATGAATTCTTTCTTGAATAATCAAAATCTGTCTTGCTTCAGCCACATCATCGTTTGAGGAATCAGAATCAGTTCTTTCAGACACAGCTACAGTCGTAGCTACCATCGACACATCCACACTCGTAACCTGTGCAGACGAGACATGTACCTCTTCCTCTGGATCAACACGTTCCATATCGAAAAATCCTTGGCCGCCAAAAGCAGCTTCAAGGTCGACGTGTTCCTTCGGTGCCACAACAGGTGGTGGTTGAGGTGCACCTGCCTGTTGCGGTGCCGGATCCCGAAACTCGTCCCCACGAGCTGCAACATACTCCGGGTTGATCAAGTACCCAAATAACGGAGTATGTCGAGGACGGAGCTCTGGTTTACTTCTGGCACTTGACGATCTATACTGGGCAAAGATCCTCTTGCTGACACTCTCCACATATCGAATCGGACGGCGCTGAGGTAACGTGGGAGCCACGTGATTCAAGATCATTTGAAGGAATCTTGGGTACATCAAGAATCTCTCACGCGCCACCACTCGTCTTTGACGGTCTATCTCATAGAATACCATCTGACTGAAGCTATAACGCTTGTTGTAAGTCAGTGCAGTCATTGCCGACTGCATGGTCGCACCCATTCCATTCGTACCAGCATTTCTGCCCGACATGCACACGATTATCACGTGCATGAGAAAGCGTCATTGATCTAACAGAAACCCCTTGCGTCTCTGAGTATCCCCCAATGGACCAGAATAGCCCATTCTTAGAAAAGCACCATCTCTGAATGGAGCCACGAAATCTGTAGGATCATCTCTTGTTTCATCCCCTAACTGCAAAGCAACCCGTATCTGTTCTGACGAGAACTACACTTCCTGATTGTTAACTGTTGCACGCATAACTGGGGGCTCTACTCTGCAATCATATTCAACTGTCCGCCAGAAATCTTCTATGTTTGGTAAAGAGATGGGCAGTGTTGTAGTAATGGCATGGAAGATACGCGAGCGGAGAAGAAACGTGATGATCTTGCGAAAATCATCAACACCGCTTGCATCCGGGTCCAAAGTAATGTACATATTATGCCCCGGGAAAAACTGACGATTGTTATCTCATCCATCGTCACCACCAGCACCACCGGCTCCTGCTACTGCTGTCATATCTGCACCACAAACAGTCTAAGTTAGAGAATCGTCAAGGCAGATCGTAACTTCGCTTGTTACCATGAGCGAAGTTATGATTGTTTCTGTATAGGCGAAGTTAGTGAATGGGCGAAGTTGTGAATAACTTCGCCGTAACCATAACTTTGCTTATAACAGTTAAAAATAAAATTATAAAGGTCAGGCGAAGTTAATGACAACTTCGCTTGACCACAACTTCGCCTCTTGTGATGATAAACAATTAAATCAACAGGCGAAGTTAAGCGTTAGGCGAAGTTAAGGATAACTTCGCCTAAACTGTAACTTCGCCTGAATCTGAAGCGGCAACAGATTAGACGGCCAAACGAGGTGTATTTGGTTAATTAGGAGATTGAGAACTCTGCAAAACATGTTTTTAAGTAGATCAAGACGATCAAGTTGATTACGACCACGTAATAACAGGTTTGAAAATCGGGTGGTGAAAGTTTGTATGAACGGGTCACGAATCAGATCAAAATACACTTTGATTAACGCCATTGACATGGATTATAAGTTATATCGACACTACACACCTTGAACACGGATTGAAATCGAAGAAAGATAACACAAATTGAATCAAAAGGTAACTTCGCGTGACTGTAATGATACTAAGTTCGCTGGTTTATGAAAATAATAAAGTGTTTGACCAGAAAAATCCTTTATATAGGGTCAAAGTTATACAGGCGAAGTTAGGGTTAACTTCGCTTATCCCTTAACTTCGCCTGTTTAACAAGTTCGCCTGTGTTAACAACTTCGCTTGATATAAATGTTACACAACAAACCCTTATAATTAGAACGTTATGCCATTGACTTTTAAAACTTCCTTTAAAGAGTAAAATGTTACGATCAACTACCAAGTAACCAGGTATAAAACCATAAAACGACATAAGTAAAATAAAATCTTAGAAATAAAATACACAGGATCAAATTTCAGTCTTGCCAGTGACTAACATGTTTTAGAAAAGATCCAAACAGGAATCATACTAATTAGATGGCTGTCACATAGATCCATGTTCAGCTGTATTATGACAAAGAAACAGGTAGTAAGCAGGTAAATAACTTAGTATGGTTTTCATCGCTTCTGTGATACGGGTTAGGTTCAATTAAGCTCAAAATATAAATGGGCAACACATCAGAGAATGTGATGTCTCCTATCTCTTCTCAAAGCGTATTTGGCTTTCCCCAAGTCACCTCGAGTTGACCTCGACCCGTAGTGTCTGATTAAGCTGTAAATACATCTCGATATTCATCTCGTTCTCGGTCTTGCCTCTTGATTGATAAGTATAACATAATAGACTTCAGAAGGCTTAAATAATAATTTTTTTTTAAAGATTTCCATAGCCGTAAACAGTAGACTACTGCAAGTCCCGAATCTGGATCACTGCAGTTTCTTGACACACTATCTTCTCAGGAATCAGATGACTCACGGGCTCGTGTATGACTGGGTAATCGCTTTTCTGCCTATCATTCGGAAAGATATATATGAAGACATGCACAACTCTTAATGAGTTTCCACTTAAAATCGAGGAGAGTTAGTTAGTATCACTTCTACTTTTACGCACCATAAAAAGCTACCATAACATACAATGACTGTTCTAGAGTCTTTTAGGCCTAATAACTTCACTAGTTAAGCACACAGAAATAGTTTGTGTATCACTTTCCAAGGTTGGATCAATTTTCATATAAACATTGTATAGACACTTCTTACGAAGTAGTAGACTTGAAAAATTATTTCATCTCCCTTAAAAATATTTTAAATTCTATCACCCCGATCAAGTCAAAGTCTTCAGGTAAACGGCTATCCTGAAGATCCAATGGATCAGCTGGACCGACCACATACGAGTATGTGTCCTTCTAACTAAGTATGAACGACTAATTTTCAGCGAAAGAATAAAAACACATCATAAACCGCCCCGGTCACTTTCAGTCAGTTGGTTAATGGCTATCCTCATAATCTACTGGTAGAAGTGAGGACCAAACACATCCGAAGATATGTCCTTCAAACTGAAGCAATCGACATAATTCTAAGCGATAGTGACGTTTTTTTTTTAAATATGTAAGTAAAAGCGAAAAATATGGTTACTCGGGATTGATCATCCCATTAAGCTCAACAAGGTTTTGAAAACGAGTTCTGTCAAACGCTTTAGTAAACAAATTAGCGAAATTATCTAACGAATCAACCTTTTCGAGCATTATTAATTTCTTCTCAGCACAATCCCGTATAAAATGATGACGAATGTCAATATGTTTAGTTTTGCTATGCTTTACGGGATTGTTAGTTACTGAGATAGCAGCAGTGTTATCTACACAGATAGGAGTATGAGTGAAATTCATACCGTAATCACGCAATTGTTGTTGTATCCAAAGAACCTGGGAGCAGCAGTTCGATGCTGCCATGTATTCTGCTTCACAGGTAGAGATAGCAACTGAGGTCTGCTTCTTGCACTGCCATAACATTAATCTGCCTCCAAGGAACTGGCATCCACCTGTTGTTGACTTCCGATTCTGATTGCATCCACCATAGTCAGAATCCGTGTAAGGGACCAAATCCAAGTCTCCCCCTTTCGTGTACCACAACCCCAACTTAGGCTTGCCTTTGATATACCGCAATATCCTCTTCACACCCTTCATGTGAGATTCCTTTGGGTTTGCCTAAAAACGAGCACAAAGACAAACTGCAAACATAATATCAGGTCTAGATGCAGTTAAATACATTAAAGAACCTATGATTGCCCAATATTGGGTGGGGTCCACGTCTGCATCACTGTCTGAGTCAGCACCCAGTTTGTGGTTGACGCAAACTGGAGTATCAAATGGAGTGCTGTCCTCCATCTTGAAGCGTTTGAGAACGTCTTGGACATATTTAGTCTGATGGATGAACATCCCATCCTTCTTCTGATCAACCTGCAATCCTAGAAAGAAAGTTAATTCACCCATTGCACTCATTTCAAACCTCTTCTTCATGACTTCTTCAAATTCCTGACACATGGTGACTTTTGATGCAGCAAAGATGATGTCATCCACGTAGACTTGAACCAGAAGAAAGTCTCCTCCTTTTTTCTTAACGAACAGTATGCTGTCGATCTTTCCCCTTTCAAACCCATTCTCAAGCAAGTAATCGGATAAAGTTGCATACCAGGCACGAGGGGCCTGATGTAGCCCATATAGCGCTTTACTTAGCTTGTACACGTGATCAGGAAAGTCTGGGTCAAGAAATCCCGAAGGTTGCTCAACGTACACAACCTCATCGACTTTACCGTTAAGAAAAGCACTTTTCACGTCTAACTGGAACACCTTCATCTCCTTGTGTGCAGCAAATGCCAAAAACAAACGAATCGCTTCCAATCTCTCCACAGGAGCAAACACTTCATTGTAGTCGATCCCTTCTTGCTGATTAAACCCTTTCACAACCAGCCTTGCCTTGTTCCTGATAATTATCCCTTTTTCATCTCTCTTGCATTTGAAAACCCATTTTGTGCCAATCGCATGCACATTCTTCGGTTTTGCAACCAATTTCCAAACCTCCATCTTCTCGAACTGGGCTAACTCTTCTTGCATGGCTTCGACCCACGAGCTGTCTGTTAGAGCCATTTGATAGTTCTTTGGTTCAATCTGGCTAATGAAGCAGGTGTACAGGCACTCGTTAATGATACCTGTTTCTTTGATACTTGCGTAAACACAGGTATCCTCATTCAAGCTTCGTCTTGTTTGTACACCATCAGACAGATCACCTATCACGTTCTCCAAAGGGTGATATTTATGAACTCCAGTAGTCGGAACCGAACTGACTTGCAGATTGTCTTCCAGGTTCGAAGATAGTTCATCAGTGGGTGATTGTTGTTGAGAGTGAAAAGGATTGAAGAATTCGTCTTCAGTAGAGGCAGCAGGGGTGTCGACAGCAGTTGACGAGGAAGGTTGACATTCATCGTACTGCGGTCGTTGCACAAAATTTTCTTCCTCATCATAAAGAATCTGCGTAGCTATTCTCTCATCAACTTCTGCACAATCCAAGTAAGGCAAATTAAAAAATTTAAAAAGCTTATCATAGTCGAAAGCCTCAGTGGGTTCCGTGCTTGGTTTTGGTGGTTTGTAACTTATGATGTTAGTGTTACACACCACCTCAACCTTGCTG
Source organism: Bidens hawaiensis (assembly GCF_021521415.1). Lineage (NCBI taxonomy): Eukaryota > Viridiplantae > Streptophyta > Magnoliopsida > Asterales > Asteraceae > Bidens > Bidens hawaiensis. Next base: position 290,361 of record NW_027491351.1, read on the forward strand.
GTCGATAGATTAAAGACTCGTCTGTTGGGTGTCCCAACAACATATCCGACTAAAATACCTTCGTCGGCTTTCTCACCAAATTTTGAGTTCGTCTTTAATATCGAACATGGGGACCCGAATGGTTCGAGACCATTCAAGTTAGGCTTTCTACCATGCATAAGTTCATAACATGTTTTATTCAATCTTTTAATAGTTAAAACTCGATTAAGGATATAACAGGCTGTTGCAACAGCTTCAGCCAGAACAACACAGGAAGTTTAGCATCAGCCAGCATTGTTCTGGCTCCTTCAATTAACGTCCTGTTCTTCCTCTCAGCCACCCCATTTTGTTGCGGAGTATACGGGGTGCTGTATTGGTGGTCTATCCCTTTCTGTAGGCAGAACATCTCCATCTGGTAGTTTTTGAACTCTGTCCCATTGTCACTCCTGATGTATTTAACCTTTCTCCCCATGATGTTCTCAACCTTGGTAATCAAGTTAACTACCAACTGAACCGTTTCATCTTTTGTCTTCAGGAAATATACCCAAGAATATCGAGAGAAATCATCAGTTATCACCAAGCAGTACGATGTACCACCTAGGCCTTTTACATTCACGGGACCGAAGAGATCCATGTGAAGTAGGTCTAGGGTACTGACTATTGAATTGACCTTCTTGGTGTTATGAGGTTTCTTGTGTTGCTTTCCCTTTTTGCACGATAAGCATTGGTCTTCAAAGTTGAATTTTTTTAAGGGAACACCTAGCACCAGCCCATTCTTGACAATGTAGTTCATTTTTCGAAGATGTATATGCCCCATTCTTCGATGCCATAACTCGGACTCCGATTCAGTTGCTTTTGACAGAAGACATGATTCTTCTGTTGCCATCTCAGTCGACCTCATGTCCATTACATATGTATTCTTTTCCCTTGGAGCCTTCATCACTATCCATGCCTCTGGTATCTTGAAACCAGGATACAGTACAATCGCTTCATTTTTGGTAAAGTGCACAGTGTAATCTTTTTCACAGATCTGAGACACACTCAGCAAATTATGCTTCAGCTCCTCAACGAAATTCACCTTTTCTAACCTCATTTTACCATTAGTCACCATCCCAATTCCAGTAATTCTACCACCACTCTCTCCAGCAAAACTTACTCTACCTCCCTGAACAGGTTTCCATTCGTGTAACAAATTCTTGTTACCAGTCATGCGCCGGGAACAGCCGCTATCCACAACCCATAGATTGTTTGCAGCCCTGTTCAACTGTTCTTGCACGATTAAAGCAAAGGATTAAAATCTAGGGACCCAAGACCTATTGGTCTTGGGTCGATTAAATCTGTTAAAAAGCATCCCGTACTTTGGCTGTCCAAAGTTAGTATTAGAATGATTTCTGTAAGTCCTAAAAGGATACCTTCTTGTAGATTGACTATGAGGCCATCCAAACCTTCGTGAATTAAATGAATTATAACTAGTGGTTTGGTTGTTAACAGGGAAAAACTGAGATCGATTTATTTGAAATCCTGGATTAGTCTAATGTTTGAACTTTGATGAGTTCGTATTCTTACCATTATAGTAATTACTGTTAGTTTTATTCTCAGTTTTCGGAGGCCTCAAACCTCTGAATCTCTGATTCAGAGGGCAATCAGCAATCAGGTGTCCTATTCGATTGCATCTGAAACAACTCCTGTGTTCAACCTTCGTCTCAACAGTTGTTTCAGATGTTGAGGTTGCATTACTACCCGTTTGCCTAACATATGGTGGGACATACGGGTTTAGAGGGGAATTCTTTTTAGTAGGTTTAAATTCCTCTCCACGTCTTAGTAACACTACCTCTTCATTTGTCTCACTAGCTTCGGACGTCTTGTTCGAATTTGATGAGTCAGGACTTGGAACAGAGATCTTAACATTCGAAACAGACTTTGTCGTATCTTTTTCACTCGATTCAGGTTTTTTAATTGAAACTTTGACAGGAACTGTTTGACTAATCTCAACATCAACAGATTTCTAATTACTAGGATCATAAGTATAGTTATGATTATAAGGTGGTGGAACTTCAGAGTATCCAATTCCTCCCCTTTTAACTGGGGAACGTTGATCACTTACGAGGTGATCAAGTATTGCAGAGGAATTTCTAAACTGCTCAAGCTTTCTGTTTAGTTCCACCACTTTCACCTGGTAATCAGCTATCTGTTTATCCCTTTCAGCAATTAGTTTGGTTTTCTCCTCTAACACTTCATAGCTAAGATCAATTACTTGTATTTTTTCAGCAAGACTTGCTTTAAGACTTCTGATATCTTTTTCACTAGCCTTAATCTTTACTGAATAACTATTTTCTCTAGTTTAGTGTAATGATGATCTTCTTTTAACGTTTTAAATTTAGAGTCCAAACTAACAAACTGATCAGTTAATGTTTTCAATTGTTCAGACAGATTTTCACATTGCATACAAGGGAGTTCAGAACTTACCTCAGAGAGCTGATCATTCACCTCTGCCATATAAGCTTGATCTTCTCTTGTCTCCCTGTTGTTTCCTTCAGTTTCGATGTTAACCAAGTTGGCCTATTCGAACACTTCCTCAACCTCCAGATTCCAATTGTATCCCCCGTTCTGTCTGGATACCATTGCCCTATTCTCATTACTTACCCCATTCGGTTGTGCTGGCCTGTTCTGACTACATTCTACTCTTTCATTTGTGCATTCTTTAGCAAAGTGGCCATTCTGTTGTCAGTTATAACACCGGACCTTTGACTTATCAAAACCTGGTCTTTTACCAACGAACTTTCTACCAGTTTTCTTCATAAACCTTTTAACTCTTCTTACTATCAGCGCCATCTGCCGCTGCAGATCCATCTCTTCCAGATCATCAGTATCGATCTGATCATAGTCTTCATCTAAAGTTGCAGGGTTAACAATTTTACCTTTGATGTAATTTTCGTAAGAAGCAATGAAAGATGCATAGAGAGCAAACTACTGTTCAGCAGATTTAACGCTCATAGGCATCTGAGAGTAGTTGTTGTTCGAAACACTTGAAGGAAAACTACCAGTTGTTGCTTGAGGTTTAGAAGAATTTGTTCCACCAGCTACGAAGCATACATCACCATCCATGTTGAGAGTTACATGACCATCATGAGTTGAGTTAGAGCTTGAGTCTCCCTTTGAGAAGTAAGCAGATGATTCTGACTTTGAACTTGAACTTGAAGTAACTTTCGCACCATACATTCCCGGATCCTGAACCTGATCAGTTGGTGTCTCTTTTCGAACCATGTTAAGTTCAAAAGTTCGTAGTTTATTGACTGATGTTTCCAAGTCGATGTTTACAAACTCTTTATCTTCTCTCATCAAGACAGTGTACATATCCCATTTCGGTGGGAGAGCATCAAGAAGTTTTTCCACGATCTCTTCTTCTTTATAGTCAATTGAATAGTTTCTGAGTTCGGTCATCAAGTGATAATACCTTGTGATGATATCATCAAGTGACTCATTCTTCAAATATTTGAACACCGAGAATTGGGTTTTGAGCAGCTTAATCTTGGATGCACGTATCCCCACATTACCTTCATATCGGTTTTCAAGCGCTTCCCATAGCTCTATGGCGGTTTAATATTTCCTGAAGGTGTGAAGAATCTCTTGTGGAAGAGCCATTGTTATCGCAGCATGAGCTTTGCTTTCAGCCTCATACATCTTTTTTTCTTCCTTTTCCATCTTATTGTATTTCTTAATTTGTTCACGACCCTCAAACAAAGCCGTTGGTGGAATGTACCCATCTTGAATGCACACCCACATCTTAGCATCTTGATATTTAACATATTGTTCAAACCGATCTTTCCAAGCAACGAAATCGGTACCCTTAAGCATTTTCGGAGCCTTGGTAGCTGAACCTGCTTCCACCTCCATTTTCACCAGTTCCGTAATATTTATAGAAGTCATCTTTGGAAGAAATACGACGAACACTCAGAGAAAACAAAAATAATTTATTATTCTTAACAGTACAGTAGGCGAAGTTAATGATAACTTCACTTAAGTCTTAACTTCGCTTGATATATCAACTTCGCTTTCTTCACAACTTCGCCTGATGTTAACTTCGCTTGATAACAACTTCGCCTAAGATAAGCGAACTTGTGAGGTAGGCGAAGTTATTGATAACTTCGTTTAATCTTATATCTTCGCCTAAACCCTACATACAGTGGCGGCAACTTCGACTGATGAACACAACGTTTTTGCAGGTTTGATTTTGACGTATTGCGAGGTATTCGAAGGTGTAATGGGTTGTGTTTGATGGTAGGAGGTGAGTAGGACACAAAAACACGGTATTTCAACGTAAACACGTCCGCGAATAGTCGAACGGAACGATTTGTACAACCGTGTGATAATCCCGAACCACACAATCACGAGCAAACGCTCTGATACCAATTGTAGGTTCCCGACCGGATCTACACGGAAATATCTCGTTCTACGTAGGTGTGGAATCCCTACGTAAGACGATACGAGCGTAGAAGCGATATACGTTAAACACAAGCAAACACAAGTTACAATACACAAAAGACACGTTGTATTGCAACTAATAACACGTGATATTAAATCACCAATTACTCGTCCTAAATCGTTAATTACAAAATAAGCCGTAAACAAGAATATATAGTTATCGACAACTTCGCCTAACAGGCTAGGCGAAGTTGTTGATAACTTCGCTTGTCCACAAGTTCGCTTTTAACAGGCGAACTTGTGAGACAAGTTCGCTTAAACATCAATACAAACCAACAAACACTATTACAGACACTTGATACTGAACTACTGACATCATGCACCAACAGCAACTCACCACCTGCACCTTTCGATGAATTGGGATCATCGTCTCTATCATTACTCTTCTTCGTCCTCAACTCATCGCCCTTGCAGGTCATCTCCCCCTGAGATGCTAAGAACAGTTTTAAAGCATCAAAAAGTTTACCGTGCTCAACCAGGAGGGACGACTGAATCTGATTTTCTGCAACAAGGCGCTGAATAGCGTGAGTCTGGATCAGGTTGATTCTTGACTGTTCTGCCACGACCCTTTCAAGAGCTGCTATCCTGTCTGATTCAGATAAAGTTGCATCAAAATCAAACCCCATATGAGAAATGTCTTGAGCATACGGTGGAGGGATTCCCAAGGTAGCCGGAACAACAGAAACAGGCTGAAAAGTAACCGCAGGTGGTATTGTAACAGATAACCCTGCAGTAGCAACCAAAGTCGACTCAAAAAATCTTGCAACAACCTCCGATGGAGTAAGAGTAGGATGTGGCAAGGAAACAATTTATGGAGCCGAAAACTGAAAAGTAGTGGGTGGAATGCCAAAGGAAGATGATGTAGTTGTCACGGGAACACCCGAGGTGATCGGTCCTATTACAGTCATCGATGCAGGGACCATAGTCATACCAGATAAGGCGGGTGGAGAGAAACGAACTACCCTCGAGCTTTCACCAGCTCCCGAGCCTTCACCTGTTCTGACCCTTTTCGATCGACGAATCAACCGATCTAACTCCTCCTCAAAGTCAGATTCACTGTCATCTGTGTCTTTCTTTCTTTTTCCATGAATTCTTTCTTGGGCGACCAGAATCTGTCTTGCTTCAGCAACATCATCAGCTGAGGAGTCAGAGTCGGTTCTTTCATAATCAGCTACAGACGTAGCTACCATCGACACATCAACACCAGAAACCTCCGCTACGGACGGTAACGTAGGAGCCACATGATTCAAGATCATTTGTAAGAATCTTGGATACATCAAGAATCTTTCACGAGCTACCGCACGTCTCTGACGATCTATTTCATAAAACACCATCTGACTGAAGCTGTAAGGCTTTTTGTAAGTCAGTGCTGTCATAGCCGATTGCATCGTTGCACCCATACCGTCCGTACCAGCCTTACGACCTGACATGCACACGATCATCACATGCATGAGAAAACGCCATTGATCCAACAAAAATCCCTTACGCCTCTGAGTGTCACCCAATGGACCGGAATAGCCCATTCGTAAAAATACACCATCTCTGAATGGAGCAGTAAAGTCTGTAGGATCATCTCTAGTTTCATTCCCAAACTGCAAGGCGACCCTTATCTATTCAGATGAGAACTGCACCTCCTGATTGTTAACTGTGGCGCGCATGACTGGGGGCTCGACTCTACAATCATATTCTACCATTTGCCAGAAGTCTTCAATGTTCGGCAAAGAAATGGGCAGAGTTGTAGTAATAGCATGGAAGATACGCGAGTGAATAAGGAAAGAGATGATCTCGCGATAATCATCAACACCGCTAGCATCCGGATCCAGCGTGATGTACATATTGTGACCCGGAAAGAAATGATGGTTGTTATCACCACCTTCGTCACCACCAGCACCTCCAGCTCCTGCTACAACTGCCATATCTTCACAACAAACGGTCTAAGTTAGAAAATCGTAAAAGCAAATCATAACTTCGCCTATTACCATGAGCGAAGTTAAGATAACTTCTAGTGAGCAGGCGAAGTTAGACAAAGGGCGAAGTTGAGTACAACTTCGCCTTTACAATAACATCGCTTAAAACAGTAGGCGAAGTTAAGTATTAGGCGAAGTTGGGGACAACTTCGCCTAACCCTTAACAACTTCGCCCCTGAATAATTAACCAATCAAAGGAGTAGGCGAAGTTATGCCTAAGGCGAAGTTCAGAACAACTTCGCCTAAAGATAACTTCACCTGAATATGAAGCGGCATCAAACAGACGACCGATCAGAGTTTTTAAAGGAAATTTTGTGATTAACAACATAAAAGGATGATACTTTAGAGATTTAGATGATTAAACTAGTTACGAACACTTAGAAAGAGTTTGGTTAGCGGGTGTTTAAAGGTTTGCATGAACGAGGTCACAAATCAGACCGAAACGACATCTGATTAACATCACTGACACGAATTGTAAGTCATCCCGACCCTACACACCTTTAACACGGATTGAAATTGAGAAAAATAACAATGTTTGATTCGAGATGTAACTTCGCCGAGGATTAAAGTGATAAGTTCGCTGTGGGTTTGAAAAATGTAAAGTGTTTGACCAAAAAATCTCTTTATATACGGTGTAAATTATACAGGCGAAGTTAGGGTTAACTTCGCTTACCCCTTAACTTCGCCTGTTAACAAGTTCCTTTAAAGATTTAAATGTTACGATCAAAGACCAAGTAACCAAGTTTTATACCATAAAACGACATATGTAAAGTAAATTTTAGAAATAAAGTACACGGGATCAAATTTCAGTCTTGACGGGGACCAGAATGTTTTAGAAAAGATCCGAACAGGAATCATACTAATTAGATGGCTGTCACATAGATCCATGTTCAGCGGTATTATGACATAAAGAAACAGGTTGTAAGCAGATAAACAACTTAGTATGGTTTTCATCGCTTCTGTGATACGGATTAGGTTCAATTAAGCTCAAAATTTAAACGGACAACACATCAGAGATTGTGATGCCTCCCATCTATTCTCAAAGCTTATTTGACTTTCCCCGAGTCACCCCGAGTTGACCTCGACCCGTAGTGTCTGATTAAACAGTAAGTACATCTTGATCTTTAGAGTCTTCTTCCCGTTCTCTTTCTTGCCTCTTGATTGATAAGTATAACATAATAGGCTTCAGAAGGCTTAACATCATCATTTTCATTTTTTTTATATAATAAAGATTTACATAGCTTCAAACAGTAGACTACTGCAAGTCCCGAATCTGGATCACTGCAGGTACTTGACACACTATCTTCTTGGAAATCAGAACACTCACGGGCTCGTGTATGACTGGGTAATCGCTTTTCTGCCTATCATTCGGAAAGATGTATATGGAGACATACACAACTCTGAATGGGTCTTCCCTTTAAATCGAGAAGATTTAGTTAGTATCACTTCTACTTTTACGCACCATAAAAACCTACCATAAAATACAATGATTGTTCTAGAGTCTTTTAGGCCTAATAACTTCACTAGTTAAGCACACAGAATTAGTTTGTCTATTACTTTCCAAGGTTGGATCAATTTTCTTTTAAACATAGTAATGAAACTTCTTAGGAAGTTATAGACTTGAAAAATTATATCATCTCCCCAAAAAAAAATTTAAAATTCTATCGCCCCGATCAAGTCAAAGTCTTCAGGTAAACGGCTATCCTGAAGATCCAATGGATCAACTGGACTGACCACATACTAATATGCGTCCTTCTAAGTAAGTATGACCGACTACTTTTCAGCGAAAGAATAAAATCACATCATAAACCTCCCAGGTCACTTTCAGTCATCTGGTTAATGGCTATCCTCATAATCTACTGGTAGGTGAGGACCAAACACATCCAAAGATATGTCCTTCAAACTGAAGCAACCGACATAATTCTAAGCGATAGTGACATCATCATTTTTTTTTTAACTCAAAACAAAAAATACGGTTACTCGGGATTAATCATCCCATTAAACTCAACAAGATTTTGAAAACGAGTTCGGCAGCACATGCAATATCCGAAGATCGTTCATGCACTATCATCATAACATACATACATCTTTCACTTATCATATATACACATCAATCATGCCTTTAACTATCACTTGACGGTAATGCAATATCCGAAGATCGTTCATCCATCGTCAAACAATCATCATACATAAAGCATACAAGGCATAAACTTACCACTTAAGGTAAGTGTATTAACTATCACATCGAGTAAGCACACAGCCCCGAAAACATAACAAGGAAGTGGGGCTAGAAACTCAACTGAACGCAGTTATGCTCACCATTTATGGTTAATCCTTTCTTGAGCTGTGTACGACTAACTGTATAACAATTATACGTATCAGTTATCCATCGCTACCCATATCGTATTTTTAGTTTAATTATAACCCTCAACGAACGGGGGTACGGGGGCAGCACCCCTGGCAGTGGGGTTCTAGGGGTGGCAGAGCCCCTAGCTGGGGTTAAGCTGCTAGGTCAGCTTGGAAAAATTTAATTTTCATTAACTGTCTTAACACATTTTTCATTAGGATTTTGACTCATTAATAAATTTGCTAACTTAAAAGTCCAAGGGCTTCTTTGTAATTAAATCATTTTGTGCACGACTAACTCTATAACAATTATACGTATCAATTATCCATCGCTACCCATATCGTATTTTTAGTTTAATTATAACCCTCAACGAACGGGGGTACGGGGGCAGCACCCCTGGCAGTGGGGTTCTAGGGGTGGCAGAGCCCCTAGCTGGGGTTAAGCTGCTAGGTCAGCTTGGAAAAATTTTATTTTCATTAACTGTCTTAACACATTTTCCATTAGGATTTTGAATCATTAATAAATTTGCTATCTTAAAAGTCCAAGGGCTTCTTTGTAATTAAATCATTCTTTTCTAAGTCCAGGGACCATATCTGCCATTCTTGTAAACTTAGTTCGTTATCCAGTTATCTGATTCGTTATTCAGTTCTTTAACGAATTAGAATTCTATAACGAATGGAGTTCTGATTTGTTATATCATAACGAATCACCACTTATGGACCATCTTAACGAATTGAACTTTATTGCGAAGTGGTCTTTCATAGCGAACTGGCAATCATGGCGAATTTCTCAACTAGTTCGTTATTCATCCTTAACGAACGAGCCTAACGAACGAGGGTTCTTCTGTAATGAACCACATAACGAATTGAAGCTCATTCGTTATCCTCCCGTAATGAATTAGGGTTAGGTTTTGTCAGAGAATGCCAGAAACATTCTCTGACATCCTTATATACCCGTGCCGCCTTTCCGGCGCCGCCGTGCCAGAAAACCGGGCGGTGGCCGGAAAAACATGGTTTACCCCATTTTACACCGTTTTTCACCGTTTTTCGTCCCGTTCGATCCAGATCTGAGCTAGGGTGACCCGTAAGCTCATCTTTTGATCGGTTTATACCCGATTCTATCCGGATCTCATGACTATAATGGTTTAAGGTGTCGGCTCGTCATTTTGTGACTAGATCTAGCGGGTTTGGGTTTATACAATATCATACTATTATTACCTCGGGTCGGTGCTCGGTTTCCTTCTTGGTTTCGGATAAGATAAGGAGAGAACTAGAGAGAGAGCTTAAGTGTGTGTTTTGATGGTGTACGGAGTATGTGTGAAATGAAATTAAATGGGTAATTATGACCTATATAATTATGGATCATGGGCTTAAGCCCATGGTCTTTCCTTCCTTCCTTTATAACCCAAGTCCATAAGCTATATTCATCTAACCCAGCACTAGCCCGACTCATAATAAACATATTTCCTTTTATTAACCGAAACTCGAAAAACGGGATGTTACACATGATTATACTCGAATGAAAAAAATTTACTCCTAGAATACTAAGTGCACACATGCAATATCCGAAGATCGTTCATGCACTATCATCATAACATACATACATCTTTCACTTATCATATATACACATCAATTATGCCTTTAACTATCACTTGACGGTACATGCAATATCCGAAGATCGTTCATGCATCGTCAAACAATCATCATACATAAATCATACAAGGCATAAACTTACCACTTAAGGTAAGTGTATTAACTATCACATCGAGTAAGCACACAGCCCCGAAAACATTACAAGGAAGTGGGGCTAGAAACTCAACTGAACGCAGTTATGCTCACCATTTATGGTTAATCCTTTCTTGAGCTGTGTACGACTAACTGTATAACAATTATACGTATCAATTATCCATCGCTACCCATATCGTATTTTTAGTTTAATTATAACCCTCAACGAACGGGGGTACGGGGGCAGCACCCCTGGCAGTGGGGTTCTAGGGGTGGCAGAGCCCCTAGCTGGGGTTAAGCTGCTAGGTCAGCTTGGAAAAATTTTATTTTCATTAACTGTCTTAACACATTTTCCATTAGGATTTTGAATCATTAATAAATTTGCTAACTTAAAAGTCCAAGGGCTTCTTTGTAATTAAATCATTTTGTGCACGACTAACTCTATAACAATTATACGTATCAATTATCCATCGCTACCCATATCGTATTTTTAGTTTAATTATAACCCTCAACGAACGGGGGTACGGGGGCAGCACCCCTGGCAGTGGGGTTCTAGGGGTGGCAGAGCCCCTAGCTGGGGTTAAGCTGCTAGGTCAGCTTGGAAAAATTTTATTTTCATTAACTGTCTTAACACATTTTCCATTAGGATTTTGAATCATTAATAAATTTGCTATCTTAAAAGTCCAAGGGCTTCTTTGTAATTAAATCATTCTTTTCTAAGTCCAGGGACCATATCTGCCATTCTTGTAAACTTAGTTCGTTATCCAGTTATCTGATTCGTTATTCAGTTCTTTAACGAATTAGAATTCTATAACGAATGGAGTTCTGATTTGTTATATCATAACGAATCACCACTTATGGACCATCTTAACGAATTGAACTTTATTGCGAAGTGGTCTTTCATAGCGAACTGGCAATCATGGCGAATTTCTCAACTAGTTCGTTATTCATCCTTAACGAACGAGCCTAACGAACGAGGGTTCTTCTGTAATGAACCACATAACGAATTGAAGCTCATTCGTTATCCTCCCGTAATGAATTAGGGTTAGGTTTTGTCAGAGAATGCCAGAAACATTCTCTGACATCCTTATATACCCGTGCCGCCTTTCCGGCGACGCCGTGCCAGAAAACCGGGCGGTGGCCGGAAAAACATGGTTTACCCCATTTTTCACCGTTTTTCGTCCCGTTCGATCCAGATCTGAGCTAGGGTGACCCGTAAGCTCATCTTTTGATCGGTTTATACCCGATTCTATCCGGATCTCATGACTATAATGGTTTAAGGTGTCGGCTCGCCGTTTTGTGACTAGATCTAGCGGGTTTGGGTTTATACAATATCATACTATTATTACCTCGGGTCGGTGCTCGGTTTCTTTTATGGTTTCGGATAAGATAAGGAGAGAACTAGAGAGAGAGCTTAAGTGTGTGTTTTGATGGTGTACGGAGTATGTGTGAAATGAAATTAAATGGGTAATTATGACCTATATAATTATGGATCATGGGCTTAAGCCCATGGTCTTTCCTTCCTTCCTTTATAACCCAAGTCCATAAGCTATATTCATCTAACCCAGCACTAGCCCGACTCATAATAAACATATTTCCTTTTATTAACCGAAACTCGAAAAACGGGATGTTACACATGATTATACTCGAATGAAAAAAATTTACTCCTAGAATACTAAGTGCACACATGCAATATCCGAAGATCGTTCATGCACTATCATCATAACATACATACATCTTTCACTTATCATATATACACATCAATCATGCCTTTAACTATCACTTGACGGTACATGCAATATCCGAAGATCGTTCATGCATCGTCAAACAATCATCATACATAAATCATACAAGGCATAAACTTACCACTTAAGGTAAGTGTATTAACTATCACATCGAGTAAGCACACAGCCCCGAAAACATAACAAGGAAGTGGGGCTAGAAACTCAACTGAACGCAGTTATGCTCACCATTTATGGTTAATCCTTTCTTGAGCTGTGTACGACTAACTGTATAACAATTATACGTATCAATTATCCATCGCTACCCATATCGTATTTTTAGTTTAATTATAACCCTCAACGAACGGGGGTACGGGGGCAGCACCCCTGGTAGTGGGGTTCTAGGGGTGGCAGAGCCCCTAGCTGGGGTTAAGCTGCTAGGTCAGCTTGGAAAAATTTTATTTTCATTAACTGTCTTAACACATTTTCCATTAGGATTTTGAATCATTAATAAATTTGCTATCTTAAAAGTCCAAGGGCTTCTTTGTAATTAAATCATTCTTTTCTAAGTCCAGGGACCATATCTGCCATTCTTGTAAACTTAGTTCGTTATCCAGTTATCTGATTCGTTATTCAGTTCTTTAACGAATTAGAATTCTATAACGAATGGAGTTCTGATTTGTTATATCATAACGAATCACCACTTATGGACCATCTTAACGAATTGAACTTTATTGCGAAGTGGTCTTTCATAGCGAACTGGCAATCATGGCGAATTTCTCAACTAGTTCGTTATTCATCCTTAACGAACGAGCCTAACGAACGAGGGTTCTTCTGTAATGAACCACATAACGAATTGAAGCTCATTCGTTATCCTCCCGTAATGAATTAGGGTTAGGTTTTGTCAGAGAATGCCAGAAACATTCTCTGACATCCTTATATACCCGTGCCGCCTTTCCGGCGCCGCCGTGCCAGAAAACCGGGCGGTGGCCGGAAAAACATGGTTTACCCCATTTTACACCGTTTTTCACCGTTTTTCGTCCCGTTCGATCCAGATCTGAGCTAGGGTGACCCGTAAGCTCATCTTTTGATCGGTTTATACCCGATTCTATCCGGATCTCATGACTATAATGGTTTAAGGTGTCGGCTCGTCGTTTTGTGACTAGATCTAGCGGGTTTGGGTTTATACAATATCATACTATTATTACCTCGGGTCGGTGCTCGGTTTCCTTTATGGTTTCGGATAAGATAAGGAGAGAACTAGAGAGAGAGCTTAAGTGTGTGTTTTGATGGTGTACGGAGTATGTGTGAAATGAAATTAAATGGGTAATTATGACCTATATAATTATGGATCATGGGCTTAAGCCCATGGTCTTTCCTTCCTTCCTTTATAACCCAAGTCCATAAGCTATATTCATCTAACCCAGCACTAGCCCGACTCATAATAAACATATTTCCTTTTATTAACCGAAACTCGAAAAACGGGATGTTACACATGATTATACTCGAATGAAAAAAATTTACTCCTAGAATACTAAGTGCACACATGCAATATCCGAAGATCGTTCATGCACTATCATCATAACATACATACATCTTTCACTTATCATATATACACATCAATCATGCCTTTAACTATCACTTGACGGTACATGCAATATCCGAAGATCGTTCATGCATCGTCAAACAATCATCATACATAAATCATACAAGGCATAAACTTACCACTTAAGGTAAGTGTATTAACTATCACATCGAGTAAGCACACAGCCCCGAAAACATAACAAGGAAGTGGGGCTAGAAACTCAACTGAACGCAGTTATGCTCACCATTTATGGTTAATCCTTTCTTGAGCTGTGTACGACTAACTGTATAACAATTATACGTATCAATTATCCATCGCTACCCATATCGTATTTTTAGTTTAATTATAACCCTCAACGAACGGGGGTACGGGGGCAGCACCCCTGGTAGTGGGGTTCTAGGGGTGGCAGAGCCCCTAGCTGGGGTTAAGCTGCTAGGTCAGCTTGGAAAAATTTTATTTTCATTAACTGTCTTAACACATTTTCCATTAGGATTTTGAATCATTAATAAATTTGCTATCTTAAAAGTCCAAGGGCTTCTTTGTAATTAAATCATTCTTTTCTAAGTCCAGGGACCATATCTGCCATTCTTGTAAACTTAGTTCGTTATCCAGTTATCTGATTCGTTATTCAGTTCTTTAACGAATTAGAATTCTATAACGAATGGAGTTCTGATTTGTTATATCATAACGAATCACCACTTATGGACCATCTTAACGAATTGAACTTTATTGCGAAGTGGTCTTTCATAGCGAACTGGCAATCATGGCGAATTTCTCAACTAGTTCGTTATTCATCCTTAACGAACGAGCCTAACGAACGAGGGTTCTTCTGTAATGAACCACATAACGAATTGAAGCTCATTCGTTATCCTCCCGTAATGAATTAGGGTTAGGTTTTGTCAGAGAATGCCAGAAACATTCTCTGACATCCTTATATACCCGTGCCGCCTTTCCGGCGCCGCCGTGCCAGAAAACCGGGCGGTGGCCGGAAAAACATGGTTTACCCCATTTTACACCGTTTTTCACCGTTTTTCGTCCCGTTCGATCCAGATCTGAGCTAGGGTGACCCGTAAGCTCATCTTTTGATCGGTTTATACCCGATTCTATCCGGATCTCATGACTATAATGGTTTAAGGTGTCGGCTCGTCGTTTTGTGACTAGATCTAGCGGGTTTGGGTTTATACAATATCATACTATTATTACCTCGGGTCGGTGCTCGGTTTCCTTTATGGTTTCGGATAAGATAAGGAGAGAACTAGAGAGAGAGCTTAAGTGTGTGTTTTGATGGTGTACGGAGTATGTGTGAAATGAAATTAAATGGGTAATTATGACCTATATAATTATGGATCATGGGCTTAAGCCCATGGTCTTTCCTTCCTTCCTTTATAACCCAAGTCCATAAGCTATATTCATCTAACCCAGCACTAGCCCGACTCATAATAAACATATTTCCTTTTATTAACCGAAACTCGAAAAACGGGATGTTACACATGATTATACTCGAATGAAAAAAATTTACTCCTAGAATACTAAGTGCACACATGCAATATCCGAAGATCGTTCATGCACTATCATCATAACATACATACATCTTTCACTTATCATATATACACATCAATCATGCCTTTAACTATCACTTGACGGTACATGCAATATCCGAAGATCGTTCATGCATCGTCAAACAATCATCATACATAAATCATACAAGGCATAAACTTACCACTTAAGGTAAGTGTATTAACTATCACATCGAGTAAGCACACAGCCCCGAAAACATAACAAGGAAGTGGGGCTAGAAACTCAACTGAACGCAGTTATGCTCACCATTTATGGTTAATCCTTTCTTGAGCTGTGTACGACTAACTGTATAACAATTATACGTATCAATTATCCATCGCTACCCATATCGTATTTTTAGTTTAATTATAACCCTCAACGAACGGGGGTACGGGGGCAGCACCCCTGGCAGTGGGGTTCTAGGGGTGGCAGAGCCCCTAGCTGGGGTTAAGCTGCTAGGTCAGCTTGGAAAAATTTTATTTTCATTAACTGTCTTAACACATTTTCCATTAGGATTTTGAATCATTAATAAATTTGCTATCTTAAAAGTCCAAGGGCTTCTTTGTAATTAAATCATTCTTTTCTAAGTCCAGGGACCATATCTGCCATTCTTGTAAACTTAGTTCGTTATCCAGTTATCTGATTCGTTATTCAGTTCTTTAACGAATTAGAATTCTATAACGAATGGAGTTCTGATTTGTTATATCATAACGAATCACCACTTATGGACCATCTTAACGAATTGAACTTTATTGCGAAGTGGTCTTTCATAGCGAACTGGCAATCATGGCGAATTTCTCAACTAGTTCGTTATTCATCCTTAACGAACGAGCCTAACGAACGAGGGTTCTTCTGTAATGAACCACATAACGAATTGAAGCTCATTCATTATCCTCCCGTAATGAATTAGGGTTAGGTTTTGTCAGAGAATGCCAGAAACATTCTCTGACATCCTTATATACCCGTGCCGCCTTTCCGGCGCCGCCGTGCCAGAAAACCGGGCGGTGGCCGGAAAAACATGGTTTACCCCATTTTACACCGTTTTTCACCGTTTTTTGTCCCGTTCGATCCAGATCTGAGCTAGGGTGACCCGTAAGCTCATCTTTTGATCGGTTTATACCCGATTCTATCCGGATCTCATGACTATAATGGTTTAAGGTGTCGGCTCGTCGTTTTGTGACTAGATCTAGCGGGTTTTGGTTTATACAATATCATACTATTATTACCTCGGGTCAGTGCTCGGTTTCCTTCTTGGTTTCGGATAAGATAAGGAAAGAACTAGAGAGAGAGCTTAAGTGTGTGTTTTGATGGTGTACGGAGTATGTGTGAAATGAAATTAAATGGGTAATTATGACCTATATAATTATGGATCATGGGCTTAAGCCCATGGTCTTTCCTTCCTTCCTTTATAACCCAAGTCCATAAGCTATATTCATCTAACCCAGCACTAGCCCGACTCATAATAAACATATTTCCTTTTATTAACCGAAACTCGAAAAACGGGATGTTACACATGATTATACTCGAATGAAAAAAATTTACTCCTAGAATACTAAGTGTACTCAAACATACCCAAAATCATCAAGTATGCTTACCTTCCCCATTTTAGCCACAAAACTACGTCTTTATTAGAGTACATGTAACATGATGGAAGATTATAACATGATTTTTCTGCAGTGTTTATGAAAGTTTTTTACTACAATATTAAATGACATAAATAACCTCATTCTAGGTTAATTAACTTAAAAATGATAAATTGTATGATTTAAACACAATAAACAAGTAACATATGTCAATATAAGTTAATTAGAGTATAAGTAAAATGATGGAAGATTATAACATGATTTTTCTACAGTGTTGAAGAAAGTTTTCTACTTCTATATGAAATTGCATAAATAACCTCATTGTAGGTTAATTAACCTTATAAATGTTAAATTGTATGATTTAAACAAAATAAACAATTACCAGATCATCCTAATGATAATTGATTATGAGATTATGTTTGAAAACATTTAGCTAAATAATTGGAATGCAGACTTGCTTTAATATGTTTAAATAACAAAGAAACTAAAAACATGATAATATAAATTCCCAGTTTAAAAACAAAAGTGTGCAAATCAATAACTATGTTTAGACCAGACGAGATATCAATGATATAAACAATAAAAAAACAGTGTGTTAATAATATAGTCATTTAGTAAGTCAGGAGGAGGCAAATATAAAGAACCTCAAACACCCCCTTAGAGTAGGAGACAATATAGTTTGGGAATGAGGCGGGGTTTGGTATCCGGGTTTGGTTAGAAAAAATAATGACTTTTGTGGCTTCCTATTAAATAACCACATGTGCCGTTCTAAAACAAAAAATTAAATAACCACATGTGATGTGTGGAACACTTTCAATTCATATAACAATCTCACTTCTTTCCTACCGGTACTTACTTCCACTCATGTAACACCATGGAGAATGCAAACAATACTACCAAAAACTTTTCAAAATATAAAAACAAAGTCTGCTCGAGTAGGCTATTGAAACTAAGGTTGCTCGTAATAAAGTATACTTGAGGAAAAAGTGTACTTGTTGTAATTAATTGTTTAAGTATATTTGAGAAAAAAAAAAGTGTATTCTCTAAAATTAATGGTGATGAAAGTTTTCTACTACAATATTAAATGACATAAATAACCTCATTCTAGGTTAATTAACTTACCCCCTTTGTGTTTGAAAGTGAGTTTTAAACGCATTTAGTCATTTATTTTAAGAATACTGCCAAAAACCTTTTCAAATTTCAAAAACAAAGTCTACTTGAGCAAGCTATTGAACCTAATTTTGCTTGTAATAAAGTATACTCGAGGAAAAACTATACTCGCTCTAATGAATGGTTTAGGTATACTTAAGAAAAAACGGTACTCGCTATAATTAATATTTTCGAAATAAACTAAGGATATCATGAGTATACTAGAGTGACAAAGTTTACTCGTAGAATACCAGGTGTGCTCAAACACACCCAAAATCATCAAGTATGCTTACCTTCCCCATTTTATTCATAGAACAACGTCTTTATTTGAGTAAAAGTAACATGATGAAAGATTATAACATGATTTTTCTGCAGTGTTTATTAAAGTTTTTTACTACAATATTGAATGGCATAAATAACCTCATTCTAGGTTAATTAACTTACAAATGTTAAATTGTGTTATTTGAACACAATAAACAACTAACATATGTTCATATAAGTTTATTAGAGTATAAGTAAAATGATGGAAGATTATAACATGATTTTTCTATAGTGTTGATGAAAGTTTACTACTGCTATATGAAATTACATAATAACCTCATTTTAACCTTATAAATGTTAAATTGTATGATTTAAACAAAATAAACAATTAGTAGATTATCCTATTGATAATTTGATTATGAGATTATGTTTGAAAACATTTAGCTGAATAATTGGAATGCAGACTTGCTTTAAAACACTTATAAATAACAAAGAAACTAAAAAACTGATGATATAAATTCCCAGTTTTTAATACAAAAGTGTGTAAATCAATAACTATGTTTAAACTATTTAATGATAATTTGATTATTAGATTATGTAAGAAAATATTTAACTGAGTAATTGGAACGCAGACATGCTTTGAAACATTTATAACCATAACAAAGAAACTAAGAACATATGATAATAAAAATTCCCAGTTTAAAATCAAAAGTGTGCAAATCAATAATTATGTTTAGACCAGACGAGAAATCAATGAAAGAAACAATAAAAAAAATAGTGTGTTAATAATATAGTCGTTTAGTAAGTCAGAATGAGACAAATATAAAGAACATCAAACACCCCTTTAGAGTATGAGACAATATAGTTTGGGAATGAGGTGGGGTTTGCTATTCGGGTTTTGTTAGAAAAAATAATGACATTTGTGGCTTCCTATTAAATAACCACATGTGCCGTCTAAAACAAAAAAATTAAATAACCACATGTGATGTGTGGAACTGTCACACCCCGACCAAAGGCGGCGGAACATGCTGGGGTGCAACAGATTGCCCAAGAACACAAGACACTATTAAAGTGACAATATTTAATTAACTCATTAATTTCATTCAATCACCAAAGTAACACATATTGTTCATACAAATAAACACCAAAATATAAGAAATAAATATTGTCCATTCTTCTAATAACCTAGCGGTATCAAAATAGAATGACGTCTTCAAACTTCAACTCAAGTAATAATCAAACCTGTAACAATGCATAAAATAATATTTGTCAACACGTATGTTGGTGAGCAATTTCATAGTTTTGAGTATATATAATATGAGCGAAATCCATAAACGTATATGAGACTATAAATAAAAGCATCAACCATGGTATATAAAACATATGTAAATGAGGATCATTTATAATCGGTAACAACCGACATACTTGGATAATGAGGCCCTATTCTACTAGCATAAGGCTAAGTAGTTAGGGGAGCGTATGATCATACTTATTGAGGCTCGACAACAACATAAAATAAACACTCGTGCACGTAAAGCATATGAAACATATAACACACAATAGAGAAAGTATTCTAAGTATCATACACCCTAAAGTTTGTGGTTTGAGAATTGAGTATATTAAATCATTCTTGTTTTGAATAAGTATGCATGTTACCCCCAAAATATAAAAGTGAAAATGGGGGATGAAATGTACTCACGTTAACTAAGTAACTTGAAAGATTGATTCGTGAATAATCTGAGATCGGTTTAACCAGCAAGACCTAGATTAAATGGGTCTTAAGTTAGTATGTAGTCTTGGAAGGGTTTAAAGTAAAATATGACAAGTAAAGTAAATAAATGAAGTTTATGGTTTAAAAATGTAAATATTTGGGAAATTAAAGACATGTTCTAAATAGTAAGTTTACTCGAAACCGGGTCT
The DNA here is from genome assembly GCF_021521415.1 of Bidens hawaiensis. NCBI lineage: Eukaryota > Viridiplantae > Streptophyta > Magnoliopsida > Asterales > Asteraceae > Bidens > Bidens hawaiensis. The sequence goes on from NW_027491351.1 coordinate 310,636, forward strand.
TGGTATTTCATTCATAAATATTACTCAACCTATGTTAAGTAGCTTATGTGGGTTATAATGCACTATTGCAAGACCCTTGGTTATATAAATACCAAAACAAGGTTTTAATCGAGTGTTCGGATTTGTCAATTTGGGTCTAGATAATTAACTAAACTCAAAGTTAACTTTCCAAAATGTTTTGAGATAACTCAATAAAATCAAAAAGACTTAACCAAGTATATAGTTCTATTGTGAAGAACCTTAACGCCCATTAAGCGAGTATTTGGTTTCACCAGTCCAAACTTGTTATAAGATCAAGTTGGATTCCGACACACCAAGTATGTTGATAAAATAACTTAAAATTAGTTTAAAATACATTCTTGAAGAAAAGATGAGTTCCGGTGGCCAAAAACACACTTGTGTGTCTTAAGCAAGTGAACTCGGTTTAGTTCGGTTTTGGTTTGGTCCTTGACTCGGAATGATACCGAGGATGGTTGCCACATACCCAAATACCATAGAACTATAAAAATGATTTTAGAAGTTATAATATTCAAATCTTACATAAACATGTTTATTTAACTATTTCAAACAAAACTAGTAAACAAAACTATTTAAAACAAAACTAGTAAACAAGAGTTCGGTCTTGGTTCGGTTCTAAACTCGGGATAAAACATAGGCTAGTGACTTCATACCCAATACCATGGAACTCTTTAAACATGAATTAGAAAAACTAAACTACTTCAAATATAAACAAGACTAGTAAAGCATTAAAGGAAAATAGTATAATCAAGGACTATAATGAGTCCTCCATGAAGCCTTGCCTTGTAGCATATCACCTCAACCGACCATGGCCGGAGAAGATAAAAGCTGAAGGAAACAAGGGGTGCATATTATATATATGTTGTACTACAAGATTCAATTAGTAAGTAACAAAACAAAATTAAAGAAGGTTGTTGCTTTATTATTAAGAACCTTGAAGGTTAAGATGGTGTTCTTTGTTTGAGAGAGAAAGAAGATGAAATGAGCAAGAGGAAATGAAAGGGATAATCTTGTATATATCGGGTAGTGGTCAAAGTTATTTTCCATGGTTTATATCAAGACTTGCATGTGTTTAAAAAGGTATAAACAAGTCAAATAATACAAACAAGAAGTTAAAATCCGGATTACGTGAGCTGGAGGGGCTAGGCACCGCGCAACCGACCACTCTCCCTTGGCTGCGCGGCGCGGTGTGGTCAGGGGTGGGGTGTCCTGGTCCGGTTTGCTTCGCGATTCGTTTTGGGTCGTTTTCGAGGCGTTTTAAGCGTTTTAAAGCCCGTTAAAAGGTGTTTTCGAAATCCGAAAAGTAAGAGATGAATATGAAACATAAAAACCCAATATGTTATATTATCGAAAGATTCGGTTACAAATCGGGTCGGGTTTTGTTAAAAAGACAAATACAAAAAAACCTAAAATGACAAATGTTACAGGAACCCTTTCAATTCATATAACAATCTCACTTCTTTCCTACTGGTACTTACTCCCACTCGTGTAACACCATGGAAAATGAAAACAATACTGCCAAAAACTTTTTAAAATATAAAAACAAAGTCTGCTCGAGCAAGCTATTGAACCTAAGGTTGCTCGTAATAAAGTATACTCGAGGAAAAAGTGTACTCGCTCTAATTAATTGTTTAAGTATATTTGAGAAAAAAGTGTATTCACTATAATTAATGGTGATGAAATTTTTCTACTACAATATTAAATGACATAAATAACCTCATTCTAGGTTAATTAACTTACCCCCTTTGTGTTTAAAAGTGTGTTTTAAACGCATTTAGTTGTTTATTTTAAGAATACTGCCAAAAACCTTTTCAAATTTCAAAAACAAAGTCTGCTTGAGCAAGCTATTGAACCTAATTTTGCTCGTAAGAAAGTATACTCGAGGAAAAACTATACTCGCTCTAATGAATGGTTTATACTTAAGAAAAATTTGTACTCGCCATAATTAATGATTTTCGAAATAAACTAAGTAAATCATGAGTATACACGAATGACAAAGTTTACTCGTAAAATACTAAGTGTACTCAAACATACCCAAAATCTTCAAGTATGCTTACCTTCCCCATTTTAGCCATAGAACAACGTCTTTATTATAGTATAAGTAACATGATGGAAGATTATAACATGTTTTTTCTGCAGTGTTTATGAAAGTTTTTTACTAAAATATTGAATGGCATAAATAACCTCATTCTAGGTTAATTAACTTACAAACGTTAAATTGTATTATTTGAACACAATAAACAACTAACAGACGTTCATATAAGTTTATTAGAGTATAAGTAAAATGATGGAAGATTATAACATGATTTTTCTATAGTGTTGATGAAAGTTTTCTACTGCTACATGAAATTACATAAATAACCTCATTGTAGGTTAATTAACCTTATAAATATTAAATTGTATGATTTAAACAAAATAAACAATTAGCATATTTTCCTAATCATAATTTGATTTTGAGATTATGTTTGAAAACATTTAGCTGAATAATTGGAATGTAGATTTTCTTTGAAACATTTACAAATAATAAAGAAACTAAAAACATGATGATAAATTCCCATTTTTAATACAAAAGTGTGTAAATCAATAACTATGTTTAAACTAACCTAATGATCATTTGATTATGAGATTATGTATGAAAATATTTAACTGAATAATGCAGACTTGCTTTGAAACATTTATAACCATAACAAAGAAACTAAGAACATGATAATAAAAATTCCCAGTTTTAAAAACAAAAGTGTGTAAATCAATAACTATGTTTAAACCAGACGAGAAATTAACGAAATAAACGATAAAAAAATAGTGTGTTAATAATATAGAGTCAATTAACGAAATATGAAAACAAATATCAAATTCAAAGATTTCAAAAGTCAATCTAATTGATTTAAGATCCTGCAAATAATTAATGAAATTTGAAAACGAATATCAACGTTTTGAGAATTCGTGGACTTCCTCTCCATCATCAGATAGATTAGTAATTGTAGAGTTAAGGTTTGAGGGTGAAAGGAAGAATAATTGGGGCAGATGAACGGAGGAGTGAAGGAGAGGTTATAACCTATTTTCTTAAAACGGTACCTAGACCCATGGATAGTGCCCGTGACCCGCGAATTTTAATGGAGAGATTGAATGAGAAGTCAGTATTCACGAATGAAGCAATATTGTGGCACGAGAGTGGGGGAGCAACGTTAGGCCTCCAGTTGTAGGCAGTTATATATATATATATATATAGAAAAATGTTCAAATAAAAATAAAAATTTTCCAAGGAATGGTAAGAACTAGCGGTGTAACATCCCAAAATTTTTAAAAATAATAGTATATATATTATTTACTTACAGTAGGAAAATTTACTTAGATTAGTAGATAAATAATTAAAGAGATATGGGTAATGGACTTGGATTAGAAAGGAAGGAAGATAGACCATGGACTCAAGCCCATGACCCATAGTATATAAACCATAATCACCCATTAATCCATTTTTCACATATTCCATACACCACACAAAACACACACTTAGCTCTCTCTCATCCTCCTTTCTCTCTCTAGCCGAAATCACCAAGAAACTGTGCATTGACCCGAGTTAGTCGCGCACAGCTTAAGGGAGGAATAGCTATAAACGGTGAACGTAACCGAGTTCAGGTGAGTTTCTAGCCCCATTTCCTTGTTATGTTTTCGGGGTTGTGTGCATACTCGATGTGAAGTGTGAATAAACTTACCTTAAATGGTAAGTTTATGCTATAAATGATATATGAGTTAGTTATTATATTGGGGTTATAAATGAATGCTTGTCGATGAGTGAACGATCTTCAGATATTGCACGTATCGCCAAGGAGGATGATTGCCAGGTATTATTAGTGTGTATGAATGTTATTATGTGACTCGCTTATTATGTAAATGATGAACTGATAGGAAGTGTGTTGTAGACAAGTAGGAGTAGAGTATGATAGAAGTGGAGAGGGGTTTAGTAAGGGTGCTAGTGGCATGACGATAGTACGTGGTAGGGTAAGCCTATACGTGCCTTCATTATTAAAGTGGCATAACGTGAGTGCGTGGTAGGGCAAGCCTATACGTGCCTTCGTTACTAAGTGGAATGACGATAGTACGTGGGAGGGTAAGCCTCTACGTGCCTTCGTTAAATAAGTGGCAATGCGTAAGTACGTGGGAGGGAAAGCGTCAATGTGCTCCCGTAATCAAGTGGCTAAGTTGTAGGGGTAATAAAGAGGTTAGCGGTGAGATGAGCAGGTTAGATAGACGACTATGTTTCTTCGGACACGTATATAAATGCATATAGTGGTTATATGGTAAGTTGCTTGATTAACTAGAACTCACTCAGCGTAGCTGACTTTTAGTATGCACACAGGTGATCAGACTATAGGCTAGCATGAGGATGACGCGTGGCATGGACTAAATGGCTGGCATCTGAAGATGGAATAAATGATGTTTTAAATATGATGTATTATGATACGTTTTTAAAGTCAGGTTGTATATTTTGTATCGAATGATTGAAGTTAACGTTTCCGCGAAAGGTTTTAATTAACTCTGATTTGTAAGAACTGTGTTTATGAGTAAATTCGACGCTAAAGTAGGGCACCGGTAACGGGGCCTTACAAACAGATTTTTGACATGTGTCATTACAAATTATGGTGAAAGAACAATTCTAGGAAACTATGTCGGTTTATGGTAATTTTAAATCTCAACCATTGATTAACATAATCAAATGGCTATGACTTATTTTTAGTCTTCTTAGGAAAATATTTATTTTTAGGATAACCATCCCATAAAATAAAAAGACAAACTTTCATAAAAAGTGTAAGAAAAGATCTGAACCTTTAGATGGTTTATAACATGAAAGGGTAGGATCGTCAAATATATATTTTTTAATTTGGTAACTAATTATCATAAAAAGGATCCTATTAAGTTGGATATAGATATTACAATTCTAGAAAGCCTCAAAATTCACCAAGCAGAATTAAAAACTGATGGGACTTGAATAGTTGTTAACTTCATTATCGCCGCTCCGAAGCTCCGGCGATCGACGTCGGAATACGGAGTTTCACGAGATTTATTCCAGCCGGGATTCATCGATTGCAACAATTTTCGGCGTAAACAGACATATCAAACAAACATACAATCACAGTCACCTGAAACAAGTCACAATCGCCACTCAAACATTCAACACCATATCAGAATTAATCATTTAAACCATCTCAATGAATGTACTCTCAGCAAAGGTAAAGCTTCCTTGATTTAGCAGATGATGCTGGTCCAAAACGATGAGGTTTGCCTTCTTTAAATTGGGTTTTATCAATGTAGTTTTCTATTAATTATAGATCAAATTATGTTACAGTTCATCCGTCATATACTGTCTTGCTTTTTATTTATTTTTAATTTATAATTATTATTTTCTAATTGTTCTGAATTTTGTGGAAATGAACCGGGGGTTGGGTGTAAAAATAAGACCGTGATTGTTATTCTTGCTCATTGAGATGCAACGGGCGTGCATACATCGGATGTATTGGTTTCTTAAAATTTTTTGAGGAGATTGTGTTTCAGTCCAGTGTCGTAGTGTGTTTTAAAAAAAATAGACACAGTGTTTATAAGCTCGGATTTTTCCGGTGGATGTATATGATGACCGAGGCGATAATATCGGTGACACTGTGTTTTTGTTCTTAGACAAAGTTTTATACTTTTAAATATTATTGATCTTTATATTTGTAGTCTACATTAAATCCTTTCCGTTAGAAAATTCTTTTGTAATCGGCTTATTTTAAAAGCTATGTAATTAATAAAAACACACTGGAATATATCTTGTTCATTAATGCTTGTTATGATGTTCAAGCCAATGTGTTTTAAATTTGGATTAAAATATGGTATTTCTTTAAATTTTGATTATTTTGATTTATAACACACTGTTATATATCTTGTGATGTTTATTGGTGTTGTGTTTTAAATTTGGATTAAAATAATGATAATTATATATTGATAATGTTTCCATATATAATATATAATATAACATAGTGTGTTTTTGTTCTTGATGTTCTTGGTGTTGTGTTTTAAATTTCGATGAGAATTTGGTGTTGTATTTAAAACACATTGTAAAATAGATTATGATGTTCTTGGTGTTTTGTTTTTAATTTTAGATTAAAATATGATAATCATAAATATAATATAGTGTGTTTTTGTTCTTGATGTTCTTGGTGTTTTTTTGTAAATTTGGACTAAACTTTGGTGTTAAGTTTTATAACACACTATAATTCAGCAATGTTTTACGTTATGTGTTCTTGATTTTCTAGTGTGTTTTTATGGTAATTCAACTAGGTTCATGTATAGTATATATTCATGTTAAATTTGGATGAAAATATGATAATTAAATCTTTAATAAATATTTTCATATATAATATAACACATGAGATGATTATGCCCTTTAACACATCTTTTTGTGCCTTTAAAATAAAACACACCCTCAATTATCTAATCTTTTCATCTTAACCGTTGATTGCTAAGATCCAATGCTCCAGAAATCTTCCTACACTTTTTAGACACTCTCGTATATTTAGATTAACACTTTCCTATATTTTTTATTTGAACGCTTTTCTATATATATATAGAAAAGGTTTCAATAAAAAACAATTGTTTTGTGAGAAGTGTGAGAATCCTTTAAAATAAAATACACCACCTAAATAGGACACTATACCATGCAAATAGGAAACTATGCAACTTTTAGAAGCTACCAATCTCAACAACTAGATCCTAGATCCAATGGTCTAAATCTATTCTTATGCTTCTCACCGAACTATTGTTTTTTACGTTAACCCTACCCTATATATATATATATATATATATATATATATATATATATATATATATATATATATATATATATATATATATATAGTGGGGACCTAGGAATATTTTCCAATGGGGTCCCAATTTTTTCGGTCGACAAAATTTTCGGGCCGGTCGTTATTCAGGTCTGGTCGAGGCGATGAACATAATAAAACACGGAAATAAGGTGTATTTGGAAACAAGTAAGTAGAAAGAATCTAGATTAGAAACTAGATAGAACATAGACTTTTAATTCATTTTTATTCATACCAAAAAAAACATAAACGTAAGCTATATATATGGTCTTACATACATGACCAAACATGAAAAACTAACTCTAACACAAATAAATGATTAATTATAATATGCATACACAAGATAAATAATAAAAGAAAATGCAAAACCCTTGTTGTCATTATATATGTTGCATGGTAATGATGGCTATATGGGAGAAACTAACGAAAAACACAAATACCCTAACTAAATAACTAATATTGACTAGGATATAAAAAAATAAAAAAAAATAGAGTGTGGTGAGGCTTGAACCTTCAACCTCTCAAAGGAAAAACAAGAGACTTTCCACTAGACCAGTTCAGCCTTAATAATATGGGTTCCAAGTATTAACTTTTATGTGGTTAATACAAAATTTAATATACCGCCTCTAAGTAATTTTTAAAAAACATTGGTGTCCCGGGACCCGATGGGTTCTATGTGGGTCCGCCCCTATATATATATATATATATATATATATATATATATATATATATATATATATATATATATATATATATATATATATATATATAGGATCAGGATCAGGATCATGAGAGAACCTTTTTGAAATTGAGAACCATGAGAACCATTTTAGACCACAAAAACCCCAAAAATAAATAAAAAATCATAAAATAAAAAAAAACATAAAAATGAAAAAAGTAAAAAAACCAAAATTCTTATTTTAACATCCGGTTTCATAATAAAAAAACTCGATTTAGCCAAATTATATACACATATGTATAATATATACATATATGTACATTTACATGATTTTTTTATACACATGTGTATAATTTAAGATAAATCACATTGTATATATGTGTATATTACGTAATTAAAAATTAAATAAAATTATACATATGTGTATAATACGACGTTTTTTTTATTTTATTTTTTTCTAATTTTTTTAATGAAACCGGAATGAAATATAAGAATTTTGGTTTTTTTACTTTTTTAAAATTTTTGTTATTTTTTGTTTTATGATTTTTTTAAATATTTTTTTCAAATGTGTTTTTAGTGGTCCAAAATGGTTCTCAAAGTTCTCAATTTGCAAAGGGTTCTCTTAGGATCCTTACCCTATATATATATATATATACATATAGATATATATATAATTGGGATCATATGAGAACTATTTTAAAATTGAGAACTTCGAGAACCATTTTAGACCACAGAAAACCCAAAAATAAAAAAAAAATCATAAAACAAAACAAACGCAAAAATAAAAAAAAGTAAAAAAAACCAAAATTCTTATATATCATCCCGGTTTCAAAAAAAAGTCTCGGATTTGCTAAATTATACATATATGTATAATATGTCTATATATGTACATACATGTTTTTTTATTATACACATATGTACAATTTAAGGTAAATGATAATGTACATATGTGTACATTACGTAACAAGAGATTAAATGAAATTATACACATGTGTATAATACGAAGTTTTTTTTTTATGAAACTGGAATGAAATATAAGATTTTGGTTTTTTTTACTTTTTAAATTTTTTTTTTTTTTTTTTTTGTTTTATAGGTTTTTTTTTAAAAAAAAAGTAAAGGTTTTATTAGTGGTCCAAAATGGTACTCAAAGTTTTCAATTTTCAAAGGGTTCTCTTAGGATCTTTACCCTATATATATATATATATATATATATATATATATATATATATATATATATATATATATATATATATATATATGATTTCTTTTGAGAACCACTTTGAGTTTTAAGAACTCGAAAAAACTCAACGTAACAATTTTTTTTTTTTTGATTTTTTTTACACATATGTAATATGTAAGTGTAAGTAACGTAAAAAAAATTATAGTATTTTTTTACACACCGATCGACTTATTACACATGTGTAACTAACATTTAAACTTGTGTAATTATCAAAATATTTATTCTCTCTCTTGATTAATTTTTTAATCAGATTTATTTTCAACCACATATTCAATACTCATTTAATTGATTGGGTGGTCCATATTAAGTTCTTAAAGTTTTTACAACTTATCAAGTTTTCAAAAGATCATTCCCCCATATATATATATATATATATATATATATATATATATATATATATATATACATACATACATATATATAGAATTAGGTTCATTTCAGAAGTAATATTAGTGCGAGAAGTGCGAAAAATAATTACAACCAATCATATATTTTTTTTTTTTTTCCTTTAATTTTTATATAAGGGTATATTGGTAATCTGTTCTAATATTCCATTTGGTAACTTTTTAATTGTAGGACTGTTACAAATATTATTTTCTTTAGAAAATATTATGTGTTTATTGCCCAGACACCAACATCATCTATTCAAGAACAAAAACATTGACCCCTCTTCACGATCCCGATTTCTATCAAAACAGTCGTTCAAAATCTTCCAAGTACTTGAACCCTTTCCACATTTCTAGATTTCAAGCATCACGATAGAAATTAATTTCCAGCAGAATATTAGTATTGAAGAAAAAATGACCCTAAATCAATTCTACCTAATTCGGTGTGCACTAAATTTATATGCAGGATGATATATATCGAATCAAACTCTTCAAAATCAGGTTTCATTTATATTAATTTCAGTATTATACTAGCCATCGTTTTTCCCCCAATTCGTATAACTATTTAGCTATATTTTTGGTAAAAAGAAAAATTTGTTTTGTTTAAGTATAACAATTTGGATATTATTGCATTACCTTTACATTGATTATTATACATGATTATCAATTATTATTCATCTAAAGTGATTCAATTACTTTTCAATTTGATGTCTATTGAATTCTCATTATTTGTATATTACAGTATGTAACTGCCTAAAGATACCAGCTTAGGGTTCATGAAAGTTATCTAAGCTTGTTGTTCATTATATTATTACTAGTTATGTGAAAATTCTTGACCAGGTGACTAGGACAAGGGCGATGGCGAATGATCCATTAATCCTATACCATTGGTGATAACACCCTCCTTCGCCATATGCAACCGTCACACCGCCTGATAATGTGTAAAGTGATTTTCTTAGGTGTTGTAAGTGTGTGTAGGTGCTTTTAGGATTCAAATCAATATTATAAATTTCATAATCATAATCACAAAATTAGCTGGTTACAATAAGAGATATGTAAGTGGATATTTTAAGCACTGTAAGTGGATCTATACAATTTTTGTATTGAATCAAAAAATGGCGTATTCATTTCATTATAGAACTCACCTTTTTGTCTTTCATCATATCTTCATAAAACAGGTAACGAGCATCATTTGATTATTTTATCCCTTTAATTGTTGATGTATGTAAGTAGTTTGACTGTTATTTATCATGTATATTTCTTCACTTTTTTATATCTACAAAAAAGTATTAAACAATAAGGTAACTTTGTACAATTTTTTGCTACGTTGTAGTAAGTTTACCTCTTTAAACCATATTACTTCACATATTATGTCTTGCTTATTTTTCAAGTGTAATCTCTTAATAAACATTTCAAATAATAATTTTTTTATACAAGTTACTACATGCCAGGTTACTGTGAAAATGTTTAGGTACTTCTATTATATGTCTTGGTATATTAAGATATGATGATATTTTCACGTTTTTTAATCAGTCACATGTGCAAGACAGGGCTTGGGCAGAAAGCGAAGAAGTAAAGCAAGAAACAAAAGAGAAAGTGTAACATATTTGATAAATATGAATGTTATCATGATTCCCGTAACTATGAGAAAATTCAAAAACAAAAGGAGCGAAAATGAAAAGAAAGGGAGCAATGGCAAAAAGAAATGGAACCGACGACAGATAAACGAACTGTAGAATCTGATGAAAGACTGAAGTGGAGAATCATATGAAAGCGAAGAAACCAGAGAATCCGATGATAACAAAGAATCTGATTCGAATACCGATTTATGAATGTGTGTTGCGTTATTTCAATTATGCTCGAAATCGTTACGTTGTGTTTTTAACATTTGTTTTTAATGTTACATAGTGGTTTTCTTCATTCATAAGCTTGTTTATATATTTGTGCACCATAATAATTCAAATTTATGTTTTTTTTTGGAAAAAAATGTTTATACCTCGCGTATGTATGAATGTAGGTATGTATGTAGGCAGGTTTGCTTGTATGTGTGTATGTAGGAAGGCAGGTTTGTATGTATGGAAGTAGGTACGTTTTTATGTGTGTAGGTAGGTAGGTATGTATGTGTGTGGCTCGGTACATTTGTATGTGTGTAGGTATGTATGTACGCGTGTAGGTACTTTTATACGCGTGTAGGTAAGCATGTATGTGTGTGGCACGTCATATTTGTATGTGTGTAGGTATGTATGTATGTATGTATGTATTTATGTATGTATGTATGTATGTGTGTGGCTTAGTACGCTTATATGTGTGCAGGTACATATGTATGGGTGTAGGTAGGCATGTTTGGATGTGTGTAGGTAGGTGCACTTGTACGTGTGCACCTACGTATGTATGTAGATGCGTAGTACGTGTGTCGGTAGGTACGTTTTATACTTGTATGTGTGTACGTACAATACACATGGAATATCAGAAAGTATATCAAATATGTTTTTTTCAAAACCAAACTCCCTTGCATTACTACTTGAAAGTTTACCCAACACATAATTAAGACATAAACACAAACAACCTGCATACATGCATGCAAGTAAATCATAAGAAAGGGTTTATCATCTCAAAACGTTTCAACAAAATAACGTTTAACAACTAGAAAACATAATGTCATTTAATATAACCAATAGCCTTAATAAACCAAGTTATAATTTCTCCATGAGTTTGCATAATGGCTGCTTTTGGGCTGTTATACTTAGTCATAAACTCACTAATATCTTTTTTTGTTGCATTGACTCTTCCCTTAGACCACAACCACATTTGATCTTCCCCATGAATGTCTTCGTATGCCTCATTGTAAAAACTGGACTCTGCATGATTATCGTTTGTTGCGCATTTTAGTTTCATCCATTTCAGTGTTAACCCATCCATTGCATCCGCGTTCGCATGATCCAACATTTTTAAGTAACTCACATAATATTGTTTCTGCACCCAACATACATAAATTACTTTACAATACGTACATTATAAATACATAGCAAAAACATGTCTTCCAAAGGATACATAAACATCAACCATTCACCTAACAAAACTTACATGTTATTTAAGTATGAAGATCTACATCAAATGTTACTAACTAGATAACTTTGCCTACCTTTAATAGTTTTATACAAGATGTCTTTACTGCATACGAGTTCAAATAAACACGCAACTATGCGATCATTAATTATAAATAACTACATAACACAACTAGATGTATACACATTCCAACTAAAATAAAACATTACATCCTAAGGTAACTTAAGCAAAAATCATTCACCATAAACAATGTGCATGTTCCTCAACGATGATGCATACACAACAAAGTTTGCTAACTACACAGCACTGCCTACATTCAATACATCCCTGCTTAATAACAAAGTTTTCTAACTACACAATGATGATGCACTTGTACACTACTGCATAATAATCAATTTTTAATAAGTACACAACCTAACCAGCTCATTACACTTTCGTAATCATCAATTATTACTAACTAAACAATGCTAGTAGATTTATGAACTTTAAGAAAAATCATGTTTAAATATTGCATCCTACTCATAGAGAATAAATAACCATTCACCTTACAAAACATGCATGTTCTTGTAGAATAAAACCTACACCATCTATATTACCAACAAAACAACACTACATAATTTTATTGATTCAAGCTTTGTATAAAACCCATTCACCTAGTGTCGAGGTATGCAAACTTTATATTACTACAGTGGTACACCTTCATTGAAAAAAAAAATCCTTTTCTGAATTACCAACCTTTTCATGAAATACAGATAGAATAATACACTTTTTTCAAGCTTATAATGTACTTTAATTGAAACAAACAACACTAATTGTCTTACATACCTCAACTTCTTGTGTCTCGCTCTATCACTGATTATGATTACGAAAACCCCCAATTATGCTTGGCAAGAACATGATCCTTATCACCAATGGGCTGATGGTTGGTTCTTATGCACTTGCTAACACAATCAGTGTAGTAAAATTAGTAGATTTCTTATATCAGTTGCAAATTTGTGAACGGATTTCGCGTTATGACTCTGCCGAATGGTTTGGGAGTGAAACTAGGGATTACACCTTATAATTCTACACACTAGGACGATTTTGCCCTTTTTCATATACAACATCAGATTGCATTACTAAGATAATTACAGAAAATGCCATCTTTTATTTTAAATCATTGATATGTGTAATCAATGGATGAGATTTACTTCTCGTACTTCTCGTTGTAACATCACTTCTCGCATGATCCATCCCCTATATATATATATATATATATATATATATATATATATATATATATATATATATTTGTTTTTTCAGCGACGAACGGTAAAATGTTTCCAGAGATTTCGTGACACTATGTACGTTCATCAAAAAAGAATGGGTCCGCTCGTTAAATTGTACGTATAAGTTATATATAAACTGAAAATGGACCGGGTTTGGGCGAACCCGGTGACTTCAATATGGCTCTGCCACTGTGTAGGAATAGTGTAAGGCCCCGTTACCGGTAGCCCTACTTTAGTGTTGGATTTACTCAAAACGCGGTTCTAAATTTCAGAGTTTAACTTTCGCGGAATAATATAAAAGTCAACCGTTCATTACAACATCCATAACGTGTTTTTTAAAAACATAACATAAAACATAGCTTTTCAAACATCACGACAATCTCCAGATGCCAGCCTCTTCGGATCCTGCCATGTGTCTTCCTCAAGCCAACTGCCTCAGTCGATTAGCCTGCGTGCATACTAAAAGTCAGCTACGCTGAGTGAGTTCTAGTTAATCATACAACATACAATACATTCACATACTAGCATATGCACCCGAAAGTACATACCTTCATATCTTCTTACACACTTACTTACATACGTACTTTCATTCTTTCTTACGTACTTACTTACATACTTTCATTCATACATATACGTTTTAAAGAGCATTCCGCCCTATAACCTTCGCCGATATTATTAGGGCCGGTTCCCTACGTTCGCTGATATTATTAGGGTCGGTTCCCTACATTCGCCGATACTATTAGGGTCGATTCCCTTCATTCGCCGACATTATTAGGGTCGGTTCCCTTCATTCGCCGACATTATTAGGGTCGGTTCCCTACATTTGCACTACTATAACATACCTATCATTTACATACTTTCCTTGACGATATGTGCAATCTCCGAAGAGCGTTCACGTACCATCAACATTTCATACATATATTGTTCATACATCATACATATTCATACATACGTCATTCATACATCATACATATCAATCATACCTTTAACTAACACTTGACGGCACATGCAATATCCGAAGATCGTTCACGCACCGTCAAGAAATCGTCATACATAAATCATACAAGGTATACACTTACCACCTAAGGTAAATGTATTGACTATCACATCGAGTATGCACACAGCCCCGAAAACATAACAAGGAAGTGGGGCTAGAAACTCACCTCAATGCGGTTGCGTTCACCGTTTACGGTTATTCCCTTCTTGAGTTGTGCACGACTAACTGTATAATAATTATACATATCAATAAACTATCACTACACATATCGTCTTTCTAGTTTAATTATTACTCTCAACGAACGGGGGTCCGGGGGCAGCACCCCTGGCAGCGAGGTTCTAGGGGCGGCAGCCCCTAGCGGGGTCCAAGGGGTAGAGCCCCTGGCTGGGGTTAAGCTGCCAGGTCAGCTTGGAAATATTTTATTTTCATTAACTGTCTTAACACATTTTCCATTGGGATTTTGATCCATTAAATAATTTGCTACTTAAAGTCCAAGGGCTTCTTTGTAATTAAATCATTCTTTTCTAAGTCCAGGGACTGTTATTGTCATTCTGTTAAACTTCTAATTCTTTACTGGTTCATAACGAATTGGCTTATCTTAGCGAACTGGTTCCTGTAACGAATTGAACCCTTTAACGAACTGGACTCCTTAACGAATCAGTCCATATAGCGAACCGGTCCAAGTAGCGAATTGGACTTTCTAATCCGTTATTTCATTTAACGAACTAAATCACGAATCAAGGGTAATGCATTACCCTTTCCCTTAACGAATCAGACACGAACTAGAGGTAGTTCGTTATGCCCCCCTTATACTAATCAACTAACGAATCACCTTTTAATTCGTTCGGTTTCGATAGCGAACTAGGGTTAGGTCAGGGAATGTTAGAACATTCCCTGACAACCTCGTACACGTTTTTCCGGCGCCGCCATTGCCGGAATACCGTAAAACTCACCGGAAAAACGTATTTTCACCGCTTCACACCGTTTTTCATCGTTTTTTGTCCCGTTCAACCCAGATCTGAGCTAGGGTGACCCCAAAGCTCATCTTAGGTTCGGTTTGTACCCGATTCCACCCGAATCTCGTGACTTTAACGATGTAACGGTGTCGGCTCGTCGTTTTGTGATTATATACAACGGGTTTAAGATCATACAATATCGTACTATCATACCTTGGATCGGGATCGGTTCTTCTTCTATGTTTCGGCTAGAGAGAGAGACTAGAGAGAGAGAGCTTAAGTGTGTGTTTTGGTGGTGTATGGAACATGTGTAAAATGAGGGAATTAATTGTGATTATGGTTTATATATTTAGGTATCATAGGCTTAAGCCCATGGTCTTTCCTTCTTTCTTTCATACCCAAGTCCATAACCCATATCCATTCACCCAACACTAGACCAACTCATATTCTATTCATCTAAACTGATAACGACCCACTATGAAATAAACGAAATTTATTTTATTATCATAACCAAAAGTAGGATGTTACAAGTCTTCCCTCCTTAAAGAAGTTTCGCCCCCGAAACCTAACTATTACATAAACAAGTTCGGGTAAAACTTGGGCATCTCATCCTCAGCTTCCCAAGTAGCATATGATCCCTTGCGATGTTTCCATATCACTTTCACCAAGGGTATGACCTTGTGACGAAGTTGCTTCTCTTTGCGATCAACAATCCCTATCGGTTGCTCAATGTAGTTCAGCTGTTCATCAACCTCAATGTCCATCAATGGCACGTGAGACGTGCCATCAGCTAGACACTTCCTTAGATGAGAAACATGGAAGGTTGAATGAATTCCTTCTAACTCACCGGGTAAATCCAGCTTATAAGCTACTTCCCCCACACGATCTAAAATCTTAAACGGTTCAATGTACCTTGGACTCAACTTTCCTCTCTTCCTAAAACGAATAATTCCTTTCCAATGCGAGACCTTGAGCATCACATTGTCACCAACTTTAAACTCAATCGGTCGTCGCCGCTTATCGGCATACGACTTCTGTCTGTCTTGAGCAGCTTTCATTCTTGCTTTGATCGGATCGAACCTTGAGGAGGTTTCTTGCACAACTTCTAGGCTTCCCATCTCCTTCTGACCAATCTCTCCCCAGCATACTGGAGTTTTACAACGTCTTCCATACAACATCTCGAACGGTGGCATCCCAATACTTGAATAGTAGCTGTTGTTGTAAGAGAACTCTGCCAGATGCAGATGATCGTCCCAACTCCCTTCAAAGTCCAAAACACAGGCACGTAGCATATCCTCAAGGGTTTGGATCGTCCTTTCAGACTGTCCATATGTTTGAGGATGATACGCCGTACTGATGTTCAATCTTGTTCCCATAGCTTCATGGAACTTCTTCCAAAACCTCGAAGTAAAACGAGTATCTCTATCAGACACGATCGATAACGGCAGTCCATGCTTAGATACAACCTCTTTAATGAATAAGATTGCTAACGTCTCTGACGAGATAGCCTCTCGTATAGGCAGAAAGTGAGCACTCTTGGTCAAACGGTCCACAACCACCCAGATGGTATCATGATGCTTAGCTGTACGAGGTAGCTTAGTTATGAAATCCATGGTGATGTGTTCCCATTTCCATTCTGGTATCTCTAAAGGTTGCATCTTCCCATAAGGCTTCTGATGCTCTGCCTTGACTTGTAAACAAGTTAAGCACCTACTGACATAATCTACCACATCATTCTTCATTCCTGGCCACCAATAGTCTCTTTTCAAATCTTGGTACATCTTCGTAGCTCCTGGATGAATCGAATATCTTGACTTATGAGCTTCCTCTAAGATTCGACATCTGAGATCTCCATGGCGTGGAATCCACATGCGGTCAAACCTAGTCCTAAAACCATGTGTATTTTCCATCAACTCGTTTTACTGACCAAAAATCATTTCTTTCTTTACTAGCCCTTCATCTACCAGCACTTCAGACTGCACCTTGATGATTTCTTCAAATAAGCTTGAGTTCATAATTATCTGATATGACTTTACTGTTGCAATGACTTCCTCATTCTTACGGCCTAGCGCATTAGCGACCACGTTAGCTTTACCAGGGTAGTACTTAATATCGCAGTCGTAATCCTTTATCAATTATAACCATCTTCTCTGCCTCATGTTCAATTCCTTCTGCTCGAAGAAGTACTTTAAACTCTTATGATTTGTGTAAATGGTACACTTATTACCATACAGAGAGTGTCTCCATATCTTGAGACACTATCTTAACACATTTTCCATTAGGATTTTGATCCATTAAATAATTTGCTACTTAAAATCCAAGGGCTTCTTTGTAATTAAATCATTCTTTTCTAAGTCCAGGGACTGTTATTGTCATTCTGTTAAACTTCTAATTCGTTACTGGTTCATAACGAATTGGCTTATCTTAGCGAAGTGGTTCCTGTAACGAATTGAACCCTTTAACGAACTGGACTCCTTAACGAATCAGTCCATATAGCGAACCGGTCCAAGTAGCGAATTGGACTTTCAAATTCGTTATTTCTTTTAACGAACTAACTATCACGAATCAAGGGTAATTCGTTACCCTTTCCCTTAACGAATCAGACACAAACTAGAGGTAGGTCGTTATGCCCCTCTTATACGAATCACCTTTTATGTCGTTAGGTTTCCATAGCGAACTAGGGTTAGGTCAGGGAATGTCAGAACATTCCCTGACAACCTCGCACACGTTTTTCCGGCGCCGCCATTGCCGGAATACCGTAAAACTCACCAGAAAAACGTATTTTCACCGTTTTACACCGTTTTTCATCGTTTTTCGTCCCGTTCGACCCAGATCTGAGCTAGGGTGACCCCTAAGCTCATCTTAGGTTCGGTTTATACCCGATTCCACCCGAATCTCGTGACTTTAACGATGTAACGGTGTCGGCTCGTCGTTTTGTGATTATATACAACGGGTTTAAGATCATACAATATCGTACTATCATACCTTGGATCGGGATCGGTTCTTCTTCTATGTTTCGGCTAGAGAGAGAGACTAGAGGGAGAGAGCTTAAGTGTGTGTTTTGGTGGTGTATGGAACATGTGTAAAATGAGGGAATTAATTGTGATTATGGTTTATATATTTAGGTATCATGGGCTTAAGCCCATGGTCTTTCCTTCTTTCTTTCATACCCAAGTCCATAACCCATATCCATTCACCCAACACTAGACCAACTCATATTCTATTCATCTAAACTGATAACGACCTACTATGAAATAAACGAAATTTATTTTATTAACATAACCAAAAGTAGGATGTTACAAATAGATTGTAGTAGTCGCTAGCTAGCCAGTGGGATGAGGACTAATAATTAATCGTGACTAATCTATCAGATTTTTTATGTGTAACTTTTAGTCATCGCTAGCTAGCCAATGGGATGAGGACTAACAATTAATCGTGACTAATCTATCAGATTTTTTACGTGTAACTTTTAGTCTGAAAGTTACACGTAAAAAATCTGATAGATTAGTCACGATTAATTGTTAGTCCTCATCCCACTGGCTAGCTAGCGACTACTACAATCTATTCCTGCACAGTGACGGAGCCACATTGAAGTCACCGGGTTCGCCCAAACCCGGTCCATTTTTAGTTTATATATAACTTATAGGTACGATTTAACGAGCGGACCCATTCTTTTTCGGTGAACGAACCTAGTGTCACGAAATCTATGGAAACATTTCACCGTTCGTCGCTGAAAAAACAAAAACTTGAATTTCAGAGAGAGACAACGATGTCGTTTTCTTAAGTTTTGAGTATATGCCATTTAATTTTAGGACATCCATGGAGAAGAAGATGGTATGATGAGAAGTTTTGCCAATTTCTTTGCGCTCACAAAATATATGTCCAGACAAATATTGTTTTAATTATAATAATACATGTAGCACCGTATTTTGTTTAATGGTCGTCATCATTGATCTATATTTTTTTATTATTTTTAACGGCTAAAATATTATTAAAAAACTCCAATTTCTAGCAAGAAGCTTGAAACGGAAGAACGTACAACACCAAACTTCAATTTTTATAAAAGTACAATTACAAAAACTCGACCAATCAAATTCCTCTCGTCGCACCCTATTTTATCCATAAGAATATACTCCTTTAATTTTGATTTCCTCCATCATCATTTTAAAATAAAATATTCGAACTAATCGTATGTCTAGCGGTTATATGAGCAATGCTTGCATTTTTTATATTGAAAATAAGTTCTTTCTGATAGTCACAGTCGAAGATTTTATGATTCGTTTTCAATAAATGAAAACATGTATGGAACAATTATAATATGTAAACATTTTTATTTTATTTGACTTTGTATTTTATTTTAATGTTTACAATGTACTTTGGTTATGATTGTGATACTGCATTTTATTTATTAGGCCGAATGACGAACCTGGCCCATCCGGGCTAGAAAATTTTGACGACAAAAAAAAATCGAACACTGAAAAATTCCGAACCCATGGAAAAAATTCCTGACTCCGCCACTATTCTTACACCATAATCAAGAAACCCTCATCTTGTGTCATGCCACTCCCCTTATCTTAGAAACAACATGATGAATTTTTGCTACCAATTGTTACTAAAACGTGTTGATGTGACGTTGCATCTTTGATAAACAGTTGAACACCACCTTTAAGGCTATGTATAGTGGAGGGGCTATAATTGGGGGCGAATTATGACACGTGACGCCCAGTCAGCAAAAGGGACGAATTTGTTTTTGGGGTGTAATGGTGTAGGGGCTACAAGTTGGGCCCACAGTATCTTTTTTATTATTTTCTTTTTATAATTAAACTAGTCAAATAAAAACCAATTTATTTAAATAATTAAATAAAATGCATTAAAATTAAAAAGAAATACAAAAAAATACATAACTAAAAATATAAAAAAAACATATAGCTCGGTTGGCGTACATGTTTAGGTTCGGGTCGGGAAATTGAAACAGTTAGCTCGGTTGGTTTAGGTTCATCGGGTTCCATTGTAAGTTCACGTTCGGTTGGTTTTGCAAACCATGGTGTTGACCGAAAGGAGGGAATGGGTGGCTCGGTTGGTTCGGGTTGTTTCTAGGATTCATTTTGCATATACATATATACACACACACATATATACATATACATATACATATACATACACACATAGGCTACAAATATAATATATATATATATATATATATATATATATATATATATATATATATATATATATATATAACACTAGTAATATAATAATAATAAAAACAATCTTCTTCCGGCGACAAATACCAACGCCCCCGCCCAAATCGCCTCAATTTCGTCCCAATTTCGCCCAGGGGGACGGTGTTCGTGCCCCTTCGCGCCCAATTGTCACCCAAACTCTAACCCACTACACATGGACTAATGAGTCTGAGCAGCAGATTTTGAAGGATGATTGGAAATCCAAAATTTGAATAACATTTTACAGCCATAAATTTAGAAGAACATATAGAAAAATAGATATACTAGTGTGTATTGTGTAGTTCTTTAGCTTAAGTATGCGTAAAAAGAGAGGCGGGTGTAATAGGGTGCTTACAAATTGCAACTGCAACAAATCTATGTATTCTAATAAAAGCCTACCACATTTGTCACTTGTCAATACCATAGCCCTTCTCATATTTTTTTCAACCAATTTTCATATATGGTCCTTATGTTTTAAGTAATTTTAATATTAGGTTTATTCCAATTAAATCCATTACTACATGTAATAAGTATTCTCCATATGAATTGACAAGAGACGATTAGTGAATTTTAAAGTGTTAATTAAAGTGTTTATATATTATGGTTTATATTCAAAATACTAAACAATAAAAATTCGATTCATAATATGTGGAATAAGAACAATCGACTTAGACTAAATTCTGATAAAGTCAACGGCTAAGGCTTAGCCTTTAATAACTAAAAATATACATGATTTTAAAACAAAAAGTTTTCGGGGTTGACCCGAAACCTAGAATTCGGACCCAAGAACCAACCCGAATTATTTCGGTTCAGGTTCGGGTTAGTATTTTCTTGGGTTCGAGTTTCTCGGGTCAGGTTAGTTTGGGTTCAGGTACGGATTTTCTTGGGTTGGGTTTCATGTTATGGGTAAAAGTGGCAGCCCTACTTTCAACGATTATAAATAAGAATCACTACATTCATTTTATGCGAATTTAAATCTTCTAATATTCTTTTAACTCAGAATAATCACTATTATTTGAACATGGTTTTGATGTTAGTGTGTATTTTTCATTTTCCTGACAATTACATTCAAATGAAATAACAAATCATTTTGTTATATTTAAAATTTCGGTTTGTATGTTGCTTGATTATACAATTTTTATTTTTAATATATAAAGTCAATTAAAAAGTTGCCATAAACAGAATATTAATGACAACAAATTTATCATGATAAATCAATTTTAAATTGTAAAGATTCTTAGGATAATTATATTATCAAAGTTCAAGTATATGGTTCTTGGGATAATCATGTTTTTTTTTTGGATAAACATGAGGAGATGTTCTCAAATGACATCATATTAATTGATTAAAAGCTATGATATTTTATGTGTATGAATATATTTTTTATTAGTATTATGGATATATATTATCATTTATCTAGAGTTGGTATATATGTACTTGGAGAACATTTTTTGTCACACGGACAACTATATATAGCTATATCAAGAGTTATAAGCATATTTTTATGTTACTTTATTAAAAATATCTACAACAAGATGTATTTTTCAAAGTTTGAATGATGTGGCATGAGGCAAACTTAATGCTTAAGAGCATCCACAACAACAAACCTTCATAAACCGACACATCAACGCCACGTCAGATTCCAAACTTTTTTTAAAAACCCAACTTTTTTCCATAACAACAAACCTTTACGAACCTCATTAAAATATTATTAAAACTATATATGTATAATATATGTACATATGCATGTGAGAGGGTGGAAAAATGGACCCACCACAAACTTGTTTGTTGCAGGTTTGCATTTTCAAATCTACTCTCACAAACTTTGCACCCACAACAATATATTGAGCTCACTCTTGTTTGTTTCTCTTGCCAACTCATCCAAACTAGGGTATTGTACCCTTGTTGTGGGTGCTCTAAGGACTTCACCCATTGTAGAGCAAAGTTTGTAAGTTAAGTTTGCATAACCAAACTTAGTTCAAACCTTTAAGGGTGGGTCCCAAAGTCATTTCTTTCACATACTCATATACATATGATATATACATATATAGTTTTCATATTTTTAATAAGGTTTGTGGATGTTTGTTGTTGTGAACGAAAGTTGAGGTTTTGTGAAAAGTTTGAAATATGATGTGGAGTTGATGTGGAGTTGATGTAAATGTTTGTTGGTGTGGATGCTCTAATAGTTACAAGTAGACATGGACTAAAAATTTTGATTTTTGATAAACAATGCATGCATGCTAATACAATCACAAATGTAGTGTAAAATGAAGTTTTTACCTATTTGTAACATATTTGTGTAATCTTAGTTATGTAATTTCTGTAACTTTAATTTAATTGTAATTGTATTAACAATATATGATCAATTTGTTAACAGTATTTCACTTAATGATCACACTTTAAAATTTCCAACAATTACCCGTGTAATACACGGACTTCAAACTAGTAAACAATAGAGTGATCAGCCGCTAGGGATTTGAAGAAGCAACGTTAAAAAGATGTTGAGTTTAGGGACTTAAATTTTTCTTTTAAATATAACGATTTCGTGTAGCCCCCACCAAAAGTCAAATTTCTTTGCGTTCACAAGAAATTATGAGCATATTTGGGATTCAGTTTAAAAAATGCTTATTGGCTTATTGGTGCTTTCAAAAGCCAAGAAGTTAAAATGTGTCTGCAATCACGAAATTCTGTTTATTTTAGCTTTTTGAAAGGGTCGAAAAATAGTTTTCTAAACGCCCTAAATCCTAGCTTAAAATGACTTTTTGAAAAAGCCATTAAACACTTTTATAAACTCAATCCCAAACATACTCATATAACATTCATTACACATAGTTACACCAGATCAAACTCTATTGTTGCCCAATAAATTGGCCCATGCCAAATTAGACGACTCGCTTAATTAAAAACTCAATCTTGGCAAGCCCAATATAATTTAAGTGATCCGAATAAACTTAACCCAAATTAGTAATAAATATTACCCACTAATTCCACATATCATTTTAAGTTTTAATACCCAATAAAAATTTTTATTACGCTATGACCAACTTAACCGATCAATTAGAGCACTCAAAATTTTTGTAACTAAATTTTTTCCCCACCTTTAACTATGTGTCAAGTAAGTCTAGAACACGCAAATATTTTATTGTAAGACATACACTTTGTTATTAGACCAATCTAGTAGTTGTACAACATTCACATTTAATCTATATCTCTACAATTTAACTAAATATCACTTTTACTTAAATTTATTTCTAACTTTTATATAACTTATCACATCAAGTTCTTAATTTATATTTCATTCACATGCACTTATTTATTATTTTTTTTTTCTTACACCTTACTACCATTTTACAAAGATTATGAATTGTAGAACTCCGTATTTAGAGAAATAATATTCATTAAGCTCTAAAATTTTGATGTAGTGATAGAGATAGAAATCCTAATGGAGATGTAAAATAGAGAAAATATTTATAGTTTAAAAATAAAAATAAATATAGAGAAGCTGGTAATGATCTAAGAAATTAAACCTGAGGTTTAGACTATCACTAATGTAAGGTGCTAAATGCATCATAAATGTGTCTAGTCAGTTAGCACATGAAATTTTCACAAATATATGAAAAATAATTATTTTCTTTCCAACCTTACAAACGTCATTACCAGTAGAGGTGCACAAACCGGTTTTTTTTGGCCTGGAAAAAAACCGGTTCGGTTAATAACCGGACCGGTTAATAACCGGTTTTTTTCTGTCAAAACCCTAACCGGTCTAACCGGTTAGGACCGGTTTAGAAACCGGTTAGAACCGGTTAATAAACCGGTTTTTTTATTAACCGGTTTTTTTTATTAACCGGTTTTTTTTTATTTTTTATTTTTTTAAATTTCGCGGTTTCAAATACGAATATTTGTTTTTTATATTTTGTACTTAATGAAGACCATTATTTTTTCACAGTATAAACAAACCGGTAACTACAAGGCAAACCGGTAACTACAAGGCAAAACGGACTGACCGAAGCCATTCTTTGCTTTCGTTGTTAGGGTTCTTTGCTTGGAAGATGAGTATGAGTGTGTGTTGGTGAATGTGTTTTCAACAAACCAAAGATTAAAAACACATAACTTTCATTTATAGTTTTTACATTAAAAATACAAACATTAAATCGTTATCGCATATTCGTAACTCAAAAATACAAACATTAAATCATTAACACTGAAGAAATCTCTGCCAAGAACTGTTGTTCATGATTTAACTCAAAAATACAAACATTAAATCGTGAACTAGCAGATGCTCCTGTTGTTCCCAATCGCAGTTTGTTCATGATTTGCCTCCATGTTTGCTGTTTCTTTAACTAAATTAGAAAAATCCAAATCAACAAGTAAATAAGAGCACATATTAGGAAAAAGAATGCTTAGACACGATTACATGAACAACTTGCTGTTTCTTACTCATGATTTGCCTCCATGTTTGCTGTTTCTTTAACTAATTTTCTTCGCTACCCGATCCCGAGCTATTTCTTAGGTAATCGTCGTACGCGGCTTCTTCATCGGTCATTGGTTGAGTGTGTCCTTCATTGACCTCGTCTTCATACAAGCCCGCTTCATACTCCATTTCCCCCTCGAGTGAGCGTTGATGTTGTGCCCTATCTAAAGAGTCCAAGTAATCCTTGTAGCAAATCGACATCTCTATAGCTGGTGCAGTGAGTCGAGTCCTCCTAATCGATATAACCCTGCCAGAAACAGAAAAAGCAGACTCCGAAGCTACCGTGGAAGCTTGGACCGTTAGTAAATCTTTGGCCACGGCGGCGAGGATCGGAAACTCATCCTCCTTACCTCTCCACCAAGCCAGCAAATCAAGACTTCTAAATTCATCCGGAGTCATGTGTTTCATAAAGTTGGTACCACCATACCTTCCAAGTTCACTGCTTGGGGTGTTTACCCTTTGACGTTTACCGGCGTCTTTCCAAATCATGTAGTACATCCCCATTTCAAGGTCGGTTTGGGATTGGGATTGGGCAACAGCTCTTAACGAGTCATGAATTTGGGAAGACGACCCGTATTTTGTAAGGTAGACATCATACATGTTTGACAAGGTGGTGTTGAAAACATTCTTTAAAGTTTGGCTAAAATAGGGGTTTTGATCGTCGTTTAACCCAAGCTCATCACAAATTTTTTCTATTAAAGCTTCAACACCACCAACATTGATGCAAGGGTTTAACGCAGCAGCACATGTCAAAACAGCGGGTAGTTGTTGAAAATATTTTCTAAATTTTTCTTTCATTTTTACACCTATATCAAAATAAGGTGCACCCCTACAATCAAGTTCACTCAACTTTGTGCACATGACAGCAATTTTTGGTAAAGCAATGGGGCTTGTTGGATAGTAAACCCCGGATAAACTAGTTGTGCAAGATTTAAAAATTTGAAGGACCTCCGTAACGATCTCAATCAATAACCAGTTTCTAGGATCATATGGTGCACATTTACCCCTACTTGACAAAATTTGATGAAACGCAATTAATGATTCTTTTTGTTGGATGGCTTTCTCAAACATATTACAAGTCGAGTTCCATCTTGTTGGACAATCCCAATTTGGCCCCAACCATTGACAATTAGCTTCTACACAAAATTTTTTGTATCTTGAAAATGTTTTATTGTTGCTAAAAACATCTCGTAACATTCTTTTAAAACTGTTTCTTTGCGTTTCGATCACGTTTAACCCATCTTGCACGGCCAAGTTGATAATATGTGCAATGCATCGGCTATGAAAAAACGCTCCATCACAAATAGGTTTATACTTTAATTTTAAATGGCCAACAGCGGCCGTATTGTTGGACGCGTTATCAAACGAAATTGAAAAGATTTTATCTTCAATTTTGTATTGTCGAATGACTTTATCCAAGATTTGAAAAATATTTCTACCCGTGTGCGGGTAATCAAACAATTGAAACGCAACGGTTCGTTTCATCATTTGCCACGACTCGGGGTCAACCCAATGAGCCGTCACACAAATGTATGAGTCGGGCGAACCATGAGGTACCGACCAAACATCCGTTGTTAAGTTTACACCAGTTTGTAAGTTTGAAAAGTATGAAATTAGTTCGGATTTAGCGTTTTTCCATGCTTTAAGACAATCTCTTCTAAGGGTCGAACAACTTACGTGTTGGTAGCGTGGTTGAACATAGTTTTGCATCATCTCCGTGAATTGAGGGTTGTCGAAGTGGTTGAAAGGAAGTGTTTGTTGAATCACAAAGTTTGAAAACTGTTGACGTACCGCTTCAACGTCGTACGTAAACACCCCTCCTTGATTCGTCATCTCCGGCTGCGAACTACTTCCCGCTTCGTCCTTCAAGGCCTTGCAAAAGCGCTGTTGTATATGCGCTTTTAAAGTGGAGTTTGCATCTTTGGCATAGAACTTCAAACAGTGCTTGCATCGAGCTTTTTGGCGACCGTTAGACAGTTCGTATAGGTCGAAATGTTGCCACACATCTTGGTTTCGTTTCGTGGGGATGATCCGAACGACCGTTATGTCTGTGTTCGAGGCACCCATGTTGACGGATGAAGCAGCACTTTGGGAGGCCATGATAATAAGAGCGTATAATCGAGTATGAAATAAACGAGTACGAGTATGAAATAAACCACTACGAAATAAGAGCGTATGGAGTGGTAATGAGGTATAATTGAGTGTGAGATAACAAAATAATCGCGTATGAAATAAACGTTTAGAGCTAGTAGAGTTGTATAATCGAGTGTGAGCTAACCTACCCAACCTAAACTATATATAGTTGTTTGTGGGGGTAAAATGTTAAAAAAACGGCTAGAAATCAAGAAAAAACGGGCAAAAAAGGACCCAAACGGTCATATGGCCGTTTTATAACGGTCAAAAACCGGTTAACCTTTTGACCGTTAACCGGTTAACCGGTTTTTAGGTTAACCGGTTTTTTAATAACCGGTTTTTAAATTTAACCGGTTTTTTTACTAACCGGTTCAATAACCGGTTTTTGTCCACGAATGAGTAACCGAAGTACTAACCGGCGGTTCAATAACCGGTCTAACCGGTTTTTTAATAACCGGTTTTTCTATTAACCGGTTTTCGGTTAAACCGACCAAACCGGTTCTATAACCGGTTTTTTTGAACACCTCTAATTACCAGTACTTACCATACCATATCCTTACCATTGTAGAACTAGAGGGGGGGGGGGTTGAGTAGGTTTTCTTATTTTAATCCGGTTTTAGTGAGCTAAGACTTTATTAAACTCTTTCCACAACCTATAATTGCAAATGCAAATAAGTAAAGAGATTAGGAATAAAGATTACACAACCCATTTATAAATGTTCAAGTGGATGTTAACTAATCTATCTTACACCCTCTCCTGATCCATCGATCGAGAGCTTTCTTCACTATCATCTCCCTAAACGGTAGGGATCACAACTATAATCATTTGACTCTTCAAAGGAAGTGATCACCTTCTTCACTAGCTAAGCCAAGTACTTTTAAACACTATATCAAGATTTTAATTTGTTCACCATGTCAAGATAGTTTTATCACTCAACAAATGTAAACTCTATAACCTAGATCAAGATAATGATTTCTCACTTATCAAATTACTAGAACAACTTCTAGTGATGACCCCTGAAAAACCCAAGTATAATTGATAAGGTTGGTAGCATGAAAGTTCTTACTATGATCTTTAGATCTTGATCTCTGTCACACCCCAACCTACGGCGGAAATGTCGGGGCGTGAACTGATTGCCACAACTCTCAAGGTACTATCATACAATATTTAAATGACAATATATTTTAATTAAATTAAGTTTTCAAATAAATCAAATACAAACAAGTACATGATCCATAATCATACAACAATACAACTTATATCACAAATGATCTTGATTATTATTTTCTAACTTAAATTATTCACTAAGTCTTCACCAACCTGCAATAAATTTATACGATAACCTTCATATGCGTAAAAAATAGAATTTTGTCAACAACACATGTTGAATGAGTAAAACATCAGTTTAAGACACAACAATAATAATATATAATAAATAAAGAAAGATGCAAACTGTTCCTGTGAGAATAAACAATTAAGTCATATCACATAAACAATCAATCAAATCATAAAGAAATGGCTCAACCAATCCATATAAACGGACATTGGTTACCAAGCAAGGACTAAACCGTTGCCATAAAAATGGACATCGGTTGCCGAAGTAAGAAAATAGCGTTCAAATAAAGCAAGTAAGCAAATAGCAAGTTAGGCATAAACCGATATACACACAAGGATTAACAGTTGCGATTTTGAATACTAGATAATAGTTAAATATATAAGATACGAACATGTCCCCAAAAAAGATTTAAAAATAAGTAAAAATGGGAGTGAATACTCACCTTAGCAATAAGCAAGAGATAAACGAATGTGGTAAGAACGGTAGTAAACAAGAGTTACGCTCTTCGGAAGTTATCGGCGAGAAATCCTAAGTAACAATAGTTGAGGAATAATATGAATGGAATAATGAAGCAAAACTATATATAGGTTCGGTATTCGATGACCGGGTACATTCTAACGAAAGTTTAATATTAATAGATTTATTATTAATTTTTTTTATCAAAGTTTTATAATATGATTTAATTATATAAAATACTTAAAATACTTAAATAAATATTTGTAAAACTTTATAGTTTATATAAAGAGGTTTGTTTTAAATGTTTAAAACTATAAATACGGTGTTATATGTATTTTTATTATTTAATAAAGATTTATTTTAAATACATATTGTAAATAATATATAATAAATAATAAATAATAATGTTTATATAAAATATGATCTTTTTAGAGTAAAGTGTCATTTTCGTCCTTGTGGTTTGGCAAATAATGCGAATTTAGTCCAAAAAATTTATTTTTTGCATATGGACCCTCCACGTTTTCTAGTTCTTGCCAATTACATCCAAATCACTAACTCCGTTATATTTAATCGTTAAGTCAGGGGTAGACATGTCTTTTCACTATTTCTTTATTATAATACTTATTTAGTGAACTGCGGTTTTCGTCCTTGTGGTTTGTCCAAATATGCAGTTTTAGTCCAGTAGTTTCAAATTTACAATTTTCTTTCCTATGGTTTCATTTCACATGCAATTAAACCCGAATTCCCTAATATCATTAAGTCTGGTCGTTAAACCCATCAGTGTGCCCTTTAAGTGAGGGGCAGTTTTTTTCCTTTTTCCCTAAATACACCCCAGCTCCTCACGTGAGGGGGCTTGCGAATTAGGACTAAAGTTTATTTAGGAAGATAAGCGACAAAACTGGTCGTCACGTGAGGGGCACGCAAATGAATTAGCGACCAAAATTAACAAGGTTAATAAATTTGGGTTTGATTGCAAGTGAAATGAAACTACAAGTACGCAAATTACAAACTTGAAACTATTGGATTATGTAAGGCCCCGTTACCGGTAACCCTACTTTCGTGTTGGATTTACTCATAAACACAGTTCTAAATATCAGAGTTAATTAAAACTTTACGCGGAATATAAAACTTTCATAAAACATTACATATCAATTCATAATCGTGTCTTAAAACATTCCTCTTGTCTTTCAAAATCAAAACATAACTTATAAAACATATCAGATCTTCAGATGCCAGGCTTTAGTCTTCTGCCATGTGTCCTCCACTCAAGCCAGCTGTTTCAACCTACTCACCTGCGTGCATACTAAAAGTCAGCTACGCTGAGTGAGTTCTAGTTAATCATACAATACCATACAATACCTTATTACATACATACGTACTTAACCTCATAACTTTCTTTCATACACACATAAGTACTCATGCCTTCATTCTTACTTACATACTTTCTTTCTTACTTACATACTTTCTTTCTTACTTACATACTTTCTTTACATTCATAATCATACGTTTTAAAGAGCCTTTCGCCCTATAACCTCACAGATATTATAAGGGTCTGGTCCCTGACATCACAGATATTATAAGGGTCTGGTCCCTAACATCACAGATATTATAAGGGTCTGGTCCCTAACATCACAGATATTATTAGGGTCTGGTCCCTAACATCACAGATATTATTAGGGTCTGGTCCCTAACATCACAGATATTATTAGGGTCTGGTCCCTTGTTTTCGAATATTAGTAGGGTTCGATTCCCTCTTCGTTACCATACAACCATACATCATACCTCGAGTATTATTAGGGCTCGGTACCCTTTTCGTAACCATACAACCATACAACCGTCATTTCCTTCTTTTATTAACTTTATTACGTTCATACACATAAACATACATATCATACTTGCCATATTTATAACGTTACAACCTGACAGTACGTGCAATATCCGAAGATCGTTCACGTACCATCAAGCAATCATTCATACATATCATACTTACCATATTTATAACGTTACAACCTGACAGTACGTGCAATATCCGAAGATCGTTCACGTACCATCAAGCAATCATTCATACATATCATACTTACCATATTTATAACGTTACAACCTGACAGTACGTGCAATATCCGAAGATCGTTCACGTACCATCAAGCAATCGTTCATACATATCATACTTACCATATTTATAACGTTACAACCTGACAGTACGTGCAATATCCGAAGATCGTTCACGTACCATCAAGCAATCATTCATACATATCACATATATCACATATGGCATACACTTATCACTTAGGATAAATGTATTAACAACACATCAAGTATGCACACAGCCCCGAAAACATAACAAGGAATGGGGCTAGAAACTCACCTGGATCCTGTTACGCTCGCCGTTGATCGTAATTCCTTTCTTTAACTGGGCTCGGCTAACTGTATAATATTTACACATATCAATTAACTACTACTACACGCTTTGTATTTCTATCTATAAATGACCCACAACGAACGGGGGTCCGGGGGCAGCGCCCCTGGCAGCGGGGTTCTAGGGGCGGCAGCCCCTAGCGGGGTCCAAGGGGCAGAGCCCCTGGCTGGGGTTAAGCTGCCAGGTCAGCTTGGAAAAATTTTATTTTCGATAAATGCCTTAACACATTTTCCATTAGGTTTTTACTTTATTTTATAAACGAACTTCACTTCAGGCGAAGTTAAACCTTAGGCGAACTTGGCTTCAGGCGAAGTTATACCTTAGGCGAACTTGGCTTCAGGCGAAGTTAAACCTTAGGCGAACTTGGCTTCAGGCGAAGTTATACCTTAGGCGAACTTGGCTTCAGGCGAAGTTAAACCTTAGGCGAACTTGGCTTCAGGCGAAGTTATCCTTAGGCGAACTTGGCTTCAGGCGAAGTTAAACCTTAGGCGAACTTGGCTTCAGGCGAAGTTAAACCTTAGGCGAACTTGGCCGTAGGCGAAGTTATACCTTAGGCGAAGTTACACTTGAAGGCGAAGTTACGCTTGAAGGCGAAGTTACGCTTGAAGGCGAAGTTCATCAGGCGAACTTATTCTTGCAGGCGAAGTTATCGCGCTGCAGATCTGTTTTGCCCATAAATCCTTCGTTTCTTAGCCAAATAACTCGATTTTGGTACCCACGGAATCGTATGATCGGCGCCTACAAATCCCAACCATCAAATCGGCCTAAAATCGACGTTTTAGGGGTCCGATTTGGGCAGTTTGGGTTTCGGGTCCGGTTAACCCATCCAATCCTAACCATTTTCAGTAATATTAACTTTGTTGGATTTGTTCTTACCTTACCAACTCAGATCTATCAACGAAATCTCGGGTCTCGGCTTCGAATCTTGATCGGTTAGAATGCGGTGTTTTGAGGAGTGTGTGGAGTGTGTGTGGAGTTTGGTGAGAAATGAGATATTTTGGGATTTTGGGGGTATTTATATCCCTGAAATCCCATTCTCATTTATCCTATCTCAATTAATCCAAGTCCATGACCCGCTCCTACCCGATATTAATAATTAAAAACGCGAAATCACTAACATAACTTTCTTTATTCAACATTATAAATTTTAGGATGTTACAGATTAAAACCGCAGATTTGGACAAACCACAAGGGCAAAACCGCAGTTCACTAAAATATGTATTATAATAAAGAAATAGTGAAAAGACATGTCTACCCCTGACTTAACGATTAAATTTAACGAAGGTAGTGATTTGGATGTAATTGGCAAGAACTGGGAAACGTGGAGGGTCCATATGCACAAAATAAACTTTTTGGACTAAATTCGCATTATTTGCCAAACCACAAGGACGAAATGGCACTTTACTTATCTTTTTATAAAATACTTAGACTACATTTTTAATACATGAATTTACATAATATACATATATTAAATTAAAACTCCTTTTAAAATAAATTAAAACATTTAACAAATTTTAATAACTAAAGTGTATATATATTTGGTATTAACCCGAAGGTCGGAAACGTGATTAGTTAACATGTCGGTTTTATAAAAATATTAATTCATTATTATATATACAATATTAGTAATATAATTAAATCGATATAGGAGCTTTAAATATAACAAAAGAATGAACTAAAAAAATAAACTAAAATTTCGAGCTGGGGAGGCTCGAACCTGCACCCCCAGCCACACAAACCCATACGTGCACACCCCTAGCCCAGTGGCTAGGGGTTTATCTGATTGCAATCCAGAACAAGATAAATATAACCAGACAGTTGATGTGCAAAATGAAGAACAAACCCTAGCAAACCTTAATCGATCAATTCGTGTTATAATTTAACAATTAACATTAGGGTTATTAATGAGAATTGCAAGGCGATCAAGATGGTATAAATAATTACCTCGTACGATGTTAAATTGATGGTTTAATGGCTCGTTAAGTCGTCGGCCAAGAAGGGTTAAGAACGCAGATCCGCAACTCATCATAATCCAATTCGTTTAAGGGTTATGATCGACGGGGTAGGTATATGGATTTGACCAGTTTAATTGATTTATGATTAACTCTAAATGGTGTATTAGCATAAGAATAAAGACGGTTTCGTTAATAATATTATTACACATCCTATTGATCATTGGTTCCAAATTCATTACGTCGGTGAGTCGTATATGGTAAAGGAGTAATAAGCATGATTCGATTTTTAAAATTACTACGAGAATTGTGGTCCAAGATTCAAAACGGGTATACGGGTAGCACTGGGTAAACGGGTCTGTGAATGGGTTAATGATTATAATATATTAATTTTCATATTTGCATATTAGTCCTTGAGATTATTGAGTGGATAAATAAAGAGGTAATACTTGTAGTTTAGGTTAAAATTGACATAAAGTGAAAGTTGTAAATATGTTTTAAATAAATAATTAAAAATAGTATTATAACAATTAACTTAACTTGATAATTGGGGTATTTTATTTTAAAAAATAACTCGAATAAAAAAGCGGGTCGGGTAATATAACTTGGTGAAACCGAGTTATTACAATCTCTTCTGTTGAAAATTGAAGCTTGCATTCTTCTAGAAATATGGAAGAGATTATGCATGCATGTATGAATGTTGTAGAATAAATGGGTGAAATACATTTTATTTATAGCCAAACGTGTGAGATGACCAAGCTGTATTCCAGTGGCCCAACAATGGGTCTCCATGGTCGTTTGAAGTGACAGTGGACACCCAGTCCTTTTTTACTTTGATCTTTATGAAGGTGAACGTTGTGTGAGGTCTCTTTTTTTCATCTTTGTATCCTAAACCAAATTCCTCACATGTTGTAAAGAGTCCCCTTCACCTTGATTTGATTCTTGCAACTAAACGCTAACTATTTCATTTAATGGGTTAAACACACTTAGGATTATCCAACCAAAGCATCTAACCATTCTATCCTTGTAATTATCTTAACTCTTTTAATGATTGTAATTATTAATTGAAATTCAAATAATATATATTTAAACAATGTTGTTTAAATATATTTATAAACTTTTCTTAAATTTAGAAAACTTCACAACTTAATTAAAAAAAGTTACCATTAACCTTCAATGAATTAATCTTGTAATTCCACCAACATAAAGAACCGTTGAAAGCAATAACAACAAATTTACCCCTTAGAAAGATTAGTGATAATATAGTCGGCTTAAGATTTTATTTTAAATCCAAACTCTAATCACAATGGTGCTTTAAGAGTATTTTGTACCAATCTAAATCAATGAACTAAATTTCAAATTCTAAAATAAGTACTTATTATAAAAAAGATCTACAAACTTTTTATATATTATCAAATGCACATTAAATCTTATAATAGAATTTTATAATTTCGCCTTACAATATTCTAAAACATAAGGACTAATCCGACATTTGTATCATCACCGCCAATTTCCAAATATTCTCATTGTTATATAATAGGAATATTGGATTTTAATACCTATTAAATGATATTGATCGATAATAATCCTTATTCTTTTTATCGCCACTGGCGGTCCCAAATTCAAAAAAATTGGCCCCCAATGGTCCCCCGTTAAAAATGACTTAACGGCGTTATAGTTTTTTTCTGAATTTCAAACCAATGTTTTAGGGCTTTTAATCGTTAGGAGTATACGATTCGATTGGTGTAAAACTTAGTTTAAAATAGTGCTTCAAAATGACAAAACAATGCTTCAATTCGGGTGTTTGAACTTACAGTTAACCAAAATCGAGTCGTTTTGATCATTGTTTCGAGCTAAGTTTTACACCAATCAACTGGTATCCTCCTAACGATCAAAAGCCCTAAAACATTGGTTTGAAATACAAAAAAAACTATAACGCCGTTAAGTCATTTTTAACGGGGGACCATTGGGGGCCAACTTTTTTGAATTTGGGACCGCCAATGGCGATAAAACGAATAGGGATTATTATCGGCCAACACCATTTAATAGGGATTATTAAAATCCAATATTCCTATATAATATGTAAATGCCATTCAACGTTTGAATCAAAGAACTATACTTAACAATATATGCTGTGTAGAACTTTTTAAAGAGAACATATATCGTCATCGTACTCAGTATATCCCACCAATAGCAATGCTATGGTAGGGTCTTAGGAGGGTAAGATGTACACAACCTTACCTCTACCCCATAGGGATAGAGAGGCTGCTTCCGATGAGACCCCCGGCTCGAAAAGAGAACATATATATAACACATAATGTTTAGTGCAGTCAACATAAAGAATAAAATTTAAGAGCACATCAAAGATTTGGTAAAAGCAGTTCAAATAAGTATCTACTTTCTCGTCACGTACACAATATATTTACAGTTAAGGGATTGGAAAGATAACAAAGTGAACAATGAACTAAAACTAAGAAGACCATCATGAAACATAAAAGAAACTAAAAAGAATCGTCTAGTGTGAAAAGTTGAGCCTGAGCTCAACTCGGTTAAACTTAAGAGGACTCGAGCTCAGGTCATGAGTAGTTCTATGAGGTGTAAACAAGCCAAGCCGAGCCCGAGCTCAACTCTATTAAACTTAAGAAGACTCGAGCTCGGGTCATGAGTAGTTCTATGAGGTGTAAACGAGCCAAGCCGAGCCCGAGCTCAACTCGATTAAACTTAAGAAGACTCGAGCTCGGCTCATTAGTAGTTCTATGGGGTGTAAACGAGCCAAGCCGAGCCCGAGCTCAACTCGGTTAAACTTAAGAAGACTCGAGCGTGCTCGGCTCGTTAATTACTTATAAATTTTTTGATCATGTTATCTATATATATTTATACTTTTTACATATATGTTTATAATTAAATAATTTTTTAATTATTTTTAATTATAAATGCCAAGTTTCATAAGTAATAGATCATCAAAAAGGGTAAAATTAGATGGCAACCTAGGATCATATTAAAAAAAATGGTGAAGAAAGAGGGTGGCACTCAGCCAGAAGATGAGCACTTTTCTATAATTTATTCACTGGTGTTTATAACATTAAGCTTATTCCTTTGGTGAAGAAGAATAGAATATTCAAATTTTTAATGAAAATGTTTAACTCTTTTTCTTCTGGCTTACCAGATAAACTCGATTAGGTTTCATGAACTCGCAAAATCAAACAGATACCACTGTAGGATTTTATGCATCTGTTTAATAATTGTGCAGAATAAGAAAGATACAATGACCATTCTAGCATTTAATTAAGAACTAGGTTAGGACCCCGCGCTTCGCGACGGGACACCGAACAAAACACATACGTTAAAATGTTAAACCACGAACTCGTTGTAAGTCGATGTGAAATCAGCCTGTATCAGGTTACGACATCAAAACTAAACAAAAGAACGAAACCTGTCAATGCCAAAACACAATAAATAATCACACATGGAACAAAAATAACCAGGCATATTGCAGTTGCAAACAAAATTTGGTTAGTTTGATAGTACCAGCACAAATAGATAACATGAATTAGTAAACCGAATAATAATAATTTAAATGCGTGGTATCAAACGTCGAAACACGAATATAAAAACATGTGACAGTGAGATAATTTTAAAAATCATGAAAATAGTTCGGTCATATTAAAGACCAACCATGACAAATACGAAAGCAAAGTTTAAGAAATTTTATCACATGTAAACCAAAAAACCGGCACATTACATCTGCGAACAGATGTAAATTTGGTTAGTATCGGTGGTACCAGCACAAATTTGTAAACATAAATTAGTAAGCAAATTATATAAAAAACATATTTTATATGCACGATATCAAACGTCGAAACGCAGTTATAAAAAGATGCGACGATGAGATATTTTTAAATCATGAAAAAAGTTGCGGATGTTGTAAATACGAACTATAAGAAATATGAAAGCAAAGTTTAAGAAAATCATTTAACTAACAAATAAAGCATGTGAAGCCAACTTTTAACCAAGTTAATTTTATTTGTAGTTTAGTAGCTCTAACTCTAACTAAAAATTATTAAGAAAGTGAATTGTAAAATTAATAGTATTTGTACACTTGACCAAGTTAGTTGTATTTATAGTTTAGTAGTTCTAGCTCTAACCAATAAAATATTAAGAAATGAATAGTAAATGAAATAGTGTTTGTGTGGGGAGGAGTAAATCTCCTTTTTAATCTATATATTAAGACAGAATTACAAATTTTGTCCTTTAAAAATAGCCAAAAACCGGTTCGTGTCCTTTTCTAAGTTTTCTTGCAGGCGGTGTACTTTAAACTTTTTTTTTCTACACGTTATGTCCTTTACGCTAACTGGGTTAGAAAAACTCAGTTAAATGACAACATGTGCATAGCATGTGAGGGCATATTGGTCTTTTCGTCTACTGGTAGTTATTTATAATTAAAAAATAAATTAATATATTATAACAAAAATAAATAATAGATATTAAATATATACTCTCTCTCTCTCTTCCCGTCTTCTTTCTCTCTCTCTACTCTCTCCCTCCCTCTCACTACAGCAACACCACCACTGCCTAACCACCAAACCAACCACCGTTCTCAGCCGTGACCACCACAACTACCATCACCACCAAACCAACTCCCTTTCTTCTTAAGTCACCACCAAATCAGGTGACCCAACTCCATTAAGTGACCAAAACAAGTCCCCCTGTACCGAAACCGGCAAAAACTCAAACACCCTTTTCGTAATTTCACTTGAATTGATACCCGACAAGCTCCCAACAAAAACCCCTTTCGGTAAACCCGACAACTGGGATAAGGAATCAACCAAGTACCCATCAATTATAGTCAAATTGGGCAAATGGGTTTGTTATAAAACACTCGAATTGGTTAAAGATTGATGAATTGGAGGATACGAAACCGGTGTGATATCCGATTGCTTGATGAAAGACGTGTCTGTGAACCTGAAAGGCTTGTCTTTGCGTGAAGGCCATGGGGTGTTGAGAAGGGTTTCTGAAGATAAAGATCGAAGCTTTTCAAGATTTGGTGAAGTGGGTACGGAGTCTTCTAGTGATTCTGCGATTTGGAGGACAAACGGGTCGGATAGGGCGGAAATTGGGGGTCGGGTCAAAAACCTGGGTTTGGGTTTTCTTGGTGGTGTGAAGGATGGAGATGGTGTTGTGTGGAAGATGGTGGTGAAAGCTGAAACAGTTAATTGTATGGAGTTGGGTCACCTGATTTGTTTTGGTCCATAGATCACTGGTTTGGTGGTGATGGTAGTTGTTTTGGTCATTTATTTTAAGTGACCCAACTCCATAGATCACTGGTTTGGTGGTGATGGTAGTTGTGGTGGTCACGGCTGAGAACGGTGGTTGGTTTGGTGGTTAGGCAGTGGTGGTGTTGCTGTAGTGAGAGGGAGGGAGAGAGTAGAGAGAGAGAAAGAAGACGGGAAGAGAGAGAGAGAGTATATATTTAATATCTATTATTTATTTTTGTTATAATATATTAATTTATTTTTTAATTATAAATAACTACCAGTAGACGAAAAGACCAATATGCCCTCACATGCTATGCACATGTTGTCATTTAACTGAGTTTTTCTAACCCAGTTAGCGTAAAGGACATAACTTGTAGAAAAAAAAAGTTTAAAGTACACCGCCTGCAAGGAAACTTAGAAAAGGACACGAACCGGTTTTTGGCTATTTTTAAAGGACAAAATTTGTAATTCTGTCATATATTAATGTTCACAAAATCTAAGTTGCTAGAATGATGAAACCAAGATCACAACCATAAAAAAACATTAAGAATGTTCATAGAGATATAGCACCTTAGAGAAAAAAATTACCTGGGTAGAGATCGATTAGGTTGCAGATCTATTAGAAGGGCTGCTTGATTTGGGCTCTGGGAGGGAAGGAACGACAACAACGGTTGAGGTGGGAGAGATGGTAGATGAGGGTATATTACGGTTATCTTGTTCTCCTTTTCATTCAGCTTCAAAAAGTCACTAACCCAATAAAAAGTTTATTCATTCAAAGGTAGTTTTTAAAAACAACCAAAACAAACACCCTCTTAGCCTTCTCTCAACCGACTTGATATAGAACCTTTCAACTATCAATTGAGCAAAGGCCATCTCTAGGTATTCCCCGCATCACACCGTCTGATGACATGAGGTAAAAATACCATACCCTGCTATACTACTTTTAGAATATCCAACAAGCTTCGTAGTCAAAGCACCACCCTCACTTTTCGTGTGGCAGCCCCTTTTTTTTGGGGAGGGGGGTGGGGTGTGGGTGGGTGTGTCATAAAATTAACCAAAGTTAGGTTAAAAATTAATATATATTTAAGATTTTAACCATGTGTATAATATAAAGCCTGAATCTATGAAAGATTCGTTACATTATTAAATAATAATAATAATAATAAAACTAGAACCTCAAAAGAAACCACTAGTTTGGTATTGTTGAGTTGGAGACCATTCAATATTGTCAGCAGGAATGTCACATTTTATGGCCAGGGGAAAAAGTTGAGATGCTTCTGCCTTTGCCTCATTTTCATTTCACATATTTATTCAAATCAAAATCAAAATCAAAATCAAAATCAAAATCAAAATCAAAATCATCTTTCAACCAACATCCTTCTTAAATTCCCATTCTAAATCCCCATGATTCCATTCACCACATTTATCCCCAAATCTCAACCCACCAAAACCCTATTAACCCTAAACCCCCAAATTCACAATGTCTCTCACAATTAAGCTCCAAATCACCCGTTTCTCTTCACATTTCAACTCAACATCCAAAACCCACAAAAACCCTTCAATTTTATCAACACCCATTTACCATTCCAACCAATTAACCCCAAAATCTCTTGTTTTCCGTACAAAAAAGATGACGTCACATGTCATCAAGAGTTCTTTGATCGACCCAGATGGCGGAGTGCTTGTTGATCTAATTGTTCCTGAGAATCAAAGGGTGTTGAAGGGGGTTGAAGCTGAGGGTATGGTGAAAGTGAGGTTAACAAAGATTGATTTGGAATGGGTGCATGTGATTAGTGAAGGGTGGGCCAGTCCTTTGAAGGGGTTTATGAGAGAAGATGAGTATTTGCAGAGTTTGCATTTTAATTCATTGAGGAGGAGTAATGGGGGTGTTGTGAATATGTCATTGCCGATTGTGTTGGCGATTGATGATGAGACTAAGGAGAAGATTGGCGGTGATAGTGATGTGGCGTTGGTCGGGCCGGGTGGTAACACGGTTGCCATTTTGAGAAGGTTTGCATTTATCTTGTCACTATTATTGTTATTTATGATTAAAGTTATATGATTATGATTATTTATATAAATGTTGTTGATACATGTGTGTGAATTGAGTTGGAGTTGAAATAATCGGTTTTGGTGTTCAATTTTTGAAGTATCAAGAGCTTAAGATATTAAATTTATGAACTTGGTATCAAGCTCAAATATGAATTTGATTGTCAGTTTATCTTCTTTTTTCTTGATATTAAGCTCAAGATAGTTTGTCAATTTATCATTTTTTCTTGATGTTAAGCTCAAGATATGCAAGTTGTTAATTTATTATCTTTTTCTTAATAATAAGCTCAAGATACGCAAGCCTGTCAAATTATCATCTTTTTCTTGATATAAAACTCAATTTATGCTCTTGATATTAAGCTCAAGATATGCAAGTTTGTCAATTTATCATCTTTTTTTTTTTTATATTAACCTCAATTTCTGTTCTTGATATTTAGCTCAACCTATGCGACTTTGTCTATTTATTATGTTTTTTCTTGATATTAAGCTCAATTTATGTTCTTAATATTAAGCTCAAGATTTGTAAGTTTGTTATTTTATCATATTTTTCTTGATATTAGGCTCAATTTATGTTTGATACTAAGCTCACGATATGAAAATTTGTAATTTTATCATCATTTCTTGATACTAAGTTCAAATCTATGTTTGATATTAAGCTCAAGATATGCAAGTTCGTAAATTTTTCATTTTTTTCTCATATCTAATAACAATCTCACGTGAGTTGTTCTAAATGTTGAAATTGAAAAGCATAATTCACGATATGAAAATTTGTAATTTTATCATCATTTCTTGATACTAAGCTCAAATCTATGTTTGATATTAAGCTCAAGATATGCAAGTTCGTAAATTTTTCATTTTTTTCTCATATCTAATAACAATCTCACGTGAGTTGTTCTAAATGTTGAAATTGAAAAGCATAATTCACATAATGACTTGCATTACTTTCTTTTTGGTTTCAGCATTGAGATATACAAACATAACAAAGAAGAAAGGATTGCTAGAACATGGGGAACCATGGCTCCCGGACTACCTTATGTTGAAGAAGTAATAACTCCATCTGGCAATTGGCTCATTGGTGGAGATCTAGAAGTATTATCTCCAATCAAGTACAATGACGGTCTAGATAGTTATAGGCTTTCTCCAAAACAGCTTCGTGAAGAATTTGATCGTCGTCAAGCAGATGCAGTTTTTGCTTTTCAATTAAGAAATCCTGTTCATAATGGTCACGCGTTGTTGATGAATGACACGCGTAAGAGACTTTTGGATATGGGTTACAAGAATCCAATTCTTTTGCTTCATCCATTAGGCGGTTACACAAAAGCTGATGATGTGCCACTGGATGTACGCATGGAACAACATAGCAAGGTACTCTTATGCTTTTATACCATAACAAGAGTAAATTACACTTTTCGACCTTTAAGTTATACCATTTGTTAGAAATGGTCTTTAAACTAAGATAATAACATAATCACTTTAATGCTTCTCAAAACTTAAAATATTACTATAAATTTTCAAAATAAAAAGTAATTACATAGACGGTCCCTGTGGTTTGGTTATATTGCAACTTTAGTCCCCAAGTTTCAACAATTACAACTTTAGACCAACTGTTTGCACAAATGTAACACCATTGTCTACTGGTCCCAGTGGTGTTACACTCGTGCGAGCATTTGGTTTAAAGTAGTAACTTTTGAAACTTGGGAATTATAGCTGCAAATGGCCATACCACATGGACCATCCGTATAATTATTTCAAATAACAATAATTATTGACCCTAAATCATTAAAAGGATGACACCATTGTCTTAACTTATGGCAAACACTTTTCGACTGTTAGTGGAAAGGACGACTTTGTAAAACATAAAGGATGTTTCTTGTTATTACATATGACATTTCCTTAACTACCCTTCGCATACAAAAACTGATTATTAAGGTAAATTTAAAATGACCTAACTAAATTGAACTTTAATCAAGTGATTAATATATGACAACAATAACTTTATGAAGACTACACTCATTTTTTTATGAGCCCGTTTTTCCAATTTTGCAGTTGTAAGCATGTTTATCATTTCTCAGGTTTTAGAAGATGGAGTACTTGACCCTGAGACTACCATCGTGTCTATATTTCCATCACCGATG
The DNA here is from genome assembly GCF_021521415.1 of Bidens hawaiensis. Lineage (NCBI taxonomy): Eukaryota > Viridiplantae > Streptophyta > Magnoliopsida > Asterales > Asteraceae > Bidens > Bidens hawaiensis. The sequence continues at coordinate 353,529 of NW_027491351.1, forward strand.
CATTACGCTGGTCCCACTGAAGTACAGTGGCATGCAAAGGCAAGAATAAACGCTGGTGCTAATTTCTACATTGTGGGTCGTGATCCAGCTGGCATGGGTCATCCTACTGAGAAACGTGACTTGTATGATCCCGATCATGGTAAAAAGGTGTTAAGCATGGCCCCGGGATTGGAGAAGTTGAATATCTTGCCATTCAGGGTATGTCTCCAACTCTCCATACATTTGAAATGTTTTCATCTAAGCTGTTGCTTTTACACATTTGACCCACATATTAAAGATGCAATGTAGCCTGAATCACCCATTCACAAGTAATTAAATTGATATTGCTAACTAGAGGGTGCGATTTCAACCTGGTAGAGGTGTCGATGAAATCAAAATAACCGACCCATAACCGAAATAACCGAACCGAAACAAAAACTGACTGTTTGATTACATTGTTTTGTTTGAATGCTTGTAATTGAATTTATGAAATTATAGTTTATATTTTTGAAGTTAATAGATTGTGTGGCCCAAAAGTTTTAGTTCAAAATATATCGATTAGTCATTCATTGACAAAAAACTTTAGTCCAAAGGTTTCGGGCCTGATTTATTATTTTGGGTCATTTCTTTCGGCCCAAATTTTCAAGCCTAAATGGGAAAACCGAAATACCGGAAGTGAACCCATAATGAAAACCGAAAACTAAAACGAAAGGTTTTCAAAAGCCTAATGTGTAAGTAAAAAACTGTATGATGATTTTTGTTCCTTTCTTATTATCATGATGAAATTGTTCTAATGTAGTAATTATTGTTGCAGGTGGCAGCATATGACACAGTAGCTAAGGAGATGGCTTTCTTCGACCCTTCACGTGCTAAAGATTTTCTTTTCATATCCGGGACCAAGGTATGTACTTAGATTTCCCAGCCACCATTACTCGGTATATTGTTTGGTTTGAGTCTTAAACCAACCCACATTGACCCATGTACACTTCTAATCAAATAGCATAACAAAATATAAAGAAAGATCAAAAATAATGTTGAAAAATTTAAAGAATTGTTCTTTGTCAAATAAAACTTATTAGAACTTGTGGACCAAGCATTCTCTGCAACACATTTTAAGTTTCAATTGTTTTTTACATATTTATTTCAGATGAGAACTTTTGCAAGAACAGGGGAGAGTCCTCCGAATGGTTTTATGTGTCTGGGAGGATGGGACGTTTTGGTCAAATACTATGCCAGCTTGCAAGCTGAAGAAGCTGCAACCGCGGTAGTATCAGCTTAGAAATCTTGATTTTTTGACAGACTCTTAAGACAATTCAATTCTTGCTATCGTGTATGCTAATAATATATGCCGAGTTAGCACCTCTGACAACAACGCCCGGAGAGTGAATTTGAGTTGTGTTTGCTTTCATCTTTTGGTTTTTGTTTTCTGAGTTGCATGATAAGTATTTTGTAGGTCCTTGATGTAGGTTGTGTTGATTCATTTTTAGAGTGACTGTTTGGTGACTGTTTTTTGCATATCAATTTTATTTATGAAGTTTTTTTCTTTAATACACAGTAAAAGTCCTTGTATTAAAGACAACGTTGTTACAATTGATTAGTACCAAAAACTAAAGAATCTGCTTAAAATTTACCAACAATTTCATATGAATCAGGCTGAAATGCAAAATCTGAAGAAAGAAATTCATCTAGGCTTGCAAATCAAAAATAAATCTTCAATGAAGCGTAAGTAGTCGATGATATTTACATTCATCATGGGCTTCACCCCTTGCTTTGGTAAAGATGCCAAAGCTCGAGGACGTGTTAATGTTGTAAATAAAAAGATATAAGGCGTTACAGGCTTTACCCCTTGAAACTCTCTTTGACGCACAAGTCAGGATTTGCTATGAGGTCGAGATTCCATAAGAATATTGACGATGTAGGTATGTAATTCAAAATTTGATGAAAACGGGATTTTAGTTTATATATATGTGGAGATTTGATGAAATAATCATTCATATTTTTCACCGTGTAGGATAGCATAGATGATTTGGTCGTGCCAACACTTGATCTCACACTTATTTGATACATTTGGTTATATGACGCTTTGTACATATATCATGAGATTGTTTGATTATCTGAGCCAGTTAGACAATTTAGTTAGTTGTTTGCTCATTCTTGACGTGTTATGTTCTCTTGACAACATATACTTGTTAGCAAATTGGTTCCTCATATATAGGAGGATCACGCTACAAAACAAATTTCAAACAAGAAATGTAGAAGCACATAATATAATTGTATGTAGTTCAGTGAAGGACCCGGGATGCTTAAGGGATACATATATTAACTGGTCAAAACGAGACAAATAATGAAAATTTATTAATGGCTAGCTATGGTGTGAATCATAAATAAAAATAACAAGGCATGGGTCATGAGCAAGCTGACTTATACAATAGTACAATACACAGCAACAAATAATACGATTGGCTAATCTTTTAGGTTTGGGTGACGACTGCTAGAGGCCTCGAGCGGGCATTGGTTTCAAGCGAATGACTACTGAAATTTGCGACTAGGAGATCTGTGATATAACAAAAAGTAATTGATTAAGTTAATATGAAAAAAGGAGAATTATGTATACACATCCAATATTAATTTAGTCAAGCAACAGACCTCAAGTCCTATACATATTGCACAATACTTTTATCTAAACATGATAACTTTTAAATGTGACTTTGGATTTAAGGAAAACTTCATTACCTAACTATATTTTGGAGCATTCATCAAAAACTTTCGTGAGACATCATATTGTTAGGAGTGAAACCATTGCAATGTATGACTTATGAGACTTGTCGTACATTGGTAGTATCAATTGTATAGGTAGCTAATGTGAGGTCTATGAGTTCCCTTACCCATCAGGCTAATATTTTGAGTTGAGTTAACATAGATAAGCATGTTCAATTTGACAACTAATTAGCAGATTGACTAATGGTGAACATTTACCTAAAGTGAGTAAGAATTTGTGGCCAAAATTGAGGCCTTGTTGGTCTTGTGGAAGAACAATAGGATAAAGTGTGCCAGTCTAATCAAGAGTTATGTCATTTTCATAGCCTTTAACATCATTTTTTTTTTCTAAAGCATTTCTTCTTATCTCCTAGTTATAAATATAAGAAGTGCCTGTTGATTTCACTAACTTATCTAGAAAGAAGCCTTTCAATTCAATGGTTAATTTACTATAATCAAATCAACTATCAACTAACCAGTTAAACAAACTCCGATAACATGTTAAATGATAATAATATGTTGCAATAGAGACCTGAAAGCAACCCCAAGTGCGACAGATAAATATTACTCTAATCGATGGGACAACCCACATGCAAGAAGTCAATGTGAAAGTATCAATGGCGGCTGGTAACGTCACTACAATAAGGGAGGTCGATTGATCTCGAAGGATGGTTTGGAGGAGGATCATAAACTAAGGGGCGAAAGAGAAAATTTTATTTGTTTTGTTTAAGTTTAGCCTTTATGCTTGTCTTAATTTGTGTTTGCATTAGTTTCAAATTAGTCTTGTTTTTTTAGTTTCTTGTAGGGTTAGTTGTTAGGCTATTTAAACCCCTTGTGATCTTTGTTTTTATTTGCCAATTAATAAACAGAATAGAGTCGATTAAAACTCAAACGTGGTTAGGTACGGTTCGTGTGCTCCCGGTTTCTCATGAACAATCATATGCTTAACCTATTAATGGAACATAAATCATAATACCACACTTGAGTGATCATGAATAATACGTTGATTAACAGTTGCTACCTGCTAGACTTTACATTAACTAACATGAATTGGCTACGATTATGGATTAGAAGTATCATAAAGTCAGTGTTCCAATTGCCATAAACTTCAAGAAGGAAGTGGTAAAAGTTCTCACCTCGAAACTGTCGACACCGGATCTGTTTCTGCCCTTCTCCTGCAGAATCACCGGATCTGTTTCTGTTTCTCCGGCAGAATCACCTTCGAAACTACCGTACAAGCTTCCTCCGGCAGTGTGTTCGTGTCCACGGGAATAAAGATAAGCATTTCTGTTTCTGTTCCTATTATTATTGCATTTCTGTTTCTGTTCCACGGGAATAAAGATAAACAGTTTGAGATCTACGACTTGCATATACTCTAGAATGTAGATCTAGCATAAATCACTTAATATAGAAAGCAGATCTGTAAGCAACTTGTTTATTAATTATTATAAACCAAATCACAAAGCATAACATAGATCTAGCCTTTATATCGAATCATATTACTGAAAATCAATATAAATAGTTTAAGATCTATAACTTACGTATACACCATACACTAGAATGAATGTAGATCTAGCATTAATCACTATGAATGTAACAGGTAGAGCATAAATCACTTGCAAAATGAACAAATTAATTAACACATATTGAATAAACCAGATCTGTAACTTATAGCATTATTATTATTATTATTATTATTATTGTGGGTATTATTATTATTATTATTATTATTATTATTATTATCATTGTTGGTATTATTATTATTATTATTATTATTATTATTATTTTTGTGTGCGCAATTATTATTATTTTTTGCTGCCGTTGGGGGTCCCAAAGCAAAAGAGTGAGCTTCTTGTAACCTGGCTGCCGTTGAGCTGTATCTGCCTTCATCATCTTCACGGTATACTCGTTCCTCTCTCACTATTATTATTATTAGTATTATTATCATTAGAACATACGTGATCCGGATCTTTGGAGTTTATTTTCATTTTAAGATCTCTTGACTATTATTGTTATTGCTACACACTATTATTATTATTATTATTATTATTATTATTAGTTTTTGTTACTATCATTATTATTATTATTATTATTATTATTGATTTGGTGTTCTATTTCTTGTGTTTGTGTGATTAGTTGCAACCATAGAGCGTAGGAACCATGACTATTACTTGAGACCATGTCCTGAAACGAGGGGTGTAGGAAAGAGTAAAGATAGGGAGCGTATATTGCGTTTGGCTTCTTGGAATGTAGGAACATTAAATGGTAAGTTGCTAGAATTGGTAGATGTGCTTAAAAGACGTAGGGTTCAGATAGCATGCCTCCAGGAGACTATGTGGAAAGGACATAGAGGGGCTGAGTGTAATGGGTATAAGTTGTGGTACTCGGGGTCTGATGGAGCTAGGAATGGAGTGGGGTTTCTAGTAGCTAAGGAAATACACACTAGTGTGGTGGAGGTGATAAGACATAATGACAGGATTATGGTGTTGAAATTAGTACTAGGAGAGGAAGTAGTGGCAGTAGTCTCCGCCTACGCGCCTCATGTAGGCCTAGGGGATCAGGAAAAGAGAGAATTTTGGGATTGCCTAGACGCAGTGGTAGGGGGCATACCTGGGGGGGAGAGGATTTGCATAGGAGGTGATTTTAATGGACACATTGGTAAGGCTAACGATGGTTTTCAAGCCGTACATGGGGGTTTCGGTTTTGGTGATAGGAATGAGACCGGAACAGATCTTCTAGAGTTTGCAGTGGCACATGACCTAGGTATTATAAATTCTTATTTTAGGAAACAAGATTCTCATTTAATCACTTTTAGCAGTGGCGGACGCGACACGCAAATTGACTACCTTTTGATGAGGCAAGGAGACCGACGTTGGTGGAAGGACTGCAAAGTCATACCTGGGGAGGCAGTTGTGACTCAACATCGACTACTAGTGACAGATATAGCCTTCAGAAATAAGCTGACTGTTCGAGAGAAGAAAAAGGTACACCGAGAATTCGATGGGGAAATTTGAAGAACGAAAATCTCCTACTGTTTAAGGATAAACTCATACTGCATACGCGGGCTCGACTAAATGGGGACTCAACTCATATATGGGAAGCTATGGAGACAAAGATCATCCAAGTAGCAAAGGAGACTCTCGGGGTCACAACAGGAAAGACAAGTGGGCATAAGGAGTCTTGGTGGTGGAATGACGCAGTGCAAGACAAGATAAGGGACAAACAAGGATGTTTTAGGGAGCTAATGAGGTGCACGAATGAGGAGGAGCGAGTGGAATTGAGGGACAACTACAAAACGGCCAAGATAGAGGCGAAGAAGGCAGTGGCGGAAGCAAAGAAGGCGGCCTTTAAACAGATGTATGAAAGTCTAGAAACAAAAGAGGGGGAACATGCTATGTTTAAGATTGCCAAAGCCAGGGAGCGTAGAAGGCAAGATCTAGGACCGGTGAAGTTCATAAAGGATACAGATGGGCATGTACTGGTCAAGGAGCAGGACATCAAGCTAAGATGGCAAACCTACTTCCACAATCTTTTTAACAATGGGAGAGCATACCAAGAAGAACATGACAACACAAACTTTCAACGACAACAATCGAATAACTGCTACTGCCGACGGATCACACGAGAAGAGGTGAATGATGCACTTAGGAGGATGGGAAGGTCTAAGGCGGTTGGCCCAGACAACATACCCATCGAGGTGTGGAAGTGTCTGGGGGAGGAAGGAGTCATGTGGTTAACTACTCTGTTCAATAGTATTCTCAAATCAGGTAAGATGCCAGACCAGTGGAGGAGCAGCGTTGTAGTTCCTATCTATAAGGACAAAGGAGACGCCCAATGTTGTGGTAACTACCGAGGAATCAAAGTACTAAGTCATACTATGAAGCTATGGGAAAGAGTGATTGAGGTTAGACTTAGAAAAGAAACTCAGGTTACGGTCAACTAATTTGGCTTCATGCCGGGGCGTTCCACCACAGAGGCAATACACCTTATAAGAAGATTAATGGAAAAGTATAAAGAGAAGAAGCGTGATCTACATATGGTGTTTATTGACCTAGAAAAGGCCTACGACAGTGTGCCACGACAGGTGCTCTGGGAGTGCTTGGAGGGTAGAATAGTGCCCAGGAAATACATAGAGATAATTATGGATATGTATACCAGGAGTGAAACAAGTGTCCGTGCGCCAGTGGGGGATACTGATTTCTTTCCTGTAGAGGTAGGTCTTCACCAGGGGTTAGCGTTGAGCCCGTTTCTTTTTGCAGTAGTCTTGGATGAGTTGTCAAAGTCGATTCAGGGGACTCTCCCGTGGTGCATGATGTTCGCAGACGATATTGTGTTACTTGCTGAGAAAAAACAAGATCTAAACATGAGGCTTGAGGAGTGGCGAACAACCTTAGAGACAAAAGGTTTAAAGATTAGCCGATCTAAGACGGAGTACCTCCACTGTGATTTTGGTGGGATAAACGACAATGAAGACGCACAGATCACAATTGAAGGGCAGGTGGTCCCGCAGGTAACGAAGTTCAAGTTTTTAGGATCATTTGTACAGAGCGATGGGGAATTAGACAGTGATGTGACCCACCGAGTTCAGGTAGGATGGTGTAGATGGAAAGCAGCCACAGGTATATTGTGCGACAAGAGTTTCCCGACTAAACTAAAGGGAAAATTCTATAGGGTGGCAGTTAGACCTGCAATGCTATATGGAACAGATTGTTGGGCCATCAAGAAGGCACAAGTGCGGAAGATGGAGGTAGCAGAAATGAGAATGCTACGTTGGATGTGTGGACACACAAGGCTAGACCGAATAAGAAACGTTGTGTTTCGCGAGAGATTAGGGGTGGCGAACATAGCAGACAAGATAAGATAGTGGAGATTGAGATGGTTAGGACATGTAAAGAGAAGAAAGACGACGAATCCTGTTAGATCCGTAGAAAACATTACTATAGAGGGGAGGAGGGGTAGAGGACGACCGAAATTGACTTGGGATGAGAGGATTAGGCATGATTTGATAGACCTAAACCTCTCCGAGGACATGGTTGAGGATAGGAATTCGTGGAGAAGTAGAATTAAAGTTAAGGATTTTTAGAGAGAATTGAATACCTTAGGGCTTAGACTTAACTTATTTAGGTCACATACCATAATGATATTTCCCTTACATATATTATTATAATTATTATTAGCTTTTATATAGCTGTTAAACTGTGATCTTATTAATAATATTATTATAATTAGTAGTAGTTTTTACATAACTGTTAAACTTTGATTTCCTTTATTTTGCTTCATACACATGTACTTAGAGCCGAGGGTCTCTCTGGAAGCCACCTCTTTATTCCTTTGGATAGAGGTACGGTGTGCCTACATCCCACCCTCCCCAGACCCTACTTATAGCTTTGCTGTCGGTGGAATTTTACTGGGCATGATTGATTGATTGATTGAAGTATCATGATTAGCGACTACATAAGAAACCAAAAATGAAAATGGGGCTACAAATTTGTTTCAATCGTTAATTAATCAGGGGTTTCAATCGTTAATCAGGGGTGTACATTACACAAGTTTGTCAAACTTGAGTGGGGCCTTTTCATCCACTGGGCTAACAATAATAAGAGAGACGGTTACGTATTCTTCTTCTACGCCGCATTTTTAAAGCAGACATATGTATCATAAGTCTAAAAAACTAAACAGAAATGAATACATATTTTCAATGAACTCGTAAACTAGGCACATGAACCTCTTTAAAATATCATAAATGAAATAAATTAGCAGTAAATATGTTTATCTTTATGATCATTCATTTTAGGTTTTATATTTTTAGGTGATCAATCAGTTTTGTGAGAATTTTTAGATAAAACGACGTCGTCTTGGAGAGTTTCACATTTAAGCTTAATTAGCTGCGTGAACTTCATATAACCATTTTTACAAAAAAAATTTCTTTTTCATTTCTATGATACACTATTAATTTTTCCCTAAACCAAAAAGAGACACACACATATATATATAGTTAGCGACATTAATTGCAATATTACATATGATACATATAAGTAACTTCGCGAGATTATATGTATGTAATCTCGTGAGCTCCTCATATATTTTTCTTACAATGTTATAAACTTATAATTAAAAAACATGAAAAATAATTGTTTAAAAGTGGTTTTCTCAAATTCTCAAAGTAAGAAAGATACAACTTTAAAACTGGACTTAGTTTCTACCGTCACAACTCCAATAGTGAAACTTTGCCAGTATAATGCTCGTGGTTTATTCTTTTTCCGTTGGATTACCGACGGACATTTTCAATGGGCCGGTCACCAACGGTCACCTTTTCCGTCGGTGAATTGACGTCCCTTCAGTGGGTCCCCAAATTTTGGATCTCAATGGACATGTCATCATCAGTAATCTGTTGGTAAGTTTTCTAAAATCTAAACATAAAAAACTAATATTACATTTTTTTTCCTGCTATAAATTATATTATTGCATGTAAAGCATAAATAAACAAACTGTAATATATAGATTTAGTTATAGTAATATTATACACATGAATATTTGTATTATACAACTATAAACGATCAAAAGCATTTAAACGGGCAAAATCGCCACTAGGAGGATCACTCAGATGGCCTATTTTTGGCTCCTACTTTGACTCATTCTATTTTGGCGTACAAAAGACATGTGAGGTCCTCGAGTTAGGCAACTCGCTGCTCGAGTGGATTAGGAGGAGTGTACGATCTGGTAATGCTGGACGTTTTTGTTATACAGACACAATGGTCTTTTAAAAATATGTTAAAAGTATGTAGATTACCTGTTCGATAAAAATAATATGTAGAATACATAATACTATACGGAAATAAATTTATGCTATAATTTAAAAAATGATTGAACTATAAAGTTATATGCATCTAAAATGGGTAACTGGATATTAAGTCAACAATCAAATGTTTAGAACTTTAGATTGACTTCGTAGAGTTCTAAAAAAAACAACTTTGTATTTGATCCAATTTTTATTTATATGTACAATATGTATACAAAGTGTGTTTCTTCTAAAAGGTGTAGTAAACAGTCCTAGCCATTTATTAGGTCAACACAATGGCTAAGATTAACACAATGATAGTTTCATAATTGAAAGTTACTATGGTTTAAGAGGGTAGAAGAGCGATCTGCCCATGAGTAGATTATGGATTTGTGTATGAGGAATTTACACACTAAGGATGAATGCCCATGTCTAATTTGTATATATTTTTTACGCTAATCACGTTATGTTTATGTGTGTAAAAATCTACTTACATAAGTGGACACAAACACATTTCACCTAAAAAGTTTACACAGGCATACAAGTTAGTAATTGTTATGAGATTCCATAAGAATCTTTTGAGTGCAGGTATCATGTTTTTGGGAGACTTATGCTAGAGGAAATGATTGGAAATCATTACAATGCTCGTTTTCTGTTTTCATAAGACTCCATTGTATTTCTTGACGTTGGATATCATGATATGTGGAACGCTGATATGTTTAATATAAGTGTTTCAGACCATGTCACATGCCACCAAGAACCACAGCTCTCTGTACAAGCACTTTTGAGGTTGTAGGCCCTCAAATACTCATTTTGTTACTTATCCCTCCAAAATTCTAATCGAATTAATCCTGATCTCCAATACAAAGCTGGTGCCTTGAATATGTTATATATAATTCCAAGTCATTCTTAACATTATAAAAAACAACCACATGGTCCGGCATGTTCGTTAACAATAATAAGTTTTGGACCACACTATGTTTTTTGCGACATTAATATGGAGGCTTATAGTTATGGTCACCCATTACATGTGAAAACAAAATGAAAAATAGGAAAATCTTGGTTCTTCATTGTCAACTGAAATAGATGGATGGTCTCCATGTGCTCTATTTCCCATTGGTTAGTTACAATCAAACGTCCTTCACTTCTCTTTCTCCTTGTGTGTTTTATCCATTTACTTTACATATAAATTATAGGAGAAGTCTGATAGCTTCTTAATAGTCATTAAAATGCTACCTCTTAATGATTAAGATGTAATTATAAGTTTGAATGGTTAATATGTAACCATTAAGAGGTAGCATCTTAGCCATTTAGACATAAGTTTCTTTCTTAACCATCAAGAGACTATGAAACATTAAGAAAATAAACTCTTAATGACCATTAAGAATTTAAGAGATTACCAAACAACCCCTTAGTTCTTAAAAGTACGTACAACTATATGGGTCGAGCATAAACCGGAAGACACTTGACCTAGTGTATGAGTGGTTTCGTGAATTTAAGCATATAGTGAAATAATAAGCTACTTCTTCCCATTACCCTGTGATGATATAGACCAAAACAAGTGTAAAATGTATTCTAGTGTGTTGCTTTGAACAACAAAGTTTTTAAGATCAGTTTGTAACTAAATTGATGTTAATGACTTAGGACAGCCACAATAAATGATTCAGGTTGTAACTGTCAATCATTCAAGTTGAAATGCATTCTTCTGATGTGATTAGTATTCATGAATATTGTGGTCTAGTTCAAGACAGTTATGTGGATAAGACCTCCCTATAGAGAAGGCAAAAAAGCCCATTTCAGTCTATGAAAATTTATCAAGGTGGTCGTTTTCTAAAAATCCATCATTTGTATATATCCAGATTCATTATAACAACCGAAACTATTGTTTAAAGGGGAGTCACACATATATATGAAGCTAGCTCACTTGATAGAAGCACATTGCTCTTAGAAAAGAGATTATAGGTTCAAACATAGATATAGAATTACGTAGTACTTTAGAATTATTTGTAACTTAATTAGAGTAGGGGTATTGTATGTTCAGAATATATATATATATAAAAGGTAAGGATCCTAAGAGAACCCTTTACAAATTGAGAACTTTAAGGATCATTTTGGACAACTAAAAACACATTTAAAAAAATATTTTAAAAAATCATAAAACAACAAATAATAAAAATTTTAAAAAAGTAAAAAAACCAAAATTCTTATATTTCATTCCGATTTCATTAAAAAAATAAAAAATAAATAAAAAAAACAAAAAAAAACGTCGTATTATACACTTATGTATAATTTTATATAATCTTTAGTTACATAATATACACATATGTACAGTATCATTTATCTTAAATTATACACATGTGTACAAAAAAAACATGTAAATGTACATATATGTATATATTATACATATGTGTATATAATTAAGCTAAATCGAGTTTTTTTTTGTTTTTTTTATGAAACCGGATGATAAAATACGAATTTTGGTTTTTCTACTTTTTTGATTTTTGTGTTTTTTTTTATTTTATGATTTTTTTTATTTTTGGGTTTTTTGTGGTCCGAAATGGTTCTCATAGTTCTCAATTTCAAAAAATTTCTCTCATGATCCTGATGGCTGATCCTATATATATATATATGGGGAGGGTTATTTTGAGAACCATGGTGAGTTTTAAGAACTTTAAGAACTTAATTTTGAACCACACATTTAATTAAATGATATGAAATATGTGGCTAGGATTAAATCTAATTAAAAAATGAAGCAGGAAAGAGAATAAGTATTTTTGATAATTAGACAAGTTTAAACTTTAGTTATACATGTGTAAAAAGTCGATTTGGTGTGTAAAAAATTACGGTATAATGTACAGAAAATTACCGTAATTTTTTACACACCGAATCGACTTTTTACACATGTGTAACTAAAGTTTAAACTTGTGTAATTTTCAAAAATATTTATTCTCTCTCCTAATTTATTTTTTAACCAAATTTAATCTCAGCCACATATTCTAACTAATTTAATTAAATGTGTGATCCAAAATTGAATTCTTAAAGTTCTTAAAACTCATCAAGTGCTCAAAATATCCCTCCCCTATATATATACATACACTAGTTTTTATCCCCCCGTATTACGGGGGTTGTGTTTCTTTTTCGTGTCTACTATTCATATTTTTTGCATTTTAATTTTATGTATTATAAAAAAGTTAATAATATATTTAGGGTTTGATGATGAAATACTTTTACAAATAAATGACATGTTATAACCTGTTTAAAAGCTATGGGTTTGGTGAGACCCATGACCCGCTTATTTTTTTTACTATAAAATTGTTTCTTATTATAAATAATATATATTTTTTTAAAAAAATTGGATATTAATATTTAGTATATCCCTACTTTATAAGATTTGCATATCAAATACTTGGTGAGATTTATTTTTAAAACAGTGAGATGTTATAATTCGTTAAAGGTTATCTAGGCATGGTGAGACCCATACCGTGAATTCGGGTCAAATGCACTTGAAGTCTTCATTTACAAATAAAACAATATAGTGGCTTGAGTAAATGTAAGAAACAATAATAAATCTTTTAAATGTTTCGTTTATTTACAGGGGTTGTTTTATATTATTTGTTTCTAATATTTATTTATGTTTTGAATTTTTATTTTTTTTATTGTATGAAAGTTAATAATATACTTATGGTTTGATGATAAATTGTTTCACAAATAAATGAGATGTTATAAACCGGTTTAAAAGCTATATGGTATGATGAGACCCAAGACCCGTTTATTTTTTTACAATAAAATTGGTTTTATAATTATAAATAATATATATCTTTTTTAAATAAATAATATATTAATTTGTAGTATATCCCTACTTTATAGGATTTTTTATCAAATATTTGGTGGGATTAGTTTTTAATTTAATGAGATGTTATCCCGTTTAAGAAATATATGGATTTGATTAAACCCATACCCATGAATTCGGGTCAAATGCATGAGAAGCCTCCATTTAAAAATAAAGGAAATCTGGTGACTCCAAAAAAAGGGGGAGCGACCACATCGCGACACCTAAGATTTATTGTTTTCGTTTATATATATTATAGATATATATGGTTAGCACTCACTTTATAAGTGATAGGTAGGGGGTTCAAACCTCACTATCACCAATTTATATGAGAGATATGAGGGATGACCCTGGCAAGCCAGGGTTCGAGTCTTGATCTCACCCGATTTTACCGGCTCCTCGCTGTAGTGCCATTTGGCGGGCGTGGTGGTCAGGTTTTATCCGGTGAATCCCTCAGGTGGACCGCTAGGGGCTCCGTCCGTCCGGACTAGTGACCGGCTCGGGCTACCTTTAGCCAATGGGGACCGCGTACGGAGTACTCGGCGTTACTTAGTTGGTCGTTCAAAAAGAAACACAGCCGGACTCTATTAATGAAAGAACTATTTGACAAACAAACATCATTAATGAATCGTTTCTGAATTCATAGTCGACAATTAATAGCGTATCATGTTTCACTATTATATGAGTAAAGTTACATGCAATATCTTCCATGCCAAGATGTCACACACGTCATTAATGGATCGTTGATCTGACCTTATTATCTTCACTGCTATAAAAAATCAAATGTATAAAAGAAAACGAATTCTAGCATCTAATACAACACCAAACAAACAAACAGAACAACTTAGTAAAAATAGGGTTCTGTTACATATAAATAAAGTAAAACGTAATAGAACCCAATTCATTTTTTACCAATCAAGCGAATTCTACAATGTTATAAAACTTTTTTCAGAACAACTATTTTTTTTTAAGAAAAAGAAAGCAACTTATCGTATTAAGTTATTTTCTATATAATAAGAATTTCTATTTTGTGCAAACATTCATGATCCTTACGTTGTGGAAATTGTATCGGATTATTTTTTTAAATAAAATATTTGAAATAGAGCCCGTTTGTTTGATATTAGCTCAGTAACCTTATCACATCCGGGTGGCAGGGTGCAAAACCAGGTTATATGGTAGGTATTTCTGTTAATCAGTCATCGTATATATATTTTTTTGTTTGAGTAGTAAATCTATCATACTCCTACGTACTCTCACACAACTCCAAATAATACATCTTATGCCCTAATTTGAATCTGAGACCTCCCATCTAGAGGCAAGAGCCTCAACCAAGTGGGTTAGTTAACTTAGTTCCTCATTGGCAATTAGTCACCTTGTAACCTTAATATTTATATGGGTCACATGACGTACATTAACAATTTTAGTTGAGTAACTAGTAATGTTAATCCGGAGTAAAATGGTTACCGTTGTTAAATATCGTATCAATGACAAACATGGATGAAGATAAGAAAGGCTGCACTCTCTCTGATAGTGAAGGTTTGTTGGTTCAGCCTTAAATAGAATTGTTAAATGTAACTTGGGTTTGCACCATTTACGTATTTGAAACTGATTTTAATTTGTTTTATATAACTTCGCATACACAATTGTATAATGGTAGTAAAAAACACACATGTGAAATTGTCATCACACTAAAAAGATGTCCTTATCATATCAACGACCTTTTTTTGCAAAAGCTTTGCATAAACCATTTCTGTTCATTAAAAAAAAGAACCTATTGGAGGGGAAAATATAATTTCTTGGTAAAAGTACAGCAACTTATACACCATTGCTATTTAATTAGTCTATAAATTTATACTTTAACCGTCCAAAATATTGAACTTACTAGTTATATTCTTAGGAGATATATGTTGAACTCGAGCTCAACGTACGTAAGTTATTTATTTGTTTGTTTTAAATAAGTCAATATTGAAATTTGTAACTTTTTATTCACTGAAGTGACTACCTAATTTCCTTTAGGAAATAAAAAGAACTTAATTAATATTACCTTTTTAATAAAATTCAAAATTATCGACTGATTTTCAATAAATATTCGTAACCAGAGCAACTTTAGGTAATCCATAGGTAAAATGGTCGTTGGCAACTTGGCAATTTGTCAGAAAAGGCATCACAACTCCACGCTTTGATAGTTATGAACCCATCTACCAGTGATCCGTTGATACAATAAGTTAGAAAATTACGAATAAGCAGTCCTCTGAAGTATGAGCAAATTTCAGAAACACGTGTTGCCTCGTTGAGTTCAACTCTCTTACTAAGTTATTAAAGCCATACCACTGAGATAAAATACAATCATCAAAAAGAATTAAAAAGTATGAAAATATCGAATATTGCAAATTGAAGAAGGTAAATGAATAAATAAGACATCCTTGGCACAGAAACATAGGAAGCATCCTCAAAATGATACGTGACAACTATAAAACCACATACATCGATGTCACTTTTAATATACCCATTTCTTCCGAGTTATGTGACATTATTATTATATTCGGTATGTGAGGGGTTTGGTGTCGCAAGACCGTAATTGGTTCATGTGGCGGCATCAGATTATACACATCATCCATTTTTTTTTGTTTTATTTAATTTCAGCTCCAATATCATACTGAACAAAACCGAGACTAATTCAATTCAGATCGACTCTCCGTCGTAATGCCCAGGTTTTACCGACCGATGTTTTTTTCTGTTGTACAATTGTAACAAACATCATTGGTCCACGTAGCGGCAGCAGCTTGTGACGCGTCATACAATATTTTGATTATTTTTTAGTTCAGTATTGTAATTAATGAACATAATCGAAACCAGCCCAATTCGCGTCTACTCGCCTCTATAACGCCTGGGTACCGACCAATGTTTTGTTTTGTTTTTAGTTCCTATTTCGTAAAGAGTGTAACCGGAATCGACCCAATTTGAGTCGACTTGCAGTTGAAACGTTCGAGATTTACCAACCAAATAAACATCAACATTGTTTTAAATGAGTTATTTTTTTGGTATAATAAGTTATGCCAGCATTCTGGACGTTTACTAATTTAATCTTTTGGTCTAGTATCAGTTGCATAATAAAGTTAACCGATACCAATCAGATTTGTGACACTTTGATCATAAGTTGTATTTGTTTTTTCTTTCACACTACTAAAAACTGGACCTTTTCCGACAAAATTATTCATAGGTAAATTGTCGGAAACGTAGATTAGTGACAAAACACCGATGAAAGGCGTTTGTCGGAAAAAACCTCCTAGGAAATACTTTTCCGAGTAATTTCCCACAAAACTTCCCACAAAATATATATCGACAACCGTAGTTTGTCGTTAGTTTGCGACAAATTACCGAGGACAAGATTTGTAGATTATTCCAATCATTTAGCGAGAAACTAATCACAAAACATAATTTTATAAACATATTTTTCTATTTACTAATCGTAAAAATTAAGTAGTAATAACAATTAATTTGATTTTATTTCCGACAATCTGATGACAAATCATATTAATTACGTATATGGCAATTTTAAAGGTACAGACCAACTTCCAACAAAATATATTTTATTGTTTTCTTTTTGTTGTATTATTACCGATGAATTTCCGACAAAAATTAATTTTAATTTATTATACTTTTTTCCTAGGAAAAAGAACTAAACTATTAAAAAAAATCTAATAGAAAAAGCTAAATTTCGGTAAAACAAAAACATAATTTAAATTAAGCGAGTCTTTTACGATGACAGAACAAAATACAATGCCATTTGTTTTAACATGTCAAAATACCTAACAAAATAACAAATGTTTAACAAGTCAAAATACCGTATAGTCAACGAACTACTTATCACCAAACTTTCATAATTTCTTCAATCTATTTTTGCAGTTTCTCGCGTTCAGCCCGCTCTTTGCCCAAGTCTCTTTCCGTTTGTCTTTGTAGCCTCTCACGTTCAGCCCGTTCTATTCCTGCTTCTCTTGCCTTTTCTTCCAAGCGATTTTCAATGTTTTGTCGAGCCTCCGTTTCTTGTTCTAACTTGGCTCTAATATCTTTGACCTATACATTGTTAAAAACATATATAAGTAATACATAATACATAACAGTTTACAAACTGTAATGCTAATAAAATTACTAACGGGTCATTTTAAGACATTATTCAATTTTCATGCTAATTAAATGTTAGCAAAATTAACCAATTTTGAATAGACACCGAGTGTAGTTACTATTAGATGAAGTACACAATAATTTATCTATGTATTTGGTATTGTGGTAAAAAAAAAGAAAATGACAATGATGGCCCCAATTTAAACAGCATATTACCATGTTGCCCCCACTCCGTTTTATACAGCAGATCGCTACGGTGGCCCCGATTTATACTGTAATTTACCAACAATGTTTTACTAATACTAGAAAACAAGTACCAAATGACTAAAATAGGTACATGTCAAACCTACAATCTGCCAATTACAAACTAAGATCATGTCCGTTTGACATTGAATGTAAACAAAAAGAATTCACAAATACATAAAAAAATATGTAAACTGAAAATATATGTGACTTAAGAATAATAATAATGATAGTAATAACGATACTCTTGCGACTGTCGAGCATCACCATGTGAAACAAACCCGCAAAGTGATGATGATGACTTGGTCACCACAAAATGTGGATCAGAAGATCCTATCCCAAACATCATGCCATAACTTTTGTGATGCAAACGCTTCCACGCAACAAACTCATCCCGATTTGAACTTTGATCGTTGGCTGGTCGATACTCCTTCTCAAATTCTTTGTGGAACGATGTCTACATTTCATCAATGCAAAGCAAGTTAAATTGTAATCAAAGTTTTATATATATATATATATATATGATAACTTACAAATGAATCTTTTGATCGTGTTGTGACGAACTCTAACTGGTCCAAGTCATTAATATTGATTTCCCCATCGCTCAATCTCTTCTTAGTCTCTTTGGTGGCATGAGTACCAACAAAGACAAATTCATAGCCCCCTGATCCTCCCTTTCGTTACTCCTAAATAAATATTAATAAGTGTTACACAACCGGTTACAATTTTTTTTTAAATCTGCTTAGCTTACCAAGCGGATGCGATGTTCATCAATACCCATAAACCCGCCTATATTATCACGAGCACCACTACGAGAATCAGGCTCCTGAATATGAATACCGCGAGTACCAATACCACCGCGTGTACTGCAACCACCACGTTTCCCTAAAGTTGACTTTCCGCCACGAGTACCAACACAACCCCCACGAGTACCATCACCCCCCCCACTCTCATCCATATTGTATACAACCTGCATTTAATAAAACACGAACATTTAGATAATAAAATATTAACAAAACATAAGATTGGAAATAATATAATGTGTGAGTACCATCAACATAAAGAGTGGTCAACAAATAGTAACAAGTTTGCAACAACAAATAATTTATCTTCCTAACAATCAAGTTCATCATCGTTTAAAGAGTGGTCAGAATAAACCATTTCATAATCATCATTTTTGTATGCAAAATTCAAGAAATAAGATGTAACATCCGGCCCCTCGCACCACCAATATTGTCCGCTCTGCCCACGAAGATCTCACGGATTTGTTTTTGGTTGCCCAGATGGAGACTTCCCAGGAGGTAACCCATCCTAGTACTACTTCCACCTAAGCACGCTTAACCGTGGAGTTTTCATGTGCTCCACAGCCAACTAAGCCCAAAACGCGTTGGTGATTGAAGAGGCAGGACATTTGCTTATGAACCAAGAATCTCTCTTGTCCACGGCCGATGTGGGATTTGCCTAAGAGTGGGACGATGTTGTGTTTGCCAAGGGTATTACAAAGTGGGTATTTACAGCCGGTGGTTAAGGGAAAATTATTGGTACAACTATCATCTTCTAGAAGATGTTCTTCGTAACACACTTGACACGTGTTCGCATATGATAGGGTTGGTCAGCTGGCTATGTGCATGGTTATAACAATCTTTCCATATGTCCTTCTCTAATTGACTGCTACGTCACGTGCTCTTCACGGGGTAATCTTCATGTAAATCTTCTAGAAAGGAGTTAGTTACAACTGATTTGTTGACGTCACCCTTCTATCATCTCGCGGATTTTGGGAATACCTTGCGAATGACTTCTGAGGAAGTCTTAAGTGGCCCGTGGATGATATTTGAAGCTTTTCGTTATTCTTCCTCTGATTTGAGTTATGCGGGCAACAAGGATGTTCCGCGGGTGACTTTTGAGGAAGTCCTGGATGACCCGCGAATACTCCTTTATGGGTATTTGGAGCATCTCACTACCCTACCTCTATATGTATGTATATATTCATGTGAGTTTATGCGTATGTACGTGTAGGAGTGTATCTGTTAGTGCAAGCATGTGTATGTGTGTATGAGTGCGTGTGTGTGTACGTGTTAGTGTATGTACGTGTAGAAGTGTGTATGTGTATGCGTTAACATCTGTATGTGTACATGTTCGTGTGTGTATGCATATGCGTTAGCAGCGTATGTGTATATGATATGTATGTGTTAGTATGTGTACTATTATACGTATATGTATGAGCATAGGCATATGTGTGCGTGTGTGTTGTAAGTATGTATCAGTGTATGTATGTGTATAAATGTGTGGGTAATGTTATTGTATATGTATATGTGCTAATGTGTTTGTGTACGTGTGTGTCATGTCTGTATATGTATCGATATGTGTTAGTGTGTGTGCTAGTGGAAAAGAGAAGGGTGGGGGTGACGTGGCGGGCAACTCTGACATGAATGGTGGTGGTTTCCCGACGTTACTCCACAGCATTCTGCCATAGGGTATGTTTTTCTATGAGTATATATGCATATGAATGAGCAGGACGATAAGAGGGATCAGAGGTATCTTGGCCACCACTGTTTTTTCGCTTCGTAATGTAAATTTTCATAATTTTGGCCAAAAGTTTTATAGCTATTGAGTCTGCTCACCCACGTGACTTCGGTCACTCCTATGGCTTAGGCCAAGCTTCGTCATTGTGAATGAGTGTGTGCGTACTTGCATTAACATATGTACGTGTATAAGTGTGAGTTACATATATTTTTTATATATTTTATATGATTGTAAAGCTTGTTTGTTAATTTTTTTTTTATTTTTATTTATTATTTTTGTAGGATTTTCCTCAAATATGGACAATACTCCTTTTATTATATAATTGAATATATATATATATATATATATATATAATAGTCTATAGCTTGTTTGTAATTTCCATAATAATATTTATAAATGTAACTAGTGAAAAACCCAAAACTCTGGATATTTCCCAAAACTAAACAATTTGGTGCTAAGTATTCCCCCTAAATTGAAACCATTGGCGCTAAGTCTCTCCCAAATTTAAAACCCTAGAGCCTTCCATTCACTTCACAAACCCTTTGCCGCCTCTTCTCGTCACCTAATCCCTATCTCGTTGCACCGTATTCTGGACATCGTTCGAGGTTTTATTGTGGTAGAATCCTTTCGAGGTACGCATCTTGATTTTGTGTTCATCAAGTAGCCCAATTACTTGTTGATAAGCAGATTCCTTAGTTTCCTTATGAATAGGCTGTTTAGGGGTGAATGCTATGTGAGGGTAATTTGTATATGCTGATGTTGTGCCTTTCTTTTTTGGAACAACAAGCACTTGCTTCATCTGTTCTTAGGATTAAAGTGGTGCACAATTAGCTTTTAGTATATAAACCATTTTTGTAATGAATATGCTTTTACATTAAAGGACAGGGATGGCAACGTACAGGCCTATGTTTTTATGTAAATATGGTTAACATGTTTTAAGTGTTTATATTTATTGTTAGGTTAGTACGTATATGTATGTATTTATTGTTAGGTTAGGATGCATATGTATTCTTATTTTAAGTTCTAACAATTAGTGGAATTTTAATTAATAGGTAAAAATAAATGAGTTTGAAAAGAGAGTGGATGTATCTTATGTCACATCCCAACCTACGGCGGAAATGCCAGGACGAACCGATTGCTCACAGCTTTTCAAAGGTTACTATGTGCAATATTAGATGTGTCAATATCTATTAAATAAGTTCAAATAGAACAATTGCAGTTAAGTACATCAAGTATAACGAAATTACAACAATGATTAATTAAGTTTGTATCCTAAAAAGCATCTCTACGTGATCTTCATCTTGCTAAACAACCAAGCTGATAACCTGCAAATGCGTATAAAATATATTTTTGTCAAGAACATATGTTGAGTGAGTAAAACACCAGTTTAAGACACAACAGTAATAGTATATATAATATATAAAGGAAGATGCAAACTGTTCCAGTGAGATAGACAGTTAAAACATAGCACATACACAAACAATCAAACATAAAGAAAGGGCTAAACTGTTGCCATGCGAATGGGCGTTGGTTACCAAAAATGAGGTGTCGGTGAAACCATTGTCAATGCGTCGGACGCCGGCCACTACGACGGTCGTATGATCATACTAGACTGAGAATATGTTGGACCTCTCCGAATGCGGAAGCATATAAAGCAAGTAAGCAAATAGCAAGTTAGGCATAAACTGATATACACACAAGGATTAAACAGTTGCGATTTTGAATACTAGATAATAGATAAATATGATACGATACGCATATGTCCCCCAAAAGATTTCGATGTGAATTGTGTTATGATTGGGATTAAGATATTTATTGATTAATCTCTATGGTCATTGTTATTAATAGTCTTATTAATTATAAATTCTTAAATAATTACCCATGATATAAAATTAGATACTTAAATAATTTAGATAATTAAGATATATGATATGCTTGTAATAATAAAATATAAATAATTAAATAAATAAATATACAAACTAAATAAAATATTTTAATTGAAATATACCTTTAATTATTTAAATAAATAAGTTACTAATATAAATAAATAGATAATTATAACAATGTGTAGATAATTAAACATAACTTGTAATATATTAAATAATTGAATACAAATATAAAATACATATTTATCATACAATGTATAGCTTAGAATCTTTAACGAACATCAAATTTTATAAATATAATTAATATGTTTAAAATGCGTTTGTCATAAGTGTTGTTTAAAGAAGAATACATATATATCATATATAATAAAGATAATAAGTTTATAAAAACGCTCAACGATGATAGAACGTGAATTTAAAGTGTCGGGTTTTAATTAGATTTATTAAAAAAATATATACTTATATTGTATATAATATATATATATATATATATATATATACTAAAAAAATTCTATAACAAGCTTATTTGACTAGAAACGTAATACTTAAAGGTGTCAGTTTGATAAAATAAAGTTTATTTAATAATTAATATTAATGATAATTAATCAAAACAAGCTAAAAATAAAAATAATAATAAAAGGGCAAAATTCGGCTGTTGTGGATCGAACTCAGGTGGCCGCCGGGTCACCAAACTCAATACACACACCCTAGCCAACTGTGCTAGGGTGTCAGTTGTTAAGTGTATGAAATCTGTATATCTTATACCAAAAAGCGATTACCCATATGTGATCATAAACCCTAATTATTCAATCGAGTACATTTATTGTTTTTGATTCAATTAACCTTAAGGTTAATGTATAGCAGAACACGACAAACATAACCATGCCTTTAACTACCTGAACTGAGACTGCAAC
The DNA here is from genome assembly GCF_021521415.1 of Bidens hawaiensis. Taxonomy (NCBI): domain Eukaryota; kingdom Viridiplantae; phylum Streptophyta; class Magnoliopsida; order Asterales; family Asteraceae; genus Bidens; species Bidens hawaiensis. Next base: position 376,560 of record NW_027491351.1, read on the forward strand.
AGTGAAGAACGACAAACACACGCCACGGCTCAAACAGGAATCAAAATCCCTATACGCAGGGTGTTATACATCAATTGCTCTTGGGGTTACAGTCACGAGATGATGGAGAAGGCTTCGTAAGGGTTTAATTGTGTTATAAACCTCTGTTATTGGTATCTCAATGATTTTATTAGAGCCGGTTTTGTAAATAAGGTATAAACGTATCTAATTGATCTCATTCCACAATTATATTGTTGTTTTAGGTTGTTTAAGGAATGTATAATGTATGTATTGATTCAATTTCCGTAATTGATGCGAGAATTAAGTTCCAAGATACACAATTGAAATCGGGTTTACAAAAAGGATAATGGGTTTGGTTTCGGATCTTGGGTATCCAGATTTCTTTGATGGGTTATAACAGACATTTGCATGTTGGTCCTTGGATTTTAAGGTTGGAAACACAATTGGTTAGAACTCCAGTTTAGAGTGTAAATTGTAAATAAGTAAAGTTCTTTTGGACAATTAATTAAATAGAATAAATAATAATAATAAAATATTATTAACTCGTAAATGATGTTTTGTTGATTAAATTACCCGGAAACAAAAATGGGTCAGATAATGGATATTATATAATAATCGGAAAACCCGATTTATTACACACTTCATCATCATGAGGATTCATTCACACTTCACATATTACGTCAATCACTTTTGTAATTTCTCTCTATAAAGGATTGCACTAATTCTCACGCTGGAGGGTGGTTACGGGAATACCCCCACTCTTGTCCTTCCCGTAAGGAGCTCATGATGTTCTATTTTGTAGGTTTTCTTCACCGGAATTGTTGAGCTTTCACTCGTGTTAACGTATTATTCGTCACTTAACCCATACTCGGTTCAGTCTAACCTATTTAGGTTTCGATCTGTGCTTCTTCAATACACTAATACATACTTATAGCAGACCCTCAGCATACATATGCCTATACTCATACACATACATACAATAGCACACACACTAACACAACACACATACATGTCTTATACACATACACTACTAACACATATGCATACACACACTCATACACATACACACTCCAACACATACACTCACTAACAAATTCACCCCTACACATACATTCACTAACACATTCACAAGCATGAACGCATATGCATGTACAAATATATATACACCTTATGTAAATAAAAACACAGTTCAAATTATTAAATTTTTTTTAATATTTTGTTCATGACAACAATATTCTTTTATTACTATTATTAATTTTATTATAATTTATAATTATTTAAAAATTTATATAAAATATTATTACTTATAATTAATATTTTTAATATGCTAAAGTATTCAATTATTGCTACGAGTAAAATAATATGTTTTTTTTAAATAATCGATTAGATTTGTTGAAAGTTAAATAAATTAACTTAAATAAATTGTTTCAATATTTGTTGGAAAATTGTCAAAATCTTTTATATTTTATCGACTATGTTCTGACAAAAGTTAAAAAAATATTCATTATTCAGTTATTTTGTTGATCGATTAACTTTAGAAATGATAATAATAGTTAAATTAGTAGTATTTATAACTTTTGTCGGAAAATTGTCGGAAGTCTTTTAATGTATTCGACAAATTTCCGACGAAACCTAAAAATATTATTATTCATATGTAACTTATTAGATTTAACTTATTAATAAATAAATGGCAAATTTGTCGGTAAAATCTCGGAATCATTTGAATACTAGAGACAAAATTACGGGTAAATTCAATTTGAAGGTATTTTGTAGGTTGATTGTCGGAAATATCATTGTTAATTTTTCTCATTTTTTTTGTCGGAAAATTTCCGCTAAATTGTGGGAATTGCCTTTGTCGGTATTTTGCTAGAAAAATTTGTAGGAAACTTCCCCCTTTTCTAGTAGTGTAATATGTTAATTTTTTATATTATAAGTTATACGAGTCTCACTACTGTTTTCTACATTGACAGGTTAATGTTTTCAGTTTAGTGTCGGTATCATAACGAACTTCTAACAACTGAATGCACATTAATGTACCGTCACGATCATAACGAACTTTTGCCAACTGAATGCACATTAATGTCCCACCGCGTTGCAGCGGGTACAAACCTAGTTTGTTCATTTAAATCATTTGAGTTTCTACGAGCATCATATGCATGCTTAAGAATTTCTTCTTGTTATCCTTATGCAAGGCCCTGCATATATCTGTCGATGGAGTATTATATTATCCTTAAGTATTGCCTCATGAGTACTTTATAAGAAATGTCTTGTTTGTTGCAAGGCGTGTTTGGACTCTTTTGAGGAGCATGTTGTATGTTTTTATGAGCCTCGGGATTCCAGTATCGTCATGATTTGGTTAGGGACCTTCTTTTTGCCATATTCAAGAGTGTCTGGATTTGTGTGAAAAAAGAATCACCTATGAAATTTGTTGACTGGCCCGTTGAAAGAAGGATCAACATTCATACCAATTGACATTTTGGTATTTGGATGGATATTAGGGAAATATACCTCTTTGGATCTATCAGGGGCTCTCCCCTCTTGTGGGCTTTGAGAATAGTGTTTTCAAGGTGGGCAAGACTGCACTAAAAGTTGTTTAATGCAAACGATCAAACACGAGAAAGTGTGTCTTAACAACCAACACAGATTTATACCATTTGCAGTTGATACTTTGGTTTCCTGTGTATACGACTATGGAGCTACTAATTCGAGTCTAACGGTGTCATGCATTTTATGCTTTCGTTTTCCTTGCATATGGTGTTATGTAGTTTGTAAATGACTTAATTTTGTTATTTATAAAAGGTTAGCCACACAATATGTTGCTCGTTTGCCTTCTATTTCAATGTAAGAACCGTAATTTGAAAAAAGGTTAACCACGCATGTATTAGTTTGTTATGTTCAATACGTTTGGACTCTTTCAATTAAGTGAGTGTAGGTTTTTTTAGATTTGTAACGAACAAACATGAATGAACACGAATATGTTGGTTTTTTTAAATGAACAAACATGAACACAAATATTAGTCTTATATAAACCACGGATGGTTGATGTAGGTGACAATGACGGTTGTTTCATGAGAAGGGAATTAGAAAATGGTGGGTGGTAATCGGAAGTTTACCGGTGATGAAGATAATAGATCGACGACGGAGAATATGTACATGAGAGATTTTAAATTAGATTTTGATGATGAAAAGGGTTTCACAAAAAAATGAGAGGTTATAACCCGTTTGAGGGCTATCCGGGTTTGTTGAGACCCATGATCAATGAAAATTATTGTTTGACTACGAAGGTTTCACAAATAAAAAAGATGTTATAACCTATTTAAGGACTATCCGGGTTTGGGGAGACTCATATTCGCGAATTCAGGTCAAACGTATGAGAAGTCACAAATCATAAATTAAACAATCTGGTAGATTGAGAGAAGATCGAATAAAGAGTGAACTAGGTTTTTTATATAAGAATTTATATAAATAGACAGGCAGGTTAACTAAAAGAATTGTAAAATATTGGTTTATAACTTTTATATAGTTGACTGAATTAATAATTTTTGTATTTTACAAGTGAGTATATATTGTGCTTTGTGTTTAAAATAAATCAGAAATAATAACTACGTGTAGAAGCGGCATGATCCCTCCCCATCTACTTGTCACCATTTTTGTCTTTATGCTAAGACCCTCATCCGTTTCTAATTTATTATGAGTGTCACCTCTTCGATCTCATACACAGATTTAATGTATGCAAGTTCAATGTTTTCGTCCAGATCTTTCCCACATGCTTTCCATGGTCACAAATTGATGAAATTCAATCTTTCTAATAGCAAACCAATTCTATTTTAATATTATTAAGGATTAACATCATTTTAAATGGAAAATTAACATGATTGCGACAAACTAACAAATTTTACATTGTTCTATTATGTCCAAATGGGAGACACTATGTTATAAACTTATACAGAATACCTTATGTCATAACATTTTTTTAGCCACACTGCTTCTGAATGAGAGAAAAACTTTACATTAAAACTTGTTTTGAGTGTGAGCCATTCATGATCGATGACCTTCTAGAAAGTTTTGACTCTACAACCATAAACAAATATGTGGACTTTGTGTGAGTAAAGCGGATAATATTGCTCGATAAACCTGAAAATCTCATTCATCTTGTCATTGAGTAGACAACTTTTTCTAGTCTTTCTGAAGTACACAAAAGCAAAAGGAAGAAAATAGTTTGTCTTGTCTCATCATGTGCTTTTACCTAAGCATGGATGTAAGTGATTCAAAGACATGTTCTTCACAAGGAATGGTGAGGCCCATGTCGTGATCGAACCCGTACTCTTCTTCGGCTTGCTGAAGTAGCCTCTGGAACTCGGGGCGTGACAAGAAGGATATAGGGATAATGTATCGGCTACGATTTTCTCCAACGTACACAACAAAGTGGCCTTTGGGGACGTCCTCGTAGCTTTTGTGTTGTTTTCTACCCAAGCTTGAACACCTCTTCACTAGGTGCTTAAAAACTGTTGATTGTGAAAGTTTGTTTGAGGTTTTATTGAAAGCCATTTTGAGAACTCAAAGTTTGCTGGCTTTGAGAGTGTTGAGCATGTGGGTGCTTTGAGAGTGTTGTGGATGTTTATATGATGAGTAGAATATAATAACAGGGAAGAAGAGTGGAGAGGAACAAAAGTGAGACATATATGGTAATCTCCTTCCTTTCTATAGTTACTCGAACCAGTGGCGGATCCAGGAATTTTTTTTAGGTGGTTCCCTCTTAATTTATAAGGTGGTTCCTACGCGTCTTCTATATATCCGTACACTATTATTTCGAAACTCGGGTGGTTCCGGGGAACCACCCGTTTGTATGCTGGATCCGCCAATGACTCGAACATTTTTCTTGTTGTATATATATACACAGGAGGGTTATGCAAAAAGTTCACGAGTCTAAAAAGTGTGACAAGTCATCCGTAGTCGTACATTATCGGGTTGAGGGGTAAATATGTTCAAACTTTAAAATAACACCAAAATACCAAAAACATGGACAGAGACTTGGCAAAAACATACAAGATATTGTTATCTATATTGTATAACAGTAAATAACACAATAACGTACATCTTAAATTTAAATAGTAAAACCATTAATATTTATTGTACAACACTTAAATACGTATTGTTAATGAGTCAAATTTGTATTCTAGACACAATCATCCACAAACTTATGGCATTGTAAAATTATGGCACACGGTTCAAAAAAAGTCCTACCGCACTGTAAATCACAGTTTGTGTTAGTCATGTAGCCGTGCCCTTAAGACACAAATCTCACACCTTTCTTAGGAGGGAATAAGATTGAAAACTTTATCTCACGTACTGTCTTGTAACTTAAATCAAATACTTATTAAATGTGATTTAAATAGCTTGAAAGTATAAAAACGTTTACATAATTTTACATCCACTGAATTTCCTACACTAAAACAAAATGGATCAATAGTTCACAAATGATTTTCATAATGTTCACTACCTATAAAATTCGTTGTGCGTGAATATTCAACTATTTCAGTTTTAAGCGACAAAAGTTAGTTCAAATCTTTTAATTTAATTATTTTTTATAAGCTAAAACTTACAATAGGTGGGGCAATGGGAGAAAATAGTACCCTAAATTAAGGTTGGTTATGTGCTAAGCCAAGCCAAGCCAGCTGGGAGGTCGCTTACCTTAATTTTAAGTTGAGATGAAAATTTGAGCTTAAGTTTAGCTTGACTTGACTTGGGTTGGCTCGATTAAATCTAAAATGGCTTAACTTGATTTGTTTAAGTTAGATTGTTAAAACTTGAAAGAAAAAAGAGTCTTTTCCTTACTTGAACGTATTATAATGATGAAAAGTTGGATCTAATTGATCGAATGATTTTTACCAAAGCTATAAAATATTAAAACTTGAAGTTAGTTTAAACGAGTCAAACGATCGAGCCAATGAGCAAGCTAACAAGTGAGCCAACAAGCAAGCCAAACAAGTGAGCCTATGCATGGGCTAGAGCTCGGCTGGTTTACTAATTCCAAACTAGCTCGCTTCAACTCGTTTACAAACCATGTCAGTTTCAAGTATGCTTTCTAAGCTTTTTCCAAAACGAGTTAGATGGAGAAGACTAACCCCAATTACTCAAACTTTGGCTAGACAATTAGATAAAAAACACAAAAAAAAAGTGAAAAAAAAACATGAGAAATTTGTGCCTACTTGTTGGCCTTTCACCCTCTTCCATACGTACCGGGGCCTTTTACAAGTAGCATTGCATGTGGTTGTCTGTGAACTGAAGAAGAGACCTAACGGCTGGTATTTTTGGGGTATTCAATGTACCAAGAACATGCAAAAAAGTTTTATATGCTTTTCTAATCATTCGTCTGTATCAAACCTTTTATGATATGGCAAGTCCTTGTTTATGGATCAAAACGCACGACACCTAGAACTGTATTAAAAGAAACTTTCAAATACAAAGGTTACAAATCCATATATACAAATCTATGAACACACATAAATGTATTGAAGGAGGACACAGAAATAGCAAATTTGGGAACAAATATATTTTGATGTAAATGCATTCGTATGGGTGAGCAGTTTTTTAGATCTTTTTAAACAAGGGGCATTTACATATATCCTCTTACTAAGCTTAAGAATTACATATTTCCCCACTCCTTAAAATTCAATTACATATTTCCCCTTAATAAAACATACATATTACATATATCCCCTTTTAATTAAAAATACACTATTAAATTCCTATTATACCCTTAATAATGTTTTGTTTTTGTTATTATTAATTAATAAACTCATTATTCTCTCTCGAATTACATTTCACAGCTCCACCCCTAACCCAATTATAATTACATTAATATTGATTCCATTACAATGATAGCTTTGTAGATATTCAAATTAAAATCAAGGGGGGATTACATATATTGTTAGTGCACGGTTTTGGTGTCCGTAGCAATAAGTTATAGGTTGTCTCGTATTTGTATTTAATCTATATTTATTGTGAATTGGGCTTTGGCCTATAATTAGGTAGATTATGTCATAATTTAGGTAGAGAACATGTACATAGATCTAAATTATCCTCTCCATAACTTATTATTCTCTCTAATGTATTCATCCATATTTATCAATAAAGTATATATTTAAAGTATCGATTTCTTGTTGATGTATCGGATTAGCGGCTAGATCTTGGTCTCTATGACGTTCTCTCAATTGGTATCAGAGCAGGAGCTGCTCTCGATGCATCAATAATAAGGTATTGAATCTGAGTTTTTCGTGTTCTTCGGGTTTTGGTCAGATCTGGAGTAATTTAGTGTGTTATTGGTGGATTTGTTGGTGAATTCGTGTTTATTGATGGAAGAGGGAACTTCCTGTGTAATTTGGTGTTAAGTTATGGTGTATTGAAGGATATGCCATGGAAGAGCATGGTTATGGTTTGATTCGGTTTGTGATGATTCTGTGGTTGTTAAGTTAATTGGATGATGGATTTGTATTTATTATTGAAATCCGCATGTTTCTGTGAATTTTGGTGGTTAATTATGGTGAATTGAAGATTTCACCATTGAAGAGCATGTTATGGGTTGATTATTTGGTGACGAATAAGTAATCGTTAAGTTAATTGGGTGTTAGATTCGTGATCAGTGTGAAAAACCGAGTGTTCGGGTAGATTTTCATGGGTAATTATGGTGTTTTGATGATTTCACCATTGATAAAGTTCAAAAATTCCAGATTCCGGTCAGATCTATAATTTTCCGGCGAGATAACAGATTTTTCCGGCGAAAATCATTTTTCCGGCGAGATGTTCAGATCCAACAACCTGGTTCGTTAAGTTACTGTAGCAATTTGTTAAGTTACTGTAGCTAACTCGTTATGTTAACGTAGCTGATTCGTTATGGAGGTTTGACGAATCTACTGTAGCTAATTCGTTATGGGAATGTAACGAATTAAGGTGTAATTCGTTAAGGTAAATGTAACGAATTAAGGAGATTCGTTAAGTTATTTCGTTAAGTTAATTCGTTAAGTTAAAGGTAACGAATTAAGGTGATTCACTATGTGTATAATGAAGTGAAATCTTAACGAATGGGAGGCCATTCGTGTAACAGTTATAACAAATTGGAGTTGGTAATTTATAACGAATTGAGTTAATTCGTTAAGTGTGTAACGAATCGGAGATTAATTTAACGAATGGCGAGCACGAACTAAGATTGGATATTTATAACGAATGGAGATTTGATTCGTTAAAAAAAAAAGAGTAAAATGGCAGGAAAAATTTTCTTGCGCGAATTTTTTTTCTAAATGCTCCTCGTAAGTGAGATTTTATTTTTGAAAATTTTGGCGTCAATATTTATTTTTCGAAAAATTTCGATGAATTTTTGACGGGAAAATCGGAAAAATTTTCTTAATCGAAATTTTTCTCGGATGTTCCTAATGTATTGGAGACTCTTCGTGCAAATTTTGGTAATATATTTTTCGGCCGACTGTTTACGCGTTTCGGCTAGTCGAGGGGGAGATCTTGTGTAATTTAAGGAGGAGTGTGTTTGTTTGTGAACCTTGAAGATTATTTAAGACCTTGCCGAATTTGTCAAGAAAATGGGGAGATAAAACTTTCATTTGAGATTATTTGGCTTCCTACTTTTGCAAGGTTTCTTGAAAATTACTGCAATTCGGGTGGTAATTCGTGTTTGAAAAGCTGCGTTAAACTGAGTTCAAGACTGCAGTTGTTTTTCGATTGGTGATTGATTTGTTCAAGATTGAAACCTGACTATGTGGGATACGAGTGTCTGTCCGTTTACTTCTTTCTGAGGGACTTTGATCCTGACTGTGTTGGCTACGAGTAAATGGCGGATTACTTCTGTTGAGGGGGACGATTCTCGAACGAGTTGATCTTATTGAAGAATATACGAGTCTTGTCATTGATTGAAGAATTTGATCATTTGGGGTTTATTAATGGAGGTTGGAACTCTGAATCATATGCCTAGACATTAGTACATCTTTGCGAACGGGATGTGGAAGAGCTTCAAAGAGTTATTTGGGATAAACGTTATCAAGAGAGGGAAAACCGAAGTGAAAGATGTTGAATGATTGAGTTGTTCATGAAGATGTGTGACGAGGTTAAACGTAAAAATATGTTTTTCTTTACCGATGCTGACAGATAGCTGATGACTTGATGCTGATTGTTGAAAGATTGAACCATATCATACGCCAGTGGATGATCTCCAAGAGTTGCTCAATTTGAAAGGGGGGGGGGGATCTAATATGAGAAGCTACAAGTTATTGGTTTGCTAAAAATTTTTAAAGATTGTTTGTCTGCAAAAGACCGAAAATCATCAGTCAAGGGGGAGTCTGTTAGTGCACAGTTTGTGACTGGTGATTTGCAGTTAAAGTATTCAAGGATAAAGTATTCGATACCTACGGAAAAGGGGGAGTCTGTTAGTGCACTGTTTTGGTGTCCGTAGCGATCGAATAAGTTATAGGTTGTCTCGTTTTTGTATTTAATCTATATTTATTATGAATTGGGCTTTGGCCTATAAATAGGTAGATTATGTCATAATTTAGGTAGAGAACATGTACATAGATCTAAATTATCCTCTCCATAACTTATTATTCTCTCTAATGTATTCATCCATATTTATCAATAAAGTATATATTTAAAGTATCGATTTCATGTTGATGTATCGGATTAACGGCTAGATCTTGGTCTCTATGACGTTCTTTCATATACCCCCCTACTAACTTGATAAATTACATATATCCCCAACTCAAAACTTATAATTATATATATTCCCAATTCATATAAAATTACAAAGTTACCCTTTCCATATGCAAATCAATCTGCCATAATATCCACACGCTTCAACCTGTTCACAACAAAATCTTAGCCCCCCAAATCTCTACGACCGGAATTGAAGTTGCCATTCTCAGTTCTCCCAAAATCGATGTCGCCAAAATAACCAGGAATTAAAGTTTGGGTAGAGAGTTCGGGCTGGGGAATCGAATGTAGTTGATAACTCTAGTATGCCTTTCTTGGGGGAACTTGGTTCTCTACCAGAATAAGGACATCCCTTTCATTTTCACTCGCCGGTGCCGCCGATTTCTTTAGGGAAGATGAAGTGAACAGTGACAATTTTTTAGGAGCATCCATAACAAAATTGTTCCACAATAATGTTATCTTATTATATTTTGTTTAATACTTTGATTTTAGGGGCACTTACATATATTCCCAAGCTTAAGAATTACATATTTCCCCACTCCTTAAAAATCAATTACATATTTCCTCTTAATAAAATATACATATTACATATATCCCCTTTTCATTAAAAATACACTATTAAATTCCTATTATACCCTTAATAATGTTTTTTTTTGTTATTATTTATTAATAAACTCATTATTCTCTCTCGAATTACAAATCCCCTATGTATGTGTTAGGGACGTTGAATGGCTGATCAACTTTAACTAGAAAACAACGATAGATGCTATCCGCCATCTCGCTCTAGTTTTGGCACACGATATATATGTTAAGCAACACATAAAAATACAATAACAAAATTTCATGTTTGTTCCGATTAAGTCATTCATATTTTATTTTGTTTCAATTAGGTCACTTAACTTTCAGTTTGTCTCAATTAGGTCACTTTCACTTAACTTTCAATTTGCATTCTAAAACGAGTGGGACAACTACTATATTATCGAAAGTTATATATTTAGTGATAAAAAATAAAAAAATGTTGGTTTTAGTGACGTTTTAGTTATTTGTAAACATATAATATGAAGGTAAAAAAGATAGTATTAGAACATTTATTGAAAAGTGAGTGACCTAATTGAGCTAAAATTGAAAGTTGAGTGACCTAACTGTGACACATAAAAAGTTGAGTGACATAAATAAAACAAAATTGAAAGTTGAGTGACATAATTAAGACAAAATAAAATACGAGTGACTTAATTAAAACAAACTTGAAACATGGTTTCTGTTATAAAGTTATCCCTTTTAAAAAACGGTTCACTATTAAATGTGTGTGTGAAGGGCTATTTTTTGTGTAAAAAACATATGAAGTATCCAGGATGTGATGCGAAAATTTAGTATGAGTTAGAGGTTGTTTTAGATGCGCTATTATAATTGTTTGGAGACACCCTATTATAATCATCCAATTTCTTCAAGCATTAAACCTTAACATATCTCAATTGGTTAAGAGGGTGTAAGACTTGGAACAATAACCTAAAGGTCGTGGGTTCGAAACCAATCCTAAGCTCCAACCGCCTTGCCATTGAGTGAGGCTGATTTACCTCTCACGTGATGGGCATTGGACGATCTGGCGTAGGCCCTGTCCAAATCAACACGTTTTGGAACAATATTCCTCAACATCTTATATGTAACTATTTAATTTTCCGCATTTACAACCGTCAACCACCATTAAAACTTGCTTCGCATTTGCATGGTTGATGGTACATTTTATATGGAAATGACAATCATTGAGAGTAATTAATCAGTAATAAGTTGTAAGTGCTCATCAGATTTGATACTTCGAGAAATGGAGTTATGATTTGTTTATATGTTGATAACATGTTGATCTTTTATGAGTTAATATAATCGTAGAGTTCTTACCATCCAACTTTTGCATGAAGGACTTTGGAGAGACTAAGGTGATCCTACGTATTATGATTAAGCATGAGAAGAAGGGTATAATAATTTCATAATCTCATTATCTTGAGAAAGTGTTCTCCACTAGACACTCATGTGGATCTTAATGTGAAGCTTACTCCTATCAGAGGTGATGCAATATTGTTGATCAGTTTTTCATGTAAGTAATAGAAAACATGAATAAAATAAACCTATCAACCTATTACAGCATGTAGAGTAGTAACCGCAGCAGAGTATGATGTAGTCGACATGTTTGTCATCTTGATAGAGTTCCCATTTAGGATGTATAGTTAAGGATGATGTTAGGGTTCTTGAGAGGAACCTGGTTTTAGGAGAGAGGAGACACACAAAATTGTTATGTGTGTGTGATTAGGTTATGATGTTAATATTTATCTCTATTTATATACACCCAAGGGAAACCCATTATTAGTTAAAGGTAATATGGTCCATCAACAATTATCAAACTAATATATATAGTAAGGTATAATTAATATTTTGATCTAATATAATATAAATGATAATTATGACCATATTAATAAATATATAATATATATTTATTCTTACATTCTCCCACTTAGCTGAGTAATCATTTATTATAAGTATTAGATAAGTCTAATAAGGAGTTAACACTCAATTTTAGCATTAAACTTAAACTGGAGCAGAGTAATACAGTAATTGAATTGAACATCAGCTCAAAATCCCCATTAATCATAATGCAGTCCTTATTTAAAACCTAAGTAGTTATGATCAAAATTTTCAAGTAAGCCCTTCAGAAAGTTTGATTTGTATATTGTAATAACGCAAAAATTTCGAAGTTCAAAATATCAACTTTCCTAAGTTTAGGGACTAAAATTGCCAAATTCCAAAGTTGAGGGTCTAATTTGTAAAATCTGATTTCCCTGACCCATCGCAGTACGCGACAGGTCAGAAGAGACTCCCATGGCGGTATGCGATGGGGAGTCTGACACAGTGTGACACGTGTGCCATGTGGCACACGGTGGCACTATGTGCTGCCACGTGGCAATGCCTGCTGCCACGTGAGCAGTGGTTGCCACGTGTCGACACGTGGCAGACCTACCCTCTGCGTTATCAACCCTACGTCGCGGTACGTGACGGGGTGCCCAAAGGACCCATCGCGGTACGCGGTGGGATCCAAAATATTGTCTATAAATAGCGGCCATGGGCAGCTCATTTCTGCACACCAACATTGCTCACACATCTCACTACTCTCTCTCTAGCCTTACCTCGATAAGCGTGCCATAATCCATCATTAAACGTGTCCCGAACCTTCGTTTGTGTACCAACGTTTCCTTGGAGTTCGTGCCACCCGCCACTCACATTCGAGCAAAGGTGTTGTTATAATGGCGAAAGATCTCGTAAAGCGTGTCGACAAGTATTAAAGATTTAGCGTTCCTCGATTCGAAAAGATTGAAGCGGCGTTGGAGTGCTGCTCAAGTCCCTAGAGTTTCTATACGCCACTAAGGTTAGGCGTTATGATGAATTCAATATAATTCAATATTATATTAAAGGCTTAAGCCTTAAGTCGAGGATATACTCGATACCTTGATAAAAGAAAAGAAAAGAAAACATAACAAAGAAATGAATGAAATAATAGATATTGATTAATGTGATAACAAATATATGTGTGTAAGTATATATGTAAATATTCATTGTTATGAAATATTATTTAATGAATAAAGAGTATTCTTTAATAATAAAAGAAAAAGATTACGTTTCTTGGAGAAGAAGAAACGTCGGGTTTTTGAATATAAACTAAAGGTTTATAATATACTTTTAAACTAAAGGTTTTAAAGTAAATAAGAATTGAACTAAAGGTTCAATCGAGGATTGAGATATAAGACTAAAGGTCTTAAGCCGGATCTTGTATCCGACTAACAAATATTTATACTCGTACTATAGGTGCGAGATAAAGAAAGGGAAAGACCCTTGGACGGTGATTGAAGCCGATCCTAAAGAGACAAGGTGAATACGCCCCCAAACTTTTACTTATTTAAAAATGAGTCAAACGTGTTATTTGAAATTGTTTACAAGGAACTATGTGTTCCTAAAACCGTTATAAATAAAGGGTATAAACCTAGCCCTCAGGCTGTGGTATACGTATGTTTGGATCCTTAAATAGGTGGTACTATGCGATGTATGGGCATGATCGCACCACCCTTGGTCGTAGGACGCTCTCCTGCAGGGAGTACGACCTTATGTGTATATTTACGGGTACTTAACTAAGTCGAACGCTGCGGTGTTTGCTGAGGTGACCTAGCGTAGAAGCTCATATTTATAATATGTTATTTGACTTTGTTATTCCTAAGCCACGTTTGGCCGAGGCAGGCGTAGTCTCGAGGAGTAATAAAGTAAAAGAAATATTTTTGCGTCAGCGTATTCACCAGCATTCGTTGCTGACGTATTTTCTTACATTTTGCAGGTGGACAAAGTTAGAGCTTGGCATGACGAAGTACTATGATATCTGATGGCTCGGATTCTTTTTGTGAACTTAGTGTTTTAAAGTGGTGGTTTTGTAAATATAAACAAATAACCTTTTGTTAACTTACACGGGTGTTTATAATCCCGTCTTTTGAATATATATAAATGTTACATTTTCGATCCTTAAAGTTGTATGAGACTTCCGCAAACTAACGCAACTCTGATTTATTTACAAACACGATACCAAGTTATGGGTCGCACTCCTAGGCCCTGAAAGGGGGTGTGACAGGCTTGGTATCAGAGCCATCGATCTTAGCGAATTGGGTATCATAAAACAATACCCAAGCTTCGATCCAAGTATAGGAAACTATTTGATTATTTGTTTTAAGGATGAGATTGGTTGGTAACCTTTCTATCCCTCTCTACATTCTAAACCACCTATAAATGTTAGATGTCGTTTAAAGCTCACATTGAGAACTACATACGCAAGGCCAAGGAAGCCGGTATAGCCGAACCCTACCTTGAAGATAACATGACCGATGGATATTACGAAGCGTTCTTTGATCAAGACGTGGAACGAGACTTGTCCAAACCCCTATACTATCCCGGAAGTAGGCACTACACGATCAACATCCCCGATAGTCCACCGAAGCCAAGTGTTGAGGCACCGAGGCATTCAAGCTATCATCCACCGACTATGCCAATGTATCAACCGTCAGAAATACCAACATACCACCCAACGGAGATCCCAATTTATCAACCCACGGAGGTACCACAATATTTCCAACTGGTTATGTACCGCCAAATCCACATCCATCATATGCCTTCCTTTTTAACCGACCCATAAAGGAAGAACCACGAAGCCCATCCTCCGACTGGATGCAGTGTCATTCCGACCCATGCCGATGGTTTACCGGAAGTTCTACCTTCAATGAAGTCAGTTCAAAACCCAACAGTGGAGAAGGGATATCCCGAAAGCCCAAGATGAGGATCATGATGCCTTTCGAAAGTTTCAAGATGCCCTCCATGAACATAGAAACTCCACAACCTATGGAGGAAGACAAACCTGAAGAGGAAGAGGAACCCATAGAGGAGGAAGAACCAATAGAAGAGGAGAATTCCGATCTCGAGGAAGAGGAAGATGATGAGGACCCGGTGGAAGAGTCCGAGGAAGAGATGGAAGAAGAGCATCCAGAGAACCCGAACGAAATATCAAGCCCGATGAATGGATCACTCACTTCCAATAATGCAAGCTATGGTTCTGTGGACCCGTATGTCCAGTACTTGGAGAAACTAAGGATCCAAACTTCGTCAAGCTTCCCACCGTTTCAAGGAGAAATTCCTTCAACTCAAGAACAAGCCGACGAGATCCGCGAACAAAACCAAGCTGCCAAGACCAACCTCTATCTTTCATCATACATGGACTCCATATCCGGAGCTGAGAAACCATTACGAGATGGTAACACTGGGTTATCACGACCCACCACCGCAGTACAGATATCCCAACATAGTCCCGTAGTCGTACGAAGAACATCTGGATCGTGCATTGTATGAGACCGACGACTGGAGGAAGAAGGTGGATGAGAAAGAGAAGGAAAAGAAGAAAGTTGGAAAATCACTCCTTCGTAAATGCAACAAACTAATGAAGGTTGTGAAGAAGTTCTTGAAGGACTGAAAATGTGGAGTGTGATGTGAAGACTTTTTATGTGTAAACCTAGTGTTGTATATGTGTATGAATAAAAGAACGTTTGAAACGTTCTTATGTAATAAGAGGACTAGCTATATATATATATATATATGTATTGTAAAATATATATATCCTTTGGATATATATATAATGTGTAATAAATAAAATATGTGTTTGAAAGAAACGTTGTTAAAATTTTCAGACTAATTGAAAAGAGAAAATGTCTGAACAAAGAAATAATAACGAGAATGCTCGTAGAGAGAAAGAAATAATAGCCAAGGGGAAAGACCCCGAAAATGAGAGAGAGGAAGATATTCCCGAGAAATACATGAACAAAATCCAAAAGATAATAAAAGATGCATTGAGGGAAGAATCTATGAGTAGATCTCATTCTAGGCAATCTCGAAATTCTTAATCTGTTAACCCTTCTAAACCCGTTAAATCCCATCCTAATCCCTCTCAAGTTGAAGAGAGTGTGCATGAGTCTAACGCCGACGGCGGAGTTAGACGTGAGTTCAAGAAACTCAAGATAAGCGGTTGTTCATTTAAAGATTTTAAATACTATGGACCGAAAGAGTTCCATGGTGATAAGGGAGCCATTTCAACCGTGAGGTGGCTCGAGGAAATGAAAACTATTGTTATCACGAGTAAGTGTTATGAGGTTGAGAAAATTCAGTATTCAGCCCTTATGTTTAAGGGCGAAGTGTTGGAGTGGTGGAATGCTCTGTTAATGAGCAAAGGAAGAGATGTAATGTACGGTATGAGTTGGGAAGATTTTAAAGCCTTGTTGATGGCTAAGTTCTGTCCTATGCATGAGACCGATCAGATTCAAACGAAATTTTTGAATCTCAAGGTCGTTGGGACAAACCTCCGCGAATACAATACTAAATTCCATGAGTATTGTCGCCTTGTTCCCCAGCTGGTTAACCCAGATTCCAGCAAAGTCACAAGATATATTTGGGGAATTCCGCGGGAAATCCGCGACATGGTAAGGTCTCACCTACCACAAACCTCCGACTCTGCGATGGAGTTGGCCGGTTACCTAATGGGCGGCATGGTTCGTAACAAGGAAGAAGATAAAAAGGTTACGGCACCAACGGCTCAAGGAAGAACAAGTGGAGGAAATAATCGCTTCAGAGGTAAGGGCGTGAACCAAAGCCGATTAAATTCAAACATGCCACAATTCAAGACGTGTAGGAGGTATCACAAGGGCCGTTGCAACTTCGCCCCGCCTCCTAAAGTTTGTGAATCTTGCAATCGCACTAATCATGATGCTGTGGATTGCTGGAAAAAGAGGATGACTTGCTTTAACTGCAAGGAAATGGTCCATTTAAGTTTCGAGTGCCCAAAGAACAAGCCTGCTGCTGGTGGTGCGGGTGGTAGTGGCAAGGACAAAAATGGATACGCTCGAGTCTTCGTACTCGACACAAAAAGGGCCGCTGACGTGCCAGAAACCATAACCGGTACGTTTTTAGTCAACGACACCTATGCGAGAGTTTTATTTGATTCTGGTGACAACTTGAGTTTTATAGATTATAATTTTTGTAGTCTATTAAACAAACCATTAACTAAATTAGATAAAACTCTAAGCGTCGAGACTGCTAGAGGTGAAATCATTAAGATCTCCGAAGCTCTTGAAAACGGAAAAATCTTTCTAGCTGGTTATTCGTTACCTATTTGTTTGTTACCCATGAGTCTGGCTGGTTTTGATATTGTACTTGGTATGGATTGGTTATCCAATAACCATGCCTGTATTATCTGCAATAGCAAAACTGTTGAGCTTCAAGCCCCCGATAAACGAACGATTCGAATTGAAGGGGACAAAGACGCTGGCCAAGTTAGCATAATCTCCATGATTAGGGATAACAAATGTTTAAATCAAGGATGCCTCGCATTCATGGCCTACGTCACTGAAGAGTCTAAGCCAAAAGAAATTAAAGACGTCCCGATCGTTTCTGAATTTTCTGATGTCTTTCCTAATGAAATCCCCGGTATTCCTCCCGACCATGAGGTGGAATTTAGAATCGATCTGATTCCCGGTACTGCTCCAATCGCCAAAGCTCCATATCGCTTAGCGCCGACCGAAATGAAGGAGTTAAAGAAACAACTCGATGAGCTTTTGGAGAAAGGTTTTATTCGACCGAGTTCGTCGCCTTGGGGAGCACCAATTCTATTCGTCAAGAAGAAGGATGGTTCCATGAGGAGGTGTATCGACTTTCATGCGTTGAACAACGTTACAATCAAAAATCGATATCCACTCCCTCGTATTGATGACCTTTTCGATCAACTTCAAGGTGCTAGCTTCTTTTCAAAAATCGATCTTCGTTCCGGCTATCACCAACTTAAAGTTCAATCTGAAGACATTCCAAAGACTACTTTTTGAACAAGGTATGGACATTATGAGTTCACGGTTATGCCGTTTGGACTTACTAATGCTCCGGCCACATTTATGGATATGATGAACCGTATTTGCAAGCCTTACTTGGATAAATTCGTTATCGTATTCATCGACGACATACTTATTTATTCTTAGTCAAAGGCCGATCATGAAATCCACCTTCATACTTTTCTTGAAATTCTAAGAACCGAGAAGTTGTATGCCAAGTTCTCGAAATGCGAGTGTTATTGAAAGTTCAATGTCGGTGACAAAGTGTTATTGAAAGTCTCTCCTTGAAAAGGTGTTGTTCGCTTCAGTAAGAAAGGAAAATTAAGTCCTCGATTCGTTGGACCTTTTGAGGTATTCGAACGAATCGGAACTGTTGCATACCGTTTGCGACTGCCTGAGGAAATACAAGGGATACACGATGTATTCCATGTTTCGAATTTGCGTAAGTGTTTGACCAATAAATCGTTGGCTAAGCCATTAAAAGGCGTTGAAATAAATGAGAACATAAAATTCGTAGAACGTCCAATACAAATTGAAGATTTGAAAACAAAGAAGTTAAAGAAAAGAACATTGAAAATAGTGAAAGTAAAATGGGACTCGCGTAGAAGGCCCGAATATACTTGGGAACTCGAATCGGAAATGAGAAAGAAATACCCCCACTTGTTCGAGTAAAGCAATCTCGAGGACAAGATTTGTTTCAAGGTGGGGAGGATGTAACAACGCGAAAATTTCGAAGTTCAAAATATCAACTTTCCAAAGTATAGCGACTAAAATTGCCAAATTCCAAAGTTGAGGGTCTAATTTGTAAAATCTGATTTCCCTGACCCGTCGCGGTACGCGACAGGTCAGAAGAGACTCCCATCGCGGTATGCTATGGGGATTCTGACACAGTATGACACGTGTGCCACGTGGCACACGGTGGCACTATGTGCTGCCACGTGTTGCCACGTGGAGCGGTGGCTGCCACGTGCCGACAGGTGGCAGACCTACCCTCTGCGTCATCAACCCTACGTCGTGGTACGCGACGGGGTGCCCAAAGGACCCGTCGCGGTACGCGATGGGATCCAATATATTGTCTATAAATAGCGGCCATGGGCAGCTCATTTCTGCAAACCAACATTGCTCACACATCTCACTACTCTCTCTCTAGCCTTACCTCGATAAGCGTGCCATAATCCATCGTTAAGTGTGTCCCGAACCTTCGTTTGTGTACCAACGTTTCCTTGGAGTTCCTGCCACCCGCCACTCACATTCGAGCAAAGGTGTTGTTATAATGGCGAAAGATCTCGTAAAGCGTGTCGACGAGTATTAAAGATTTGGCGTTCCTCGATTCGAAAAGATTGAAGCGGCGTTGGAGTGCTGCTCAAGTCCCTAGAGTTTTTATACGCCACTAAGGTTAGGCGTTATGATGAATTCAATATAATTCAATATTATATTAAAGGCTTAAGCCTTAAGTCGAGGATATACTCGATACCTTGATAAAAGAAAAGAAAAGAAAACATAACAAAGAAATGAATGAAATAATAGATATTGATTAATGTGATAACAAATATATGTGTGTAAGTATATATGTAAATATTCTTTGTTATGAAATATTATTTAATGAATAAAGAGTATTCTTTAATAATAAAAGAAAAAGATTACGTTTCTTGGAGAAGAAGAAACGTCGGGTTTTTGAATATAAACTAAAGGTTTATAATATACTTTTAAACTAAAGGTTTTAAAGTAAATAAGAATTGAACTAAAGGTTCAATCGAGGATTGAGATATAAGACTAAAGGTCTTAAGCCGGATCTTGTATCCGACTAACAAATATTTATACTCGTACTATAGGTGCGAGATAAAGAAAGGGAAAGACCCTTGGACGGTGATTGAAGCCGATCCTAAAGAGACAAGGTGAATACGCCCCCAAACTTTTACTTATTTTAAAATGAGTCAAACGTGTTATTTGAAATTGTTTACAAGGAACTATGTGTTCCTAAAACCGTTATAAATAAAGGGTATAAACCTAGCCCTCAGGCTGTGGTATAGGTATGTCTGGATCCTTACATAGGTGGTACTATGCGATGTATGGGCATGATCGCACCACCCTTGGTCGTAGGACGCTCTCCTGCAGGGAGTACGACCTTATGTGTATATTTACGGGTACTTAACTAAGTCGAACGCTGCGGTGTTTGCTGAGGTGACCTAGCGTAGAGGCTCATATTTATAATGTGTTATTTGACTTTGTTATTCCTAAGCCACGTTGGGCTGAGGCAGGCGTAGTCTCGAGGAGTAATAAAGTAAAAGAAATATTTTTGCGTCAGCGTGTTCACCAGCATTCGTTGCTGACGTATTTTCTTACATTTTGCAGGTGGACAAAGATAGAGCTTGGCATGACGAAGTACTATGATATCTGATGGCTCAGATTCTTTTTGTGAACTTAATGTTTTAAAGTGGTGGTTTTGTAAATATAAACAAATAACCTTTTTTTAACTTAAACGGGTGTTTATATTCCCGTCTTTTGAATATATATAAATGTTACATTTTCGATCCTTAAAGTTGTAGAGACTTCCGCAAACTAACGCAACTTTGATTTATTTACAAACACGATACCAAGTTATGGGTCGCACTCCTAGGCCCTGGAAGGGGGTGTGACATATATTAATTCATGTATATGTCATTATGCATGTAGAACATATTAAGAAACGTACAAAATCAATACTGATGAGGAAATTTAATAGTTAATCATTCATAGTATGATATGCAGTTGCGCATATTCATCAATAACCCGTCATTATTATAAGCGCTTTCATAGTATTTATTGGTGAGACTTTTAGTTATTGGATCCTGTTGGGCTTACATTTGTTTGGTTTGTACTTTGGTTTGGGCTTATTTGTATTCTATTTTGGGCTTATATGTAAACCGAGATCCAAGTGATCTCGATGGGCTTTTGACTTATGTTGGGCTAGGGTGTAGTACCTATATATATACATTGTATCTAGGTTTTTGGGTGGCCGTTCATAGTTTTCATTGAACGAGATCGTGTGTAACATTGTGCTTAAGCACCAGACGTAATATACGTGTGTTTTGAAGCATTCTTCGTGTGTTCTTTACATGTTCATCTATTCTACCTTGAATCATCTCGTGTTAATTTCCGCTTAACATTGAGATTTTTTGATATCACATTGAAAGATCCGTCTTAAGGACTTACAATTGGTATCGGAACCTATAGACCTATTCTAGGCTCGGTTGAAGTGATATCTCTGATTCAATTTTTTTTTGATTTGGATGATTTTGGCTTAAGAATTTATGGAAATCAAAGATCAAGTGTTCATCGTGGTTCTTGAGACGAGTTTGGAAATGATTTGATTTGATCTGGTTTTGTTTAAAATTTCAAATCCTAGAGATTTCGGAATTTATCTTGTTACCAAAGTTGCCTGGTCAAAGCTTCTTTGAGTATATAAGAAGTTCTCGGGCAAATTTTCATCGTTTTAGGCTAATTTTGTGTGTTCTCGGTGGTCTTTGATTGTTCTCAGTGAAATCTATTGGTTCTCGGTTGGCACTGATCATTCTCGGTCAATTTTGGGTCTCCTGTTGACTTTGGCTGTTCTCGCTCAACTAATATTGTTTTCGGCTGACTTTCTTGGTTCTCGGTCAACATTAGTTCTCGGGCACTAGAGTTTTCGGTTGGATTATATATTTGGGCTTAATCGTTTTGGGCTTTAAGTAATATAATAAACTGTTTGAACTTATTTTCTGGACAAGACATTAACTTGTATTCAAAAATGGACCAAATAACAAATGGATCAACTAATGCTACACTGCATCAAGAACTAGACTCTATAATGGCAACTGCTACTTGTATACGCCGTCTACTGTCTCATGAGGGGTTTAGCTAGTGGAATTTCAGGTTTGAAAAATACGTGAAAATGAAAGATGCCAAGGTTTGGAGAAGTATTATTATAGGGCCTCAAGTTATCACGTACCAACGTGTAAACTCTAAGGAAGTTGCTGTGAACCCTATTGAACTGTATGATGATGTTGATTTTGAAAAGATTGAAGAGGATGACAAGGCGCTTTCTACTTTAACCATGGCACTCTCACCTGAGATTGCCTTGGGTTTAGAGAATTACAGTATGCTAAGGCCCTGTGGGTACCTTTGATTGAAGTGTTTGAGGGTAATAAGGATATGAGGAGAAGTCGTCAAGATCTCTTGCGACAGAAGTTCAATATGTTCAATCATGTTTTGGGAGAGTCGTTGGAATCTCAGCTGCATAGATTCATATCCTTTGTGACTGAGATAGTATCTACGAATATCAATCTGACAACCGCTGAAACAAACAATAAACTGGTGAATTCCCTGCCTCAAACCTGGGATATGAATGTCGCGGTGATTAAGAAGACGAAAGATCTCAACAGGCTAACTCTGTAAGAAGTTATGGCAATCATCAAGGCTTGTGACATGGATGACAAGCAACGTGCCATAAACCATGCAAACTCTTACAATACAGCTGGCTACAGTGCTGCTTCCAACAATGCACTCATCTCACAAGAAATCTTCTCAATGTTTAAGGCTTCTCAAGGGCAGCATACTCAGCAGTATCAGCCTTAGAACAACTTCTCCATGTTTAAGTCCGCTCAGGGTCAATTCTCTCAAGCTCCACCGCAACCAACTCCTGTGTTCTTTCCTAAACCTGCTTAACCATCTGCTGCTACTGTTAAACCTTAGACATCTGCTGCGTCTTCCAGTCAGGGTCCCAGTCAGATTCCCTCCATTTCAAAGGAAACTCAGGAAAACATCACCATAATGGCTGGGTTCATGAATTGTTACAACACCTTTCTTGCTGAAATCTAGTTCAACCAGTAGTAGCTGCTGAGCTGGATCAAATTCATCTTGATGATGTAGAAGAAATGGATATCTCTTGGCAAATCGCCATGACAGTGTTTCGTGCAAAGAAATTTACTAAGAGAACAGGCAGAAACAACTGGAATGTGCCAGCAAATCAGATGGTGGGACACAACAAGGATACTTTGAGATGCTATAACTGTCACGAGCCGGGTCACTTTGCTCGTGAATGCACTAACCCAGCAAAGGTAGGAAACAGAGAAAGGGCGCTGGTTCCAGTGGGAAATGCTAGAGGAGTAAATGGGGCAGGTCCGGTTGAAGGTGACCGAGGTATGGTAGCTCAACAGTTCTCCAGGAACGATCAGATGGCAGCCCTCAGCATAGGTAATCAGACTAAAAACTTTGCTCGTGTTGAAATTGCTGAAGAAGAAAATGCTGCTGAGGAACAAGTTAAGGAGCTTCAATTTGCTTTCATGGCCTTCACTCCCCCCCAACTCATCCGAGGTAAGTTCCCAATTATGTTCTCAAGCTTGTGTTAACAAAGTAGATCTTTACAAATCACATAATAGTAACATGCTTAGAGAAATGGAAGGAATAAAATCTGAAAATTTTACTCTTAAGAAGAATGAAAAAGCTTTCAGAGATAAAATTGAGGCACAGAAAAAGGACTTTTCTAAACTTTAATATGATTTTAGCATAATATGTTGTCACCACCTTGATGCAAAACAGAAAATTGCTGAGCTAACTGCTGAAATGGAAGCCTCTAAATTAGAAATTATAAATTTAACTGATATATTTGCAAGAGGTGAACTAGATTTTTAAAAATTCTAAGGCTCTAGTACTGTTGTTAGCTCCATGATTGAGGATCAATTATGGTGGAAAGAAAACGCTGGTGAGGGGATATGGTACAGTGCTGTACCCCCTCCATACAACGAGATTTACACCAGTCTTCCTATTACCATTACCAAAGAGCAGGAAGAAAGGGTAAAAACCATGAAAAATGGTAAAAACAATGAGAATGGCAAAGATGCTCCTGGTTCAGTAAAAGCTACTGAGTGAACGTCAGGGGTGAATGATACTAATGTGTTTACTTCATGTGCAGATGAAGTAATTGTCGAGGATTGGATTGATGAGGATGATGATTTGATTGTTTTGAATCATAAAAATTATGATCTCATATTTCTTTAAATTTACCTGTTTGAATTCTGTGACTTCAGATGTTTGTGTGGGCTCGGATTTAAAGAGCAAAGATAATTGTGTGGTTGATTCCTTCAAAACTTTGAAATCTGGTGATGTGTCTTTAAATAAATTTGATTAAAATGAGAATCTTAATAAATATATATCTCCTAAGTTTGTTAAAGAAGGAAATTCAAGTGATCAAAATTGTGATAAACCAAGCAATAAGTCAAATGGTAAATGCCAAGTATAGAAAACTAGCCCACACAACAGGTCCAGACAAGGAGATAACCACAATGAATTTCACATAAAACGTCAAACATGTTTCAATTGTGGTACTCCTGGTCATATTACTAGAAACTTTCCACACCGTCCATATGTCCCATGTTATGGATAATATAAGAGGAATATGCATCGAAATACCTATCAAAGAAAATCAAGGTATTATAAGGCAAATTCCTCTGACGGTGACTGGAGGAGAAACAAAGTTGGTTGGCTTAGTCCTCATCAGACCAAGCCTAACATGTTTCGGAAAGGTGGTAGAAACTATGCTTCGGTCGCAAGAACCAACTCGGTTTCTGGACCGAAACAAGTTAGGAAGACAAAGTCATATGTGTCTCCCACTCGTAAACAAGAGACTAAGCCATCCATTCACACAAACATCAATAAGTCTTCTAAAACCAGATATGAATGGCTTCCTAAATCTCCGGTGATCATATCATCAAATTCTATATTAGATCACCTGGAAGACATGTCATGGCAACCCGTGACAAGTTTAGATGAATCAGGTTCACCCAGTGTTACTATGGACTGGGTACCAAAATCTAACTGATCTCGCACATCATGTGGGAACAGCTATGGAGGAATATTATCAGACCTTGGTATGTTGATAGTGGTTTTTTAGATGACAAGTTTAACAATGGGTATGCTTCATTTGCGGGAGGAGAGAAAGGAAAGATTAAGCAGAAGGGTACTGTAATTAATGGTGTTCTAAATTTTGAAAATGCTAATTTTGTTCCCGTGTTGAAACACAATCTGCTGAGCGTCTCGCAGATCTATGATAAAGGCTTTTCAACCGATTTTACTAACAAAGAGTGTTTGATTTTAAAACCCGGTATCATCATACCAGAGGATTGTGTTTTTGATAGATCACAGAGAAAAGATAATATGTGATCGATATGAACAAAAATGTTCCTGATGAAATAACCTGCTTGTTTTCAAAAGTGTCAAAATATAATGCCATGCTTTGGCATCGTCGTCTTGGTCATGCAAACGTTAAAATTTAAACCGTCTTGCTAAAAACGACTTGGTGCGTGGTTTACCTGTCAACGATTTTGTTACTATTGAAAAATGTGTGGCTTGTGCCCTGGGTAAACACAATTATAAATCTCACAAGCCAAAACTTGTTAACACCATTTCATCAGTTTTTCAATTGTTGCATATGGATCTGTTCGGTCCCGTTCATGTTTTGAGTCTTTGTTGCAGCTCTTATTGTCTTGTTATTACTGATGACTACTCATGTTGCATTTGGGTGTTTTTCTTGTCAAATAAGAGTGAAACTGCAGAGTTGATTAAACGCTTCGTGCTGCTTATGGAGAATCATCTCAACTTGAAATTGAAGGGCGTTCAATGTGACATTGGCACGGTATTCAAGAATTCGACACAGAATTACTTTTGTGCCGAAAAGGGGGTACTTCGACAATATAGTTCAGCTCAGACACCACAACAAAATGGTGTTGCTGAAAGGAGGAACAGAATTCTTATTGAGGCGACAATAACTATGTTTTGAGATTCAATGCTGCCCCTGTTCTTCTGGGCTGAGGCTGTTAACACGGCGTGCTATTTTCAAAATCGAGTGCTGATCAACAAGTCGCAGATGAAGACTCCCTATGAGATTGTCTATGGTCACAAGCCCATAGTTGCACATTTCCGGGCCTTTGGATGTCCATGTACTCTACTAAATCTTGAATCAACTCCAAACTTTGGAGCCAAGGCTGATGACTGTTACCTTGTTGGATATGCTGGTCGTACCGCCTACATGGTCTACAACAAGTCAACTAAGCAGATAATGGAATCGTATGATGTGCGTTGGCTGGAAGAAAATGAGACTGATGGTTGTGTCGGTCCTGACTGGTTATTCAATTATAATGAACTTTTTAGGCCTTTCAACGTATTTCCAGTTGTCCGGGGTCTCAAATTCTATTGATGAGGAATAAGACTTACCTGCTGACTCTGACATTTCTCCAGTGCTGGGTATTGATCCTTCAGAATCATTGGATACCGTTCAGTCGTTGTTATACAATCAACAAGAAGACGTTACCGAAAATGTATCCTCGCAAGCACCTGCTGTCTATGCTCCATCAGTTGAGGGGGGGGGGGGGAGTCCGATTCATCAAATCTTCGGAAGCACCCTATTCCTAGATGTCATAACTAATAAATACATTGCCAGTACCTCGTACTCACATAGTACAACGACATCTGGATGGAAGAACCATCTTATTTAAATCCTTGAAGATCCATCAAACTTACCCACTACTAGTACTGTTCCCGGGCATTCAATTCTGACAAGAATTCAACAAGATCATCCAATCGACCATGTCATAGGTCCTCTTGAAACAGGCGTGTCCACCAGAAGTCAGACCGGACACATCATCAGCTATTTGTTTTTGTGTTTCATCTCTCAGATAGAGCCTAAATAAGTGGAAATGGCGTTACAAGAACCAATCTGGGTGGACGCTATGCATGAGGAATTAAATCAGTTTGATAAGCTCAAAGTTTGGAGATTGGTCGAGCTGCCACTTGGAAGGAAAACGTTAGATACAAGATGGGTTTTCCGCAACAAGCAAGATGATACGGGGGTTATTGTTCGAAATAAAGCACGGCTCGTCGTTGGTGGTTTTCGTCAAGTTGAAGGCTTAGACTACACTGAAGTGTATGCTCCCGTGGATAGAATTGAGGCCATTCGGATTTTCTGGCATATGCTTCCTACATGGGATTTACGGTTTCTCAGATGGAAGTCAAAACTGCGTTTCCCTATGGAGAATGTCAGGTCCCGATTTTGAATGGTCGATTCGGCTCGGATCTTTAATCAATCATGTCATAACTCACACAAAATTAATCGTGTCGACAAGAGAGTTAATGACGGGTTGCTGTATTTAGAAAGATATCCGTTTGTTAAAGGCGGAATCAATAACAAACATACGGTTGCAATGAATATTCAAAGATAGAAGACACACACAGGATTCACTCAAAAGATTTCCATTTATATAATGTTAGTCATACAAAAGGAGTAATCGATTTAGGGTTTATAAGGAATCCTCGGACAGCCGTTACACACACAAAATATTCTCAATTAATGTGTCGTGTGTATTCTGTCTCTCTGTGTCTATTTTTTTCGGTTTTTGGCGGCGTGCCCTAATTATTCTATATATAGGCCTACCAACCTAGGACAGCTGTCATTCCTTCTAGAAACCCTATCCGATAGTACATATTCAAAAATAAAACTAAGTGTAAAACAAGTCTTCGGGGTAGGCTTTTCATTAAACTTCAGTCTCCGAGTAAGCATTGTACTCGGCCTTCCTTCAGACTTGGTAAACATAGAAGTGTACTCGGGATCAGTTTTCGGGTAGACTTTACTTAAAGAATATTTTACCAAGTAAAATATTCACCGAGTAGACTTCAATCTTCTTGGACTTATCAAACTTTGCTCGACAATTCCTTACGAGAAACCTTGTTCTTCTATGATCCTGTTCGGCTCATTGTCAGTTGAACAACTTATTGATAAGGCGTACTCGGGAGTACATGCCTTACTTGAGTAGAACCTTACTCGAAATAACTTAGAGATATTCTATTAACTCATCAAGTATACTCGGACCATAATTATTAAAGAATACCTTGCCCGGTCTTCCAATCACTTGGCTTCATGGACTTGGTTGACCAAACCTTACTCGGAAGAGTAAAATACTTGGTCTTGAAGAACAACCCTGCTTGACAAAGTGAACCTTACTCGGATATGCTAAATCAATGATCCTTACTCGGAAATCACTAAAAAGCATACCTTGCTCGGATATCCACTTAAGAAGACTATTTGAAGTAAACCTTGCTCGGGAGGCAAAATCTCGTACTCGGCTAAGTAAAAGCTTACTCGAAGGTCCAAGGTGTGCTCGGATTCAATACTTAGCAGTTTCTGAGGAGGTTGAGAAGATTCCAATCTTCCATATTCTTCGTTTAGGTCAAATCTCCTCATTTGGGTCAAATTCTTGACCCAACAATCTCCCCCTAGATTGGAACACCTCAGCTGACCCAAAACACTCTGTGGTTAAATACACTTAGCAAAATACACATCAAATTAAAAGTCAAATTTCATAATCAAATTACATAAGCAAAGGTTTGTCCGAAGACATTACAAAGCAAAGCCTATTCTATCTCTTTTGTCTTTTCCTTTCATTGTAGGCTGCTTGTCTTCTCAGCTGGATTACAGATGCTGCTCTTTCTCTGAAGATATTGAGCACTTGGTAGTGAGTGTGTCCTTCTGGTATCACCAAGTCTCTTATATCTGTAAGATCATCATTGTGTAAGCATGTCAGATCTGCATCCTTTTTGATTGTTGCCAAGGCCTTTCCATCAGAGTTCCTCAGCACATAGTAACCTGTGTCTTCTTTGTATTCAACTTCAGTGATGACACCGTTTTTCTGCACTCTATAGTTTGGCCTTCTCATTCTTCTTCCCACTCTTATACACGTATCCATGATGGACAGTGGATTCTGGTCATCTCGGACACTTATTTGGTAGTTCAATTCAGCTCTGTCCATTTTCTTCAGCTTTTCTGACCTTTTTGATCTGTGAAGTTGAATCATTCTCCAACTTCTTTTTTTTTTAAAAAAACTTGAATCCCTTATCAGCTTCTTCATGTAGATACTTTGACAAGTCATTCATCTGTCTTCCTGCTGATCTGTCCCTGTTTCTGTAGTCATACAAGTGAAGAGACTCCATTCTTCTTAGCTATTCTTCATTATAATCCCTGAAGTCACTTCTGACCACAATCTCTTTCAATAGCCTGCTCTCCATGATCACTTTAAGAGAATCAGTGACTGCATCATAATACAGCTCTCTGGGTAGATCCACATCAGATTGTGGTGTTATTCTTTGTTGTACTGAGCTGCTTGATTCTCCTCTTCCTCCTTGGCCTCTTCCTCTTGGGAATCTTTGATGGAATGGAGGTCTGATTGGGATGGATTTCCTTGGCTTTTCAGGACCCAAATTGAATACTTTCCTGTATGCACCTTCTACCATTTCAACTGGCCAATTCTCCATGTCTTTGATATTCTCCCCAGCTTTGTGAAGGTCATTCAGCATTTTGGCCATTTCTACAGTGTTTGCAAACCTAGCTGGCACAAACCTGCCATCTGAAAAATATCTTGGGTTTTCACCCTCCCTTAATACTTTCATCCATTCCTCCTTCTGGTAGTAAAACAGATTTCTCAAGTCAATCTTTTCCAGTGCATTAAAATCAGCCTCAGTCATCCCCCTTTCATTTATCATTATGTTCCTCAATATCCCAATCATCTCTTCATTTTCCCATGGCACAATCTCTTCATCATCAGGATTAACCTCAGGCTGTTCTGGCTGAGGGATTGGAGGTTGATCAGTTGTCTTTTCTTGTTCCATCTCCTTTTCCCTCACAGTCCTGAGTCTTCTTGTTCTTTTAGCAGGTGGCTCATCAGATGTTTCTTTTAAGATTGAGCTCTCAGTATAGACCCTTTTTAATTCTTTCTCTTTCCTTTTGGAATACTGGTCAAATACTGCCTCTTTACTTAGATTTCTTACAACCTCAGGCTTCATGCCTTTCTCAAGCAGGTATCCACCCATACCATCATATTTCTTCTTTAACTCTTCCAATTCAACCTTATCATCCTGTTTTACAAACTTTTCTGAAACTATCTCTTTCTCACTGTTGTAAAATCTTGAATTTGGTCAATAGTGTATTTTTCCAAGGCAGCTTCAGGATAGCCTCTAACTTTCAAATAAGTTTTATAATGCTCAGCATTTTTCTTTCTCTTCTCAACCTTCTTTAAGACTTCCTCTGCATTGATTTCAATGTTGCCTCTTTGAATATAAATCTTTTCAGCTTGAGGGGTCTCAGTAGTGGAGCTTGTACCAACTTTCTCTCCTCCTTGATCAGGGTTGTCATCACCCTCTTCATCAGACTCCTCAGATTCATCCTCCTCATCATCTGATAAATCAATCATGGCATCTATTTTGGGTTCATCAGAGGCAGGATGATCTGGTTCATCATTATTTTCATTTTCATTAGAAACATTAACATCAGGGACCCCTGGTAATTTTTCTCCTGGTTTCAGTGTTTGTAAGGGGATTGCCCTGATTGGTTCATCATCCTCTGGGGTTTCCACATAACATTTATTCTTTTCATCCAATATACCCCTCCTATCAGCTCTTTCAGCTTCAGCCTGCTCAGCAGATCTCTTCCTTCTTTGATAAGTCTTTTCAAAACTTCTTTCTGGCCAGTTACTAGCAGGGTTCTTTCTCAAGTCCTCTTTTACCTGTTCAGCCCATTTCTTGGCAGCCATAGATGCAATTGACTCACCAATTTCCTCAGGTATGATCATGTCAGTGTTTAGATTGGTTGATGGTTCAGCAGTCTCAGATTGTTGCTCCTGAAACTTGCTGACCACCCTTCCCAAAGAGTCATCAAACTCTTGATTTTTGTTCATATTTACCAAAATTTCAATCACCTCTTGAGCTGCCACATCTTGAAATATCTCTTTTGCTACATTGGCTTCTTTGATCAATAGGTCCTGCTGTGCTAACTCTTCTTCTGTCAAGGAATGGGCAATTGCTTCCCTTTCCATTGACTCTTTAATAAGTCTTTCTTTCTCAGCAAGAGCAGCAGCAGCAGTATCTACAAAGGATACATCCTTCTCAACATACACAATAGGTTCATCATCAGTTGCTAAACCTTTTCCCTTTTCCTTCCTTTTCAGCACCTCTTCTTCATCCTCTTGCTCATCACTTCCAAACTCATCAATCTCTCTAAATAAGTTTTCCAATTCAGAGTCATGCTCTACCCTATTGGAACTAGCTTCTTGATCATCATTTGGCTCAGTGTGTTCTAGTTCCTCAGTAGCAGCATTCACATTTACATTCTCCACACTCATCTCCTCATCCACAATCTCAGTCAATTCTTTTGTAAGTACAACCTCTTCATCATCATTGGTTACTTCTTCTCTCACATCCATTACAGATTCATCACTATCATCATATTCATTCATGATCATCTTCAAACCATCAACATTTTCAACACTTACAGCATCAGCCATAACCACACCATTATCATCTATATTCTCCCCCTGTTTTGGGGCAGCTGAGGTCTTCTCAACCTCCTGCACCAGGGTTCGAATCATCAATTCAGCATCAGCTAACCTTTTCAATAACATTTCATTTTCACTAGTTAGCTCTTCATTCTTTCTTCTCAAATCAACATTCTCATCCCTAACCTCCTCAACTTGTCTTTTCAATTCATCATTTTCAAACATCAATCCAACATTTCTTTGGAACATATCATCATGTGGACTTGTAGGGTTTGATGTAGTAAATGGTTCAAAGTCAGGTTGGTTGGTGGTAGGTGTTTGTGGTGTTGTTGATTGATGTGTAGATGTTTCTGGTTGGTCTAGGGTAAGGGTTTGAGGTGGTGTTTGATGTGGTGAGATTGGTGGTGGTGAGAGTGGTAGTGTTGGAATTGGTTGTTCAAGTTCTTCTCTTTGCTCCCCCTGTACAGGTGCCATAATCTCCATCTCCAAATCATCTCCACCGTCATTGCCATCAACATCATCATCAGAGTCTCCTTCAGCACTCTCATCATTACCCCCTTCTTCCTCCTCTGAGCTCAGCTCAGGCACAGGCATTATAGCCAAATCAGGGTTTAACAACCAAGGTAAAATTTCAAATGGAACATTTGCATTGAAGTTATTTGAGACACCTGGATTTTTTATTCTCTTGTATGCATCAGGATCTTGCAGTTTATAAGTGACTCCAATTGTTGGTAAATCTTGTAATGTGTTGTTGAAAATGATCTGCAGGAATCTTGGGTACTGTAAAAATCTTTTTCTTTCTGGTTTCTTCAGATTCCCCACTAACCCCTCAAAAATCATCTTTGAAATATTAAATGGCAGATCAAAGATTGTTCCAATTGTGGCATTTGCTAGATCAAGACTCATCAGAGTCCATGATCCCTTTCTCGGAGAAAATCCATGAATGATGTGATGAATAAGAAATCTGTATAGCATCGGAAACAGACCCTTCTGAAACTGTCTTTCATGGACATTTCCTTGATACCCCATCGTTTCTTTAAAAATCTTCAATAAGTGCTTTGTATTGAAGTTGATGTTATTGTGATCATCGTCATTTAGTCTCAAACACCTTCTGATCAACCTTTCAGTGATCTGGATCTCCTGTCTGGCCACGGTTGCTTCTATTCCTTTTCCATTTACATCTTCAACGAGCTCTGCTGATCTCCAGAAATCCAAGGAGTGATTTCTGTAAATAATTGGGCTTTCAGTAAGAGCAAAGCTGATGTTTGACCGCGCCATCCATAAAATCATACGAGCCATAGGTTCATTCTCTGGTGTGACTTATAGTAACGCGCACATGTTGTGCTTTGGCTCAAAAACATACTTTGGCTCGTTGTCTGCCATATCTGTAATACATAAACAAACACATTCAAAGTGAAATTAGACATAAAGTTTAATACTTTAGACAATTTCAGTGTATAAAAATGAAGAAGATAGGGAGAAATCTTCAAGAACCTGTTCTTCGACAAATTTTTTAACCTAAACACATAAACAGAGTGTTAGTACTCGAATACATAATCAAGTCACATTACAATCTAATCGTGATCGGAAAACATAATATTTAATGCATACCGAGTCAGAATTAGAAGGCTGACACAATTAGGGTTTGGATTACAGAATGCGATAAGTCGGTTAGGTTTCTTTGAGAGTAAGGATTTGCAGTTGAAGGAGAGAGAAGGAAACAATGTTGAAAAATTTGCCTAAGTCCCTCTTTTATACCTTTTTGAAAGTGGGTTTTAAATGCCTTTTGTTTTCTTGTGAATTATTAGCTGTCTACCGGTAACATTATCCACTTGATATATTAAAAGCATTTAATTTCATTTAAGTTTATAAGACCTTACTCGAGAGATTTATTTATTCAAAGTCTACTCGGTCTTCTTCCACTAACAAACCTTACTCGGTCAAACTTTGCTCGGAAAATTTTCATTTTGAATATACAAAGTTTTCCCGAATTATTTTATTTTCAAACCTTGCTCGATCTAGTAAATTAATTTAAAGTTAAGATATAATGAAGAGAGCTTACCCGAAATACTTGATTTCTTGAGAAATAAATCACAAGACAAATAATCAAATATAGTTATCAAATAAACATTCTTACTAAGAATCAATTAAGATCCTCACAAAGATTTTTTCAAATTCAAATTAAAACTTATCTATCACAAACTCTAAAAAGAATCATAATCAATTTTATCATACTAACTAACATATTCAATCTACGCATTCATTCAAGTATGCTTGTATGAAGAGTGTGCTCGAGCACTCTTT
Source organism: Bidens hawaiensis (assembly GCF_021521415.1). Lineage (NCBI taxonomy): Eukaryota > Viridiplantae > Streptophyta > Magnoliopsida > Asterales > Asteraceae > Bidens > Bidens hawaiensis. The sequence continues at coordinate 410,347 of NW_027491351.1, forward strand.
CAAGTGTAAAGTGTGCTCGGACAACAATCTTATGCAAAGTATACCCGAATAACTTTCATATAGTACAAAGTGTGCTCGAAAAGAAATTCCAGCAGACAGTGTACTCGGAAAGTTAAAGTTTGAAACTACCAAGTATATTGAAGGAACACAAGTGTACCAGAAATATAAAGTGTGCTCAGAAAACAAAGTTTGCCCGAAAACACTTGTAATTTCAAAGAGATCATAAACACACATATCACAGAGCATGCTAGGAATGAAATTAAACACATAAACATTTAAGTGTGCTATAGTCTAAAATTTCATAGAGCTTGCTCAAAAATCCTAAGTTAGCACTAAGCTTGCTAGGATAAACACATTTAATCATCAGGTATGTCTTTACTCGAGGAAACTCAACATATCAAACCATACCCAAAACATGACAAACTTAAACAGTAACATCTAAGCGTGCCCGGAAAGATTAACAAGCCTTTCCTAACAACATATTCATACAAAGCTTACTCGGTGTACTTACTCAAATTCACAAAGTTTGCTTGGAAACACAATCAGCATTTAACATGCATAGCTTACTCGAAACCAGCATATAACATGCATAGCTTGCTCGAAACAAGAATTTCTTGTTAAAAGATAGCTATTTCAACACATAATCATCTCAAGACTTCAAGCTTACTCGGGAAAGTGAGTGCAACAATGTACTCTACCCGAAAAGTATAAACACTTCAAAGTATGCTCGAAAATCATAAAGTTAGTCAGAAATGACTAAGCTTACTCGGAAAGGTTGAGATTTTTCAAACCTTACCCGAAAAAAAAAACATATTCACACATAATCAAGTCAAAAATGATTAAGCTTACTCGGAAAGGTTGAAAACTGTCAAACCTTACCCGAAACAACATATTCACACATAGACAACTGTTTTGTACTCGGAAAGGTTAAATCTTACCCGAAAATACATATTCAAACAGTTTGTGCTCGAGAAGGTTATAAATCATCAAACCTTGCTCGAACTTACATATTCACACATATCAACTGTTTTGTACTCGGAAAGGTTAAACCTTACCCGAAAATACATATTCAAAGAGTTTGTGCTCGAGAAGGTTATAAATCATCAAACCTTACTCGGACTTACATATTCACACATAATCAACTGTTTTGTACTTGGAAAGGTTAAACCTTACCCGAAAATACATATTCAAACAGTTTGTGCTCGAGAAGGTTATAAATCATCAAACCTTACTCGAACTTACATATTCAACCTATTTTAGGCAAAATGCAACACTTTTTGACTTAAACCACTTGTCAAAGACATTTCTAAGTTATGTATCATTTCAGAACATAGTTTAAGAGCAAATGGTACATTTAGAGATCAAATTTCAGTTATAATTCATTTCAAAACAATTTCTTTATTAAACTGAAAAGATCTCAGGAATGGGATCATATTGACTAAGTAGCTATCTCATTACTTCACTCTCAGCATTATTATGACAACTTAGATAGGTTAACAGCAGGTATAAACTTAGCATGATTTTCATTTCTTTGGTGATATTATTAAAGTTCAATTTGAGCATAATGCAATAATGGTCAACACTGTGCTATGATGCCTCATATCTCTTCTCAAAGCTTATTTGGCTTTCCCAGATCACCCCAAATTGACTCCAACCTCCTGTATTTGGTCAAAAATAGATTTTTGTATGACAGAACTTATTGTATTTTTGTATTTTTAGATTCAAACATATATAGAGGTTGAACGTTGGACTTACAGTTAGCAACATGCCTTTCATTCAAGATGAGACAGATTTTGCCAGCATCTTTGTAGTTCTTGTTGTAACCCTCTTGTTTGATAAAATATTTAAAACACTTATCAATTTTTGGTTGATTTATTCATTCTTCCACTTGTTTTTGATATTTTCTCAAATTTTCTTAAAGCATGTTCTTTGTCATATTTAAAAATGTTTCATTTTGGTTGACCAAATAACAACAGGCTCATGTATGACTGGGTAATCACTTTTCTGCCGTATCATTCGGAGAGATCTATCTTGAGACATGCAAAACAACTATGCATCTCCACATAAAGATTAGCATATTCATTATGTTTATATCACCTTAGATTTTACATCATCATGGGAAAGTAACCATACATGTTAATGACTATACTAAGGCCTTTTTTTTTTCCTAATAATTCCATATGAGCAGCTAAGTAGTCAATGTACTATCATTTCCAAAAAACACAGTTTAACATTCAATCACCCCAATATCTCTTTCTTATCAGGTTAATGGCTATCCTGTTTTGACCAAAAGTGGTCAATAGGACCAAACATACATGTGAATATATGTCCTGTCAAAGTCAGAATTATTGACATAGTTTTAAGTGAAGAAATAAGAAACAAGTCATAATTGCCACAAATGCATTCAGTTTTTAGGTCAATGGCTATCCTTTGAATCTGTAGAGATTTAAGGACCAAACATACACAAGTGCATGTCCTTCTAACTGGGCAAATGACATAATTTTCAGCAAAAATAACTACTTGAGACTTTTCCTTTTAAAAAAAACATTCTTTTAAGCTTCTTAAAAGCTTGAACTGAATAATCTTATCATATCTCTATACCATTAATCAACTTGCTCATGTTTTGACCAAAATATAGTATTTATGCAAAATCCATTATAAATTTCATTGAATCACTTAATTTTGACATAAAACACATTTTGACACAAACAGTTGCATCACACACTCAAATCTTAATCATTCTTAACATCATCATGAAAAACAGACTGTACTCTCATTCAATGTCTATCCTATCTTAACAACTTCAGAAGATCAGATTAAGAACATATTCAAGTAACCATAAACATTGATTACTCATGACATCATATAAGCATTCAGTTTCACCTAAACAGATCAAACTACCTATCATAACATCAGATCAGTTAACATGATAGTCAAGTATTACCATCAATTTCAAGCAAATTGCACAGATAGTTACTTAAGCACCTATCAGTTAACATCAAACTTGTGACATAATCAATATGTGTTATCTCTAATAAAATAATTAGTTATCACAGAGAGACACATATAGAAACAGTTAAGTCACATAACATTTAACATACTCAGTAACATATTCAGTAACATACTCAGTAACATATTCAACAACATATTCAGCAACATATTCAGCAACATATTCAGCAAGTGTAACCTCTAATAAGATATTTAAGTAGCACATAGAGGTACCCAACCAAGCACACATCCTTAATCAGATTTCATCAGAGTTGATCATCCCCAGGGCTTTCAAAAGAAAGTTGAATCTGGTTCTATCAAGTGGTTTGGTGAATAGGTCAGCCAAATTATCACTTGTATCAACTCTTTGCATTTCCATCAAACCTTTTTCACTGCAATCTCTGATGAAGTGATGTCTGATTTCAATGTACTTAGTCTTAGAATGTTGCACAGGATTCTTAATAGTAAAATATGCAGCAGTATTATCAATCAGAATAGGAGTGTTTAGAGAATTCAAACCATAGTCCAGCATCTGATTTTGAATCCAGAGAACTTGTGCACAGCAGGCAGATGCAGCAACATATTCAGCTTCTGCAGTGGAGATTGATACTGTAGTCTGTTTCTTGCATTGCCATGACACTAGCCTTTCTCCCAAAAACTGGCATCCCCCTGATGTTGACTTTCTACTAATATTGCATCCATCATAATCACTGTCTGTATATGCAATCAGATCAAAGGATTGGTTCTTTGGATACCAAATCCCTAAGTCTGGTCTTCCCTTCAGGTATCTGAATATTCTTTTAAAAGCATTCATGTGGGAGACTTTTGGATTTGACTGGAACCTAGCACACACACACACAGCAAACATGATATCTGGTCTTGTTGCAGTCAGATACATCAGAGATCCAATCTTGGCTCTGTATTCATGTTCATCAACTGACTCCCCCTTTTCATCAGCTATCATCTTTTCTTTGGTGTCCATTGGAGTTGAAGCAGTCTTGTAAGCATGACAGTTGAACTTATTCAAAATGTCCTGCACATACTTAGTTTGATGAATGAAGATCCCTTCAGCCTTTTGTTGAACTTGTAGCCCCAAAAAGAAGTTCATTTCACCCATGGAACTCATGCTGTACTTGGACTTCATCACCTCTTCAAACTCCAAACACATATTTTCATTTGTTGATCCAAAGATGATATCATTAACATAGACTTGTAAAAGCAGCAAATCTGACCCTTTTCTTTTGTAGACGAGTGTCTTGTCAATGGCTCCCCTTGTGAAACCATTTTAAAGTAAATGATTTGATAGCTCATCATACCATGCTCTAGGAGCCTGATGCAATCCATAAAGGGCTTTGTTTAACTTATACACCCTGTTTGGATACATGGGATCCTCAAAACCTGGTGGTTGAGCCACATACACTTCTTCATCAATCTTTCCATTTAGGAATGCAGATTTAACATCAAGCTGGAATACTCTTAGGTTCTTTGAGGCAGCATATGCAAGGAAAATTCTTATGGCTTCCAGTCTTGCAACTGGTGCAAATACTTCCTCAAAGTCTATCCCTTCTTCTTGAAGACATCCCAGTGCTACAAGTCTTGCTTTGTTCTTAATCACCAAACCCCTTTCATCCCTTTTATTTCTGAATACCCATTTGGTTCCAATTGCATATCTGTCATGTGGCTTGTCTACAAGATCCTATACATGTAAATCTCTAAACTGGGCCAATTCCTCTTGCATAGCCTCTATCCAACTATTGTCTTTTAAAGCTTGAGCAATATTCTTTGGTTCTAATTGGGATAGAAAGCAAGAGTAAAGACAGATGTTTGCTATCTCAGAATGACTCCTTGTTACTCTTTCATGCAAGTCACCAATGATATTTTCAGCAGGATGATTCTTTTCAACAGTAGGAGTTTGTATTATCATATTTGTAGACAGATTTGTGTCAAGGTTTGATTCATTAAGTTCAGTTTCTTCAATGACCAAATCAGCTTCTGCATCATGAAACTCTGGTGCTTCATCATTGGTTTGTTCTGAAGTAGATGCACCATTGTTTCCCAGATTCAAGCTTTGAAACAAGTCTTGAAATCTTGCTGTTGTTGCAGCTTCATCTTCATTTGATTGGTTGCCTGTGTCACTCATATTCTGAACACGATCATTTTGTACATTAGTACTGTCTTGACTTGTTATCTCCTGATCTTGTTCAATTGCATTGCTTGAGGAGCTCTTCACAAAAGTGTATTCCTTTTCTTTTCTAGCAACCTTCTTCCACAATTCTTCCAAGTCCAGTTCTTTCTTCTTATTCTCTTCAATCACACTGGTCTAGTAGAATGAATCATCAAAGTCTTCAGAATAAATCTTGAATGACTTTATTAGTCTCTCATGATCAAACAGCCATGTTGCACCACTGACTGTATTGAATTGATTTTCATTAAAAATGATATCAGATGACTCTAACACACTCATGTGATCTTTCACATAAACTCTGTATGCCTTTGAGTGAGTAGAATATCCAACAAAGAAACAATCTAGTGACTTAGTTTGAAACTTGTACAAATAATCTCTAGTGTTCAATAGAAAACATTTGCAACCAAAGGGCTTGAAAAACTTGATGTAAGGCTTTCTGTTATTGAAAATTTCATATGGAGTCTTGTTATGCCATTTGTTAACAAGTACCCTGTTCTGAACATAACATGCTGTATTGATTGCTTCAGCCCAAAAAGTGACAGGCAGATTTGCATCAGTCAACATGGTTCTGGCAGCTTCTATCAAAGTTCTGTTTCTTCTTTCTGCCACACCATTTTGTTTAGGAGTTCTAGGAGCTGAGAATTGTTGAAATATTCCTTTCTTTGTGCAGAATTCTTCCATAACTCCATTTTTGAACTCTGTACCATTGTCACTTCTCATCATTTTGACTTTCTTATTCAGCTTGTTCTCAATCATTGTAACACAACCCATAATCAACTCAGCAGACTCATCCTTGGTACTTAGAAAATAGACCCAAGTATATCTTGAATAGTCATCAATGATCACCAGACAATATCTTTGCTTTCCAATACTTGGCACACTCACAGGACCAAAAAGATCCATGTGAAGTAACTCAAGTGGTTGATCAATTGAATTGATGAGCTTTGTCTTATGAGTAGACTTGTGTTGCTTGCCCTTTTGACATGAATCACAGTGATCATAAAACTTAAATTCTCTTGTAGGTAAACCAATCACATGTTCACCCTTGACCAGTCTATTCATGTTCTTTAAGTTTACATGACACAATTTCCTAATGCCACAATTTTGATTCATTTTCAGTGGCTTTGGAAATAAAACATGCACCACCTCTTGAAATGGCTTCTTTCATATTCAACTCATATAAGTTGCCATTTCTGGGTGCCATCATCATAATCATCTCAGGTGGAATCACAAATTCAGGTTTTAAGATGAAGCAATGAGACTCATCAAAACTAACTTTGTAACCTTTATCACAAATCTATGATATGCTCAGAAGATTGTATTGAAGTCCCTCAACATGAAACACATTATCAAATGACACTTTTCCATTTGTCAAGATTCCTTTACCCACAATATTTCCACCATTTTCATCACTCCCAAAGGCAACATGACCTTCATATTTCTCTTCATAGTTCACAAGTGACCTCTGATCACAAGTCATGTGCCTAGAACAACCACTATCCATATACCATATGTCATTTAATGGAGTGGCCTGTTCCTGAGAGGAGGTTCCCTTTTCTTTCTCAATTATGGCCATGAATGCCACATTTGCCTTTCTGATGTCATCAGCAATATCCTCCTCATGACTACTCCAATCAAAACTTCCTTCATGTTGTGTAGTCACTGCCAGATTTCCTTGATTTCTGATCTGATTTTGATTTGCTGGAACAGTGTTGTTTTGACTATTTTGAGTTGCTTGAGGGTTTTGATTGTGATTCATTTGAGGCTGAAATCCTTGACTCTGTTGCATACCCTGTTGCTGATTGTTCATCAGAGGCTGAAAGTTGTTGAAGTTTGGATTGTAACTGTTGTTGTTATTGAAGTTGTTCATTTGATTGCTGTTGTGGTTGAATCTTGACAGATTTTGCTGGTAATGCTGTTGACTTCTTGATTGATTCTGTTGATATTGAGGTTGACCTCCTGGTTGTTGATTCTGAAATTGATTCATTTGAAAGTTTCTTGGTTGATTGCATTCTCTTGCAAAATGACCAGGTTGCTAACAATTGTAGCATATTGCTTTTGACTTGTCAAACCCAATCCTGTCATTTGGACCAGAAACCAGAGATCTACCAGTTCTATTGTATAGCCTTCTACTTCTCAATCCCAACATAGCAGCTTGCCATTTCAAATCCATATCTTCTAAGTCATTGCATCAATTTGTTCTAAATCATCTTGAACCACACTTGTGTGAATCATATTCTTTGCAACAAATGCATTATATGACTCAGTGAACATAGAAAATAAAGCTTGTGTCTCATTGCTTTGAACATGTCCTGTTCCAGGGTTAGGAACATTTCCATTAGACACAGAGGCAGAGTCAGAATCATCAATCAATTGCACATTGAACCTTTGCTGATTTCCTTGAGTGCTTGTGCTACCCCTAATAAAAGATTTTGGAGTCACAACATTATGTTCAGCTGGTTCTTCTATACTCGGACCATAATTATTAAAGAATACCTTGCCCGGTCTTCCAATCACTTGGCTTCATGGACTTGGTTGACCAAACCTTACTCGGAAGAGTAAAATACTTGGTCTTGAAGAACAACCCTGCTTGACAAAGTGAACCTTACTCGGATATGCTAAATCAATGATCCTTACTCGGAAATCACTAAAAAGCATACCTTGCTCGGATATCCACTTAAGAAGACTATTTGAAGTAAACCTTGCTCGGGAGGCAAAATCTCGTACTCGGCTAAGTAAAAGCTTACTCGAAGGTCCAAGGTGTGCTCGGATTCAATACTTAGCAGTTTCTGAGGAGGTTGAGAAGATTCCAATCTTCCGTATTCTTCGTTTAGGTCAAATCTCCTCATTTGGGTCAAATTCTTGACCCAACAGAGAAGTCAAGGAGGAGATTTATGTGGATCAGCCACCGGGGTTTATTGACTCAAAGAATCCAACTCATGTCTACAAGATAGATAAAACATTGTTTTCATCAAGCACCTCGGGCGTGGTATGCAACTTAGGCGGCTCATCTTCTGATGCATGGCTACAAGAGACGAACCATCGATCAAACTCTGTTCCTTAAAACTGTTGAGAAAGATTTGATCCTGGTTTAGATATATATGGATGACATCATTTTCGGGTCTACAAGTATTGATTTGTGTTTTGTATTTGAAGAAGTGATGAAGAAAAGATTTGAAATGATTTCATTAGGGGAGATGACAACGTTTCTGGGTTTACAGGTTCTTCAGAGTTCGACGAGAATCTTTCTGCATCAAGGAAAGTATGTTGAAGACATGCTTGCAAAGTTTGAATTTCAAGATTCTAACAACGCATCAACTCTTATGGCGGAAAGACCTCTTTTGTCTTCTGATCCTGAAAGGAATCGCGTAGACCAAACGTACTATCGGCAAATGATCGGGTCCCTGATGTATCTTACCGCCAGTCACCCTGACATCATGTTTGTTGTATCCCAATGCACCCGTTTCCAGGATAACCCTAGACTCTCTCATTCAATTGCTGTTAAACGTTTTTTTAGATATCTGAAAGGGAAACCAAAGCTAGGACTTTGGTATCCCAAAAACTCAGACTTTGATTTGTATGCTTTTGCTGATAGCAATTATGGTGGAGATGATATTGACAAGATATCCACATCCACTGGTTGTCAATTCTTGGGTGATCGACTCATTTCATGGCAGTCCAAGAAACAACAAACGGTGTCCACGTCCACTACCGAGGCTGGATATGTTGCTGCGTCAGCTTGCTACTCACAGGTCATTTGGATGCACATTAATTGCTGGATTATGGTTTGGAATTTCTTGATACTCCAATCTTTTGTGATAATGATACTGCTATTGCTATTGTTAAAAATCCTGTTCAACATTCAAAAACCAAGTAAATCGACATTAAACTCCATTTTATTCGTGACTGTTACGACCGTAAATTGATTCATCTTGAGCAAGTTCAGACTGATAATAATGTGGCAGACATATTTACAAAACCGGTCGGAACAACCAGATTTAATGTGCTTGCGGGGTTTAAATGCTTCATTTTGATGATTGTGTCTTTTTGAGGTTAAATTTGTACATAAATATTTTTCTTTAAAGATTTTCGTTGCACAAATTTAGGGGGAGAAAATTAAAAAATTCAAAAAGAATGTGTGTGTTTTTTATAAAAAATTTATTAAAAAAATATATAATTTTTAATTTTTACACTCTCGCTTAAAATTATGTCAGTTGCTCAAGTTTGAAGGACATATACTTGTATATGTTTTGTAACATCCCGAAATTTCTAAAAATAATAGTAAATATATTATTTATTTATGGTGGGGAAGTTTACTTGAATTAGTAGAGAAATAATTAAATAGATATGAGTAATAGACTTGGATTAAAAAGGAAGGAAGATAAACCACGGGCTCAAGCCCATGACCCATGATATAAATACCATAATTAGCCATTAATTCATTCATTCTCACTCATACACCATCCAAAACACACACTTAAGCTCTCTCTTTCTCTAACCAAAACCTAGAAGAAGAACCAATCCGACCCGAGGAGATGATAGTATGATATTGTATGGACCAAACCCGCTAGATCTAGTCGCGAAACGATGAGCCGACACCCTAAATCGTTAAAGTCACAAGATCCGGATGGAATCGGGTGTTAACCAATCAAAATATGAGCTTAGGGGTCACCCTAGCTCAGATATGGATCGAACGAGACGAAAAACGGTGGAAAACGGCTGAGATCTCGCTTTTCCGGCGAGATCCCAGTTTTTCGGCGATGACGGCGCCGGAAAGGTGGTGCCGGAAAATACAGGTACGCGGTTAAGGGTGTCAGAGAATGTTTCTGACATTCTCTGACCTAACCCTAATTCGTTAGCGGGGAAATAACGAACTAACAGTAATTCATTAACGGGAAATGATGAACTAGCAGTAATTCGTTAAGGGGGAAATAACAAACTAGCAGTAATTCGTTATGATCATTCATTAAGGCCAGTTTGTTATAAAGACCAATTCGTTATGAATACCAGTTCATTATAGAGATCAATGCATTATGAAGGTCAATTCGTTATAAAGGCCAATTCGTTAAGAAATAATGAAGGAAACTCCTTCGTTAACGAACTGGATAACAAAGTAGACATTGAAAGAATGACAGAAAGGTCCCTGGACTTATAATAAAATGGATTAATTACAAAGAAGCCCTCGAACTTTATGAATTAGCAAATAAAATAATAAATTAGAACCCTACTGAAAAATATGTTAGACAGTCAACCCCAGCCAGGGGCTCTACCCCTTGGACCCTGCTAGGGACTGCTGCCCCTAGAACCCCGCTGTCAGGAGCCCCCGGACCCCCGATCGTTGAGGATTATAATTAAACTAGAAACGCGATATGGGTACTGATAGTTAATTGATACGTGTAATTGTTATACAGTTAGTCGCGCACAACTAAAGAAATGAATAACCATTAACGGTGAACGTAACAGGACTTAGGTGAGTTTCTAGCCCCATTTCCTTGTTATGTTTTCGGGGCTGTGTGCATACTCAATGTGAATGTTAATACACTTAACTTAAGTGGTAAGTGTATGCTATATATGATATATGTGATAGAATGTATGAATGTAATAAGCGAATGCCTGTAGGTACGTGAACGATCTTTGGATATTGCACTTATCGTCAAGGAGTAAGGTTGTTAGATGAATGATGTGAAGAACGCCTAGTGTGTTCGTATGATATGATGTAATTTACTTGGTACGTTATATATGATTGTTGTACATGTGGTACATGTAATCAGGGGTATGTACGGTATGTAGACTCTACGTCTGACATAGTAAGTTAGGATGGCAAATCTCTCTAACTTCTGTTGGACATAGACGTAGCACGTGATGGCATAGTTAAGGACTGTGGGCCTTATATGTGTTATAGATGATAGATGAGAATGTAGTTAAAGACTGTGGGTCTTATACGTATTTCATATAGGAGCCAACATTGGAAAGGACTGCGGACCTTATACGTGCTGTGAATGTATTGTGGTAGCATAGGGGAGGACTGCGGACCTCGTACGTGCTATGAATTAGGTGGCAACATAGGAAAGGACTGCAAACCTTGTGCGTGTTGTTTATGTAGGATGGTATAGGGAAGGACTGCGGACCTTGTACGTATCATGAATGGTGAACATAGGTAAGGACTGCGGACCTTTTACGTGTTCATGACCTAGAGTACATGTATAGACGACGGACTATGAACGTACTCTCGGTTGGTTAAGGAAAGTGAATGTATGTATGTAAGTATGAAAGAAAGGAAAATGGTTAAGTATGGATATGTATCTTCGGATACATATGTATGTATGATATGTGAATGTATTGTATGATGCCTGATTAACTAGAACTCACTCAACGTAGCTGACTTTTAGTATGGACGCAGGTTGATAGATTAAGACAGCTGGTTTGAGGGAGACACATGGCAGGAATTGAAGAGGCTGGCATCTGAAGATTTGTCATGATGTTTTAATATTATGTTTTATGTTATGTTCCGCGAAATTTGTAATGAATGGTTGACCTTAATTAATATTCCGCGAAATTTTTAGTTCACTATGATATTTAGAACTATGTTTGTTTTGGTCAAAAATCACTCGAGGATAATGCAACCAAATTCGTAATTGTGAGGTCTAGTGCTATGATGATAATAATGAATATGTAAATGAAATAATGATGAACACAAGGATCTATTACGAGGAAAAGCCCTTAATCTTGTTCGGATCGCTGGCACAAAAACCCCGGGTGACGACAATTGTCTATCACCACTATATTAATCAAAAAAGGTGTTACAAGGATTTGGATATTACGATCAGAAGTACAAACGATTGCTAGTGTGTGTTGCTAGAGATAATTGTAAGCTCTGTTAAAGTGTGTGAATACAAGTGTCATTCCTAGATGGTCAATAATCTCATTATATATAAAATAAAAGCTAACAAAATCCCCTATAAATACGCCACTCTTCCACTAACTCCTCCAACGTCTCTTGACCACGTGCTAGGAGTCTCTAGTAGTGAATTATCAGGTGGACTCGGTCATAGATGCGTTTAACCTATCAAACACAACACCACTTAAACACAATTATTTTTAAACAGATAATGCCAAGGATCCTTGATCCTTCATAACCTGGAACAATTCTCAAGAATAATTGATCCATAAGTTACTTAAGGATAGGGGATCCTCAACATAAATTCTATGCCCTAACAATTGCCCCCAAAATGGCTGGTGTCAGGCAGTTATTATCAATAAACTCATGGTTATCCGCCGCCTATATATGAGATTATCATAACCCTCTATAACCACTCAATCCAGTCGTTACTCAGGTATCCTTCTTTCTTTTTTTTCATTTTCTTTTTCTCGATCTTGTCTACTATTTCTGTTTACTCTTCTTATTCCGACCAACCGGACCCCAATGAACTCTATTCGTAAGGTATACTTGAAGCCCCGTCCTTTGAGATTTGTAAGTTCACAGATCTAGAGATTGACGACTTTCGCCCACTCTTTCTGGCCAACACCATCATCCGACCCTTCGACTCTACAACCCGCAGCGACCGTGTATCGAACAACTAAGTTTGTTTTCTAGCCCAACCGTTCTTGATAGGCTTCCAATACCCCTTTCCCGATTTTACCCAATGTTTTTTCACCTTGACTGGAATTAGTTACATCCATACCATGCCCCTGTTATGGAGGGTCCTTCATGCTATAGAAAGGATAATCGAGGAAGAAGCGTCGAGTTTGGCTTGTCGGAGTTAGGGTACCTATACACCTTGGTTACTCACGGTTCCAAACGTTTTATTTTTAAATCGAAACCTCGTCATGTGATGCCTATCTTCAAGGTTACCCAGAACGATACACTGTGGAAGAATAAAATTTTCTTCGTAAAAAGGGATTCCATTCCCGGTGGACCTGATCTACCCAAAAGGTGGATACAGAAGGGTAGGATCTAGGATCCTTAGGTCATAATGGTAGGATACTTGATTCTTTCACTAACACTTTTCTTTTCTTGTATAGTTGAAAACTTTGCTTTGCTGTCTGAGCTTCCTGGAGTTGAAGAGAGTGTCAAGAAATTCTTGGCACTGGATCCTACAATCAAAACCTTTTAAGCCAAGTTTGTCGAAGCTTTTTAGGAATCAAACTCAGAGTCAAACATGTCAAGTAAGTATCCTTATAATTAAGTTTAATATTGATTAAAAAATAATTGAAAACTTATCTGTGAATCCTTGTTTATAGGTGCTCAGAAATCAGGTAAATCCACATCCAAGTTCTCTCTCGAAGATATTTATTTCATGTTCATGAAGAAAGAGACTCCGAAGTCCACTCCAATGTCCAAACCACGTCAAGTCAGGACCCGAGCCAGTCAGGAGCAAAAAGGAAGAAAAGCTCCAAACCTGCGAACCCCTTTGACACCGTGAAACAGCTCCTCGAGATGCTTACTGCCGTAAGGATCCTTTATCCTGTTAGCCTTTACTGATAAATCAAGTATTCTTCTAATCTTGTCTCATTTCTTATACAGGCTGTCAACTCTGCTCGAAGCCATCATGAGAAGATTTTTGGAGAATACGAGGAGACTCTTGCTGGGATGAGGTCCGTAGCCGCTGCGAAGGACAAGGCCCTCTCCAAAATGACCAAGGAGAAAAAACAAGCTGAGGATCATGCATCCACACTCGCAGTTCAAATGCAGGACGAGATCAACTGAGCTACCTACGAGGCGAAGATATGGGCAGCTAAATTAGTTCTGCAGGCCAGAATCAAGCTGGTAACTAAAGCTAATGATCCAGCCTTTGACAAATCCTCATGGGACATAGCGCAGTGGAAGCAATCCTTGGCAGATTTAGGTGGTGGCGAGGATGAAGAGGAAGGTGAGATGGCTGATGCGAGTGGAGCAGGTGCAAGTGAAGCGAAGGATGTGAGTGAATTGGACGATGGGAGGAAGCGACAACAGCATGTGAAGAGGCTGCTTAGGCGGGCGATGATGGATATTAAAGAGAAAGCCAAAGCCCGTTTTTTTCTTTATTTGGTTATGTTTTTATGGATAATGGTTTGTAATGGATAATAGTAATTAGGATGAAGGATCTATGATCCTTAAGACAATTATCAGGGGTAACAAAGGTGGAGGGATCCTCTGTTTGTGGGGATGAAGCCTTTGATGCCCCTGCTTTTATTTTCCTGCACTCTTTGAACTGTTAGTATCGCTTGTTTAACCCGGGTGGATGGTCCATCTTTTCAATGGTGAAATCCGGCTTAAGGTTTTTTGGGTAAGACCAAGTGAAATAATAATAACTTAAATCTTTCGGCTATCCATGTGTTGTTTGATTATTGAAGTAGGTTTGATAGAGTCTTAGTTTTGTTAAAGCTTTTAAAAAATATCTTTGAGTGAAAAATTTTTAAGAATAGTATCCTTGTTAAAACGTATTAAGGATTTCGGATCCTTCCACTAAAAGAACTTATAAAGTTTTAAACTAAGTAAATGGAAATCAATAAGTAGAAGTCATACCATATGATCTAATTAGATCTAAGTTACCATAAGTATTGAACCTTCCATAATCCTTGCAAAAAATAAATTCAGGATCTTGAATCCATAGATGTTGATCCTTCTGTGATCCTTGTAATAGAACTTAGGATACCTGATGTAAACTACTTATGATATTAACTGGGATTAAACCCAACAAACTAGGGACAAGCCCAAACTGTGGAAAAGCCCATGCAACTGGGGACAAACCCGTGTAATATGGGGACACGCTCGTGAACTTGGGAGAAGCCCATAAACTGGGGACAAGACCAAACTGGGGACAAGCCCAATAATACGGATGTTAACTGGGGACTCTCCCAATCAGGATTTAGCCCAAACGTGAGATGACAGGAAAATGTTATAAACCAGTGGTTGGTACGTCTACCATAAATAGTAAGATCCTCCATATAGTTGAAGACAACGAAAGTGTCAGCCACTAAACGTATCCCGCTGCCCTGGACTATACATTGGATAACGTGCGCTCCAGGCGAGAGTGTAGAAAATCTAATTTATAAGAAAGGTGAAAACCTTTAAACCTTGGAAGATATGACCATCGGGGGTCATACCTTAATCGTGGGCTAGGCCAAGGGAAATAGTAAGATACCTTTAAATGTGAAGGAGAGGTGGTCAACTTCTTAGACATTAATCCTCTAACTAGAATCTTGCATCATTATTTGATACATGGAAAAAAAAATGTTAAGAATATGTTATCCTTAAATTAACAAAAAATCTTAATTAGATAAGTGATCAGATAGATATTACCAATTTCAGTATCCTTGATCCTATAAGGATACTCGATCCTCAGAGGATACTTGATCCTGATCAGAAAAAGTACTTCTTGAGGTGGATAGAATTCCATGCACTTGGTAACCTGTTGCCTTCCATAGTGAGAAAATGATATGCCCCCTTTCCAGCTTCCGATTCGATCAGATAAGGACTTTCCCACTTAGGTGCTAGCTTTCCATCCGCCGTATTGGTCGTGTTTTTGAAGGCTTTCTTCAAGACCAGATCTTCTTCTTGAAATCTTCTGATCCTTATACTCTTGTTGTATGGCCCAGCTACCCTTTGTTGATATGCCGCCATCCTGATCTTGGCTAGATCTCTCAGTTCTTCAATGGTATTAAAATCTTCGAGAAGGATTTCTTTATTGGCCTCAGGATCACGGATGCTTGTTCTGGCTGTAGGAACCACCATCTCTGTAGGGATTACTGTTTCCGATCCAAACACCAGTGAGAAGGGTGTTTGGCCTATTGCATTCTTGGGTGTCGTTTTGTTAGCGCAAAGAACATAAGGTAGCTCTTCGGCCCACTGGCCTTTCTTGGACCCTAGTTTCTTCTTCAAATTGTTGATGATTATTTTGTTGCTTGATTCTGCTTGCCGTTAGCTTGAGGATGAACTGGTGTGGAAGTAATCCTCTTGATGCCCCAACTGTCACAAAAGTTAGTAGTTATTTTCCCAATAAACTGGGATCCATTATCACAAACAATTTCAGATGGGATACAAAATCTAGTTATAATGTTTCTTTTAATGAAGGATATAACTTCCCTTTCTCGAACTTGTACGAATGCTTCTGCTTCAATCCATTTAGAGAAGTAGTATGTCATGGAAAGCATAAAGACCTTTTCGCCTGGTGCCTTTGGTAGCTCGCCAACAATATCCATTCCCTATTTCATGAAAGGCCATGAATAGGATATAGGATACATTGGTTCTGCTGGTTGATGAAGGATGTTTCCTTGCCTTTGGCAGGCATCACACTTCTTTGAGTATTCCATTGCATCCTTCTTCATTGTTAGCCAGAAGTATCCAGTCCTAAGTATCCTGGAAAATAATGCTCTTCCCCCAGTGTGGTTGCCGCAGTCACCTTTGTGGAAGTCTTGGAGTACCTCCTGTATTTCAGGATCCTCGATGCATCTCAAATATGGACCTGCAAGAGAATTCTATATACAATATCTTGTAAAATAATGAGTTGTGATACCTTTAATTTGAAAGCCTTAGGATTTTCCCCTGTAGGGATTTCTCGATCTTGAAGGAACTTTTTAATTGGAAAGATCCAAGATCCTGCTTTTTGGGAGGATGAAGGATCCTTAAGTTTCTCTGTGCAATCCACTGTTTCCTCAAAGGCTTTATGTTCTCAAATTTCCGTAGACAATATATGAATGATAGGTATCTTTACATCATTCGGGATCTTCAATTATGATGTTAAGTTGGCTAAGGCATCTGCCCCAACATTTTCTTCTCTTGGTACCTGCGTGATACTAAACGACTAGAAGGATTTTGCTAATTCCTTCACAATTTCTAAATACTTGATCATATTCTCACCTTTCACGGTATAAGAGCCGTTAAAGTGGTTAGTTATAAGTAAATAATCTATATAAACTTGTAGATACCTGATCCTCATCTGTTTGGCTAAAAGTAAACCTGCGATAAGTGCTTCGTATTCTGCCTCATTGTTGGTGGCTTGAAACGCACATGCAATGGACTGGGGTATTATGTCCCCCTGTGGCGATTTCAGTAGGATACTGTTAGTGCACAGTTTTGCGTCTAGAGTCTTTGTATTTATCGTTAATGTATATTTGATGATTTATGTAATATTTAATGTTTATTTTGAACTAGTTCGTTAAGTTTAAGTCTAGTTCGCTAGGGTTGTTAGCGAACTAAGGCTAGTTCGTTAAGGTTTAGTCTAGTTCGCTAGAGATGTTAGCGAACTAAGACATTATTATGTATTCCCTCCTGATTCATTAGGGGATGTTAACGAATCAGGAGGCGGTTTATTATGATAAATTATATAACGAAGGGGAAGCTGGTTCGCTAGGGGATGTTAGCGAACCAGGTCGCCTTCTATATATAGTGAACAACTGTTCACTTGTAATTAAGTTTTTGAGAAAAAGTTTTGGAGAGTAATAACATTATTCAGAAAAGATACTCTCTTTCTCAAGCTTCATATTAACGTTATTGATAATATATACACATATACATAACTTTAAATCAAGGGTAATTATGAGATAGATCTGTAACAGTGGTAATTGAATAATTAACAGATCTGTGATCTGTGTTATTGTTATCGACTGTTAGATCCGGGAACAAACAAGTGGTATCAGAGCTGTTGGTGCTCGTTGTACACTTGATTTGGTGTTATAAGTATTCCATTTTTGTTTGTTTTCGGGTTTGTTTGATTTTGAATCAATTGGTATTTGATTTGGATGAATTATGGATGAATTAGAGTGAATTTGTGTTGATTAAGGTATTGTTGAGGTTTGGTTAAGAGGAATTTAGGTTTGAGTTATTTGGTTTTGATTTCGGTTTAAGTTCGAAACAGGGGTGTGATTTTTGGTTAATTTGGATTGGTTAAGGTGTTAATCGGTTACGAGGTTTTGTGTATTGGATTCGGAATTAGTTTACGAGTATTTTGGTAGTTTACTTGTGCAATTTGATTGAGTAACGAAGGTGTATTATAGATTTGGTATTATTGAGTTTCTGGGTTTAATCTTCATAATTTCTGGAATTTCGTTTGAAGGTTTGAAGATTTGAAGATGAATGTGATTCGTTATCTTCTTCCTGGTGATTCGCTATATTTTGATCTGTGATTCGTTATCAACAGTGGTAATTCGCTACCTTGTTCATTAGCCAGTTCATGTGAGTTATTGATTCGTGTTATTTAGTTCGTTAACTAGATTAACCGATTCGTGTGACACGTGTTCTTCTTGGGATTTGTGTCATAACAACCTTTGCCACGTGGCATAAGGTGTCAGAGTTTGTTACAAACGGTTGTAACAACCTGATTCGTTATAGTATAGTTCGCTATAGTGTTGATTCGCTATCAACTGTAGCTGATTAGTTATCTTAATTCGCTAAGTTTATTTTGGCGATTCGTTATTAATTCATATCTGATTCGCTAAACTAATCTTGGTCAATTCGTTTGGTCAATTCGTTAAGTTGACTTGGTCAATTCGTTTGGTCAATTCGTTAAGTTGACTTGTGATTCGTTAAACCTTCATCACATTCGTTATCTGTTTCGCCATTTGGGTGATTCGTTAACCTTATTTGTGATTCGTTAAGTTGACTCGTTAAGTTGACTTTTGATTCGTTAAGATACTTCGTTATTGATCAGTCTTAATTTTATTAAGGATTGATTCGCTACAACTGTTCACAGTTCGCTAGAACTGTTCACAGTTCGCTATAGCTATTCACTGATTCGTTAAGATATTTCATTATTTGATTCGATTTTCCAAGATGGCTGGTATGTATGCATTAGCGTCTCAAAATATGTTGATGCAACAGATGTTGCAACTTGATACCGAGATAGTTTCACATTCTAAATGTCCGAGATTGATGAAGTTCAGTGACTTTGCAAAGTGGGAACCTCGGTTTCATGCACATTTGGGATCTGTTCATCCTGACTGCTCATATTGTCTTGATGAGGTTTATGTTGCACCAATGATTGGTGATGATACTATTGGGTATACTCCTAAAGCTGTTTCTCAATACTCACAAGAAGAGAAGAAAGCTTTAGAAATCGAGATAAAAGCATATTCTACTTTGACTATGGCATTACCATAAAATATCTTTCACCAAGTTGGTAGTATCAAGAGATGTGCATCTTTATTTCAACATCTGCGTATGAGAAGCATGGGAAACACTGCTGAAAGTAAGAAAGTGATGCTCAAGTTTCAATTTCGAAACATTAATTTATTGAAAGGAGAAACAGTTGAAGAGATGACTACAAGATTTAGTCATTTAATTGCTGAAATGGACAAGATGAAAATGGAAATTTCTGAAAGAGATAAAATTGACACTATCAAGAGTGTGCTTCCAAGTTCCTACTCAACATTTCTAATGGTTTTGAAAGAGAATGATTATTTTTTGAATGAAGACTTGACGGCACTTGAATTTCTACAAAAGATCGAAGCTAGAGAATATGATCTTAAGTGTCAAAAATCTTCCAAAGAAAATCAAGATCCAGTTTCTATGGTGAAAGTATGCCTCTCAGTTCAACAATATCACCAATCACTGCTTTTCTTAATCATGCTGCAAGTGAAAAAGAATCAGCTATGTTTAATGATCCAAAAGTTTGTTTCTACTCCACTGGTAATTCGAGTGGTTCTGGAAGTTCAACCAATACCAATCCATTTGCTTCACCACCTAGTGTTAATATGAAGGAAGCTGAGCAAAACTTTGCTTTTCTGACAGCTTTTATGTCTTCATATGAAAACTTAGTGAGTAGTAAAATTGCCACAAGTGATTTAACAGATGAGGACTATAATCAGATAGATCCAGATGATCTAGAAATCATGGATTTAAAATGGAACATGGCTATGATTGTTCATAAAGTTAAAAGATTCATGCAAAGAACTGGAAAAGATCTTCCAGCTTTAAACAAGAAGTTGGGTTTTGACAAATTAAAAGTAAAGTGTTACAATTGTCAAGAATTCGGACATTTCGCGAAGGAGTGTGACAAACCAAGGAAAGAATACACTGGACTTCGTTGTCAAAGTCAAAATACTTCTTCACCACGAGGAAGTGATGCTGAAAAGAAACCATCTTCTTCTACAACACAAGCAATGTTAGCAGACGAAACTGATTGGTCACAACGGCTACTATGCAATGATGTTAAAGCAAATTTGGCTATGTTTGGGTTACATGAAGATTGTCAAGATGCTACTGGTAGTGTGATGTCTTCCGATAATGATTCTGGATCTGATTCTAACGACTTTTGCGACAAGCCTTCTGAATAAATGTTTGCTTGCATGGCCAAGATCAATGAGGTTAGTAATTCTATTTCTACTACTTCATTTGTTAAAGCATCATGTGTTGACTGTGAATCTAACAACTCTAAGTTAGAAGCTTTGAAAAATCAAAATGATAATCTTATAAGAGAAATTGCTTCTCTTAAGGATAATTATCGACAATCTCTTGAGTCTCAAATGAGATCTCGAGAAAAGATTGACGCATTGTCGACAAGTAATCACGATCTCAAAGCCGAGTTATCTGTGAAAATGACCATTAATGACCAAAAGTTTCAAGAAATCTTGAAACATCGTTCTAAGATAACTGAGCTTGAGAATGAGGTTCTTGAGTTGAAGAACAAATTGGGGAAATTTAGGAATTCATCTTTTCTGTTGAATGAAATTATTGAAGTATATGGAAAACAAAAAGATTCTAAGAAAGGTATTGGTTTTATTGAAATTCCACCACCTTTTCATAATGATTATAAAATTAATCCTTTTGCAAGAAAAGAAGAGGATTTGATTCAAAAGGAATCTGTGATTTCTGAAAAACCTAAGATTGTTAAACCTGAAATTGTCAAACCCCAAGTTGCTCCTCAAAAACCTCATGTGGAAAGTAAAAAGGTCTTTGTTGAAAATGTTGACAAGGTGATTATTGAAGATGTGTTTGAACCTGAGATTATCCACAAGAATAAGAACATTCCTAGTTCTAATCATATTCTTTGCGAACCTCAAGAGTTTGAGGAAGTTGTATATGGTTCATTCAAAACCCAAATGAACAAGGAAGAAACTGTGAAAACCAAACCAGTGAGGACAAAGAAGTCAGTTAAACCAAAGATTTCTGACGAGGACTTAATACGTTTCATTAATTCTCCGAGTTCAAAGTCTTCTTCGGCTAGGGTGTTTAAGTTAAAGGGAATGGATACGATGTTCACTGAAAAAGATATTCCAATAAGTATTATTAAACCTGAACTTATTGAGAGTGTTTTTGTCAATGAAACTTCAAAAATTCAAGAACTTGAACGTGTGTATGCTCAAACAAAAACATCAGTTCAATCTGATCCATTGACTAAGGCAAAACAATTTTTAAAACAAGCTAAGAAGATTAACTTTGTTAAGTCAACTAGAACAGATACACTAAAAAGTTTTTCAAACAGTTCTAATTTAGTTTTTTATTTAAAGAAGAAATCTGACTTATCTGATGAGTTTGCTAAGAGCATGACTAAAAATGTGAGTCATCATCAATCATATGCTTCATTTATTCCAATTACTTCTAAATATCATCATGTAGACATGCGAATTTGTTTTTTATGCGATCAACAAGGTCATGTTGTGAAGAATTGTAGTCAACAGAACTATCAGAATCTTCATCCTTTTATCAAGGACAAATCTAAGCCAATTCCAGTGGTCAAGGAGATTCTGAAACGACCTGTGTCGTATGCTGATGATACTCATATTTTGTTCTCTGATGTGAATCCTCGGAAGGTTCTTCATGTCAATGAGACACGCGGTCAAGTAAAACCAAAATTCATTCCAACTGAACCTATATGTCAAAACAAGAATTCAAATATTGTTCAGGCAGCTTATTTAAGACGAAAGCCTAGGAAACCGGTAACTTATTCACAAGTGGCTGAACAACAATTGAAATCTGTTAAGATTAATGATCAAAGAGAAAATCAAAAGGTGCCCAAGACTGAGGCCTGGGCTGCCTTTTTGAACTAATCACTTTTGTTTGTGTGTAGGGTTCATCCAAGACCATTTCTGGTGAAAACTGGATCATGGATAGCGGATGTTCTCGTCATATCACTGGGAATCTCAACCTATTAACCAACGTAAGAAATATTCAAGGGGGTTATGTAGCGTTTTCTGGGAATTCTGGGGGCATGATCACACAAGAGGGTGAAGTTTCAAATGGTCACATTACGTTTGAGAAGGTGAATTATTGCGACAAGGTTGATCATAACTTATTGTGTGTATCGCAGATTTGTGATAAAAAATACACTACGATATTTACTGACAAAGAGTGTCTTATCTTGAAACCGGGTTATGTTATTCCCGAGGACATGGTTGTCATGCGATCACCACGATCAAATGATATTTATGTCTTAAATATGAGTTATAAGATAACAACATCGATTGAAACATGTTTTGTCTCGAAAGCAACCGAGAAAGACTCGATTCTATGGCATCGTAGAATGGGTCACATACATGTCAGAAAGATGAATTATTTAATGGCAAATGACTTAGTTGAGGGTGTCTCGTTAAAGAATTTTAAGTTATCTGATCACTGCGTTGCATGCAAAAAGGGCAAGCAGAAGAAGAAGACACATCCCTCTAAGTTATTGAATTCCATTGATACTCCTCTTGAACGACTTCATATGGATTTTTTTGGTCCAGTGAATCGTGCGAGTATTTCTGGATACTGGTATTGTCTGGTAGTGACAGATGATTATTCAAGATATTCATGGGTGTTATTTATGAGTTCAAAAGATCAAACACCGGTTTTGGTACATAACCTTATTACTAAGATCGAATCACTGTATAAACAAAAGGTGAGGAGAATCCGAAGTGATAATGGTACTGAATTCAAAAACACTATATTGGATTTCTTTTGTATTCAAAAAGGAATTCACCGAGAATATAGTGCACCTTATGTACCTCAACAAAATGGTGTTGCTGAAAGGAAAAATAGAACTCTGATTGAAGCTGCACGTACAATGCTCGTTGATTCAAAGCTTCCGGTTCAATTTTGGAATGAGGCAGTGAATACAGCTTGTTATACGCTTAATCGGGTTCTAACATTGAAACGACTCAAGAAAACAAGCTACGAGATCTTAAATAATAGAAAACCTAATTTAAAGTACCTGGAACCATTTGGGTGTCCGTGTACAATGTTGAAGAAGGATTAGAGTAAATTTGAAGAAAAACCTATCGAATGGTATTTCTTGGGATATGCATCTCCAAAGAAAAGGGTTTTTAATTTCACATCTGGCTGTGTTGAAGAATGGTACCATGTGGACTGTCAAAAGTACACAACCCCTCCTCAAGGGAAAGGTCCAGACTGGATGTTTGACTACGATAGTTTATTTAATTCTTTTACTCCTTTGACTGAAAACATTGATGAAGATTTGGTTAGAGCATACTTTGAAGAACATTTAAATATTCCAGGATCTTCAAGTTCTAATACAGTTGAAGCTCAACCAGATGCTCCAACTGAAGACTCTCCAGTTGTTTCTCCAGTTGCTATTGATATTGTTTGTACTTCTTCTGATGATGATCAAGCTGAAGTTCAAGTTATTGATCTTGACAGTGATAATGTTTCATCTCCCGAGTTGGGTGAACATTACACTAACTTATTTGATAATGTTTTTGTTCCTGAGAATCCCACTCTTCGGACTCATGGATATCATCCACAAGAAAACATCATCGGAGAACTTGATGTGTGTCACACCCGGCCCTGAGCGGCGGAAACAGCCGGGCGCGCGCGAGTGGGGATTGATAATTAAGCACGGGCCATTGCAAACATTTATAGTAAGATTTTCATTGCGCATGAAATGTTTAATACAAATACATTACATTGTTTAAAAATTACATAAAAACATCCAAGTATAAAAACTGTTGATGATTTCCACGCCATATCCCCTTGCGCGGCGGGAACAACCACGCGCATCGAAGGGATAGAACTAAAATCTTCCAAAAAGCTAGTTTTAGATGTTCAGCGTCAGGTGCTCTAAGTGTGACTCCATGCGCTACCTAGTTATCTCCTGAAAGACACGTAAAACATTTGGATCAGTATAAACTGAGTGAGTTCACAAGTTTTAGTAACTTGATAAATCGTATTGCATCATAATCTTGATAAAAATCATTCTGAAACATAATTCTGATAGCATCATTAAAACACATGCTTGGTAAAACATAGTTCTATCAACTTATTCTGATAAAATCGTTCCGCGGGTTACGCGCGAACATTTCTGGGAACTGTGCTCGTCTGTGTAAGTGGCGCTGCCACTACGAGCGAAATAAGTAATACCGTCCGGCGGGTTACGCGCGGACACTTCTGAAAAATCGTGCTCGTCTGTGTAAGTGGCGCTGCCACTACGAGCGAATAATACCGTCCCGCGGGTTACGCGCGGACGTTGTGCCGGAAAACAAGGCGCTCGTCTGCGTAAGAGGAGCGACCTCTACGAGCGGGCTCAAACCCATAGTACTGCCCCATGACCATACTAGGCACTCGTCTGTGTAAGAGGTGCGACCCCTACGAGTGGGCGGATCAAACCAGCAGTCCCTACCCTTAGAGTTCCAATGGTAAAGTGATCACTTACTCGAGTTCTGGCGCACATACATCGTAAATCATAGATAACTGTTTGCATTGCTCATCAAGAAACATAATTTCAACACATAATCGCTTGCATAGCTTGTAAGTATACCATGATAAAACATTATTTAAGTACGTGTCCCTCGCCCCGAAAATAGTCTAAAAATAGTGAAAACAGTGAGAATAGGGGCTGTGAGACTCACCTGTGGTTCTTGTTAAGGGATTTAATCGAGATTCGGGTTTTCTTGGTGTTGGCCTTTGGATTTGAAGGTCTAGAATACGATTAAATATATATATTAAGATCCAGAAATAGGAGAATATAAGGGTTGGAAAGTAGATCTCAAGGTTATAATCTTGGCTTACCTAGTAACAGGATCGGAAATGAAAACAACGGATGCTTGGGAGATGATTAGTGCAAGTTTGCAGTTCTTAAGAGAGAAGTTTGAAGTGTGTTTGGGTGATAACTTAGGTTACATATTTATAGGAAAACTCAAGGGAACACAATCCCTTGCTTTAGGGGAGTGTAATCTTTTCATATCTAGGTGTAATGATGATAAAGTATGGAAATTATTATTATTTATTTAAAAGTGGAGTAGTGGATAAAATATTTTGATTTGATTTGGTCAGGACATGCAGGTCTGGGGTTGGTGAGAATAGGGTGGCTGACAGTTGACTTTTCATGTTACAGTGTGCTTTTTCAGGTACTTTTGTCAGTGTACAGTAAAAAGTGGAAAATCTCTGAAACACGCTACTGTTTCCTTTTGGGCGGGAGTAATCTCCTTACGTCTGGAGAATAGACTAAGTGTTCTGTGCGTATCACTTTGTGCGCATAGCTTTCTGCGTGAAGGACATTTCTTTGCTGCGGGTAGGTGCGTAACCTTCTCGCAGTTAGGGACATTGAGTTTCATTTGTAGATTCTCCAGGTGGTCTTGGTATTTCAACATAGTGATCAGTTATGTTGAAGTCAATTCCATCTTGGAGCTTCAGACAAACTAGCTCTCAATGTTCCCGCCATGCGGGGAGGTTAGTTCCCTTCCGCACGCGCATAAACGATTTAGGGTGCACCCGCCTTAGCATCATGCGTGACGGTCAACCCGTTAGACAACATAACGTTAAGGTACATGAAAACATAAAGCCAAAACATTCGCGCATGGCGCATATAACATATGCCCACGCTGGTTCTTAACATGGCGCGCTCGCGCAGGGCGCACATAATATGTCCGCGCTGACTAACATGGCGCGCTCGCGCAGGGCGCACATAACAAATGCACGCGCTGATTAACATGGCGCGCTCGCGCAGGGCGCACATAACAAATGCACGCGCTGATTAACATGGCGCGCTCGCGCAGGGCGCACATAACAAATGCACGCGCTGATTAACATGGCGCGCTCGCGCAGGGCGCACATAACAAATGTACGCGCTGATTAACATGGCGCGCTTGCGCAGGGCGCATATAATATGCCCGCGCTGACTAACATGGCGCGCTCGCGCAGGGCGAACATAACAAATGCACGCGCTGATTAACATGGCGCGCTCGCGCAGGGCGCACATAATATGCCCGCGCTGACTAACATGGCGCGCTCGCGCAGGGCGCACATAACAAATGCACGCGCTGATTAACATGGCGCGCTCGCGCAGGGCGCACATAACAAATGCACGCGCTGATTAACATGGCGCGCTCGCGCAGGGCGCACATAACAAATGTACGCGCTGATTAACATGGCGCGCTCGCGCAGGGCGCACATAACAAATGTACGCGCTGATTAACATGGCGCGCTCGCGCAGGGCGCACATAACAAATGTACGCGCTGATTAACATGGCGCGCTCGCGCAGGGCGCACATAACAAATGTACGCGCTGATTAACATGGCGCGCTCGCGCAAGGCGCAACCTAATATTTAGGTTGATTACTTGGTTTAAGGGATTGGGAATTTACCGGGTGTCACATTCTCTCCCTGTTAAGCGAATTTCGTCCCGAAATTTAGGAGACGTCGCTGGTAGAAGCCATGTTCTGAAAGAGGTGTGGGTATTTCTGGCGCATTTGATCTTCTCTTTCCCAAGTGAATTCAGGCCCACGCCTTGAGTTCCATTGAACCTTTACTAACTTGATTCGACTTCTGCGCAACTTTTGTTCTTTCCAATCGGTTACTGCTATAGGTTCTTCTACGAAGTGCAGCTATTTGTCGATGTGAATCTCTTCCAACGGCAAAATCAACGTTTCGTCAGATAAGCACTTTTTGAGGTTGGACACATGAAACGTATCATGAACTCCACTGAGTTCGGCGGGTAAACGGAGTCTATAAGCAACCGGACCGATCCTTTCCAGGATCTCAAATGGTCCAATGTAGCGCGGATTCAACTTTCCTCGCTTGCCGAAACGGGGGACTCCTTTCCATGGAGAGACTTTCAAAAGTACTCTATCCCCTACTTGAAACTCCAACGGTTTCCTTCGCACATCTGCGTAGCTCTTCTGTCTGCCGCGCGCTGTCTTAAGGCGATCCCGTATCTGAAAAATCTTGTCTGTTGTTTCTTGGATCAATTCTGGACCAGTCATTTGCTTGTCACCCACTTCAGCCCAGCACAGTGGGGATCTACACTTGCGCCCATACAAAGCTTCAAACGGCGCAGCCTTGAGGCTTGTGTGATAGCTGTTGTTGTAAGAAAATTCAACCAATGGGAGATGAGTATCCCAGCTACCTCCGAAATCGATCGCGCACGCGCGTAGCATATCTTCCAATGTCTGGATTGTTCGTTCGCTTTGTCCATCTGTTTGGGGATGATATGCCGTACTCATGTCAAGACGAGTACCTAAAGCCCCTTGTAACGATCTCCAAAATCTTGAGGTGAACCGACTATCTCTATCAGAAATGATGGACACCGGGACTCCATGTTTTGAAACTACTTCTCGAATATACAATCGGGCTAACTTTTCCATCTTATCGGTTTCCTTGATCGGCAGGAAGTGCGCTGACTTAGTTAGCCGATCCACAATAACCCAGATCGTGTCGTAACCCCCAGGTGTCCTTGGCAGTTTGGTGATGAAGTCCATAGAGATTTGTTCCCACTTCCACATGGGAATTTCTGGCTATTGAAGCAACCCTGATGGTTTCTGGTATTCAGCCTTCACCTTCGAACACGTCAGGCATTTACTGACATACGTCGCGATGGCGCCTTTAAGATTGGGCCACCAATACAGCGTTTTAACATCTTGGTACATCTTGTCTGCGCCAGGGTGTACGGAATACCGTGTCTTGTGAGCTTCGTTTAATACTTGCTCGCGCAATCCTCCCTTGAGAGGGACCCATATGCGGTTAGCGAAAAATAGATTGCCGTTCTCTTTAAGTTCCAAACTCTTAATCATACTCCCAAGGCATTCGTTTTTAACAAACTCTGGTTTCAAGGCTTCTTGCTGAGCGTCTCGGATGCGGGTAGAGAGATCTGTGTGAATGGTCAGCCTTAGAGCCTTGACTCGTAGCGTTTTTATTCGCTCCTTCCTACTTAGCGCGTCTGCTACCACATTCGCCTTTCCAGGGTGGTACTTAATTTCACAATCATAATCATTCAACAACTCCACCCATCTTCGTTGCCTCATGTTTAAATCCTTTTGATCAAATATATGTTGAAGGCTCTTGTGATCCGTAAAGATTATACACTTTGTACCATAGAGGTAATGGCGCCAAATCTTTAGCGCGAAGACAACCGCTCCAAGTTCCAGATCATGCGTTGTGTAGTTCTTTTCATTGGTCTTGAGTTGGCGCGAGGCATACGCTATGACTTTGTCTCGCTGCATAAGGACACATCCAAGTCCCTGATGTGAAGCGTCGCAGTAAACGACGATGTCATCCGTCCCCTCGGGCAGAGACAGAATTGGCGCACTACATAACTTCTGTTTTAACATTTGAAATGCTGTTTCCTGATTTTCGCCCCAAACAAACTTCTTGTCTTTCTGAGTTAGCGCGGTCAGTGGTAGAGCTATCTTGGAGAAGTTCTCAATGAAGCGTCGATAGTAGCCAGCTAGTCCTAGGAATTGCCTCACCTCAGTTGGGGTTTTTGGCGCTTCCCAGTTTTCGATGGCCTTGACTTTGGAAGGATCAACGTGTATTCCTTTCTCGTTTACAACGTGACCGAGAAAGTGAACTTCTCTAAGCCAAAACTCACATTTGGAAAACTTCGCATACAACTTTTCTTTCCTCAACAATTCCAAAATCAATCTCAGGTGTTGCTCATGCTCGGCCTTGGTCCGAGAGTAAATCAGAATATCATCTATAAACACAATCACAAACTTGTCCAAGTATGGTTTGCACACGCGGTTCATCAGATCCATGAACACAGCCGGCGCATTAGTTAGCCCGAAAGGCATCACTAAGAACTCATAATGGCCGTATCTAGTTCGGAAGGCTGTTTTCGGCACATCTTCCTCATGGACCCTAAGTTGGTGGTATCCTGACCGTAGATCTTGTTGGGTTTCTATAGAATTTATAAACTTAGTTAACCATTTAACTAGTCACAATTAAGGCGGAAGCGTGATATATACAAACTAAAACATATGAACAACCTAGTTTATTCATTTCAAGATTACCAATAATCTATTTACTAGAAACCCGAAGCAAGGATCAAATGATACGGGAATAACTAAACTATCAAAGCATATAAAACACTTACAATCTTAACCCTTTAAGAGTTTAGTGATGGTTGAAGAAGATGATGATGAATGCAAGACTTTCAAAGGAAAACCCTCAAACGGAATATACCCCGAGCCTCCAACACGCACCGAGCTATGCTAGGAAGCTTGAACACGAAAAACCCGAGACCCGAACTTTCCCTTCTTTGGCCGTGAGCTAGAGAGAAAAGAAAGAAAGGGTGTGTTTTTTTGAAAAGGTTACTTGAAAGTGTTGTAAGTATTGATCATTATATTTACATGCACACTCTTGATTAGATGTTTATACAAGTCCATACTCCATCTATGTTTGCATGTTGACAATTTTGACCAAGTGAGTGGGGTGTGGGGCCCACCCAAAATCGGCCCCAACATATTTTATTTATTTATTTATTTTTTTTTTTTATGTTATATATTTTATACTTTATAAAATATATAAACACCCCATCTTTTATAAACCATTTTATAAAAGAATACATAGTTAAATAATCATTCCAATTATTTAAATAAATAAATTAACCAATTAATTATTTAATACTTTCAAGTAATTATTCAGAAACCCGTTTTTCTGAATGTGTCGTGTTCTGTATTTGTCTTAAAGATCTTATCTTAACAAATACATAATTGGTGTGTGTCTAACTCGTTATTGGGTATGACCCGACTTGGATCAAACATAACTAGCCACATTAACTTAATTATGTGTCTCGGGCATACGATATTCCAACAATCTCCCACTTGCACGAGACTCATAGGAAGTTAATGCTAATGGTGAATACCGCCTAACAACAGGTCACCACCCCTAGTGTGTTTGACTAAGTGCCATTCAATAACATCATCCCCTTCAAGTCCATACTTGATATGATATAGGTAAGTCTTATCATTATTTCCCTTTGTTACTAGATGTCCTGTCAAATCGGAGAGACACAGATTGATCATTCTCTCAATGATTTAACTTAACAGGCCTTAGACATCTAAACTCTCAACACATAAGAGGAACAAATCCCATCTTGACTGCATACATCCTTGTTGACATCTCGTATGATATCTGAGCTCTTTCTTTTATGTCATCGTGTTACCGAAAAACAAAGAAGAGAGTCAAGTTATCAGACTTGATGAAAAGTCAGATCCAATATGCATCTCAGGTCAAAGGACACAATGATACTCGCCTTTACTCAAGGATTACTTATGATCAGTTGCACTAACTCCATGCAGTGATCCTCGAGAGCGGATCATGTCCAATATTTGTATCCCACAAATATCTATGAACCTTGGTGACAAACCTATGCCTTATATTCATCACATGAATATCAACCAATCCGGGTTCATAATAGTCTTACCTTCATACTTGTTCCCACAAGCATGATCGACTACGGACGTTTAGAACAACATAAGTCATTCATGGATTAAACATGCAAAAATAGAACATAACTCATTTAATAATTAAAACTTAATTAATTTCATGAGATACCCATTACATTCGTTCTTAAACAAACACTAAACACGGATTAAATCCACTCACTAGAATACCGAAGTCCTAATGCACAAACATGACCCTCATGCTTTGGCCTATCGAGGAGCTTCGTGAGTGGGTCCGCAATATTTTGATCGGTATGAACTTTATGAATACATATTTTTCTCTTTTCAACTTCATCCCTTATGTAGTTGAATCTGCGCTCAATGTGCCTCGTTTTCTGATGAGCACGAGGCTCCTTGATCTGTGCAATAGCACCCTCATTGTCACAGAATATCTCTAGGGGCTCCTGAATGGAAGAGATAATCCCTAGATCCATGATGAACTTTTTCATCCATGCAGCCTCTTGGGCTGCCATTGAAGCGGCGATGTACTCAGATTCTGTAGTGGATAACGCGACAACATCCTGCTTCGAACTCTTCCAAGAGACAGCGCCTCCATTTAAGATGAAAACATATCCCGACTATGACCGAGAATCATCTCGGTCAGTTTGGAAACTCGCATCCACGTAACCCTTTACGACGAGTTCCTCCTCACCAGACCCATATATTAAAAACATATCCTTAGTCCTTCTAAGGTATTTTAATATATTCTTGACAGCCATCCAATGACTGTCACCTGGGTTGTGCTGGTATCTACTTGTTATGCTTAAAGCATACGAGACATCCGGTCTAGTGCACATCATTGCATACATAATAGATCCTATTGCCGAAGCATAAGGAACATGCTTCATCCTATCCTGCTCTTCCTTAGAGCTAGGACTTTGAGATGAGCTTAATACGGTTCCTCTAGGAATAGGCACCAAACCTTTCTTAGAGTTTTCCATCCTAAACCTCTTTAGGATTTTATCAATGTACGCACTTTGATTGAGTCCGATCAATTTCCTTTGTCTATCCCTATAGACTTTTATTCCCAAGATATATGTCGCTTCTCCAAGATCCTTAATTGAGAAACGACTACTTAACCACGTTTTAACGTTTTCCATACTTGGTATATCATTTCCAAATAAAAGTATATCATCGACATACAAAATAAGAAAATGATTATACTCCCACTAGCCCATTTATACACACATGCCTCATCACCGTTTTGGACGAAACCAAACGCTTTGATTTCTTCATTAAAACGATGATTCCACATCCGTGATGCTTGTTTCAATCCGTAGATTGATTTCCTTAACTTACAAACTTTATCAGGATTAGATGGATCGACAAAACCTTCAGGCTGAACCATATGGAC
This sequence comes from Bidens hawaiensis, assembly GCF_021521415.1. Taxonomy (NCBI): domain Eukaryota; kingdom Viridiplantae; phylum Streptophyta; class Magnoliopsida; order Asterales; family Asteraceae; genus Bidens; species Bidens hawaiensis. The sequence goes on from NW_027491351.1 coordinate 442,446, forward strand.
ATCTTCCTCAAGATATCCATTTAGAAAAGCGGTCTTGACATCCATTTGCCATATCTCATAATCAAAATGAGCTGCAATGGCAAACAATATCCTGATCGACTTAAGCATCGCGACTGGCGAGAAGGTTTCATCATAATCAATCCCTTGAGTTTGCGTGAAACCTTTTGCGACAAGTCGAGCTTTGTAAGTATCTAAATTTCCATGCATATCGGTCTTCTTTTTGAAGACCCACTTACATCCAACCAGTTTGGAGTTAAGTGGACGATCAACCAATTCCCAAACTTGGTTATCGTGCATGGATTGCATCTCGGCGCTCATGGCTTCAAGCCATTTGTCACAATCAGGTTGTGACATAGCATCTTTGTAGGAGATCGGTTCATCCGAATCAATCAAGTAGCAATCATCCACAAGAAATCCATATCTCTTGGGAGGTTGACTAACCCTACTAGATCTGCGAGCAACGTGCGTATGATCAACCATTTGATCATCTTCAACATCCTCGTGTTGAAAGCTAGTATCGACCAACTGTGTATCATCCAGTGATTCTTGAACCTCTTCAAGTTCCACTCTCTTTTCACTAGGTCCTTCCATAAGGAACCTAGTTTCTAAGAAGTATCCTTTGCGTGAAACAAACACTCTTTGTTCACTAGGATCATAGAATATATATCCTATATCATCCTTTGGGTATCCTATGAAGACACACCTGATGGATCGAGCCTCAAGCTTATTTGGGGTGTCACGTTTAACATAAACTATGCATCCCCATATCCTTAAATATGAAAAGGATGGAACCTTTCCATGCCACACTTCATAGGGTATTCGATCCACCTTTTTGGTCGGGGCCATATTCAAAATACGAGCCGCTGTGAGTAGCGCATATCCCCAAAATGATGGCGGTAGTGAGCTTCGTGCCATCATTGATCGAACCATGTCCAACAGTGTTCGATTCCTCCTCTCGGATACTCCGTTATGTTGAGGAGTTCCAGGAGGAGTGAGCTGTGAAATAATTCCACAATCTCTAAGATGACTTTGAAAGGTATCACTTAGGTATTCGCCTCCTCTATCGGAGCGGAGTACCTTGATTGTTCGGTTGAGCTGATTTTGCACTTCATTTTGAAATTCTTTGAACATTTCAAAGGCTTCATGTTTGTGTTTCATTAGATAAACATACCCATATCGACTAAAATCGTCGGTAAAGGTAATGAAGTACCTTTCACTATTCCTACTAGTTGGCTTGAAAGGTCCGCATACATCCGTATGTATGATACCTAACAAATCCTTAGCCCTTTCATTTGTACCTTTGAAAGGCTCTTTGGTCATCTTGCCTTGAATACAAGATTCACACTCATCAAACGAACCTAACTCGTTTGTTTTCAAAAGACCATTCTTTTGGAGAGTGTTTATACGATTCTTGTTTATGTGTCCAAGGCGACAATGCCAAATGTAGGAATCACTCAAACCCTTTTTGAGTCTTTTAGTAGAAGTTTGATATAATGAGCTATTTGAGGTATTATCATGAACCAATTCATAAATACCGTTGTTTGGTACAGCTTTAAAATAAAAGATACCATTAGATGACACATGCATTTCCGATCCTACAAATTTAAAGTCAAAGTTACATTGTCTAAGAAGGTGCACAGAAATAATGTTCCTAGTCAAACTAGGAGCATACAAAACATTTTTTAAAACAACTTCCAAACCACTTGGAAGTGATAAAGTGAAGTCTCCTCTAGCGACCACGTGTACTCTTGCACCGTTGCCCATGAAAAGATTCACTTCGCCCTTCTTCAAGTCTTCATTCCTTTTGAACCCCTGCAACCAATTGCAAATATGAGTTCCACATCCGGTATCCAATACCCATGTGTTAGAAGAAATAAGATTTAGCTCAACATTAATCATAAAGACATTACCCGAGGTATGCGCCGCATTCCTCTTGTCTTTTAGCTCTTTTAGGTAGACCGGGCAATTGCGTTTCCAGTGTCCGGTCTCCCCACAACCAAAACAAGGATCATCCTTATGACCCCTTGGTTCCACAACCTTTTGTTTCTTTGCCATAACCGGTGATTTGCCCTTACCCTTAAGATGCATAGGGGGACCCTTCCTTTTAGCTACCTTAGCCTTAAGATTGGGTTGAGATCGATTCTTGGATCTACCTTCATTGATTGCAAACACGGGTAAAACCCTTTTGCCCATGCTCGCCTCGGCTGTTTTAAGCATTGAGTGAAGTTCTCCAATGGTTTTGTCCCACCCGTTCATGTTATAATTTAACACGAAAGTGTCGAACCTTTTCGACAAAGAGTTAAGGATCAAATCCGTTGCTAACTCATTTGAGATGGGACAATTGAGCTTAGTGAGCCGATCAATATAACTTTTCATCTTAAGTACATAAGATGAAACTGGTTGACTATCATCCATTCTACATGCATGTAAGGCTCGAACCGTTTCGAACCTTTCAACCCTCGATTGCTTAAGGAACATTTCCTTAAGTTGAGTAATCATGTCGTACGCATTATGGTTTTCGAAATCCTTTTGGATTTCGGGAATCATAGTCGCCAACATGAGGCATGACACTTGAATGGAATCTTCCGAGAGTTTGACCCAATTCATATATTCGACCTCACTTCCCTCTTCCGGTTCTTCGGGGATTTGTGTTTCCAAAACATGATATAATCTTTCTTGTTTTAGAACAATCCTTAAATTTCGGAACCAATCCGAAAAGTTATTGTGGTTAAGACGGTCTTTAGCGAGAATAGATCGGAGAGATACGTTTTGGACGTTAGGGATAATGTTGTCGTCGACGTGTGTGGCCATCTGCAGAATTTTAAATAAGTTCATTTTAGTGTTTTAACCTTTTAATTATTAATACCCTTTTATATATACCAAATATAATTAATAATTAAAATCTAGAATCCAACGATAAACCCGACTCCGGTTAGGTGACCTTTTTCCCTTTGTCGGTTTATCAAGGTAGTTATTCATAACAATTGCAAACCCTTTTGCAACTTCTAGAATTTATGGGACCGGTTCGAAATCATATTTCGTGTTGGCATGTTTATCCCATCAACACCCATTAGACCCCATGCTTGGGTGACCCTCTTCACATGGTTCTAATTTAAGTCGTCCTACTTGTATCAACTTGTAATATTAATCATACAAATGGTTAGGTGACCTTTTTCCCATTTATATGCCAATATTACCTTAACATGTTAATTTACTCTATGCGGTTAGGTGACCTTTTTCCCACTAAGAGCTTACTAATATGTTAAGTGTTATACAAAAGGATGGTGTTTAACTTATTATCCTTAATTTTAAAAGGGATTTTTAGTTTTAATAATTCTAGATATAAAACTTTAAATCATGTTCTAACATGCATTTAGAAACATGATTTTGAAACCATTTTCAAAACTAATTTATAATAAAACCATTTTTATTATGGGCGTGAGACGGCTAGTTAATAATTCCATTTTATTAAACTACGTGTCACGTAATTACCGATAATTATTAGAACCCGTTTTATGCTTTGTTAATTAATTCTATGTGACGGAGTTGATATCCTAATATCTAACAACCACACAATCAAACAATCAATCAACAAGCATACACACAATATATACTAGACACGAGCCACTAAGTTAGACCACACTTGTTAGCCGAAACAAGTGTGTGTCTTAGGTCCAATCCTAAGGGACACATGACACATGGATGTTGTAGCTCCCACTCGATCCCGCATCCAAATGCTTCGAGCATCTTCTTCAACCTTGTTGTGATCCATTGGGCTTGAACTTGGGCCTTAGCTTCCATAAGCTTCCACTTGGGCTCAATTGGTGGGCTTAGGTCCTTTTGGGCTTGAATCCCTTAATGGGCTTGTGAAACCCATTATGACCATACCCGGCCCAATTAGGCCCAAACTTCCAACTTTGCAATCTTCTTTAATTTTACAAAATTAAATGTCCTAATACATTTTTTCTATAAAATAAAGATATTACAAATTACCTATTTATTACATGCCCATATGAATAAATAATTACAAAATAGCCCCTAATTAATTATTACAAACCGATACTTTGAATAATAAATTACAATCACAACCATCAATCACAAACAAAACATCCATTTGGTCTACGGCTCGGTCTAGTACTAACAAACATAACCCGATATGTCATAGGAACCCGTTCCAAAACCCCTTGCCTTTATCGGGCCTAGCCCAACCCATTTGGGCTCGACCCAATAACAAGATTATGGGCCTCGGCCCAATTAAAAAACTGCTTGGGCTCGGCCCAAACAAAATTACATGGGCTCGGCCCAAATGACTTACATGGGCTCGGCCCAAATAAAACTTATGGGCCCGGCCCAATAACAAAAATGGGCTTCGGCCCAAATTTCACCCGAAATGGGCTTCGGCCCATTAGCCCGGTTTTTATATTTTTTTTTTTTTTTTTTTTGAACTTAGCCAAAAACGATAGCAAGATTAAATACAAAAATATCATGCATGTTAATTTTTGTATAAAATCTTTCAAGGGGAAAATAAAAACCGAGAACCCGAAGCTTAGTATCCCGTATCCCGGCTCTGATACCATTTGTTGGGTTTCTATAGAATTTATAAACTTAGTTAACCATTTAACTAGTCACAATTAAGGCGGAAGCGTGATATATACAAACTAAAACATATGAACAACCTAGTTTATTCATTTCAAGATTACCAATAATCTATTTACTAGAAACCCGAAGCAAGGATCAAATGATACGGGAATAACTAAACTATCAAAGCATATAAAACACTTACAATCTTAACCCTTTAAGAGTTTAGTGATGGTTGAAGAAGATGATGATGAATGCAAGACTTTCAAAGGAAAACCCTCAAACGGAATATACCCCGAGCCTCCAACACGCACCGAGCTATGCTAGGAAGCTTGAACACGAAAAACCCGAGACCCGAACTTTCCCTTCTTTGGCCGTGAGCTAGAGAGAAAAGAAAGAAAGGGTGTGTTTTTTTGAAAAGGTTACTTGAAAGTGTTGTAAGTATTGATCATTATATTTACATGCACACTCTTGATTAGATGTTTATACAAGTCCATACTCCATCTATGTTTGCATGTTGACAATTTTGACCAAGTGAGTGGGGTGTGGGGCCCACCCAAAATCGGCCCCAACATATTTTATTTATTTATTTATTTTTTTTTTTATGTTATATATTTTATACTTTATAAAATATATAAACACCCCATCTTTTATAAACCATTTTATAAAAGAATACATAGTTAAATAATCATTCCAATTATTTAAATAAATAAATTAACCAATTAATTATTTAATACTTTCAAGTAATTATTCAGAAACCCGTTTTTCTGAATGTGTCGTGTTCTGTATTTGTCTTAAAGATCTTATCTTAACAAATACATAATTGGTGTGTGTCTAACTCGTTATTGGGTATGACCCGACTTGGATCAAACATAACTAGCCACATTAACTTAATTATGTGTCTCGGGCATACGATATTCCAACAGATCTATCTTTGAATAATAACTGGATCCCTGCAACTGGTCAAATAAGTCGTCAATCCTCGGTAAGGGGTACCGATTCTTGACTGTCAGCTTGTTCAGCTCCCTGTAGTCAATACACATCCGGAAGGAACCATCCTTCTTCTTAACAAACAGTACTGGAGCTCCCCAAGGTGAAAAGCTTGGGCGTATGAAACCCTTATCCAATAGTTCCTGTAACTGATTGGATAGCTCTTGCATCTCAGATGGAGCTAATCGATAAGGCGCTCGAGCTACTGGCGCAGCTCCTGGGACTAAATCAATACGAAATTCTACTTGTCGCGGCTGCGGCAATCCGGGCAAATCTTCAGGAAAAACTTCTGGAAATTCGCGCACTACTGGTAAGTCTTCAATTCTTCGCTCATCTCCTTTCTTCTCTACGACATGCGCCAGGAAGGCGTAGCACCCTTTCCTTAGGCACTTGCGCGCCTTTAGGCACGAAATCAGTTTCGTCGCAACTCCCCTTCTTTCCCCTTGAATTACCAAGGTTTCTCCGTTCAACAGTGGGATCCGAACCTGCTTCTCATGGCAAATAACTTCCGCGCGGTTCTCGACTATCCAATCCATACCTACCACAATGTCAAAACTTCCCAAGTCTATTGGTAACAAGTTAATATTTAACCCGTGACCTCCCATGACTATAACACATTGTTCAGTTCTTTCGTTCGCGCATAACTGCCTACCATTGGCTAGTTCTATAGTATAAGGCGTGTCTAGCCTACTGGTTGCTAAGCCTAGGGAGTTTTTAAACTCAGCAGATATAAAACTTAGGTCAGCGCCAGTATCAAATAAGACAGATGCAAAATGGCCGTTAAGCAAAAACGTACCGGTTACCACATTCGGCTCTTCTTTAGCTTCACCCGCGCCGATCACAAAAGCTCTCCCGCGAGCTTGGTTTCCCCTTTGCGGGCAATCCCGACTGAAATGCCCTGGCTTTCCGCATGCGTAGCAGTTGTCACTGGCTCCAGCTTCTTTAGCACGGCAATTCATTGTCTTGTGCCCTGGCCTGTTACATTTGGCGCACGTGACGCTCGCGCATTCACCCTCGTGGTGAAACTTGCATTTGTTGCACCATGGGTAAGGCCCGCTGTATCCTTTCCTTGATGGCTCCACGGCTTGGATCGCGTAAACCCTTGCGCTTTCCTGCTTCTTGAACGGTGGCTGCTTGGAGTCGGACCCTCGGTGGTGAGAGTTCCATTTCCTCTTGGAGTCAGAGGTTCGCTGCTCGTTTCCGCGCGTAGTCAACATACCCGCACGGACCGTATCCCTTGTAAGGGTGATGGCCCGCGCTACCGCCTCATCAAAGGTTGGAGGCGCTGCGGCGTTGAGCGGAACCCTAACAACAGGAGGTAACCCAAAAATATACCTCTCGATCTTCTTTTCCTCCGTGTTTGCCATGTCTGGCACCAGCTGGCAAAGCTCGTTGAACCGGTTGTTGTAGGCGTCGATATCCGTTCCTACCATGGTGTGGTTCCAGAATTCCTGCTGCAGACTCTGGATTTCTGCGCGAGAGCAGAACTTTTTCATCATCATTTCCTTCAGTTCCTCCCAGGTCTTGTGAAGAGCAATTTCTCGCCCCAAAGTCTTCACTTGAAGCTTCCACCAAGACGAAGCTGCTTCTTGGAACATGCATGTCGCGTAAAGGACCTTCTGGTTCTCACTACATCTGCTAATGGAGAGAACTGTCTCCATCTTGTCAATCCAGTTGTAGAGCTCAATGGCCCCTTCGGTACCCTTGAATGGCCAAGGCCTACAGGCCATGAATGTCTTATAGGAGCATCCTTTGTCCAAGGCTCCTGATTCGGGTTCTGGGGTCTCGTTCTGACGACCCTGACTTGATTCGGCCTTGCTGGCCTCATGCGTCGCGATCGCTTGCGCGATTATTTCCGCGAGTTCCTCGGGTGTCATGGTAATTCCCTTGGCTTTAGTTGGAGGCATTCTCGCTTTAAAAGAGAATGAAAATATATTAAACTTAGCGCATTTACTCTGAGCACATAATGTTCTTTATCTTTATTCACTAGACACTGTGTGACCCGTGTTCCTAAGTGTGTGTATAGTTTCTTTTGAAAATATTTTCTTTGAAAAATATTTCATGCGATTCCCCAACGGTTATAGTCTAGGTTAAAACTTCTTTTCCTAGTTCGCTATAACCAGTGCTCTGATACCAATCTGTCACACCCGGCCCTGAGCGGCGGAAACAGCCGGGCGCGCGCGAGTGGGGATTGATAATTAAGCACGGGCCATTGCAAACATTTATAGTAAGATTTTCATTGCGCATGAAATGTTTAATACAAATACATTACATTGTTTAAAAATTACATAAAAACATCCAAGTATAAAAACTGTTGAAGATTTCCACGCCATATCCCCTTGCGCGGCGGGAACAACCACGCGCATCGAAGGGATAGAACTAAAATCTTCCAAAAAGCTAGTTTTAGATGTTCAGCGTGAGGTGCTCTAAGTGTGACTCCATGCGCTACCTAGTTATCTCCTGAAAGACACGTAAAACATTTGGATCAGTATAAACTGAGTGAGTTCACAAGTTTTAGTAACTTGATAAATCGTATTGCATCATAATCTTGATAAAAATCATTCTGAAACATAATTCTGATAGCATCATTAAAACACATGCTTGGTAAAACATAGTTCTATCAACATATTCTGATAAAATCGTTTCGCGGGTTACGCGCGAACATTTCTGGGAACTGTGCTCGTCTGTGTAAGTGGCGCTGCCACTACGAGCGAAATAAGTAATACCGTCCGGCGGGTTACGCGCGGACACTTCTGAAAAATCGTGCTCGTCTGTGTAAGTGGCGCTGCCACTACGAGCGAATAATACCGTCCCGCGGGTTACGAGCGGACGTTGTGCCGGAAAACAAGGCGCTCGTCTGCGTAAGAGGAGCGACCTCTACGAGCGGGCTCAAACCCATAGTACTGCCCCATGACCATACTAGGCACTCGTCTGTGTAAGAGGTGCGACCCCTACGAGTGGGCGGATCAAACCAGCAGTCCCTACCCTTAGAGTTCCAATGGTAAAGTGATCACTTACTCGAGTTCTGGCGCACATACATCGTAAATCATAGATAACTGTTTGCATTGCTCATCAAGAAACATAATTTCAACACATAATCGCTTGCATAGCTTGTAAGTATACCATGATAAAACATTATTTAAGTACGTGTCCCTCGCCCCGAAAATAGTCTAAAAATAGTGAAAACAGTGAGAATAGGGGCTGTGAGACTCACCTATGGTTCTTGTTAAGGGATTTAATCGAGATTCGGGTTTTCTTGGTGTTGGCCTTTGGATTTGAAGGTCTAGAATACGATTAAATATATATATTAAGATCCAGAAATAGGAGAATATAAGGGTTGGAAAGTAGATCTCAAGGTTATAATCTTGGCTTACCTAGTAACAGGATCGGAAATGAAAACAACGGATGCTTGGGAGATGATTAGTGCAAGTTTGCAGTTCTTAAGAGAGAAGTTTGAAGTGTGTTTGGATGATAACTTAGGTTACATATTTATAGGCAAACTCAAGGGAACACAATCCCTTGCTTTAGGGGAGTGTAATCTTTTCATATCTAGGTGTAATGATGATAAAGTATGGAAATTATTATTATTTATTTAAAAGTGGAGTAGTGGATAAAAGATTTTGATTTGATTTGGTCAGGACATGCAGGTCTGGGGTTGGTGAGAATAGGGTGGCTGACAGTTGACTTTTCATGTTACAGTGTGCTTTTTCAGGTACTTTTGTCAGTGTACAGTAAAAAGTGGAAAATCTCTGAAACACGCTACTGTTTCCTTTTGGGCGGGAGTAATCTCCTTACGTCTGGAGAATAGACTAAGTGTTCTGTGCGTATCACTTTGTGCGCATAGCTTTCTGCGTGAATGACATTTCTTTGCTGCGGGTAGGTGCGTAACCTTCTCGCAGTTAGGGACATTGAGTTTCATTTGTAGATTCTCCAGGTGGTCTTGGTATTTCAACATAGTGATCAGTTATGTTGAAGTCAATTCCATCTTGGAGCTTCAGACAAACTAGCTCTCAATGTTCCCGCCATGCGGGGAGGTTAGTTCCCTTCCGCACGCGCATAAACGATTTAGGGTGCACCCGCCTTAGCATCATGCGTGACGGTCAACCCATTAGACAACATAACGTTAAGGTACATGAAAACATAAAGCCAAAACATTCGCGCATGGCGCATATAACATATGCCCACGCTGGTTCTTAACATGGCGCGCTCGCGCAGGGCGCACATAATATGCCCGCGCTGACTAACATGGCGCGCTCGCGCAGGGCGCACATAACAAATGCACGCGCTGATTAACATGGCGCGCTCGCGCAGGGCGCACATAACAAATGCACGCGCTGATTAACATGGCGCGCTCGCGCAGGGCGCACATAACAAATGCACGCGCTGATTAACATGGCGCGCTCGCGCAGGGCGCACAAAACAAATGTACGCGCTGATTAACATGGCGCGCTCGCGCAGGGCGCACATAATATGCCCGCGCTGACTAACATGGCGCGCTCGCGCAGGGCGCACATAACAAATGCACGCGCTGATTAACATGGCGCGCTCGCGCAGGGCGCACATAATATGCCCGCGCTGACTAACATGGCGCGCTCGCGCAGGGCGCACATAACAAATGCACGCGCTGATTAACATGGCGCGCTCGCGCAGGGCGCACATAACAAATGCACGCGCTGATTAACATGGCGCGCTCGCGCAGGGCGCACATAACAAATGTACGCGCTGATTAACATGGCGCGCTCGCGCAGGGCGCACATAACAAATGTACGCACTGATTAACATGGCGCGCTCGCGCAGGGCGCACATAACAAATGTACGCGCTGATTAACATGGCGCGCTCGCGCAAGGCGCATATAACATAATTACCTAATATTTAGGTTGATTACTTGGTTTAAGGGATTGGGAATTTACCTGAACTTATTGAGAGTGTTTTTGTCAATGAAACTTCAAAAATTCAAGAACTTGAACGTGTGTATGCTCAAACAAAAACATCAGTTCAATCTGATCCATTGACTAAGGCAAAACAATTTTTAAAACAAGCTAAGAAGATTAACTTTGTTAAGTCAACTAGAACAGATACACTAAAAAGTTTTTCAAACAGTTCTAATTTTGTTTTTTGTTTAAAGAAGAAATCTGACTTATCTGATGAGTTTGCTAAGAGCATGACTAAAAATGTGAGTCATCATCAATCATATGCTTCATTTATTCCAATTACTTCTAAATATCATCATGTAGACATGCGAATTTGTTTTTTATGCGATCAACAAGGTCATGTTGTGAAGAATTGTAGTCAACAGAACTATCAGAATCTTCATCCTTTTATCAAGGACAAATCTAAGCCAATTCCAGTGGTCAAGGAGATTCTGAAACGACCTGTGTCGTATGCTGATGATACTCATATTTTGTTCTCTGATGTGAATCCTCGGAAGGTTCTTCATGTCAATGAGACACGCGGTCAAGTAAAACCAAAATTCATTCCAACTGAACCTATATGTCAAAACAAGAATTCAAATATTGTTCAGGCAGCTTATTTAAGACGAAAGCCTAGGAAACCGGTAACTTATTCACAAGTGGCTGAACAACAATTGAAATCTGTTAAGATTAATGATCAAAGAGAAAATCAAAAGGTGCCCAAGACTGAGGCCTGGGCTGCCTTTTTGAACTAATCACTTTTGTTTGTGTGTAGGGTTCATCCAAGACCATTTCTGGTGAAAACTGGATCATGGATAGCGGATGTTCTCGTCATATCATTGGGAATCTCAACCTATTAACCAACGTAAGAAATATTCAAGGGGGTTATGTAGCGTTTTCTGGGAATTCTGGGGGCATGATCACACAAGAGGGTGAAGTTTCAAATGGTCACATTACGTTTGAGAAGGTGAATTATTGCGACAAGGTTGATCATAACTTATTGTGTGTATCGCAGATTTGTGATAAAAAATACACTACGATATTTACTGACAAAGAGTGTCTTATCTTGAAACCGGGTTATGTTATTCCCGAGGACATGGTTGTCATGCGATCACCACGATCAAATGATATTTATGTCTTAAATATGAGTTATAAGATAACAACATCGATTGAAACATGTTTTGTCTCGAAAGCAACCGAGAAAGACTCGATTCTATGGCATCGTAGAATGGGTCACATACATGTCAGAAAGATGAATTATTTAATGGCAAATGACTTAGTTGAGGGTGTCTCGTTAAAGAATTTTAAGTTATCTGATCACTGCGTTGCATGCAAAAAGGGCAAGCAGAAGAAGAAGACACATCCCTCTAAGTTATTGAATTCCATTGATACTCCTCTTGAACGACTTCATATGGATTTTTTTGGTCCAGTGAATCGTGCGAGTATTTCTGGATACTGGTATTGTCTGGTAGTGACAGATGATTATTCAAGATATTCATGGGTGTTATTTATGAGTTCAAAAGATCAAACACCGGTTTTGGTACATAACCTTATTACTAAGATCGAATCACTGTATAAACAAAAGGTGAGGAGAATCCGAAGTGATAATGGTACTGAATTCAAAAACACTATATTGGATTTCTTTTGTATTCAAAAAGGAATTCACCGAGAATATAGTGCACCTTATGTACCTCAACAAAATGGTGTTGCTGAAAGGAAAAATAGAACTCTGATTGAAGCTGCACGTACAATGCTCGTTGATTCAAAGCTTCCGGTTCAATTTTGGAATGAGGCAGTGAATACAGCTTGTTATACGCTTAATCGGGTTCTAACATTGAAACGACTCAAGAAAACAAGCTACGAGATCTTAAATAATAGAAAACCTAATTTAAAGTACCTGGAACCATTTGGGTGTCCGTGTACAATGTTGAAGAAGGATTAGAGTAAATTTGAAGAAAAACCTATCGAATGGTATTTCTTGGGATATGCATCTCCAAAGAAAAGGGTTTTTAATTTCACATCTGGCTGTGTTGAAGAATGGTACCATGTGGACTGTCAAAAGTACACAACCCCTCCTCAAGGGAAAGGTCCAGACTGGATGTTTGACTACGATAGTTTATTTAATTCTTTTACTCCTTTGACTGAAAACATTGATGAAGATTTGGTTAGAGCATACTTTGAAGAACATTTAAATATTCCAGGATCTTCAAGTTCTAATACAGTTGAAGCTCAACCAGATGCTCCAACTGAAGACTCTCCAGTTGTTTCTCCAGTTGCTATTGATATTGTTTGTACTTCTTCTGATGATGATCAAGCTGAAGTTCAAGTTATTGATCTTGACAGTGATAATGTTTCATCTCCCGAGTTGGGTGAACATTACACTAACTTATTTGATAATGTTTTTGTTCCTGAGAATCCCACTCTTCGGACTCATGGATATCATCCACAAGAAAACATCATCGGAGAACTTGATGTGTGTCACACCCGGCCCTGAGCGGCGGAAACAGCCGGGCGCGCGCGAGTGGGGATTGATAATTAAGCACGGGCCATTGCAAACATTTATAGTAAGATTTTCATTGCGCATGAAATGTTTAATACAAATACATTACATTGTTTAAAAATTACATAAAAACATCCAAGTATAAAAACTGTTGAAGATTTCCACGCCATATCCCCTTGCGCGGCGGGAACAACCACGCGCATCGAAGGGATAGAACTAAAATCTTCCAAAAAGCTAGTTTTAGATGTTCAGCGTCAGGTGCTCTAAGTGTGACTCCATGCGCTACCTAGTTATCTCCTGAAAGACACGTAAAACATTTGGATCAGTATAAACTGAGTGAGTTCACAAGTTTTAGTAACTTGATAAATCGTATTGCATCATAATCTTGATAAAAATCATTCTGAAACATAATTCTGATAGCATCATTAAAACACATGCTTGGTAAAACATAGTTCTATCAACTTATTCTGATAAAATCGTTCCGCGGGTTACGCGCGAACATTTCTGGGAACTGTGCTCGTCTGTGTAAGTGGCGCTGCCACTACGAGCGAAATAAGTAATACCGTCCGGCGGGTTACGCGCGGACACTTCTGAAAAATCGTGCTCGTCTGTGTAAGTGGCGCTGCCACTACGAGCGAATAATACCGTCCCGCGGGTTACGCGCGGACGTTGTGCCGGAAAACAAGGCGCTCGTCTGCGTAAGAGGAGCGACCTCTACGAGCGGGCTCAAACCCATAGTACTGCCCCATGACCATACTAGGCACTCGTCTGTGTAAGAGGTGCGACCCCTACGAGTGGGCGGATCAAACCAGCAGTCCCTACCCTTAGAGTTCCAATGGTAAAGTGATCACTTACTCGAGTTCTGGCGCACATACATCGTAAATCATAGATAACTGTTTGCATTGCTCATCAAGAAACATAATTTCAACACATAATCGCTTGCATAGCTTGTAAGTATACCATGATAAAACATTATTTAAGTACGTGTCCCTCGCCCCGAAAATAGTCTAAAAATAGTGAAAACAGTGAGAATAGGGGCTGTGAGACTCACCTGTGGTTCTTGTTAAGGGATTTAATCGAGATTCGGGTTTTCTTGGTGTTGGCCTTTGGATTTGAAGGTCTAGAATACGATTAAATATATATATTAAGATCCAGAAATAGGAGAATATAAGGGTTGGAAAGTAGATCTCAAGGTTATAATCTTGGCTTACCTAGTAACAGGATCGGAAATGAAAACAACGGATGCTTGGGAGATGATTAGTGCAAGTTTGCAGTTCTTAAGAGAGAAGTTTGAAGTGTGTTTGGGTGATAACTTAGGTTACATATTTATAGGCAAACTCAAGGGAACACAATCCCTTGCTTTAGGGGAGTGTAATCTTTTCATATCTAGGTGTAATGATGATAAAGTATGGAAATTATTATTATTTATTTAAAAGTGGAGTAGTGGATAAAAGATTTTGATTTGATTTGGTCAGGACATGCAGGTCTGGGGTTGGTGAGAATAGGGTGGCTGACAGTTGACTTTTCATGTTACAGTGTGCTTTTTCAGGTACTTTTGTCAGTGTACAGTAAAAAGTGGAAAATCTCTGAAACACGCTACTGTTTCCTTTTGGGCGGGAGTAATCTCCTTACGTCTGGAGAATAGACTAAGTGTTCTGTGCGTATCACTTTGTGCGCATAGCTTTCTGCGTGAAGGACATTTCTTTGCTGCGGGTAGGTGCGTAACCTTCTCGCAGTTAGGGACATTGAGTTTCATTTGTAGATTCTCCAGGTGGTCTTGGTATTTCAACATAGTGATCAGTTATGTTGAAGTCAATTCCATCTTGGAGCTTCAGACAAACTAGCTCTCAATGTTCCCGCCATGCGGGGAGGTTAGTTCCCTTCCGCACGCGCATAAACGATTTAGGGTGCACCCGCCTTAGCATCATGCGTGACGGTCAACCCGTTAGACAACATAACGTTAAGGTACATGAAAACATAAAGCCAAAACATTCGCGCATGGCGCATATAACATATGCCCACGCTGGTTCTTAACATGGCGCGCTCGCGCAGGGCGCACATAATATGTCCGCGCTGACTAACATGGCGCGCTCGCGCAGGGCGCACATAACAAATGCACGCGCTGATTAACATGGCGCGCTCGCGCAGGGCGCACATAACAAATGCACGCGCTGATTAACATGGCGCGCTCGCGCAGGGCGCACATAACAAATGCACGCGCTGATTAACATGGCGCGCTCGCGCAGGGCGCACATAACAAATGTACGCGCTGATTAACATGGCGCGCTCGCGCAGGGCGCACATAATATGCCCGCGCTGACTAACATGGCGCGCTCGCGCAGGGCGCACATAACAAATGCACGCACTGATTAACATGGCGCGCTCGCGCAGGGCGCACATAATATGCCCGCGCTGACTAACATGGCGCGCTCGCGCAGGGCGCACATAACAAATGCACGCGCTGATTAACATGGCGCGCTCGCGCAGGGCGCACATAACAAATGCACGCGCTGATTAACATGGCGCGCTCGCGCAGGGCGCACATAACAAATGTACGCGCTGATTAACATGGCGCGCTCGCGCAGGGCGCACATAACAAATGTACGCGCTGATTAACATGGCGCGCTCGCGCAGGGCGCACATAACAAATGTACGCGCTGATTAACATGGCGCGCTCGCGCAGGGCGCACATAACAAATGTACGCGCTGATTAACATGGCGCGCTCGCGCAAGGCGCAACCTAATATTTAGGTTGATTACTTGGTTTAAGGGATTGGGAATTTACCGGGTGTCACATTCTCTCCCTGTTAAGCGAATTTCGTCCCGAAATTTAGGAGACGTCGCTGGCAGAAGCCATGTTCTGAAAGAGGTGTGGGTATTTCTGGCGCATTTGATCTTCTCTTTCCCAAGTGAATTCAGGCCCACGCCTTGAGTTCCATTGAACCTTTACTAACTTGATTCGACTTCTGCGCAACTTTTGTTCTTTCCAATCGGTTACTGCTATAGGTTCTTCTACGAAGTGCAGCTGTTTGTCGATGTGAATCTCTTCCAACGGCAAAATCAACGTTTCGTCAGATAAGCACTTTTTGAGGTTGGACACATGAAACGTATCATGAACTCCACTGAGTTCGGCGGGTAAACGGAGTCTATAAGCAACCGGACCGATCCTTTCCAGGATCTCAAATGGTCCAATGTAGCGCGGATTCAACTTTCCTCGCTTGCCGAAACGGGGGACTCCTTTCCATGGAGAGACTTTCAAAAGTACTCTATCCCCTACTTGAAACTCCAACGGTTTCCTTCGCACATCTGCGTAGCTCTTCTGTCTGCCGCGCGCTGTCTTAAGGCGATCCCGTATCTGAAAAATCTTGTCTGTTGTTTCTTGGATCAATTCTGGACCAGTCATTTGCTTGTCACCCACTTCAGCCCAGCACAGTGGGGATCTACACTTGCGCCCATACAAAGCTTCAAACGGCGCAGCCTTGAGGCTTGTGTGATAGCTGTTGTTGTAAGAAAATTCAACCAATGGGAGATGAGTATCCCAGCTACCTCCGAAATCGATCGCGCACGCGCGTAGCATATCTTCCAATGTCTGGATTGTTCGTTCGCTTTGTCCATCTGTTTGGGGATGATATGCCGTACTCATGTCAAGACGAGTACCTAAAGCCCCTTGTAACGATCTCCAAAATCTTGAGGTGAACCGACTATCTCTATCAGAAATGATGGACACCGGGACTCCATGTTTTGAAACTACTTCTCGAATATACAATCGGGCTAACTTTTCCATCTTATCGGTTTCCTTGATCGGCAGGAAGTGCGCTGACTTAGTTAGCCGATCCACAATAACCCAGATCGTGTCGTAACCCCCAGGTGTCCTTGGCAGTTTGGTGATGAAGTCCATAGAGATTTGTTCCCACTTCCACATGGGAATTTCTGGCTATTGAAGCAACCCTGATGGTTTCTGGTATTCAGCCTTCACCTTCGAACACGTCAGGCATTTACTGACATACGTCGCGATGGCGCCTTTAAGATTGGGCCACCAATACAGCGTTTTAACATCTTGGTACATCTTGTCTGCGCCAGGGTGTACGGAATACCGTGTCTTGTGAGCTTCGTTTAATACTTGCTCGCGCAATCCTCCCTTGAGAGGGACCCATATGCGGTTAGCGAAAAATAGATTGCCGTTCTCTTTAAGTTCCAAACTCTTAATCATACTCCCAAGGCATTCGTTTTTAACAAACTCTGGTTTCAAGGCTTCTTGCTGAGCGTCTCGGATGCGGGTAGAGAGATCTGTGTGAATGGTCAGCCTTAGAGCCTTGACTCGTAGCGTTTTTATTCGCTCCTTCCTACTTAGCGCGTCTGCTACCACATTCGCCTTTCCAGGGTGGTACTTAATTTCACAATCATAATCATTCAACAACTCCACCCATCTTCGTTGCCTCATGTTTAAATCCTTTTGATCAAATATATGTTGAAGGCTCTTGTGATCCGTAAAGATTATACACTTTGTACCATAGAGGTAATGGCGCCAAATCTTTAGCGCGAAGACAACCGCTCCAAGTTCCAGATCATGCGTTGTGTAGTTCTTTTCATTGGTCTTGAGTTGGCGCGAGGCATACGCTATGACTTTGTCTCGCTGCATAAGGACACATCCAAGTCCCTGATGTGAAGCGTCGCAGTAAACGACGATGTCATCCGTCCCCTCGGGCAGAGACAGAATTGGCGCACTACATAACTTCTGTTTTAACATTTGAAATGCTGTTTCCTGATTTTCGCCCCAAACAAACTTCTTGTCTTTCTGAGTTAGCGCGGTCAGTGGTAGAGCTATCTTGGAGAAGTTCTCAATGAAGCGTCGATAGTAGCCAGCTAGTCCTAGGAATTGCCTCACCTCAGTTGGGGTTTTTGGCGCTTCCCAGTTTTCGATGGCCTTGACTTTGGAAGGATCAACGTGTATTCCTTTCTCGTTTACAACGTGACCGAGAAAGTGAACTTCTCTAAGCCAAAACTCACATTTGGAAAACTTCGCATACAACTTTTCTTTCCTCAACAATTCCAAAATCAATCTCAGGTGTTGCTCATGCTCGGCCTTGGTCCGAGAGTAAATCAGAATATCATCTATAAACACAATCACAAACTTGTCCAAGTATGGTTTGCACACGCGGTTCATCAGATCCATGAACACAGCCGGCGCATTAGTTAGCCCGAAAGGCATCACTAAGAACTCATAATGGCCGTATCTAGTTCGGAAGGCTGTTTTCGGCACATCTTCCTCATGGACCCTAAGTTGGTGGTATCCTGACCGTAGATCTATCTTTGAATAATAACTGGATCCCTGCAACTGGTCAAATAAGTCGTCAATCCTCGGTAAGGGGTACCGATTCTTGACTGTCAGCTTGTTCAGCTCCCTGTAGTCAATACACATCCGGAAGGAACCATCCTTCTTCTTAACAAACAGTACTGGAGCTCCCCAAGGTGAAAAGCTTGGGCGTATGAAACCCTTATCCAATAGTTCCTGTAACTGATTGGATAGCTCTTGCATCTCAGATGGAGCTAATCGATAAGGCGCTCGAGCTACTGGCGCAGCTCCTGGGACTAAATCAATACGAAATTCTACTTGTCGCGGCTGCGGCAATCCGGGCAAATCTTCAGGAAAAACTTCTGGAAATTCGCGCACTACTGGTAAGTCTTCAATTCTTCGCTCATCTCCTTTCTTCTCTACGACATGCGCCAGGAAGGCGTAGCACCCTTTCCTTAGGCACTTGCGCGCCTTTAGGCACGAAATCAGTTTCGTCGCAACTCCCCTTCTTTCCCCTTGAATTACCAAGGTTTCTCCGTTCAACAGTGGGATCCGAACCTGCTTCTCATGGCAAATAACTTCCGCGCGGTTCTCGACTAACCAATCCATACCTACCACAATGTCAAAACTTCCCAAGTCTATTGGTAACAAGTTAATATTTAACCCGTGACCTCCCATGACTATAACACATTGTTCAGTTCTTTCGTTCGCGCATAACTGCCTACCATTGGCTAGTTCTATAGTATAAGGCGTGTCTAGCCTACTGGTTGCTAAGCCTAGGGAGTTTTTAAACTCAGCAGATATAAAACTTAGGTCAGCGCCAGTATCAAATAAGACAGATGCAAAATGGCCGTTAAGCAAAAACGTACCGGTTACCACATTCGGCTCTTCTTTAGCTTCACCCGCGCCGATCACAAAAGCTCTCCCGCGAGCTTGGTTTCCCCTTTGCGGGCAATCCCGACTGAAATGCCCTGGCTTTCCGCATGCGTAGCAGTTGTCACTGGCTCCAGCTTCTTTAGCACGGCAATTCATCGTCTTGTGCCCTGGCCTGTTACATTTGGCGCACGTGACGCTCGCGCATTCACCCTCGTGGTGAAACTTGCATTTGTTGCACCATGGGTAAGGCCCGCTGTATCCTTTCCTTGATGGCTCCACGGCTTGGATCGCGTAAACCCTTGCGCTTTCCTGCTTCTTGAACGGTGGCTGCTTGGAGTCGGACCCTCGGTGGTGAGAGTTCCATTTCCTCTTGGAGTCAGAGGTTCGCTGCTCGTTTCCGCGCGTAGTCAACATACCCGCACGGACCGTATCCCTTGTAAGGGTGATGGCCCGCGCTACCGCCTCATCAAAGGTTGGAGGCGCTGCGGCGTTGAGCGGAACCCTAACAACAGGAGGTAACCCAAAAATATACCTCTCGATCTTCTTTTCCTCCGTGTTTGCCATGTCTGGCACCAGCTGGCAAAGCTCGTTGAACCGGTTGTTGTAGGCGTCGATATCCGTTCCTACCATGGTGTGGTTCCAGAATTCCTGCTGCAGACTCTAGATTTCTGCGCGAGAGCAGAACTTTTTCATCATCATTTCCTTCAGTTCCTCCCAGGTCTTGTGAAGAGCAATTTCTCGCCCCAAAGTCTTCACTTGAAGCTTCCACCAAGACGAAGCTGCTTCTTGGAACATGCATGTCGCGTAAAGGACCTTCTGGTTCTCACTACATCTGCTAATGGAGAGAACTGTCTCCATCTTGTCAATCCAGTTGTAGAGCTCAATGGCCCCTTCGGTACCCTTGAATGGCCAAGGCCTACAGGCCATGAATGTCTTATAGGAGCATCCTTTGTCCAAGGCTCCTGATTCGGGTTCTGGGGTCTCGTTCTGACGACCCTGACTTGATTCGGCCTTGCTGGCCTCATGCGTCGCGATCGCTTGCGCGATTATTTCCGCGAGTTCCTCGGGTGTCATGGTAATTCCCTT
This sequence comes from Bidens hawaiensis, assembly GCF_021521415.1. Taxonomy (NCBI): domain Eukaryota; kingdom Viridiplantae; phylum Streptophyta; class Magnoliopsida; order Asterales; family Asteraceae; genus Bidens; species Bidens hawaiensis. The sequence continues at coordinate 462,680 of NW_027491351.1, forward strand.
GGCTTTAGTTGGAGGCATTCTCGCTTTAAAAGAGAATGAAAATATATTAAACTTAGCGCATTTACTCTGAGCACATAATGTTCTTTATCTTTATTCACTAGACACTGTGTGACCCGTGTTCCTAAGTGTGTGTATAGTTTCTTTTGAAAATATTTTCTTTGAAAAATATTTCATGCGATTCCCCAACGGTTATAGTCTAGGTTAAAACTTCTTTTCCTAGTTCGCTATAACCAGTGCTCTGATACCAATCTGTCACACCCGGCCCTGAGCGGCGGAAACAGCCGGGCGCGCGCGAGTGGGGATTGATAATTAAGCACGGGCCATTGCAAACATTTATAGTAAGATTTTCATTGCGCATGAAATGTTTAATACAAATACATTACATTGTTTAAAAATTACATAAAAACATCCAAGTATAAAAACTGTTGAAGATTTCCACGCCATATCCCCTTGCGCGGCGGGAACAACCACGCGCATCGAAGGGATAGAACTAAAATCTTCCAAAAAGCTAGTTTTAGATGTTCAGCGTGAGGTGCTCTAAGTGTGACTCCATGCGCTACCTAGTTATCTCCTGAAAGACACGTAAAACATTTGGATCAGTATAAACTGAGTGAGTTCACAAGTTTTAGTAACTTGATAAATCGTATTGCATCATAATCTTGATAAAAATCATTCTGAAACATAATTCTGATAGCATCATTAAAACACATGCTTGGTAAAACATAGTTCTATCAACATATTCTGATAAAATCGTTTCGCGGGTTACGCGCGAACATTTCTGGGAACTGTGCTCGTCTGTGTAAGTGGCGCTGCCACTACGAGCGAAATAAGTAATACCGTCCGGCGGGTTACGCGCGAACACTTCTGAAAAATCGTGCTCGTCTGTGTAAGTGGCGCTGCCACTACGAGCGAATAATACCGTCCCGCGGGTTACGAGCGGACGTTGTGCCGGAAAACAAGGCGCTGGTCTGCGTAAGAGGAGCGACCTCTACGAGCGGGCTCAAACCCATAGTACTGCCCCATGACCATACTAGGCACTCGTCTGTGTAAGAGGTGCGACCCCTACGAGTGGGCGGATCAAACCAGCAGTCCCTACCCTTAGAGTTCCAATGGTAAAGTGATCACTTACTCGAGTTCTGGCGCACATACATCGTAAATCATAGATAACTGTTTGCATTGCTCATCAAGAAACATAATTTCAACACATAATCGCTTGCATAGCTTGTAAGTATACCATGATAAAACATTATTTAAGTACGTGTCCCTCGCCCCGAAAATAGTCTAAAAATAGTGAAAACAGTGAGAATAGGGGCTGTGAGACTCACCTATGGTTCTTGTTAAGGGATTTAATCGAGATTCGGGTTTTCTTGGTGTTGGCCTTTGGATTTGAAGGTCTAGAATACGATTAAATATATATATTAAGATCCAGAAATAGGAGAATATAAGGGTTGGAAAGTAGATCTCAAGGTTATAATCTTGGCTTACCTAGTAACAGGATCGGAAATGAAAACAACGGATGCTTGGGAGATGATTAGTGCAAGTTTGCAGTTCTTAAGAGAGAAGTTTGAAGTGTGTTTGGATGATAACTTAGGTTACATATTTATAGGCAAACTCAAGGGAACACAATCCCTTGCTTTAGGGGAGTGTAATCTTTTCATATCTAGGTGTAATGATGATAAAGTATGGAAATTATTATTATTTATTTAAAAGTGGAGTAGTGGATAAAAGATTTTGATTTGATTTGGTCAGGACATGCAGGTCTGGGGTTGGTGAGAATAGGGTGGCTGACAGTTGACTTTTCATGTTACAGTGTGCTTTTTCAGGTACTTTTGTCAGTGTACAGTAAAAAGTGGAAAATCTCTGAAACACGCTACTGTTTCCTTTTGGGCGGGAGTAATCTCCTTACGTCTGGAGAATAGACTAAGTGTTCTGTGCGTATCACTTTGTGCGCATAGCTTTCTGCGTGAATGACATTTCTTTGCTGCGGGTAGGTGCGTAACCTTCTCGCAGTTAGGGACATTGAGTTTCATTTGTAGATTCTCCAGGTGGTCTTGGTATTTCAACATAGTGATCAGTTATGTTGAAGTCAATTCCATCTTGGAGCTTCAGACAAACTAGCTCTCAATGTTCCCGCCATGCGGGGAGGTTAGTTCCCTTCCGCACGCGCATAAACGATTTAGGGTGCACCCGCCTTAGCATCATGCGTGACGGTCAACCCATTAGACAACATAACGTTAAGGTACATGAAAACATAAAGCCAAAACATTCGCGCATGGCGCATATAACATATGCCCACGCTGGTTCTTAACATGGCGCGCTCGCGCAGGGCGCACATAATATGCCCGCGCTGACTAACATGGCGCGCTCGCGCAGGGCGCACATAACAAATGCACGCGCTGATTAACATGGCGCGCTCGCGCAGGGCGCACATAACAAATGCACGCGCTGATTAACATGGCGCGCTCGCGCAGGGCGCACATAACAAATGCACGCGCTGATTAACATGGCGCGCTCGCGCAGGGCGCACAAAACAAATGTACGCGCTGATTAACATGGCGCGCTCGCGCAGGGCGCACATAATATGCCCGCGCTGACTAACATGGCGCGCTCGCGCAGGGCGCACATAACAAATGCACGCGCTGATTAACATGGCGCGCTCGCGCAGGGCGCACATAATATGCCCGCGCTGACTAACATGGCGCGCTCGCGCAGGGCGCACATAACAAATGCACGCGCTGATTAACATGGCGCGCTCGCGCAGGGCGCACATAACAAATGCACGCGCTGATTAACATGGCGCGCTCGCGCAGGGCGCACATAACAAATGTACGCGCTGATTAACATGGCGCGCTCGCGCAGGGCGCACATAACAAATGTACGCGCTGATTAACATGGCGCGCTCGCGCAGGGCGCACATAACAAATGTACGCGCTGATTAACATGGCGCGCTCGCGCAAGGCGCATATAACATAATTACCTAATATTTAGGTTGATTACTTGGTTTAAGGGATTGGGAATTTACCGGGTGTCACAATGTGGGTGTTCGTACACGTCATCAAGTTGCTTCGTCACATGACAATAACACGTTGTGTGCTTACACTAACTTACATTCTTCGGGAATTGTGAATCTTGCTAAGTTCAATTGCTTTCTATCTCAAGTTGAGCCAACGACAGCTCGTAAAGCCCTTGAAGATCCTTCTTGGGTAGAAGCTATGCAAGAGGAATTACAGCAGTTTGCACGTTTGGGTGTTTGGGATTTAATAGACAAAACTGCTAGAGTTAAGACAGCTATTCCGACTAAGTGGGTATTTAAGTGTAAGAAGGACGATCGAGGGGTGATTGTCAGAAACAAAGCACGTTTAGTGGTGCAAGGTTTTTATCAGCAAGAGGGTATTGATTACACAGAGGTATATGCTCCAGTTGCAAGATTAGAGTCGATTCGAATCTTTCTGGCTTATGCAGCTTATAAGAATATCAAGGCTTAATAAATGGATGTTAAGAGTGCTTTTCTCAATGTTGAATTACACGAGGAAGTGTTTGTCCAACAACCACCTGGTTTTGAAAATCCTGATTATCCAGACCGTGTTTACCGTTTAAACAAGGCTCTGTATGGTCTACATCAAGCCCCGAGAGCTTGGTATGGCACGCTCGCCGACCATCTGACTGATAATGGCTTCAAACGAGGAACTGTTGACTGCACTTTATTTCATAAAACTATTGGTGATGATCTTCTTCTAGTCCAGATTTATGTTGACGATATTATTTTTGGGTCTACAAACGACACATTGTGTAAGGAGTTCGAGAAGTCCATGCAAACAAAGTTCGAGATGAGCTCGATGGGAGAGATGAATTTCTTTTTAGGGTTGCAGGTTCACCAGTCTACTCACGGAATTTTTATTCACCAGACTAAGTATGTGAATGACGTCTTGAGCCGATTCAAGATTTATGCCGGCAAAATCCCTTCTACTCCTCTTCCAGTGGGTCACAATTTATCACCGGATGAATTGGAGGATTCCGTTGATCCAACCCTTTATCGTGCTATGATTGGTTCTCTAATGTATTTAACGGCTTCTCGCCCTGATATTATGTTTGCTGTTTGTCTTTGTGCTAGGTATCAAGCAAGTCCACGAGTGACTCACCTAGCTGCAGTCAAGAGAATTCTTCAGTATTTGAGGAGAAATCCAGACATCGGGTTGTGGTACCCCAAGGATGATACGTTCATTCTTACTGCCTACTCCGACTCAGATTATGGAGGATGCAAGATCAACTTCAAATCAACGACCGCGGGATGTCAATTTTTAGGAAACCGACTTGTTTCCTGGCAATGTAAGAAGCAGACAACGGTCTCCACTTCAACCGCTGAAGCTGAGTATGTGGCAGCCTCGAGTTGCTGTTCCCAGGTTTTGTGGATACAACAACATCTTCGCGACTACGGTTTGAAGTTTCTTACTACTCCCATCTTGATTGATAATTCTGCTGTTATTTGTATCACCAAGAATCCCGTAAAACATTCTAAAACGAAACATATCGAAATTCGATATCATTTTATAAGGGATTGCTGAGATCCTAAAATTAGGATAATTATCTTTAAAATGCTTTATTGATTTAGCTTAATTTTTTTTTATGTTTTAAGGTTTTAGGGGGGAAATCTAGATAATACAAAAAAAATGTGTTTTTAGTTTGTATAGGTAAAACCCAAAAACATTAAAAAAATTATCTAAATTCAAAAAAAAAAATGTGATTTATGTTTTTGTACAGAAAAATCCGAAAATCCAAAAATATTGTGAAGTTTATTTCGTTTATAAGAAATTTGAAAAAGACAAAAATATTGTGTTTTAATGTTTGTACAGAGAAAAACCAAAAAGATTTTTTTTTTGATTATTTTCTCGCTGAAAATTATGTCGGTTGTTTAAGTTTGTGAAGCATGCTTGCATTTCTTGGTCCTATGATTCACTTGTGAATTGAAGGTTAGCCATTTATTTATTAACTTAAGTTAACTGGGGCGATTAAATTTATCTTTATTTTGTTTTTATGCTCCTTAAAAATTTTGAGTTTTTGAAGCAAAAAGAGAAAATGATAGTACATTGATTTTCTTGACCCCAAGTTCAGAAAAAAGTAAGCTTAAAAGACTGTGTGCTTAATTGCATTGGTGCATTGGTAGGTCTTAAAACAACCCAGTAGAGTAAAGTATGTGATATAAACATAAAGAAACGCAAAATTGAAAGGGGTGTTAGTCTCTAGCAAAAGTCTCGGTGAGGATGGCATAAATGTAATAACCAGTCATACTCAAGCCTTATATTTGTTGATCACCCAAAAATCAAATAAAGCAAATAACAAGCGTTAAGATTCTGGACACTGTGAGTCTTTATGCGGCTTAACCATCTGGGTATTCATAAGCATGAATATTTCACTCGCTTTATAGAGCAAACCCAAAGTCATTAAACTTGATCACCGCTGTACTTCGTACAATTTAAATTACTGACTTGATCAATGTTAGTCATACAATTGTTCCTCCCTTGCGTGCGTCTTAATACCATTAAGAAACGGACCCCAGGGGATACAATGTATGTAAGCCGACAGATGGACTCGTGCATACTCACTCACTGTAAAGGAAACTTGATGCATTGCTCAAAATTTCTACACTTGGTATCAAAATTTTTGATCAACAATATAATGTTTTAAATCAAGTTGGGGTGATTTGGCAAAAATCAAATTAAGCTTGAATTGAGATTAGAGGCTGATAGTTTCTGATATTCTGTGCTTTAATTGAACTATTTAATCATATCACAAAAATACTTGAATGTGTGTTATTAGATTTATGTGGACAACAATACCAATGACCGACTTATCGCCAGTCATAATATCGCTGAAATATAAAACTGTGATGGAAGGGCAATTTGGTCAATATGATTCTCTGCTCAAACTCGACAAAAATACAAATATATGTACTGTTTTTGATAAATCACTGAAAAATAAATAAAAAAATAATACAAAAAGAGTGTGTTTTTAATTGTTCGTATATTCTTATGTAAATACATTCTTTAATTCTTTAAATTTTTTTTACAAAATACCAAAAACATTTTCGTCTTCTTTATACAAAATTCTTAAATAAATGTATAAGTTATCTTTCGGAAATCTGAAACATTTTTAACGTAATTGGTTGTCGGGATAAAAGGGTTTCTCGATAACCTAATTTATTAATTTATTTAATACTTTATTTAATTCATTAATTTATTTTATTTATTCAATTTAAAATTAAATAAAAGAGTTTAATTCGCTAAAATCTAATTCGTTATGTATGGATAACGAACTAGGTGATTCTTTAGCGAACTAGCTTCTGGTTCGCTAAGCTAATTCGCTTCCGCACTCTGTAGCGAATCATCCCTTCGTTATGCATATTTAACAAATCATGACACGAATCATGTCTTAATTCGCAATCTTTAATTTAACGAATCAGGTAGCGATTCGCCCTCATAAGGTAACGAATTGAGTTAGCGAATGGGCTAATTCGCTAACTTTAAGTTAAATGAATCGTCTGATTCGTGCAAGTTGTGCCTAGGGTTTCGTGCACTGATATATAAGACAAGAAAACGAATAGTATTCCACTGTTCGTCTTCTTTCTTCATCTTTAAGAAACCTATTCAAATTCTCTCTGAAAATTCGACCTTTCCGTTTGAATACTTCAAAGATCGATTTGAGTTTCTAAGGTATAACTGTTCTTGGCGATATCAATTTCGTAAAAAATGGCCATGTATTGATTGCTAAATTATGAAATTTTAGGGGTTTAAGGGTTTTGAACTTTTGAAACTCTTTTGTGTATAATTTATGTTCATAATTGTATGATTTTGATATCATTATGATCGGAATCACTTTCCGATACCTTTGGTGGACTCTAATCAACATTTGATTATTGTTTGCTGGGTTAATTATTGTTTGTGTTATTGATGTTTACTGTTGGTTCGTTTGATCCTTAGTACATTTAGGTATTGAGTCTCAATCTCATTCACCTACATTCACTAGTGTGTTTCCGAGCTCAACGAGCTGATTATCTTGATGGTTCAACGATAGTTATGGCCTACTTGAATCTGGGTTTAAGATGTTGACTATTGTTGTTCATGTTAATTTTGACCTTGACTTTGTGAAGTCAAAGATTACGTCTTAATTCGGACCATTCGTTAGTCTTAGCGAATTAGAACTGTTTTGTGTCCAATTCGTTAAGATTTTACATGAACTAGCTTAGCGAATTTAACGAACTAGAGTTTAGTTCGTTAAAATTAATTAGTGATTCGCTAGGTTTAGTTCCTTAAGATATTTACTTGATAGCGAATCGCCTGATTCGTTATCTTTGTATAACGAATCAGTGTGATTCTTAACGAATGACATTTAAAAAAAATGGTGATATCTTTTAATTAATTAATTAACTAAATTTAATATTCATTTAATTTAATTAAAGGATTTAAATCGTCTAATACACGTAACTAGATTAATTACACATATCTTTTGATTATATATGGTGATATCTATTCTCATATTCGGTTTTATTTATGTAGTTAAACATGGCTGATCAAGAACAACAAAATCAACCACCACAGGAACAACCTCGTCAAGAACAACCACAACAACAAGATCAACATGCTGAAATGATTTTATTACCGTTTGATAAGAAGCACAACATCTGTGCTTATGTTGATCAAGACGTGACTGAATTGAGAACGTTCGGAGCTATGTTGACTTTCTTACGCCGTTCGAAGATACATTATGCAATCACTGCTAAACCTAAGGTGTATCTTAGTATAATCAGGCAGTTTTGGAACACGGCGGTATATGTTGAGGAAAATATATGGGTTCAAGCTATAATTAATCAGAACCCTATTACGATTGATGTTGAGGTCATTCGTCGGGTACTTTAATTTGACGATAGTGATGATTACCCGAGTGAATTTGACAGGACGTTGGTTAGGGGTCTATTCACACGATTATATTATGGGGGTGATATTCGTCGGTCTATATTGAACAAGAATGGGTTGTGTCCACCATACAAGTATCTACTGCATGTTTTGCTTCACTGTATGAGTGGACGTCGCGGTGGTTTTGATGAATGCAGACTAAGTTTACAATCGGCGTTTGTTGCACTAATCCTGAACAAGCCATTCAACTACTCAGAACTTATCTTTGATCATCTGAAAGAGCAAGTTCAGCAAACTCTACCGTCGAAGAAGTTCTTGATGTATCCACGCTTTTTACAACTAATTATTCAGGATCTGATACCGAATTTGGTGATTGATCGATCGTTGGTGAACGATGTTCTTGATATGGAACATATGAAAGCTGAAACGGTGCATCGTATGTTAATTTATTGAAAAGACAAGCCACAGGATAAACGGATGATTGGTCATATAATCAATCCGGATTATGTATGTCCTCCTAATGAGCGCTGGATCCATGATGATTCGGATTCCGAGCGTGAAGGGGGAGAAGGTGGGAACAATGATGGTGGAGATGATGATGGTAATAATGATGATGGTAATGGTAATGGTGGAGCTGGTGAACAAGCTCTTAAAGAACAACAAGATGCAGTCGATGCTGCGCTAGCTGCCACCATGAAAGCTCAGCTAGAACGAAAACGAAAGGGCAAAGCTGTAGCTACTGGTGAATCATCGAAGAAGCCCCGTGTGTCTTCTGGGGCTGTGGTAATTATTGGAACTCCACCACCACGTCAATCAACTCCTCAAAGCTCGGCGGTGCCGCTAACTACTAGCACTCCGATGCTCACCTTGACAACGACGATGGTGTCACATGAGAGGCTCGGTCTTATTCCTCAAATGGCGTTGACCGAGATACCAAGGCCTCCTGCTGTGTTGTCTACAGTATCTTCCACCACATCAATGAGACCTCCTCCTCTGCCAACAACTACTCTTCCTCCACCTCCGCCTAGTGATGTCTCTTTTATAAGGATTACTCGACCTCAAGGACCTGTTCAACCTGTTCATCCATCCGTATACAACTTGCCACCAGGTCGTCAAACTGAAATGCTGCTAAATCTGCTACACTTATATGAAAATCAAATGGCAGCTGATCGCCAAACTCAAGAACGACTCTTGGAGAATCAACGAAAAATGATGAGTTATATTTCGTTCTGTCAGAAGGAGACTAAGTCGTTGCGTACGATTGTTGAGTCTCAGGGGGTAAAATTAAAGGAACAAGATGAGTTGATTTTACAATTAACTTGCAAAGAAGATGCCCTCAAGAAACTCAAAAATGACGATGTTGATCCTGACGAATCTGATGCAGGAGGTGAGCCTAAACAATCGCATGGTTCATCCTCTGGTGCTGGTGTTAGTGGCGCTGATGAGTCGAGCAAGCAGATAATTACCTATCAAGATCCAACAGCTGCCAAGCCAATTGAAATGATTGAGGCTAACACGGTGATATTTATTGATGGATCGGGGGTGGTTAGAAGTGTGGTGAAAAGAGATGAGATAGAGGTCGGTGAGTTTGTGGTTAGATCTTTGACACGGGAGAAGATTTCGATTCTTCTTGGGCTGAATGACGATCAGTTGATTGCTTTAGAGACTGAGCCCGATGTCGAAGTGATCAATGAGGATGAAATGGAAGTTGATCCGTTATTTATGGATACGGATTTTATTTATGAGAACGAGGAGATTGAGATGGAGGATGTGACAGCTGAAGAGTACCCGGACTTGTATCAACACGTAAACGTTGATCAAGGTGCTCCGGTATTTCATGAAGACGTAATTAAAGAGACTGAGGATGAACTGGAGAAGATTGTGCAGCGAACTGTTCCCTCACTCAAAGAAGTGACTGATGATGACATAGAAAGATGGTTCAAACATCAGAAAGTGGGAAAGATCATCAGTGCTTATCGGTATGTAGATCAAGAAAGAAAAGATGTTGCTGCTGCTTGGATTGAGGCTAATCAGGTGACTACCTTCAAGACTGTTTCTAAGGTACATGGTGATATTGTCTCCTGGCTCTTTAATTCAGACCTTAAGGTATGTATAGTCAAGTGGGAAAAGGGTGTCCAGTATTACGAGAGGATAATGGATGTTTTAACTCTACCACGTTGGGATGTACGTACCCTCGCGAGACGTCCATTAATCAATCGTGGGGGTCACCGAACGGCTGAGTGGTTTCATCAACAATTACTGTTCGAGGTCAATCATGGCTTCAAATTCTTCAAGCCCCGGGTCCCAAGACGTAAGCGCACTAATGAGATTGATCCAAGGACCGGCTGGAAGAAACTTTTCTTGAAAGTGAAGCCGCCAAAGACAATGAAAATGGTTCCTGTGAAGACAATGCCTCAAGATATTTATATGTTTTTCAACCGTTGGTACTATGACAATCGTACTGGCGAGGCCGTTATTGTTCGTGGTCGAGGACTGCAGACCGAGCTCATCAAGATAATCGACCCGATGTGGTTGGTTAATTTTTCAGAGACAGACAACGACGTGCTATACAGGAAGCAGATTTTGTTTATACGCCAAGAAGATTACGACATGGCTATGCAATTCCAACGAGTTGTTCGTGCGTGTCACAACCATGGAATTCATAGTTGCAGAGACTGGCAGTCCAAGCGCTTCAAATAAGTTAAAGACAAAGAGCTCAAGACGAGGGGGTGTCTGTTAGTGCACGGTTTTGCGTCTAGAGTCTTTGTATTTATCGTTAATGTATATTTGATGATTTATGTAATATTTAATGTTTATTTTGAACTAGTTCGTTAAGTTTAAGTCTAGTTCGCTAGGGTTGTTAGCGAACTAAGGCTAGTTCGTTAAGGTTTAGTCTAGTTCGCTAGAGATGTTAGCGAACTAAGACATTATTATGTATTCCCTCCTGATTCATTAGGGGATGTTAACGAATCAGGAGGCGGTTCGTTATGATAAATTATATAACGAAGGGGAAGCTGGTTCACTAGGGGATGTTAGCGAACCAGGTCGCCTTCTATATATAGTGAACAACTGTTCACTTGTAATTAAGTTTTTGAGAAAAATATTTGGAGAGTAATAACATTATTCAGAAAAGATACTCTCTCTCTCTCAAGCTTCATATTAATGTTATTGATAATATATACACATATACATAATATTAAATCAAGGGTAATTATGAGATAGATCTGTAAAAGTGGTAATTGAATAATTAACAGATCTGTGATCTGTGTTATTGTTATCGACTGTTAGATTCGGGAACAAACAGATACCCAATCATGTTCCTCTTACGTTGGATGCTCAATCTGTGAAGATGGTCCAAGGATTCTTTGTTTCTTCCAGTTGCTGAACTTCCAAATCAGCTTCCTTCTTCATGTCACTATTGAATTCAGCCACAAATTCTGCAAACGCTTATGACTTAATGGCTGTTCTGGGCTCATACTGAATATCATACGCACTCAGATTCACTGCCCACTTGGCCATCCTTCCTGACAATTCTGGTTTTCTAAGCACATTCTTAACAGGATAATTAGTTCTCAAAATAATAGTATATGTTTCAAAATAGTGTCTCAACTTGGTTGAGGCCATAATCAAAGCAAGAATTAATTTTTCAAGGTGAGAATACCTAGCCTCTGCATCTAAGAGGCTTTTACTTACATAATATACCGGGTGCTGTGGTCCTTCATGAACCTTGGCTAGAACAACACTAACTGCATTACCTGATACGACTAAGTATAGAGACAGCGGCTCACCATCAATCGGCTTCATCAAAGCAGGCGCTGAGGATAGGTAATCCTTAAGAGCCTTTAGTGCATCTTCATGCCTTTGAGTCCATTCATACTTTTTATTCTTCCTCAAGATATCGTAAAATTTTTTGAAATGTTGAAATCCAGAGTAAGCATCCATAAAGGTGAAATCCAGAAGAAGCATCCATAAAGGTGAGCATCTCATGTCCTGCCGTTGCATCCACCATGGAGTCTATATGTGTTAACGGGAAATGATCCTTGGGGCATGACTTGTTTAAATCAGTAAAATCAACACACACCCTCCACTTTCCATTCTTTTTAGAAACAACAAAAACATTAGCTAACCATCGAGGATACTTAACCTCTCTGATCATACCGGACTTAGGAACTTTTTCAGCTTCTTCTTGTATGATCGCGTTCCTCTCAGGATCGAATTTCCTTCGATTCTGATGAACGGTTTTAATAGATAAATCAAGGCCTAATTGTGAGTAATTACCTCCTTAGAAATACTTGTCATGTCTGAATGTATGATGGAAAATGTGGACTTTCTCCGTTTTAGGAAGGATACTATATCCTCCTCGATCTCACTAGGGATACCGGATCCTAGGAACACTTTCACATCTTGATACTTACTTTATGTCTCGCTCCCGAGCTTCCAACATGTCCCTAGGATGCTGCTGTGGTTACTATGTTATCGTTTGTTTGGTTGTCGGCTTAATAGATGAAGAATAATAGCTCTTGGCTTCCACCTGATCACCATCTATCCCTACTACTCCCCAAGGAGTCAGTAGTTTGATTAACTGATGGTAAGTAGAGGCTATTGACTTCATCCCATGTAGCCAAGTTCTGCCCAAAATAATAGTGCAACAAGATCGGTTATCAATAACACATAATTTTTGGTAAGAATTTAACCCTTCGATGCATATTGGGAGTTTTATGTCCCCCAATGTTTTCTTGGTTTTACCGCTGAAACCAACTAACACCGATGTCCTTGGGACGATCTCCGAGTCAGGGATATTCATCTTCTAAATTACACCGTGTTGGATGATATTGACCGAGCTTGCACCATCAACTAGGATCCTGCGTACATAATGGTTAGAAATAAATGAGGTGACAATCAAACCGTCATGATGTGGATCCTGGATGTTTGATTTATCTTCTTTATCGAAGAAGATCCTTTTGTCAGTCGTCAAAGTGGTGGATATGACTGGTCATTCTCCATTCTCCAGCTTGGTTTCTTTGGCGTGCCCTTTTGCCGAAGAGAAAGAAGTGCCGCATAAATCTGAGCCTCCGGAGATGAAGTTGATCGCTTGAGCAACTGATGGGGGCTGAGTTCCTTTTTTAAGAATTTCTTTAGGATCATGGATCCTTGACTTTTTTCTTCTCAAAAGTTCCTTAAAATGGCCCTTTCTTAGGAGTTATCCAATTTCCCTCTTCGAACCGATGCAATCATCCGTCATATGGCCAAAATCCTCATGGAACACACACCATTTAGATTTGTCTCTGAAGGTCGTTGACTTCTCGTTCTTTCGAGGCCACCTTGTCTTCTCTCCTAGATCCTTCATGGCACAAATCAAGCCATGAGTATCCACAGAGAAGCAATACTCTGAGATGCTTGGGTAATCTTCATCATCATCTCCTTCTTCAATTGCTCAGATGTTTTGGTTGTTGAATTTGGAGTACGGCTTTGAGTTGTTGTTTCTGAAAGAGGATCCTTTATTCTTATCAGGGGATTCTTGCTTTGTTTGAGCCCCTAACCGTTCTTAGATCCTGTTGTCATCCTCCAGCCGTGTGAACCTTAGTTCTCTTTTTCTAACTTCATCTAAAGACCTGCAAGGAGTCATCACAAGATCATTATAAAAGGGGGAGCCCCAATTTAGCCCCATCTTGAAGGCTTCTACAACCGTAGTCATGTCAAAATTAGGGATTTTTAGGGCCTCCCTGACAAACCTTGTGAAAAAATCCCTAAGGGATTCATCACTAGGTTGGACTACTCTATATAAGTCACTAGTTAACTTCTCAAATTTCCTACTGGAAGAAAATTGGCTGTTAAACAAGTTAACTAAATGTGAAAATGAAGTAACAGAAAAGGGAGGAAGACTTAGCAGCCATTTTAATGAAGGTCCAGTCAGTGAGTGTCACACCCTCAAAATCCACTAACGGAGTTTTACCGTCAGAGGGTGTGAACTAACAGGATCGGAATCATTAGTTATAATCAAACCATAAAACAAAGTTTCAAAACCATGAAAACGTTTACGAGTAATTAAATGCGGAAGCGTAAAACCATAGGAAACAATGTAACGTCACGCAGGACGGCTTAAAAACCCAATGATCATAGTTTAAAATAAGTTTGCATAATTAAAAATGTTTCAAGCAATGCATGTTCCTAAACCGCGCGCCCGCCTCGGCTACCTGAGAATAACATACTAAAAGTGTCAACACAAGGTTGGTGAGTTCATAAGTTTAAATAAAAATAAAGCGTTTAGCGTTCAGCGTTTTGCGTTAAGCGTTTTGCGTTACAGCGTTTTGCGTTACCAGATAATGTTATGTCAATTATATATCTATAGGTAGCTAGCCTATAAAACAAGTATCACTAAGTGTTCGACACCGAAGCTGACTGTTTATCATTTGCCTTGCCACCAGGTCATCAAGACCATGGTATGTGTTTAGCCAAGATTACACCCACTCGACCTCCAGTCAAGTTTAGCGTTGGGTGGGGTTTGTCAAACCCAGTAGTACTACTCAACAGTGACTCGCTATTATCCAAATATTAACCGGTTCGATGTTATGAAGGACTTTAGTTTACGCGTTTGCCACTTAGTCTTTACAAGTGATATATAATCTATATTAACAAAATCTTAAATGCGTTTCGGAGTATGTTATCTCCCCCAAGTGAAAAGCATTTAAAATGTTTAAAAGGGGAAAGTGAAACTCACTGTTTGCGAAGAAATTCCCAAATTAAATCACCAAGATGCGCGTCACAGAAAAACTCTCTCTAGCGTTCTAAAACAACAAGGAGATTTTTCTCAGTGTCGGAATATTATCGAGTCTCTAGACCCGGCACATAATACCTATGCACATAACATGTTCCGTGTTTCGTTTGTGAATCGTGTGTGACTTTAACAAGTGTATTTGTGATACAATACATGTTTAAGCAATTATTTACGTGTCATGTATTCATAAAATTCATCACTAGCAATTACTCCCCGTAAGGGCAATTTGGTCAACACATAACAATTAACTAGCCATTATTCCCCATGAGGCCAATTTGGTCAAATCATGACAATCAATTAGCAATTATTCCCCGCAAGGGCAATTTGGTCAAAACATAACAATTATATAGCAAGTATCATGTTTCATGCATTTTCACAAAACTCAGCAGCTAGTTTCACCGAGACAGAAATTCTACTTGAAAGATTGTACTATCTCACCGATCACAGCATCACAATTAATTTACCAAAAATCATCGCAAAAGCACATATGTCTTAGGTTTCCAGAACATATTTTATTATAGTTTTATTCCACATAGGTTTCTCACAATCATCAAATCATTACAGCAAACTCATAACAGTCAAATTCATGCGCAACAGAATGTTATTTGCAATTCCCGTTAAAGGAAAAATCCAATAAATGCAAGACCACTTGGGTTAGGCTCCTAACTCAATAATTCAACTTCTAGAAGTGGAACCAACCCAATTGGTCTCGTAGTTCATGAGATATAACATATACAAACAACCTAACAGCAGGTCTAACAGCTCAGCTTTGCACAACGTTCTTGTAAAATCATAAAAGTTAACTTTTCCACGTCCAAAAATTACAAGTTTATATTCTTTAGAAACTAGACTCAACCTAGTTTACTGTAGTATCAATAATCTCAACCAATTTTCAATTTTACACTTCGTTACAGCCAAATAAACATCAATAACACAATCTTTCCAGAAACTGTTTGCATCCAAACTCAACATATTAACTATCTATGGATCATCATGCATTCATATAACACTCTAGACTCTATAAACCACTATCCATGCACATCAATTACACATTACATACATGATTAGGGTTTTTGTTTGAACTCAAATCAAAGACACAAGCAATTAACATGTAACAACATCCAATCTAGTTATCAAACCATCATCCAATTAACAACAATCATATTAACTACCTATACTCATGAAATCGGCCCCTAGGGTTTACAATTAACCCATTAAACATCAAAATCAAGTATAAAGGATGCATAGGATAGTCGATTATACCTTCCTAGCACCTTAATCTTCGATCAAAAGTTGAAATTGATGGTTGTATGTCTGTGTATAGATGACGGCAGCCAAGGGAGGGGGGGGGGGGGAAGGTTTCCGATCGGGATTTTGGGAGAGAAAGAAAATAAGTTAGGGTTTATTATAACATAGTATTTATAATAATCTATGTTACACTTTGGCCCCTCCACTTCTAAGTATTACTTAACTAGCTTAAACTAACTTGTTTACATCTTGAGTTAACGTTTATAACCATGTCATCACGTAACACATAAGTCTAACACATAATTATCACATAATTTCTGTTTTGACATTTTTTGTTTATTCATCAATCGTTTGCGTCAACTCGTTTGCTTTTCGGTGCAAATCCCGAAAGACAACACATGTAGTAAGTGTTAAGCGTTATTTAAACCCTAGTTTAAATGTAATGAGGTGTGCGTTATAGATTCAATGATCTTAAGTTTGAATTGACAGAGTTGAGTTAACGGAGTTAACGGAGTTAACCTGAAATTGACGATTGTCACACCCATGTTAAAGAATTTTCGTCCCGAAAATTTGAGTCAAGTCGTGATGAGTGTCTGAAAGAGTAAGAAAAAAAAAATTTCAGTTTATCATATCATCCCCTAGTTGAAAGAAATTTCGTCCCGAAATTTAATTCATACCTCCGGTGATTTCTGACGGTTTGCCGGGTTGCGCGGTTTTCTGTGTTTGGTTAGCCCTTCAAAAAGGCGAGGATACTTTTTCATCATTTGATCCTCGCGTTCCCACGTGAACTCCGGTCCACGTCTCGAGTTCCAACGAACATTAACGATTGGAATTTTGCTGTGCTTGAGCGTTTTGGTTTCCCATTCCAAAACTTCGACTGGTTCTTCAATGAAACGTAACTGTTCATCAACTTGCAGTTCATCCAAAGGGACTACTTGGGTTTCATCAGATAGGCATTTCTTCAAATTGGATACGTGGAATACATTGTGTACGCCACTGAGTTCCGTTTGTAGGTCCAGTCGGTACGCCACCGGACCAATGCGCTCAGTTATCCGGTAAGGACCAACATATCGAGGGTTGAGTTTGTTTCGCTTACCAAAGCGAACCACACCTTTCCAAGGTGAGACTTTGAGTAACACTCGATCGTTCACTTGAAATTCGAGAGGTTTTCGGCGCTTGCCGGCGTAGCTCTTTTGGCGATCTCGTGCTGCTGCCATGCGATTTCGGATTTGAACAATCTTTTCCGAAGTTTCGAGTACCAGTTTTGGACCAGTGATTTGGCTGTCACCCACCTCTGCCCAGCAGAGTGGTGATCGACACTTCCGTCCGTACAGCGCTTCAAACGGCGCTGCTTTAATACTTGCGTGGTAGCTGTATTATACGAAAACTCTACCAAAGGTAAGTGAGGTTCCCAACTTTTTCCGAAATCCAACACGCATGCACGCAACATATCCTCCAGGGTCTGAATAGTTCGTTCACTTTGCCCATCCGTCTGAGGATGGTATGCTGTGCTCATATCAAGACGGGTGCCTAGTGCGCTTTGCAGCGACTTCCAAAAGTGCGAAGTGAAACGAGAATCTCGATCAGAAATGATTGAGACAGGCACTCCGTGTCTAGACACTACTTCCTTCATGTAGACGCGAGTCAGTCTTTCCATTTTGTCCGATTCCTTAATCGCTAAGAAGTGTGCAGACTTAGTCAACCGGTCAACGATCACCCAGATGGTATCGCATCCCGTCGGTGTCTTAGGTAAACCCGTGATAAAATCCATTGAGATGTGTTCCCATTTCCACATTGGGAGTTCCGGTTGTTGCAGTAGACCAGATGGTTTCTGGTATTCTATTTTGACTCTGGCACAAGTCAAGCATTTGCTCACGTAGGTGGCAATGTCGGCTTTCATGTTCGGCCACCAGTAAAGTGCCTTTAAATCATGATACATTTTATCTGAGCCAGGGTGGATAGAATATCGGGACTTGTGGGCTTCGTCCATCACCAGAGTTCTTAACTCTCCGTACCGTGGAACCCAAATCCGGTTCTCAAAATATCGGACCACGTCCGATCTGGTTTCAAGTTGATTGTTCATGCCCCGCATGAGTTCCGATGGAAGATTATCATCTTTCAAAGCTTCGAGTTGGGCATCGCGAATCTGGTCAGGTAAGTTTGCATGAATCGTGAGTTGCAATGCTCGCACTCGTCTGGGTTTATCTGTTTCTTTTCTGCTGAGAGCGTCGGCCACTACATTGGCCTTGCCAGGGTGATACTTGATGGCACAATCGTAATCTTTAAGCAGCTCGACCCAACGACGCTGTCGCATGTTCAGCTCCTTCTGATCGTAGATATGGTGGAGACTCTTGTGGTCGGTGTAAATGGTAAACTTGGTACCATACAAGTAATACCTCCATATCTTAAGGGCAAACACCACAGCTCCGAGTTCCAAATCATGGGTCGTGTAGTTTTTCTCGTGAACCCGTAGTTGTCGAGAGGCATAAGCTATAACCTTCTCGAGTTGCATCAGCACACAACCGAGACCTTGTATTGATGCGTCACAGTGTACCTCGAAATTTTCCGTTCCCTCGGGGAGGGCTAGAATAGGGGCGCTACAGAGTTTGGTTTTTAACAGTTGAAAAGCGGATTCTTGCGCGTCACCCCAATTGTACTTAGTGCCTTTGTGAGTCAAAACGGTGAGGGGTTGAGCAATCTTTGAAAATCCCTCGATGAAACGCCGGTAGTAGCCGGCCAGTCCTAGGAATTGCCGCACCTCAGTCGGAGTCTTAGGTGCTTCCCAGTTTTTTTTGATGGCCTCTACCTTACCGGGATCGACATGGATACCATTCTCGTTGATTACATGTCCTAAAAAGTGAACCTCGCGAAGCCAAAACTCACATTTCGAGAGTTTAGCATACAGTTGTTCCTTATTTAATAATTCCAGAATTACCCTTAAGTGTTCTTCATGGTCAGCTTCGTTCTTGGAGTAGACGAGAATATCATCAATGAAAATAATCACAAACTTGTCGAGGTACGCCTTGCATACTCGATTCATGAGATCCATAAATACGGCTGGTGCGTTGGTTAATCCAAAAGGCATAACCGAAAACTCGTAGTGACCATACCGTGTTCTGAAAGCCGTCTTTGAGATATCTTCTTCGCGCACTCTTAGTTGGTGGTAACCGGATCGCAGATCGATCTTCGAGTAATAACTTGATCCTTGAAGCTGGTCAAACAGATCATCAATTCGGGGTAAAGGATAACGGTTCTTGACCGTCACCTTGTTCAACTCCCGGTAGTCGATACACATGCGGAAAGTCCCGTCCTTCTTTCGGACAAACAAGACAGGGGCTCCCCATGGCGATGAGCTAGGTCGGATAAAACCCATATCCAACAAATCTTGCAATTGAGTGGAAAACTCCTGAAGCTCCGCCGGGCGAGCCGATACGGGGCTCGTGCTATGGGTGCTGCACCGGGTGTCAACTCGATTTGGAATTCGACTTGTCGTATAGGAGGGAGTCCAGGCAAATCATCCGGGAAAACTTTCGAAAAATCTCGCACAACTGGTATATCTTCAATTCGCTTCTCCTCCGCGGGTTTCTCAACAATCTGCGCCAAAACTGCCGGATGACCCTTTCGTAGGTACTTCTGCGCCTTCATGAGGGTAATGACGCTGGTGGTCATGCCGCTTTTCTCACCTCGGACCGAAATGATCTCGCCGGAAGGGGTAGTAATGTGAACTATCTTGTCGTGACATATAATCTCCGCTCGGTTCTCGGACAAACAGTCCATGCCGACCACGACATCGAAACTACTAAGCGTAAAAGGAATAAGGTCGATATCAAAGACATGACCTGACAGTTTTAACTTACATCCCGCAAGTGCATGAGTCGTTACTATTGTCTTACCGTCAGCTAATTCAAAAGGAAACTTAGCATCTAACGGAGTTGGAGTTAAGTCTAAGAGTTGGCTAAAGGCTTTCGATACAAAACTCCTATCAGCTCCAGTGTCAAACAATACAGAAGCAAAACAATCGTTCACAGGGAACTTACCAGTCACCACGTGCAGATCATTGCGGGCTTGACCCGACCCAATTACAAAAGCTCTTCCTTTGCCATTGCTTCCACCACTACTGCCACTTCCATTACCTCCATTGTTGTCGTTCTGTTTCAGCTTGGGACAATCTTTCCTGAAATGACCTTCCTGCCCACATTCGAAGCATCCCTTCATCGTCATAGGTGGCTTAGGAGCACCCTTTGCCGCAAGGTCTCCTCTACATTCTTTCGCCTGGTGACCCATCTTTCCGCATCTCTGACACTTGACACGGTCACACGGGCCAGTATGATGATAGTTGCACCTATTGCACTTCGGATATTTCCCAGCATATCCGCTCGAACCCTGCCCGCTACCGTTGTTATTGTTGTTGTGATTCTGATTGTTAAAGCTCCGAGTGAATTCGGGCTTACGGTAGTGTTGCTGCGGTGGGAGGTTCGAGGATGAGGATCTGGTGTTGTCAAACTTTCTCTTTCCGCTGCTCGGGTTGCTGTTGCTGTTGTTGTCATTACTCGGGTTGTCACGGGCTTTAGCGGTTAAACCCCTAGGTGGTAACGCACCTTGGGTCACAGCTTGATCCGTCAGTTTGTGAGCTAAACGGATCGCTTGTTGAATCGTGGCTGGTCTGGAAGACGTCACCATGCCCTGAATCTGCCGTGCTAACCCATCAATATACATTTCAATCCTCTTACTCGGCGGATCTACCATCCGCGGACACATCACCGCTAACTCGTGAGAACGGGTAGTGTAGACTTCGATTTCTGAGCCCACCATCTTCAACGACCAAAATTCTGACTCTAACTTCGAAATCTCCTCTCTCGGACAGTACTCCTCTCGCATCATGTTCTTGAACTCCTCCCAGTTCATAGCGTTAGCCAGTTCCAATCCAAGGATCTGCACATTCGAATTCCACCAAGTGAGGGCAGAATCCTCAAGTGTTCCAGCAGCGAATTTGACCCTACTGGCAGGGGGACATTTACACATCTCAAATGCCGACTCGGCCTTCTCAGCCCAACGCAGGAAGCTTATAGCTCCTTCGGTGCCCTTAAACGTACTGGGCTTGCAGTCAAGGTAGTTCTTGAAAGTACACGATCCAGTTGGACCTCCAGCTTGATTCTGAACATGTGCGGCTAGAGCGGCCGTCGCATGGTCGTTCAGCAGGGTTTGGAGTTCAGCTGCAGTCAAGTTGATGTTACCACGTCCGTGTCCAGCGTTTCTTCAAGCCATTTCCTAGAATCACAGTATAAAATGTTAAACATGAGTTTTTCTTTCATATACAACACACCATACATGTAATAAAAAGATAGGTAAGAAAGAAATAAGAAACAACATTACATCACAACCATATATTAATCTAATTAATAATTCATGATTAAAACCATTGTATTCGCTACAAAGTATTTCCAATCAATCTTTAAAATCATAGAAAATAATAGTTCGGATGGAGACAACCCCTCCATCTAGGTGTCATCATCACTAGATGTCATCATCTGAGGACACCTCTGAGTGTGCCTCCTCCTCAGCCGGTTCTTCCTCCGGTTCTTCTTCGGGTTCTTCCTCGGGATCTTCCTCAGGCTCCTCTTCGGGATCTTCTTCGGGTTCCTCTTCAGGCTCTGCCTCGGGCTCGGCCTCAGGCTCTGCTTCAGGTTCGGCTGCGTTCTGAGCAAGTTGCATTTGTAAGACATCGCAACGCTCTAAAGCTATCTCGGTTCGGGTCCTTGCTACTTGGAGTTGCTCTTGCAAGTCTATCATCTCGGCTTGCATCTTTCTCATAATTTTCATCTGTTGATCACTAGCCTCTTGCATTTCCTTCATTGCCGCTGCCATGCGGGCAATCTCCTCCTTAGTCTCGGTTCCGTCTTTTAACAGTCCGGAAACGTTAGCCCTCGTATAGCGCATGTAACCCACTTCACGCTCCAAGCAAGAAACGACAGCTGCGAGAACTCGCTCTACAGGTTCGGTTATGGGTGGTAGGGTGTTGGGATAAGCAGGGTGGTTCGGGTGAGGTAACGGGGGAACTTGCTCGCGATAGACCATACGTCTGATCATGTTAGGGTACCAATCCCAGCTAACTTCGTTTTCGTACATGCCTCCGGATAAGCAGTACCTCTTCGGTGCGGGTGCTTCGAGTTCCGGGACTACTCGGGGTGGCGATACGGTAGGTAACTGCGGTTCCTTCCCGTGAGCATGAGTCATCGGATCAGATGATGATGAGGGTGGCGTCGACATTCCTACAGGTAAGCCGTGTATGCGCGCGCGTATGAGTGAAAGAGGTAAAGAGATAAGATAACAAAGACTACACAAATCTATGCAGTGCGTATCATTATAACTAATGGGTCGTCGCGGTTATAGTCTAGTATGCATGCAGCTTCTAGTTCGCTATAACCAATGGCTCTGATACCAATCTGTCACACCCTCAAAATCCACTAACGGAGTTTTACCGTCAGAGGGTGTGAACTAACAGGATCGGAATCATTAGTTATAATCAAACCATAAAACAAAGTTTCAAAACCATGAAAACGTTTACGAGTAATTAAATGCGGAAACGTAAAACAATAGGAAACAATGTTACGTCACGCAGGACGGCTTAAAAACCCAATGATCATAGTTTAAAATAAGTTTGCATAATTAAAAATGTTTCAAGCAATGCATGTTCCTAAACCGCGCGCCCGCCTCGGCTACCTGAGAATAACATACTAAAAATGTCAACACAAGGTTGGTGAGTTCACAAGTTTAAATAAAAATAAAGCGTTTAGCGTTCAGCGTTTTGAGTTAAGCGTTTTGCGTTACAGCGTTTTGCGTTACAGCGTTTTGCGTTACCAGATAATGTTATGTCAATTATATATCTATAGGTAGCTAGCCTATAAAACAAGTATCACTAAGTGTTCGACACCGAAGCTGACTGTTTATCATTTGCCTTGCCACCAGGTCATCCAGACCATGGTATGTGTTTAGCCAAGATTACACCCACTCGACCTGCAGTCGAGTTTAGCGTTGGGTGGGGTTTGTCAAACCCAGTAGTACTACTCAACAGTGACTCGCTATTATCCAAATATTAACCGGTTCGATGTTATGAAGGACTTTAGTTTACGCGTTTGCCACTTAGTCTTTACAAGTGATATATAATCTATATTAACACAATCTTAAATGCGTTTCGGAGTATGTTATCTCCCCCAAGTGAAAAGCGTTTAAAAAGTTTAAAAGGGGAAAGTGAAACTCACTGTTTGCGAAGAAATTCCCAAATTAAATCACCAAGATGCGCGTCACAGAAAAACTCTCTCTAGCGTTCTAAAACAACAATGAGATTTTTCTCAGTGTCGGAATATTATCGAGTCTCTAGACCCGGCACATAGTAACTATGCACATAACATGTTCCGTGTTTCGTTTGTGAATCGTGTGTGACTTTAACAAGTGTATTTGTGATACAATACATGTGTAAGCAATTATTTACGTGTCATGTATTCATAAAAATCATCACTAGCAATTACTCCCCGTAAGGGCAATTTGGTCAACACATAACAATTAACTAGCCATTATTCCCCATGAGGGCAATTTGGTCAAATCATGACAATCAATTAGTAATTATTCCCCGCAAGAGCAATTTGGTCAAAACATAACAATTATATAGCAAGTATCATGTTTCATGCATTTTCACAAAACTCAGCAGCTAGTTTCACCGAGACAGAAATTCTACTTGAAAGATTGTACTATCTCACCGATCACAGCATCACAATTAATTTACCAAAAATCATCACAAAAGCACATATGTCTTAGGTTTCCAGAACATATTTTATTATATTTTTATTCCACATAGGTTTCTCACAATCATCAAATCATTACAGCAAACTCATAACAGTCAAATTCATGCGCAACAGAATGTTATTTGCAATTCCCGTTAAACGAAAAATCCAATAAATGCAAGACCACTTGGGTTAGGCTCCTAACTCAATAAGTCAACTTCCAGAAGGGGAACCAACCCAATTGGTCTCGTAGTTCATGAGATATAACATATACAAAACAACCTAACAGCATGTCTAACAGCTCAGCTTTGCACAACGTTCTTGTAAAATCATAAAAGTTAACTTTTCCAAGTCCAAAAATTACAAGTTTATATTCTTTAGAAACTAGACTCAACCTAGTTTACTGTAGTATCAATAATCTCAACCAATTTTCACATTTAAACTTCGTTACAGTCAAATAAACATCAATAACACAATCTGTCCAGAAACTGTTTGCATCCAAACTCAACATATTAACTATGGACCATCATGCATTCATATAACACTCTAGACTTCATAAACACTATCCATGCACATCAATTACACATTACATACATGATTAGGGTTTTTGTTTGAACTCTAATCAAAGACACAAGCAATTAACATGTAACAACATCCAATCTAGTTATCAAAACATCATCCAATTAACAACAATCATATTAACTACCTATACTCATGAAATTGGCCCCTAGGGTTTACAATTAACCCATTAAACATCAAAATCAAGTATAAAGGATGCATAGGATAGTCGATTATACCTTCCTAGCACCTTAATCTTCGATCAAAAGTTGAAATTGATGGTTGTATGTGTGTGTATAGATGACGGCAGCCAAGGGAGGGGGGGGGGGGAAGGTTTCCGATCGGGATTTTGGGGGAGAAAGAAAATAAGTTAGGGTTTATTATAACATAGTATTTATAATAATCTATGTTACACTTTGGCCCCTCCACTTCTAAGTATTACTTAACTAGCTTAAACTAACTTGTTTACATCTTGAGTTAACGTTTATAACCATGTCATCACGTAATACATAAGTCTAACACATAATTATCACATAATTTCTGTTTTGACGTTTTTCGTTTATTCATCAATCGTTTGCGTCAACTCATTTGCGTTTCGGTGCAAATCCCGAAAGACTACACATGTAGTAAGTGTTAAGCGTCATTTAAACCCTAGTTTAAATGTAATGAGGTGTGCGTTATAGATTCAATGATCTTAAGTTTGAATTGACGGAGTTGAGTTAACGGAGTTAACGGAGTTAACCTGAAATTGACGATTGTCACAGTGTGGATCCGAAACCCTTGCATAGACAAGCCTCATTGAGCCTCTCAGGAATTGGATTGATCTCCATCCTTTCCCTGTATTGGGCTACATGCTCTTCAGGATCAGTGGTCCCATCATACACTTTCATGTTGGGGGTTTGAAAGCATTTCGGGATCTCCTTGTCACAGATTGGTGGAGAAAATCTGGACAATTTGTGGCTTCCTTCCGGTATCTCAGGAACTAGACGGATTACCCCAGGTACGCTGGATATCATATCCTTGAGTTTCTGCAGTTCCTTAGCCATAGCTTGGTTGATACCTGCATCCTGCATGGAACCACAACTAGCATTTAAGGATATAGGATCATGCATGTTACCTCCCTGTTGTGTGAAGGTTGACGTTCTAGAAGAGTAGCTGAGGTAAGAAGTGTCTGTTACATAAATTGGTCCTCCAGAAGCGATAGTCTGCATGGGGATAATATATCCTTCATGGACCTCGGAAGACCTCTGATGCTGAATTCTGGAGGATCCTTGATTCTGGAGGAAGGATCCTTGATTCTGGATGAAAGATCTTAGAGGTTGGGAGTTGAAGGATCCTTGATGATATAATCCAAAGGATCCTGGTTGAAGGATCGATGATCCTTGATGAAAAATTGAGGATCCTTGAGCTTGCTGACCCATGAACCCCTGATGAAGGATAGATGATCCTTGCTGAAAAACAAAGGACCCCTGAGTTTGCTGACTCACAGATCCCGGTTCGAGAATAGATGATTCTTTCATATGTTGAGCCAAGGATCCTGGAGTGGTAAAATCCAGCATCCTAGGCATTAGAGGAGTCTGATCCTCTGCCGGCCTCTTAGTCCTCTTGTGGTCTTCTATCTCCCGAAGGATCCTCTGGTTAGTCTTGTTCTATTGCTCCATGTATGCTTTAACCTGTGAAAACATAGCAGAAACATCCTGGTTAGTATTAACCACTGAAGTGGCAGCAGTAGTTTTTGAGCTCTGGAAGAATGGTAGTTGTGTCTTGCTTCTAGCAGTAGTAGCCCTTGGTGCTCCCGTCAATAGAGGAGGCATCGGTGGCAAAGTTCTTGATGAGTGAGAAACGACGAGGGCATGGTTGATGAAGTAGAAGATTGTTGAGACTATTGATGGTGATACGGGTATGGAAGGTTGAATATTAATAAGGTATTTTATGGATTATAGCACCAACTGCCCCACGGTGGGCGCCAAATTGTTTTGGTCAAAAATCACTTGAGGATAATGCAACCAAATTTGTAATTGTGAGGTTTAGTGCTTTGATGATAATAATGAATATGTAAACGAAATAATGATGAGCACAAGGATTTGTTATGAGGAAAAGCCCTTGATCTTGTTCGGATCGCCGGCACAAAAACCTCGGGTGACGACAATTGTCTATCACCTATATTAATCAAAAAAGGTGTTACAATGATTTGGAGATTACGATCAGAAGTACAAACGATTGCTAATGTGTGTTGCTAGAGATAATTGTAAGCTCTGCTAAAGTGTGTGTGAATACAAGTGTCATTCCTAGCTGATCAATAATCTCAATATATATAAAATAAAAGCTAAAAAAATCCCTTATAAATACGCCACTCTTCCACTAACTCCTCAAAAGTCTCTTGACCACGTGCTAGGAGTCTCCAGTAGCGAATTATTAGGTGGACTCGGTCATAGATGCGTTAAACCTATCAAACACAACACCACTTAAACACGATTACAAGTAAAAAGATAATACCGAGGATCCTTGATACTTCATAACCTGGAACAATTCTCAAGAATAATTGATCCATAAGTTACTTAATGATAGGGGATCATCAACATAAATTCTATGCCCTAACAGTGTTAATGAGTAAATCCAACGTTAAAGTAGGGCACCGGGACCGGGGCCTTGCATGTTTGGTCCTGTCATCTACTTGTAGACATACATGATAGCCATTCACCTAAAGACTGAAAGCAACTGGGGCGATTGTGGTGTGGTTTTGTTTTAATTCTTTCGCTTAAAATTATGCCGGTTACTCGAATTTTGAGGGACATGTATTTGTTTGGTCCCTTTATCTACCTATAGACATACGGGATAGCCATTTACCTAAAAACTAAAAGTGATTGGGGCGACTGAGTTTTAAATTGTCTTCTGCAATTCAATGGGAAGTGATATGTTCATTCAGTTAAGAGATTTTTTAAGCTTTAAATGTTTTCAGATGAAAAGTGATCCAACCTTTGGAAAATGATAGGAAAATTGATTTTGTGTGCATAATGTGTGAAGTTACTAGGCTTAAAAGACTTTAGAACAGTCATTGATTTGCTTGGTAGCTTTCCATGATGCGTAAATGTTGAAGTGGTATAAACTAAATATGCTAAACTTACTATGGAGAGTCATTTTGAAGAAATGTGCATGTCTCCATATACATCTCTCCGAATGATAGGCTGAAAAGTTATTACCCAGTCATAAACGAGCCCGTTAGTGTCTTGATCTCCAAAAATATTATGTCTTTGTTTTGATAAAAAAATAAAAAATTAAAAAATAAAAACTAGTAGTATATATAATATTGAGTTGCGAAATTTCGTTTGTTTTTTAAAGCTTAGAGGGTCAAACTAGAACTACGAGGGTGTGACATTCAAATAAGTCCTAAACACTCTGAATGTAAGGCATGTAAGTTCGGATGGCTTGTAAGTCCAACGTCCAACCTTAAAGCTTATGTCTTTGCTCGTATAAAGAAAATCTTTTGATCAAGCACTAGGGGGTTGGAGTCAAATTGGGGTGATCTGGGGAAAGACAAATACGTTTGAGAAGAGATAGGAGGCATCACAGGTCCATGAGTGATGTCCATATAAGATTAACGCCAAATTGAACTTAACTCGTATCACTGACGCAATGAAAATTATGCTAAGTTTATTATATCTACTATCAACCTGTCTCTTTATGTCATAATAACGTTGAACATGAATCTCTGTGAAAGCATTTTAATCAATATGATTCCATGTTCGGATCTTTTCTTTGGAGGTTGCCTTTTAATTGAAACTGAAATTTGATCCCAAAAGTTTGTTAAAATTAAAAGAAGACCGGGAGATTAAATTTTGTTTTATTTGTTGGCTTTAGTCTTTATTCTATTTTTACCTCTTAATTACTCTTGTCAAAACAGATGCTATAAGGAATCTTTTTTAAAACCATGGATCAAATCATCGTTGGATATAAAACTATTTCCAGCCCATGTGATCCATAAACAATGGGTTTGAATTTGCTAACCTGGGCCTGGTTTTCAATTGGTTCTCGGCCCATCAGGGTTTTTGGCCTAACTTAAATGTTTTGATATATAAGATACTTTTGTCTGCATTATTGGTGTTATAACTTTCAAATCTCAAATCCTCACACTCTCTTCAGGCCGAAAACACTTGGTGTTCCTATTCTTTAAGCCATTCAATTCTCACCGTTCAAGATAATCTTGTGATCATTATTAATCAACAGGTAATTGAATGAACAAGGGAGCCTTTTCGGTCTATCGAGAATGGTGTATGGATGGAATTGACGATTTTTGTCACTCATTTTATGAGTATTGTTTAGGATAGAGATTATAATGTTTGTGAGTTGTATGCTTGACGTGTCGTGAGTATTTGGAGTTGCAGGTTTCTATATCAATAGTGGTCTTGTTGTTTTGGAGAAGACGACCCGGATTTCGAGGAGAAACCCAAAGGGTGTTCTCGTGACATTTGACCGAAAACATGTGGTCAAAAAACGGACTCCTGTGTTTACTTGAAATTCCCAAGGTTCTCGGTTCACTTGTTGACCGAGAACTCATTTTGAGTGACCGAGAACTTCTGTTCTTGGTGGATCTGGACAGAGAACTCAAGTTTTGGACCGAAATCCCATTATTTAAACAGAAAACTCAATTATGGACCGAAAAATCATTACTTGGACAGAAAACTCAGTGTTTGGACAGAAAACTCAACATTGGACCGAAA
Organism: Bidens hawaiensis; assembly: GCF_021521415.1. Classification (NCBI taxonomy): domain Eukaryota; kingdom Viridiplantae; phylum Streptophyta; class Magnoliopsida; order Asterales; family Asteraceae; genus Bidens; species Bidens hawaiensis. The sequence goes on from NW_027491351.1 coordinate 491,664, forward strand.
ACTATTATTAAATTGACATTAAGTTATTAATTACCAATATTATCTGAATTTACATTCTTGGTCCCCTCACTCTTGAAAATTAAATATTTATCCCCATAATATTGAGTAATTGTTAAGTCAGTTGAATGGTTTATTAACTTGACTCGTTTGTTGTAGTAATGGCTGATCAAACACATTTGAAGTTTGTAGATACTCGCAATATAGCCGGATGCTTATATGATCCACCCATGGTGCACAAAGAATTCAAATCCTTGATAGTGGGGCTCAACACATGCAGGATTTCTCACGCTATACGAGAAACTCCTGTTATTCGCAAGAAGATGGTGACGGAGTTCTGGAATAACGCCTCCATAAATCAACGGTGTGCCGGGTGAGTCGTTACAATTGAATCCAAGATTCAAAAGAAGTTGGTCGTCATTTCGGAGGCCATCATTCGTGAAGTGTTATTATTTGGTGATCAACCAGACTATCCAACTGAATATCCAACTGATGCCGTTGCTGAAGTTGCACTAAGAATGGGATATGAAGGATCTTACCCTCTTGCTATCAAGAAGCTTTTTCATCCATACTGGAGGTTCTTGATTCACACGTTCTTTACGCGTGTCTCAGGACGCAAAGGGGGTTTAGACGAGAGTAGCCACATTCAGATGTCGGCTGTGGTTTCTCTGATCATGGACTGGAACTATAACTACTCTATGTTAGTGTTCGATGAGATGATGAGCAATCTCAAGGGGAAGAAGAAAGAGATGTTTTTAATATACCAAGGTTTCTGCAGATGATCTTTGACTCACGCTATCCTGATCTTGTCAAGTCCGTAGAAACGCTCGATCTGAAAGCCATGGGTCCCAATACCTTTGGGTTAATGAAGTAGTCAAGGAAGGGATCGAAGGTTGTGTACAAAGGTCTTCACGAACTGGTTAAGTTCGGAAGGTTTGCTGAGACAGAGGCTGTCCCTGCCAGTTCCACAATTGCTAATGAGCATGCGATACCTGCTCGGAGGTTCACTGCTTCATTTGAAATCATCTCAGAAGATGATGAGCCAGAAAGTTCTCCAGTACAACACATGGAGATAGAGCACCAACAACAAGAAACTGTACCTACTGCTGATCAACTAGAAGATTTTGAGAAATTTAAAGATCAGATTCATTCGAATGCATTGAAACCTCCTCAATCAGTCACTGCGACACATGATGAAGAGATTTCTGAAGAACCAGCAACCGATCTTATTCCATGAAAGTGAAGAAAGAATGATCCAAGACCCGGTGTGCTGGTTACTGAAACTACACCGACAAGCCAACAACCAGAACATGAGTAGGAAACTGCTGAGACTCATGTTGATACAAGTCTATCCACTGCTGAACCTCATACTCAAGAATCGATTTTTGATGATATTGCACATGAGTTGGAGTTTGAGACTGATATTCCATTCGCTGACGAGCCATCGGGATCATCTGACCTGATTGGTCAGTCAAGCTCAAGCGATGCTGAAAAGATTTCTCACATTCTTGCTATTCAAGATAAATTTATGCAAGATAAAGACAAGGGGATCACACTTGATGCTGAACATGTTGATGTACAGGCCTTACAACAACGAGTCTTTGAACTCGAACAAGACTCAGTTGTGAGAGATGTATGCATCCAAGAGCTTGAAGCTAGCAACAAGGATAAAGATTTGAAGATCAAAGAGCTTCAAGCTAACATGGGTGGCCTCATCTCTATGTACCTGGACCTCCAACAGAAACTTGTTCAGAAGTTTGGAGATGAATTCAAAAGCGATGAAGATGTTGCTGCAAAGACACCTGCTGATGATCAAGGTGGCAGTTCAAGTGCACATCCGACTTCAAATATCGATGCATCTGAAGCACTGGAACAATAACTTTCTACACCATCAAGAACAGCCGAACAATCTGAAAGACTTCAAAAGAAGATTCTCATCATGAAAAATTCGAATAAAAAAGTGGAATCTTCTGATCATCCAGATAAGTTTATCGTTAAGTTCAAGAAAGTATTCTCAGAAAAGTATGGCGATCGATATGGTGTTATGTCCTGGGGGTTTGATGTTGATAAGTCCATGTGGTGGGTGAAACGAAAGTCCAAGACTACTGAGTATTATAAGAAAATGAAGGATTTTGGATCCTGGACGAAGGTAGATCTTAGCGACCCCATTAATGCTCCATTTCACTATCCCAACAATGACAAGAGGGCTATCGATTTTTGGAATTTCTTGAGAAAACAAGTTGACAAAGGATTCCCAAACATGTCTACCGCTGAGTCATTCGTGAAGAAAGCAAAGAGAGTTCAAGATCCGACGACGGGAAAGACAATGGTCAATGTGGCGTGGCCTGAAACTAATAAAGAAACTCACATTCCCTTGTCTACTTCAATTCCAGAGGGGTCGCTTGAAGAGATGAAGTTCTGGACGTACGACAGTGAGACAGCTACAGTTGTTATTCGTCTACGAAAGGGACAATTTTGATTTGCTAATCCATGTGATTTGCTAAAAATCCATGAAAGAGATATCAAGTCTCTTAGCAATTTTCAGATTGTGGCTGTACCAATGTTCGAGCCTGCCTCTAAAGAGTATACAAGGATGGTAGGATCGATTATCAGAACGGGTTTATGGTTTGGTGTATATAAAGAAGCAGATGCGAATATTCTGGAGCATGATTGAAGATGAAGATGATACAAACCAAGGGGGAGATTGTTGTGCTTACATTTGTTTGGTTTGTACTTTGGTTTGGGCTTATTTGTATTTTATTTTGGCTTATATGTAAACCGAGATCCAAGTGATCTCGATGGACTTTTGACTTACATTGGGCTAGGGTGTAGTACCTATATATATATATATATATATATATATATATATATATATATATATATACACACACACACACATTGTATCTAGGTTTTGGGTTGGCCAGTCATAGTTTTCATTGAACGAGATCTTGTGTAACATTGCGCTTAAGCACCAGAAGTAATATACGTGTGTTTTGAAGCATTCTTCATGTGTTCTTTACGTGTTCAACTATTCTACCTTGAATCATCTCGTGTTAATTTCCGCATAACATTGAGATTGTTTGATATCACATTAAAAGATCCGTCTTAAGCATATCATGAATATATTCGATACCAAAATTTAGATTCCTCAATTCGTTTATAAACGAATAATTAATTTCATATCGAAATTTAATGTAGCATCTCTCGAACTGTCACTATTTAAGAAAACATGGTAACTGATTTTATTACAGTAAGTCTTTAATATATAGTTTAAACGGAGTTAACATACTTATGAGTCCACTGATAAATTGTCAACAACACTTATCTACAATTATGTTGTGATTAATCAACATGTTATATCATCATGACTTTGGTTGTTGTTATCAGTTTATTATGACTCCTCCATGAGATAAATTTATCTGTCGACATAAGAAGATATCCTGAAAATTACATTATGTAATCTATGAATATAACAAAGTTTAGGGTAATCATTCATTTGAGTTCTCACTTTTTCATTTTAAATTATAGTCTCCCGTTTCCTTTAAATATATTTTAATACTCTTTTAGATTCTTCACATTAACCTAGACATATCTAGTGTGTTGCAGTCTGAGTAATATCTGAACGAGTATAGACTTGAACTTACATGAGGCTTTCACTTTATGAAGCATAAGGAAAAATCTCAATGATCCTTTATCCTCTGAAAAAGAGGATTATTGCTTGTTACATGTAAATTGACCCATTTAAGGTAAAACTTATGGAACCAACTAAAGCCCATTCAGGTCTATCTCAGAATGTTATGATATCTATCACATAAGGGATATATTTGAGATATTTCATATCAAAGTATGTATTAACAATGCTTTGACTTATGTAACATATACTGACCAAAGAATGTCATCTATATAAGAACAAACATGTTTTTAGTTTCTCCCCCTCATCTTGAGGTAGGTATATTAATCCACTTGGTTCTTGATGAAAATAATTGTAATAATATTTCATCACATAACGATGTCTGCATTAACCCATACATGGATTTTATTGACTTACATATTAACTATTTTTTGAAATTCAGTTTAGAACTTTCAGGTTGTTTTTTAAACATGTAAATATGTAAGTCAGTTGTTAGGAAATTTGTTTTACTGTTCTTCTAACGTAGCTCTTTAACTATTATAAGCTACATGAAAAATGATGATCGTCAAAGAAAAATTTTGTAATTTAAGTTATAAGATTCTTTGATGATTTATTCCCTTTTGCATATAACCTTTAACAATCAATCGTGCTTCTTAGTGTCTTTAACGTTTGCATTAGGATTTAGTTTAGTTATGAGCACCTTAGGTGTTTCAACAAAATCTCCAAAGTTATTTTGACTTATGAAGTTATTTGCTAATAATAGCTTTGTTCCCTCAGAAGATTGATTGATGTTAATGGTTAAATTAGAATAGGTAGGATTAGTAATCATTCCAACATCCATTTCAACTTTAATTAGATAGGCTACATAATCATCAAGTTAGTAGATTTTAAACGTAGATGACCTCCTGAGTTAATTATTGGGTTTATTAGAAGTTTTAGTTTTGTAGATTAGCTCTTGGTTAGGTTGCTATCAATTTTCAGGATTATAAATATGTAACAGTTGGTGCAATATAGTGTACAAGAGGTGTAATCAGAGTTAAATTTGGAGTAAAATTTAATGACTCTCCCCCCGGCCTCTTGTACTTATATTAAGTCATTATATGGATTTTTACTGCTCCCACTGACCTTAGAAGCCTTTTGTAAATTTACATTCTTATGGTCAATATTTAAAGACCAATAGATTCTAATAGAGAAACAAGTTAATTATATAAGTTGTCGTTTCTCTTAGTGAGGGTTAGTTTAGTAAGAGATCTGAATATGCCCACGTTTAACTAATAATGAAACTTTTGTAATAGTAGTAGTAAATTCTAAAGAGATAACTTTTGATGGAATAGTATTGTGAACCAGTAGCGTCTTGTATAAGAGGTGTAATTGAGAGAATATCAAGTTTTCACTCCTCACCTCTTGCAAATCTTGCAGATTATGATTAAGATACTTAATGCTCACGGTGATCTTAGATACCTCTAAGAAAACTACAAGAGAAGTTTCAATGATATACGTGATGTGGGAACCTGTCATACATACGTTAGACTTGATTTGATTTCCTTTACGTTCAGATGTCATAAGAGATATAAGATCATAAATAGAAGAAATCATATTAAGTATATATATGAATGGATTTCTAAAAGATCGTGGACCATGGAAGTATTAGATACAATTAATTAAATAGCCTTTTAAATGATAAAAGAATTATGTCTGAATATTCCGTTTGAATAAGTTTCACGAATCTAAGTGAAATATAACTTCTGGTGGACCCATACTTATTTCTTAATCCAAGTATTGTTTAGGGAATCTAACACGTGATTTAAAATCACTAAGAATGAGATTTATGGCAAATCACCCTCATCAATCATGTCGTGATTTCTCATGAAATTTGGTTCTAATGGATGAATTTTATAGGTCTCATTTGTCTTTTGTTTAATTTTTGTTTGTATGATAACAAATGTTGTGAAAATATATAGTATCATTTAGTTCTATTTCATAAATGTTTCAATCCAGATATTGATAACAAATAAAATGAGAGTTTAAGGTAAGAGTGACTTTATGTTGGTTATGCAAACTTCATAATTGTCATAATGTAGCTAAAAGTTTTATACTAAATTTTGATTAATCTCCAGAATATATAAGGTGTCATGGTTCTAATAACCTTAACATGTAAATTTGTCATTGACACTCGTGTTAGTTATTTGTTAATTTCGGGTAAACATATAGAACTAGACTGAACCAATCATGTGTTAATGGGAATATTAGGATTAGCAGACTTAAATATCATTTATACAACTATCAGTTTAGCAGTTGTTTTTTGGAATTGCGGATAGTCTTGTAATGCCTATGCCTAATCTAATGACATATTTTTGCAATGAGACTTCTCCTTAGGGAACTTAAAGTTGGAAGTAATACTTGTATTTTGTCTATGAACCTTAGAATCATCTTTTTTTTTAGGTTTTAGTGGCTTATTTTGAATAACATCTTATTTCCAGTACCAAGAATTTCTTTTCTTGTACATATGTTGCTGATCAACACACTCATTTTCCTTTGGTACTTCTGAGTAGTTGATTCTTAAGGCACGAAATTGTATTATTGAAAATTTTAGTATGTAATATACTATAAAATTGTACTTATATTCATGTGTAAACCCATAATTTTATGGGTCATGGTATTGTACATTATGATGTATTCAGTGATACCATTTTACCTTATAGTTAGAATTTAGAAGGAATGCATGCATCTTATATTTTTATTAGTCTTAGGAAAAACTAAATCTAGAATAACTCTAGTGATAACAGTTATTTAAGTAAGTTATTGATTATCATTATCATAAGAGACATTATGATTGACTCATCGCATTTGTTATGTTCTAGTTTTCAACAGAATGATTGTTATTAGAAAGAACAATAGGATAGTCATATCATGTCTTGATGGATAATTAAAACTTAGAAGCGCTAAATGTTATTAAAAAATTTATGATGTAATACTTATATTATGTTTTAATATTATAGTGAATGATTTGGATGAGAAAGTTGTTTATAGAAGAAAATTATAATGAGTAATATTATGGAGTATTAAAATAATACAGATTAAAATTTATAATCATTAGATTAATGAAGGATTATTAATATGAGGATCATTATATTTTATTGATGATGCGACATGTCTATTATTAACATCAAACTAATAGACTTGGATGAGAAAGTTGTTTATAGAAGAAAATTATAAGTAATGTATGGAGTATTAAAATAATACAGATTAAAATTTATGATCATTAGATTAATGAATGATTATTAATATGATGATCATTATATTTTATTGAAGATGCGACATGTCTATTATTAACATCAAACTAATAGACTATAATTAAAAGTTCAACATAAAAAAAAATTAAATCACCTTTAGGCAGAATTAAAATTTATTTAAGTATGAACGCAAAACAATTATAACACATCACCTTTGGGAAGAAGTGAGACAATTATTTTAATTATGTATAAACTAGTTTTGCTAGATAAAAATGTAACACATTGCCTTTGGGAAGAAGTGAAACATTTGTATCATGTTATGCGAAAAATAACAAAAGCTTTCAGTTAGACTTGAATGATATGGTTAATGTAACACATCACCTATGGGAAGAAGTGATACATCAAATTTCACTCGAATTAAGCTTTTTATGTTTTGTATAATTTTATAAGATTTAATTATTTACAAAACATTAAATTAGGAACAGTTTATGGGGAAATTAGAGTTCTCAGGAAATTAGTTATCCAGACTTTTGAGTTCTTGGGAATTATGAGTTCTCGGGAATTTTAGTGAGCTCGGCTTTTAGTGGAGATTCAGGATTATGAGAATTTTTGGGATTTATAAGGTTTTTGGGATTTTGGTAAACCAAAACCATTTTAGAAAAAAAATCGAATTTTTTTTTTAAATCCTTAACCCATAAACTTTTTTTAATCCATAAATTATTTTATCCCATAAATTATTTTTAAATCTCATAAACTAATTTATGATAATGATGGAATTCAAATTCGTGGATTATCTTGTTTCCTAATTTAAATGATTTAATTATTGTTATCTAAGATTTTGAAATCTTTTATTGATAAACTATATCATGTTTCAAAGTTTTAATAGATAAAAGTCAACCAAATATGGAAACAACATATTTTATTCCTATGATTCATCACAAATAAGGACGATTCATTGAGTTTTATGATGAACATGAAGAACATATTCGAAGAATATTTAGTCGGTTTTCTTTTGAATCGAAATCTTAAACATATTTTAACATATTTCGAATATATTAGAATTTTAAATATGTGTTTTAGCAATTATAATCAGTTTTCTTAACAAAACATGAAAATAGGAAATCAAAAAAATTAGAGTTTTAATCAAAATTCATGTTTTTCGATTTTAATTCCAGATTTAGAGAAAACATGAAGAACTGATTAATCAACGTTACACTTATGCCACATGTTGATCAGTTCTTCATGTATGTAATAAAAAAACATGAATAATAATAAACCTATCAACCTGTTACAGCATGGAGAATAGTAACCATAACAGAGTATGATGTAGACATGTTTGTCATCTTGATCGAGTTTCCCTTTAGGATGTATAGTTAAGGATGGTGTTAGGGTTCTTGAGAGGAGCCAGGTTTTAAGAGAGAGGAGACACACAAAATTGTTATGTGTGTGATTATGTTATGATGTTAATATTTATCTCTCTTTTTATACACCTAAGGGGAAAACCTTTATTTGTTAACTAAAGGTGGTAATATGGCCCATCAACAATTACCAAACTAATATATATAATAAAGTATAATTAATATTTTGATCTAATATAATATAAATGATAATAATGGTCATATTATATAATATATATTTATTCTTACAAGTATCTCAACTTGAATATTGAACAGCAAATGGTTGTTTAACGTATTCCATGAGAGTATTATAGTACTTTTGAAGAACCATGGACGATAGTTTAACCTACTTTAAATGCAAGCTAGATAACGAATACGAAAGTTCATTCGTAGACAAGTGGATGGGTACTCTTACTTGAAAGTGGTACCCTTTCTTGGGGTTCCACAAAGAAAACATGCATAACTGTTCCATATTGGAATATAAGTTTGTGGCATTAGCAACAACCTGTAAGGAGGTTGAGTTGTTAAGTAAGTTGTTGATAATCTAAACAAAAAAGTTAGGAAAGACTTACTAGAAAAGTCGTTTTTTGGGATGGATTTAAAGTTCATGGAAATCTCCTATGTTAAGTTACCCAATATCATTTAACACAACATTAGATACCAAATACAACATGGAAAGCTTACATCTGTGGTAAGGAACTCATGTGATATATTATCACAACGTATGTGATCAATCCCTATAGTGAGGAATTATGAAGTTTAACTTGTTGACAGTTCTTTAGAAAATTAGAAAGCATGTGTAAGACAGAAGGACTACCTAAACGAGTATGAGTTTAGCCGCTTCAGGTAGCTTAGAATTTATTTTGTATATACTCATTTCATTAGAAGATAAGGACACAAGCTGGCTTTTAAATGACACTATCAAGTAAGAACGCACGAATATTTGAAACTATATGTAAAATATGCTAGATGAAATGAATATAAAAGGGTTCATTCATAAAAGACACCCTTGTATTATATCATTTGGATGTGTAATATATACACTAAGAGGAAAGTTCAATCTTCAAGATATTTCCACTATGCATGGGCTTGTATTTTTGTTATGACAATTTGGAGTAAATGAGTCATCAAGCCACATTACTTAATTGTGATTTACTTAATTAAGATCAAAGTTAAACTATTATGTACATCAATACAAGTTATGTTGTGTGTAGTGCGCCCTTGTTTGAGACTATTATACTTTTAGAAACCAACGAACCTAGGGTGCAGGGGGCAGTGCCCCATTGGGCCTTGGTGGGGGATTTTTGTTACCCACTAAAAGAGTAACACCCATGGTGGAAGCTGAGGTGACAAGTACAATCAATGATAACTATTTATCTGTAGTAAACTATCGATCGTAAGTAGTAATTGATGTTAGTCGCAATTTGTGCCATCAATGAGTACGATCAATGGTGACTAACCATCAATGGTAATGGAACATCAGTGGTAACATGGTCATGGATAGCAACTATGTTAGTGTGTTACTGTTAACAAAGTTTCTACTCATCGTTTGTCCACTATTTTAACAGCCTGAGTCTCGCACGTTACAATCGCAAAGAAAGGTCTTTGATCTGAATTCCAGTACACAATATTTTCATAAGATATTTTCATATTCATTATTGATTTCTCTGTGAATTATCTTATCAAACTTTCAAGAGTATCGCCACATTGAAATTTAAAGAGTTTCGTCATATTATTTAACTATGGATATTTATGTAATGTATACATGCCCTATGAATTCTTAAACATATATTTAATTTATTATTAGCTATATCATTGTGACTAATCTATTTAAATAAATCTATTCTTTTTCCAACATTCTTATATATTTATTTTTTAACACTAATCTACCTATTTATTAAAATATAAAAGTAAATGTAATACATAAAATCCTAAATTATCATCTGTGTAAATATGTTTAAAGTAGGTGGTTTTTGTATGCGCAGCCAAAAGCAGTTCAATGAACTAGCTTTTGTCTTGTAACCTTGATATAGACATCCTTAAAATATGAGATGCCTATTATATGGCATTATCATTTGTAGTTGCTGTATTTTACAAACTATTAATTTATATGATTCTAAAATATATCTAAAATATATATAAAAAACACATATTGAATCTTACGGGAGAGATTAGTTTTTAAAATTACACGTGTACATATAGCACGGGTATGATATTGGATTATACTCATCGAATCTAACTATCTATATAATTGCCTATCATGAAATCCTACGTGTCGCTCTCAGGTTGTCCCCTCTTCTCTAGAGCCGCCAGATTGCTTGATTTCTAAATGGAGGCTTCTCATGTATTTGACCCGAAATCGCGGGTGTGAGTCTTACCAAACCCATATAGTTTTTAAATGGGTTATAACATCTCATAATCAAACAATAATTTTCGCAGGTCATGGGGCTCACCAAACCCGGATAACCCTTAAACGGGTTATAACATCTCATTTATTTGTGAAATAACCCCTTAATCATCAAAGAATAATTTTCACGGGTTATGGGTCTTACCAAACCATAATAGCTCTCAAATGGGTTATAAGATCTTATTTATTGGTAAATACTTTTATCCTCAAACCCTAATTTAATTTATCTTCTTTACATGTTATCGATTGCTAGTATATCATCTCCATCACCAGTTAAGTTCTGATACTACCTGTCATCTTCAACTACATGTAAGGCCCCATTGCTGGTGCCTCACGTTGGACGTTGGATTTACTCATAAACAAAGTTCTAAACATCAGAGTTAATTAAAACTTTCGAGGAATATTAAAACTTTCGTTAAACATCACATAACATTTCATAACATGTCTTAATCAAACATTATTGTCTTTCAAATTAAACAACAATTCATAAAAACAACTTGAGTCATCCGATGCAAGCCTCTAATTATTCTGCCACGTGCCCCGCTCAAGCTAGCTGCCTCATTCTACTCACCTGCGTGCATACTAAAAGTCAGCTACACTGAGTGAGTTCTAGTTAATCATATAACATACTACACATTCACAATTACATACTTTCGTACATACTTCATACTTTCCTACATTCGTTAAAACATACTTACTTGCCTTCGTACCTTCTTTCTTTCATATTCATACATTACATTTTAAAGAGCATTATGCCCTATAACCTTCACATATATTATTAGGGTATGCAACCCTGTAACCTTCGCATATATTATTAAGGTATGCAACCTTGTAACCTTCACATATATTATCAGGGTAAGCAACCCTGTAACCTTCGCATATATTATTAGGGTATGCAACCCTGTAACCTTCCACACATCCTATAACCATCCATAACTTTCTATGCATACTTTCCTTATCAATACGTGCAATATCCTAATATCGTTTACGTTCTATCAAGCATTCATTCATAATATAAAGATACATACTTTCCTTAACAGTACGTGTAATATCCGAAGATCGTTCACGTACTATCAAGTATTCATTCATAATATAAACATAGCTATCACATTCATCATCAAGACATACACTTACCATTTAAGGTAAGTGTATTAACATTCACATTGAGTATACACACAACCCCGAAAACATAACATGGAAATGGGGCTAGAAACTAACCTGGATTCCGTTACGTTCTCCGTTAATTGTTATTCCTCTCTTTGACTGTGCTCGGCTAACTGTACATTAATTTCATGTATCAATACTTTCCCTAATTCTATACTTAGGTTTAAGCCAAAATGGCTAAGTCTGGTCTATTCTAATGGCTGTACAGGGTATTGCATTCACAAGCATGGTTTTGTATTCAATTAGGAATTACTTAGATTACAATTTTATTCTCATACAATAATGTATTTGAATACTTTGTATTCGAATACAATAAGTTCCTTTCTTTCTTTCCTTTCTGTATACAATTTGTATTCGAAACATATTGGATTCAAAGGACATGTATACACACCAACACACCATGCATTCGAATACAGTGGTGTATTCGAATGCATAGATGTATCCGTGTGTATATATATATATATATACTATTTTAAAAAGCATATAAGAAGGACAATTTCGTTATTTCACCAAAAACTCTTAAAAATAAGAGTTTTACAACTCTTAAAGCCTAGAGTACAACTAAATGGTTTTTCAGATCTAGGGCAGCATATATTATACACTATCTCTCATATTCTTTTCAAATCCCGCCCCCAAACTTCATATTCTCTCACCACCGGACGAATTTTCAGATCTAGGGTTTCTGTCTTGCGATTAAGATATTGCAATCGTCTCTCATGGTGTAGATCTAAAATTCCGTTTAGAAAACAAACCCTAAAATTCCTCTATTCTCACACCGTTTCTATGCCAATCCTTAATCACACATACAATTCTCATCCTTTGAATTCAATTCAATAGGTATGTTCATTACAAATATCTGATTACAGATTTCTTTGATTAGTTGTTATTTTTTGATTGCATGTTTTTATTTCAGTAGCCGGAGCTCCTCCGTCAACCACCGTAGGTATCTACTGCACTTACGTCCACCGCTGCATCATCTTCTGTTGTAAGTTTCAATGATTATTTTAGTGATTGTTAGTGCACAGAAATTTGACACTGTGGATACGTTATCCTGACATATGTCTGGATCAGTTATCCTTAGCATGTATTCCAAATCGTATCAGGATCAAGGATCTTCAGTACTTATTACTAATTAACGGTTGTTCTCATGTGTAGTCTTATATTTAGCAGGTATAACGATTAGAAGACTCAGTCTATCCACTAACTTGCAGTCAAGAAGATATTGACGTGTCTGGATCAATTATCCTTCTAAAGAGTTCCAGAGCTATGTCAGGATCATGGATCCTCGGTATTTAGTGTTGTTAACAGTTGTTTCTTATATGAAGGCTGATATTTATCAAGTCTAACGGCTCCAAGACCTGGTTTACCCGCTATTTCGCAGCCTGAGTGATGGAGCACGTGGTCAAAGTGGCAGTTACGATTATATTGAAGGCAATGGCGGATTTTTAGGGAATATTAGTTAATAGTCTTTATTATTCATAACTCCATTGAGTTATTATCTTTTATGTATAAATAGAGGCTATGATCAGCTAGGAAAAGACAACCCAATACACAACAACACACTCTGCTCACTACGAATTCAGCAGCAATACACACACACACGCTTAGAATTATTGTAAACACTGATCATAATCTCCAAATCTTGTATCCTCATTTTTCATATTAATAAAGTGGTGATGGACAATTGTCATCACTCGGGGTTTTTGTGCGGCGATCCGAACCAGATCAAGGGCTTTTCCTCGTAACAAATCTGTGTGTTTGTGTTTGCAATCGATACATACTTGTTTTCATCACCATAGCACTAATCCTCACTAAACAAATTTGGATATATTACCCTTAGCATATTTTTGTCCAAAACAATTTGGCGCCCACCGTGGGGCAAATGGTGCTATAATCCAGATTATTTCCTATCAATTTTCAACTTTTCATACCCATATCACCATCAATGGCCTCTCAATCAACATCTGCTTCATTAACCATGCCATCCTCGGTTTCTCTCTCATAAAGAACTTTGCCGCCAATGCCTCCTCCAATTACGGGAGCACCAAGGACTACTACTGCTGAAAACAAGACGCAACTTCCAGTGTTCCAGGGCTCAAAAACCACTGCTGCCACATCGGTGGTTAAATCTAACAATGATGTTTATGCTATGTTTTCACAGGTTAAGGCATACATGGAGCAGCAAAACAAAACCAACCAGAGGATCCTACATGAAATTGAAGATCTCAAGAAAAGAAAGAGGCCAGCGGAGGATCACACTCCCCTGATATCCAGGATGCTTGATTTTACCAGTCCAGGATCCATGGCTCAGTTCACTCAAGGATCATCTATCCTTCAACAAGGGTCCATGGGTCAGCAAACTCAAGGAGCCTCGTACTTTCAGCAAGGATCATCTATCCTTCAACAGGGGTCCATGGGTCAACAAACTCAAGGATCCTCGTTTGTTCAGCGAGGAACATCTATCCTTCAACAAGGGTACGTGGGTCAACAAACTCAAGGATCCTCGTTCCTTCAACAAGGATCATCCATCCTTCAACCAGGATCCTCTAGGTTGTATCTTCAAGGATCCTTCAGCTCCCAACCTCAAGGATCCTTTTGGCGGAATCAAGGATCCTCAGGAATTCACCATCAAAGGTCTTCTGAGGTCCATGAAGGGGACATCATCCCCATGCAGACCATTGCCTCTGGTGGACCTGCTACTGTAGCCAATGCCTCTTATCTTAACTACACTTCTGTGATGGAAACATTCAACTAACCAAGAGGTAACGCCTATAATCACATATCCTCAGACACTAACTTTGGCTCTATGCAGGATACATGTATCAATTAGGCTATGGCTAGGGAACTTCAGAAGCTTAAGGATATGATATCCAGCGTGCCAGGGAGTGGTCTGTCCAATTCCTGAAATACCAGAAGGGAGCCACAAGCTGTCTAGATTTGCTCCACCAATATGCGATGCGGAGATCCTGAAACGCTTTCAGACCCCCAACATGAAGGTTTATGATGGGACCACTGATCCAGAAGAACACGTGGCTCAGTATAGGGAATGGATGGAGATCAATCCAATTCCTGAAAGACTCAAGGAAGCTTGTCTATGCAAGTGTTTCGGATCCACACTAACAGGATCTGCACTTAAATGGCTGCTAAGTCTTCCTCCTTATTCTGTTACATCTTTTTCACGTTTAGTAAACTTGTTCAACAGCCAGTTTTCTTGTAGTAGGAAATTTGAGAAGTTAACAAGTGATTTATATAGAGTTGTCCAACCTTATGATGAATCCTTAAGGGATTTTGTTACAAGGTTCGGCAGTGAAGCTCTGGAAATCCCAAATCTTGACATTGCTACTGCTATTAAGGCCTTCAAGATGGGACTTCAGAGGGGCTTCCCCTTTTATGATGATCTTGTGATGACTCCTTGCAGGTCTCTAGATGAAGTAAGGAACATAGCATTAAGGTTTATACGGCTGGAAGATGATAAAAGGATCCAAGAAAGATTGTGGGCTCAAACAAAGAAAGAATCCCCTGACAAGAATAAAGGATCCTCATACAGGAACAATAACTCAAAGCCGTACAACAAGTTCAAAAATCAAAACGTATGAGCAGTCGAAGAAGGAGAGATGATGAAGACTATCCCTGCATCTCCGAGTATTGTTTCTCCGTAGATACCCATGTCTTGATTTGTGCCATGAAGGATCTAGGAGAGAAAGCAAGGTGGCCCCGAAAGAACGAGAAGACGACTACCTTCAAAGACAAGTCTAAGTGGTGTGCCTTCCATGAAGATTTTGGCCACATTACAGACGAGTGCATTGGCTTAAGGAGGGAAATTGGATACCTCCTGAGTAAGGGCCATTTTAAGGAACTGTTGGGAAGAAAAAAGTCAAGGATCCAGGATCCTGAAGAGGATCCTCAAAAAGCAACTCCGCCCGCACCAGATGCTCAAGTGATCAACTTCATTTCCAGTGGCTCAGACATATCTGGAACTTCCTTCTCCGCAGCTAAGAGACTTGCCAAGGAAACCAAGTTGGATAATGGGGAACGACCAGTCATATCCACCACTTTGACGACTGAAAAAAGTATCTTCTTCGATGAAGAAGATAAATCAAGCATACAGAATCCTCACCACGACGGTTTGATTGTCACTTTATTTATTTCTAATCATTATGTACGCAGGATCCTGGTAGATGGTGGGAGCTCGGTTAATATCATCCAACATGATGTTCTTCAGAAGATGAATATCCCGGATTCAGAGATCATTCCAAGGACATCGGTGCTAGTTCGTTTTAGTGGAGAAACCAAGAAAACATTGGGGGTTATTAACCTCCCAATATACATGGAAGGGTTAAATTCCTACCAAAGGTTTTGTGTTATTGACAATCTTTCTTATTTCAACGTTATTCTTGGCAGGCCTTGGATACATGGAATGAAGGCTGTAGCCTCTACTTACCATTAGTGCATCAAACTACCAACTCCTTGGGGAGTAGTAAGGATAGATGGTGACCAAGTGGAGGCCAAGAATTATTATTCTTCATCCATGAAGCCGACAGCTAAACAGACGATAGCATAGCAATTACAGCAAAATCCTAGGAATGTACTGGAAGCTCGAGAGCAGGACCTAAAAGAAGTATCTTTAGATCCTGAAGATCCAGACATGAAGGTGTTACTAGGATCCTGTATCCTTGACGAGATCGAGGAGGATATAATATCCTTCCTAAAGAGACGAAAATCCACGTTTGCCTTCAGACATTCAAACATGACAGGTATTTCTATGGAGGTAACTACTCATAAATTGGGCCTTGATCATTCTATTAAACCCATCCATCAGAAGCGAAGGAAATTCGCTTCTGAGAGAAACGCGATCATACAAGAAGAAGTTGAAAAACTTCTTAAAGCCGGTATGATCAGAGAGGTTAAGTATCCTCGATGGTTAGCTAATGTGGTTGTTGTTTCTAAAAAGAATGGAAAGTGGAGGGTGTGTGTCATTTTTACTGATTTAAACAAGGCATGCCCCAAGGATCCTTTCCCGTTATCACATATAGATTCCATGGTGGATGCAACAGCAGGACATGAAATGCTTACCTTTATGGATGCTTCCTTTGGATTTCAACAAATTCAGATGGAACCATCTGATCAAGAGGATACCGCATTCATGACTCCTACCGGCATATACTGTTATATTGCTATGCCGTTCGGACTAAGAAATGCAGGGGCAACATATCAAAGATTGGTCAACATGATGTTCAAGGATCAGTTAGGCAAAACCATGGAAGTCTACATATATGACATGGTAGTGAAGTCGAAGAGGGCTGAGGATCACCTCAGAGATCTTGAAGAAACATTCAATATCCTTGACCAATATAACATGAAACTGAACCCGTCAAAATGCCATTTTGGTGTTAAGGCTGGAAAGTTTCTAGGATACATGGTGACTAAAAGAGGAATAGAAGCAAGCCCCGAGCAGATAGAAGCCATCATCAATCTAAAATCCCCTGTGAATGCTAAGGATGTCCAGAGGCTGACAGGAAGAATAGCTGGTCTCAACAGATTCATCTCCAGATCCTCGGAGAAGTGCAAAGATTTCTACTACATCCTTAGGAAAAATAAGAAGTTCGAATGGACCGAGAAGCATGAGGCTGCACTCAAAGCCTTGAAGGATTACTTATCCTCAACACCAACTCTGATGAAGCCTGTGGATGGAGAATCCTTATATCTATACCTGACTGTCTCAGGAAATGCAGTAAGTGCCGTCCTTGTGAAGGATCACGAAGGTGAACAACATCCCGTTTATTATGTAAGTAAAAGTCTTTTGGACGCAGAGGTCAGGTATTCTCACCTTGAAAAACTAATTCTTGCTTTAATTATGGCCTCAACCAAGTTGAGACACTATTTTGAAACACATACTATTATTTTGAGAACTAACTATCTTGTTAAGAATGTGCTTAGAAAACCAGAAAGGTCAGGTAGGATGGCCAAGTGGGCTGTGAAGCTAAGTGCATATGATATTCAGTATGAGCCTAGAACAACCATTAAATCACAAGCGCTTGTAGACTTTGTGGCTGATTTCAGTAGTGACATGCAAAATGAAGCTGATCTAGAGGTCCAACAACTTGAAGAAACCAAGGATCCTTGGATCCTCTTCATAGATGGAGCATCCAATGTGAGAGGAATAGGTTTGGGCATACTACTAAAATTGCCACTGGGGGACATAATACCCCAGTCCATTGCATGTGCATTCCAAGCCACCAAAAATGAGGCAGAATATGAAGCTCTGATCGCAGGTTTGCAATTAGCCAAAAGCATGAGGATCAGGTATCTTCAAATACATATAGATTCTTTGTTAATAGCTAACCACTTTAACGGTTCTTATACTGTGAAAGGTGAGAATATGGTCAAATATTTAGAAATTGTGAAGGAATTGGCAAAATCCTTCGAGTTGTTTAGTATAATACAGGTACCATGGGAAGAAAATGCCGGGGCAGATGATTTTGCAAATTTAGCCTCATCTCTGAAAATTCCAGAAGACACGAAGATCCCAATTATTCATGTTCTCTCACCAGCAATGGGAGAACAAGAAGTGGGGGAGATAACGAATGACAAAGAAATTGTACTTTGGGATCCATTATCCTTGAATAATCAAGAATCATGGATCCTCCCGATCAAGAAGTACATTCAAACATGAGAGATTCCAACCACTAAGAATCCCAAATCCTTCAAACTCAAGGTATCACAATATATTTTATTAGATGATATGCTATACAGGAAATCTCTTGCAGGTCCGTACTTGAGGTGCATCGAGGATCCTGAAATCCAAGAGGTGCTCAAAGATTTTCATGAAGGTGATTGTGGTAATCACACCGGAGCTCTGTTTTCTAGGATTCTAAGAACATGATACTTTTAGCCAACAATGAAGAGAGACGCGGTGGAATACTCAAAAAATGTGATGCTTGTCAAAGACATGCTCACATCCTTCACCAGCCAGCAGAACCTATGTATCCTATATCCTCTTCATGGCCTTTCATGAAATGGGGTATGGATATTGTAGGCAAACTACCTAAGGCACCAGGAGGAAAAGTATTCATGCTTGCAATGACGGATTACTTTTCAAAATGGATAGAAGCAGATGCTTTTGTTCAAGTACGTGAAAAAGAGGTGATATCTTTCATTAAAAGAAATATTATTACTAGATTTGGTATCCTCTCAGAAATTGTTTGTGACAATGGTTCCCAGTTTATCGGGAAAAAGAACCACTAACTTTTGTGACAGCTAGGGCATCAAGATGACAACCTCTACTCCAGTGCATCCTCAAGCTAATGGTCAAGAGAAGTCTAGCAACAAAATCATCATCAACAATCTAAAGAAGAAGCTAGGATCCAAGAAGGGAAAGTGGGCCGAGGAGCTAACTTATGTTCTTTGGGCCGATAGAACGACACCTAAGAATGCAACAGGCCAGACACCCTTTTCATTGGTGTTTGGCTCAGAAGCTGTAATTCCCACAGAAATGGTAGTTCCCACAGCTAGAACAAGCATACGTGATCTTGAGGCCAACAAAGAAATCCTTCTTGAAGACTTGGATACTATTGAAGAACTTAGAGACCTGGCCAAGATCAGAATGGCAGCTTATCAACAAAGGGTAGCTGGGGCATACAACAAAAGTATAAGGATCAGAAGATTTCAAGAAGGAGATTTAGTTTTGAGGAAAGCCTTCCAAAATACAACCAATCCGGCTGATGAGAAGTTAGCACCCAAATGGGAAGGTCCTTATCAGATCGAGTCGGAGGCAGGAAAGGGGGCATATCATTTGCTCACTATGGAAGGCAACAGGTTACCAAGAGCATTCTGATCAAGATCAAGTATCCTAAGAGGATTGAGTATTCTTATATGATCTAGGATCCTAAAATCGGTAACATCTATCTGATCACTTATCATTTTTAGATTCTTATTAATTTAAGGATAATTTATTTTTAACGTTTATCTTTTCCAAGTTTTTAAGTAACAATGCAGATTTCAATAAAATGTTCAATGTCTAAGAGGTTGGCCACCTCTCCTTCACGCTTAAGGTACATTGCTATTTTCCTTGGCCTTGCCCACGATTGGATATGACCCCCGATGGTCATATCCTCCAAGGTTTAAAGGTTTTCACCTTTCTTATAAATTAGAGTTTCTACACTCTCGCCTGGAGCGCACGCTATCCAACGTATTGTCCGGGGCAGCGGGACCAGTACACGCTTAGTGGCTGACAATTTCGTTGCTTTCGGCTATATGGAGGATCCTAAGATTTATGGTAGACGTACCATACCACTGGTTTATAACATTTTCACGTTATCTCAAGACAAAGGTTTCTAACATTTTCATGTTAGCTAAGGTTTTGGCGTTTTCACGTCACTCACGTTTGGGCTAAATCCCGGGTTGGGCGAGTCCCCAGTTAACATCCGTATCTTGGGCCAGTCCCCAGTTTGGGCTTGTCCCCAGTTTAACACCAGTTTATTTGGGCTTGTCCCCAGTTCACGGGCTTGTCCCCAGATTACACGGGCTTGTCCCCAGTTGCACGGGCTTGTTCCCAGTTTATTTTATGGGCTTGTCCCCGGTTTATTGGCTTTAATCACAGATAATATCACAAGTTATTTGCATCAGGTATCATAAATTAGATTCTGAGGATCACCGAAGGATCAATACTTATGGATTCAAAATCCTTTAATTCAGTTTTATAAGGATTGCAAAAGGATCAATACTTATGGTAACTTAGGTCTAACCAGACCTTACGGTATGATTTCTGTTTATCGGTTTACACTTATTGGATTTCAGTTTATATCTTTATAGATATAAGAATTCATTATTCTCGATCTATTTTTATAAGGATTTAAGATCCTGGTTTATTTTTGCAAGGATATTTTATCCTAAAAACTTTTTACTAAAGAATATTTCTCAAAACTTTAAACAAGTCTAAAGCTATATGAGACAAACTTTCAAAATAACAGACAATCAACAGATAGTTAAAAGATACTATTAAACTTACTTGCAATTACCAAAAATCCTTAACCCGGATTTCACTATACGAAAGATGGACCATCCACCCGGGTTTAACAGGTGTTACTAGTTGTTCATGATTTTCAGGGAGAAGGATATACAGCCAGAAGGGAAGTTCCCATGGAAAATCCATTGATATGTGACGATTATATCCAGCTTGTCAAATCTCATATATTTTTGCAGGAAGTTGAATTCAAAGGCAAAATGACAGCTGTGATCTTATCACAACCACCATTTTGGGGGCAATTGTTAGTGCACAGAAATTTGACACTGTGGATACGTTATCCTGACATATGTCTGGATCAGTTATTCTTCGCATGTATTCCAGATCGTATCAGGATCAAGGATCCTCAGTACTTATTACTAATTAATGGTTGTTCTCATGTGTAGTCTTATATTTAGCAGGTATAACGGTTAGAAGACTCAGTCTATCCACTAACTTGCAGTCAAGAAGATATTGACGTGTCTGGATCAATTATCCTTCTGAAGAGTTCCAGAGCTATGTCAGGATCATGGATACTCGGTATTTGGTGATGTTAACGGTTGTTTCTTATATGAAGGCTGATATTTATCAAGTCTAACGGCTCCAAGACCTGGTCTACCCCTATTTCGCAGCCTGAGTGATGGAGCACGTGGTCAAAGTGGCAGTTACGATTATATTGAAGGCAATGGCGGATTTTTAGGGATTAATAATTAATAGTCTTTATTATTCATAACTCCATTGAGTTATTATCTTTTATGTATAAATAGAGGCTATGATCAGCTAGGAAAAGACAACCCAATACACAACAACACACTCTGCTCACTACGAATTCAGCAGCAATACACCCACACGCTTAGAATTATTGTAAACACTGATCATAATCTCCAAATCTTGTATCCTCATTTTTCATATTAATAAAGTGGTGATAGACAATTGTCATCACTCGGGGTTTTTGTGCCGGTGATCCGAACCAGATCAAGGGCTTTTCCCCGTAACAAATCCGTGTGTTTGTGTTTGCAATCGATACATACTTGTTTTCATTACTATAGCACTAATCCTCACTAAACGAATTTGGATACATTATCCTTAGCAGATTTTATCCAAAACAGTGATGATGTTGTGTGTTTATTGGTTATTTTAGTTATAAATTTTCTCTATGTCATCTTCACTGTTTTGTTATTGGATTTTAATTATTTGTTTGGTTTTTCTAAGATACAAGGTTCTGTGCTTTCATTTGGTTCTGGTGGTGTGTGTAATCTTATGTTATGGCTTGATTAGCTTATATAAGATCATTATGTATTGGTTGATTTTATTTGGTTACAAACAATATCACAAATTTCTGTTTAAGTTTGTTTGGGCAAATGATGACCCTCAATAAAATTGTCTAGATTAATATGATTAATATGATTATTTTATCCAAATTTACAATAATTTAGTTTCTTTCCAGTATGAACAAGGAATCTATGGACTGGTTGACAGAAGCATCCGCAGCTGAAGCACAAGCTGCTAATGCTGTTTGGGAAGATGCACAGTCACACGCTATGAATCCAGACGAAACACCCATTTCAAATGACCCACAACAAGCAAAAAACAATTCAGCAAGTAATGATAACACAGAGAGAGAGAGAGAGACATTAAACTTCAACCGAGAGCTGTATGTGTTTCTCAACCATGATCTACTGTTTTATAGTTTCAAAAACAAACAAAACTGACAATCGTCTATTAGTTTGGTTCGGTTATATCAGTTCAGTTTTGTCAATTATTTCGGTCACGATTCGGTTAATCGGTTTTATAAACTGCAGGTTGTGGTTGCTAAAGAAACTGTAGGAAACCTTGGTGGTTTGGTCCGACAATTATCGTTAGATCAATTTGAAATTGAGAGTAGCCGAATAATTCCTTCTGGAAACGATCTCTCGTATCCAACTAAAAAGTTCACGAGGCAACCGTCACGTCAAGGCTTGCATAAGAAGGTCAAGCAACATTTTCGTTTCACATATTTCTATTATACAAATACTTAAATATTTTTTGTTATTCATCTTTGCAGGTCATATCTACTTTACTCAGGCCCCGAAACTGGAAACTGCCCGCTAACAGGGTTTTTTTTCTTGATTCTTATGAGATCCGCGAGCTATGTTATGTTGCTGAACAATTATTTTACACGAGCCTACGGTTCTTCAATTAAACGCCCAGATTAAAGTGTTTGGTGATTTACATGGTCAATTTGGGGATTTGATTCGGTTCTTTGATGAATATGGATTTCCGTCTACTGCTAGAGACATAACGTATGCTTAAAATCCAATTTTCATTCTTTAAATTTGTTGGATTTGAATTGGGCTGAAATTGACTCTTGCTAAATAGATACATTGACTATTTGTTTATTGGATATTATGTTGACCGAGGGCAACATAGCTTAGAGACGATTACTTTACTACTTGCCTTAAAGGTATGCTTACAAGTTATAAGTTATAACCCTGGTTAAGATTTTTTACAAGTTATAAGAAAATTATTGATGTAATTATTTTTAAATGTTTTAATGTGATCATTTTGAAGTGTGACATGTTGAAGATAGTTCAAAAATCTTGTTTTTGATGTTTTCAGGTGCAAAAGATGGCTAATGAAACTGGTCTGGATTTCAGTGATCAAATAATCTCTTTAGAGACCAAATATCAACAAGTGGAATTTTTTAATTACCCCTTTCATTAAACCTATTTTGAGGGAATTATAGACCCTTTTGTTTAATATAAGTATTTATTTTTGGAAGACAACTAGACAAGGAATATTTTGTTACTGAAGTAAGATATAAGATTATATGCTCATAAATGAACCGTTCATTCGTTTTAACGTTAACCGAACAAATGATCGGACTTGAACAGTTAAACGAACGAAGTCTTTTTGTTCATACTCTTTCGTTAAGAAAGTGATCGTGTTTGTTTATGTCTGTCTGTGAACAATATAATCGATGAACACATCTGAACATAGACGAATGAACGTAACTGAATTAAACTTAATTAATTTAAAATGTGAACAACAATGTGTTGGTCTTAAAAAGTTATTATAACTAGACTATATTGTAATGGACCTAAAAAGTATAATTGAATATATTAACGAACACAAAAGATTAACTTAAACAAGCATAAACTAATGAACATAAATGAATGGACATAAACGTTTACAAACGAATGAATTTTAACAAACGTTCACGAGCATAAATGAACAAACAGACATGTGCTCATATCCGTTCATTTGTTTATTAAATAAAGGAATATAAACGAATATTCCAACGAAAAGTTCACTGAATATTTAGTTTGTTTACAATCCTATATAAGAATCATTTACTTTTTTTACCAATCTATCATTTATTCAAACGTTTATGCATATCTTTTGCAGGCTCTTAGAGGTATACACATTTGTCTCCAATACAATGAGTCAATATTGCACGACACCCAAACAGACCAACTTTTCTTGATCATGTCTTCAACATTACTGATAAGGTAAGGTTTCGAAAAAAACAATGTTAAAACCTTAAATAACTTTGCATGACAGAAATACCCTCTTATGTATTATGAAATTTACAGTTTTTTGAGCTTCATGGTGACGGAGCCGGATATGATGATCCTGCAGTAGTGACGTGCATTGGAACAATTGATGGAAAGTGGTTCATGTTTATGGGCCATCAAAACGGTAGAAATACCAAAGAGAATATTCAAAGAAACTTTGGAATGCCCATGCCACACGGGTAAGATATTTAATATTATTAAATATCACATAGACAGTTTTGAAATGCACATGCATCCAAAAATCATAACATTGTGTTGACCTTAAATGTTAATATGTTTCTTGTAGGTACCGTAGGGCGCTTCGGATGATGTACTATGCAGATCACCAAGAGTTCCCTATTGTCATATTTATTGACACTCCATGGGCATTTGCTGACCTTAAATCAGAAGAATTAGGCCAAGTATGTACAAACCACATGTAACTATTATTATAAATGTTATTAATTTATTGTTGTTAAACATCTTCGTGGTTAATACATTTGTATGCCGGGTGAAGCGATTGCACACAATTTAAGGACTATGCTCGGTCTTAAGGTGCTAATTGTTTCCATTGTGATGGGTGAAGGTGGCTCTGGTGGTGCTTTGGCCATCGGTTGTGCTAATAAGTTGCTAATGCTTGAAAATGCAGATTTTATGTCGCAAGGTGACTAAAGTTTTTACCTTTTTGATGTATGCCACAAAAGTCTAATTGGTCAACCTATTTTACAAATAAAGTAGAGTGAAAAAGCACGTAAATGAACCGAGCCTTGATATTTTATGAAATTTGGTCGGTTCTTTTGGCAATGTTTCTAATTATAGCCTTTTATTCAAAAGCTCGTAGGGGTAAAATTGTCTTTTAAATAACCTAACAGTTGACTTTTAATCGCAATTCTCATAAAAATTGACCGTTTTCACAATGTATTATAATTTTTGTAAATATTACAACTTTAAACAATGTAGGCCTGTAAACGAACCCAAAGTCCATTGAACCGGTCGGCTGGAAGTTCGTTTAACGACACCTTTTGTTCATTTAGTTAAATGAAAGAACATGAATAGTTGAACGCATGTCTCATTTGTTCATTTATGTTTGTGAACGTTTACTACATGGTGATGACCGATTTAAATCCGTTTGGGTTAGTCTTTTAGTTTTAAGAACCCAAACTACGTCAGTTAAAATCCGACCGGTTTCAGCAATTTCAACCAAAAGTACCAAATTGCCCCAAATTCAAAATTCACCCTGTAGTAGAATTTGACACAAAATTAGCAGTGAGTTTTGCCAAAATGTAATTTGTTAGCATAACTTTATACGCTTAATTTTCAAAAATCCCAAAGATGTTCCTGGAGTTAAAATACTATAATTGACCCATTAGTAGCCCAAGTGCCAAAAGCTTTTAACTTTCGATAGCTTGTAGAATCCAAAATAATTAAAGAAAATCTCTTAACTACCCTTTTGATCTATGAACTTGACAGCAAACTGGCCCATAATCAAAAGTGACTCATTTGCAACATGTATAATTGTTTGACTTTCTAAAGTCAAAAGTGGACTTCAATTATTTATTGAAGTCAAACTTTGATGTTGACCCATTTAATGTTTGAAATTTTGAAATTAGTAGTTCAAGTTTGGATAACCGGTCGGATTTTTTTAATTCTCTCTCTTTTAATTTAAAAACAGGGTGTATGGCTGCTATTGAGGTAATTGCAGCATAGCTTTAGTTAGCAGGCCTGCAATTTTTTCTATTTTTGTTACTTGCCTTTTCTGATTGTTCTTTGCATAGAGTATAAAGTGAACAGTCATTATTTTGCAGCTGAAGATTCTCTTTACTGCTGAAGATATTATGGAAGCTTTGAGCCATCTTTTAACCGGTCCATATAACCTCACTTTATATACTCCAATTCTTTGAAGATAAATCAAACCACAACACACCAACACCAAGGAACAGTTTTGGTAAGGCACCATGTTTCTCATGTTCATTTATCATTACACTTAGATTATTTGTAATATTTATATAATTCTTTTAACACTTCATCTATGTTTTTCAGCTTTATTAAGCTCATAGAAGGTTTTAATTGCCTTTAAAGAGTGGCTCTACAATAATCGGTTTCGGGTATTCTTTTTTCTTGTAACCTTAACTGTTCATGCTTTATGCTTTTTGTGAGATTGCAAATTTTCACAGAAACTAAGTTGTCATTGTTGGTGCATAATGTCAGTAGTTCAGTATCTAGTTTTTGTATGTGTATGTAATCGTGTTAGATTGGTTTTAGATATGGTGTCACACAAGTTCGCCTGATGTAAGCGAACTTGTAGAAAAGCGAAGTTAAGACAACTTCGCCTAGTCTGTTAGGCGAAGTTGTCGAGGCCTATATATGCCTAACTTCGGCTTGTTTAAATAAATGAGTTTAGTGTGCAGAACGTGTAAGTGATATTCGAGATCACGTGTTGAAGTGTTGCAATACAAACGTGTTTATTAGTATTGTAACGTGTGTTTGTGTGTCGTCTCAACGTATTATATATCTTACGCTCGTATCGTATTACGTGGGGATTCCGCACCCTCGTGTTACGAGATATTCCTGTGTAGATCTGGCTGGGAACCAACAATTGGTATCAGAGCATTTGCTCGTGATTGTGTGGTTCGGGATTATCACACTGGTGTTAAGATCGTTCTGTTTGACTATTCGCGGAACGAGTTTACGTTGAAATACCTAGTTTTTGTGTCTTACCCATCTCCCACCATTAAATATAACCCATTACGCACTCGCATATCTCGCAATACGTCCAATTAAAACCTGCAAAAACCTTGTGTTCATCAGGCGAAGTTGCCGTCACTGTTTGTAGAATTTAAGCGAAGTTATAGAGAAGGCGAAGTTAAGAGCAGGCGAAGTTGTAAGCAGCGAAGTTAGGAATTTAAGCGAAGTTGAGTACAAGCGAAGTTGAGTATAAGCGTAGTTAGGATCAGGCGAAGTTATCAAGCGAAGTTGTCATAACTTCGCTGTCTGGTCACTGTTTAAATATTAAATACTTTCTTGTTATTTCGAGTCGTGTTTCTTTCAACTATTACTTCAATAAACATTACAGAACTGGTAAAAATGGAGGTTGAAGCCGGTTCAGCTACTAAGGCACCAAAAATGCTTAAGGGTACCGATTTCGTTGCATGGAAAGGTCGGTTTGAACAGTACGTGAAGTATCAAGACGCTAAAATGTGGGTTTGCATTCAAGATGGATACATTCCACCAACATCCTTGTTTGAAGGTCGTGATCAAATTAAGAAGTACAGTAAGATGGAAGAGGAGGAAAAGAAAATGTATGAGGCAGAAAGTAAAGCTCATGCAGCAATAACCATGGCTCTTCCACAAAAGATTCTTCATACCTTCAAGAAGTACAAAACTGCTAGAGAGCTATGGGAAGCACTAGAAAATAGATATGAAGGTAATGTGGGGATACGTGCTTCCAAGACAAAGCTACTAAAAACCCAATTCTCTGTATTCAAGTATTTGAAAAATGAATCACTTGACGATATCATCACCAGATATTATCACTTGATGACCAAACTTAGTAATTACTCCATTGAATACAAGGAAGAAGAGATAGTAGAGAAACTTCTTGATGCACTTCCATCGAAATGGGAAATGTATACGGTTTTGATCAGAGAGGATAAAGAATTTGCCAATATTGATTTGGAAACCGCAGTCAATAAGTTACAAAATTTTGAACTTAACATGGTTCGGAAGGAGACACCAACTGATCAAGTTCAGGATCCGGGAATGTATGGTGCGAAAGTCACTCCAAGTTCAAGTTCAAAATCAGAATCCTCTGCCTGCTACTCAAAGGGAGAATCAAAATCAAACTCAACTGGTGATGGTCATGTGATTCTAAATATGGATAGGGACGTATGTTTCGTAGCTGGAGGTAGTAATCCTTCAAAACCTCAAACCACAACTGGAAATTTCTCGTCAAATGTTCCAAGCTACAACTACTCACAGATGCCCATGAGTGTTAAATCAGCTGAACAGCAGTTTGCTCTCTATGCATCATTCATTGCATCTTATGAGAACTACATCAAAGGTAAAATAGTCGACCCTGCAACTTTGGATGAAGACTATGATCAGATCGATGCTGATGATTTGGAAGAGATGGATCTGCAGTGGCAGATGGCTATGATAGTAAGAAGAGTAAAGAGATTCATGAAGAAAATGGGTAGAAAGTTCGTTGGAGAAAGACCAGGGTTTGATAAATCAAAGGTTCGATGTTACAACTGTCAACAGAATGGTGACTTTGCTAAGGAGTGTACAAATGATAGAGTCGAACGAAGTCAGAACAGGCCTGCATAACAGAATGTGGGTGGTATTGAGAATAGGGCTATGGTATCCAGACAGAATGATGGATACAACTAGAATATACACGTTGAGGAAGTGTTCGAACAGGCTAATTTGGTAAACATCGAAACTGGAGGAAGTGAGAGGGAGACGGGAGAAAATCAAGCATATATGGCAGAAGTCAACGATCAGCTCTCTGAGGTAAGTTTTGAACTTCATTGTATGCAATGTGAAAATCTGTCTGAACAATTGAAAACAGTAACTGATCAGTTTGTTAGTTTCGACGCACAATTTAAAACATTAAAAGAAGATCATCACTATACTAAAACTAGAGAAAACAGTTACTCGGTAAAAATAAAAGCTAGTGAAAAAGATATCAGAAGTCAAAAAGCCAATCTAGCTGATAAAATACAAGTAATTGATCTTAGTTATGAAGTGTTAGAAGAAAAAACCAAACTAATTGCTGAAAAAGATAAACATATAGCTGATTACCAGGTAAAAGTGGTGGAACTAAACAGAAAAATTGAACAGTTTAGAAATTCATCAGCTATGCTAGATCACATCATAAGTGTTCAACGTTCCCCAGTTAACAAAGGGGGAATTGGATTTTCTGAAGTTCCACCACCGTATAACAATAATTATACCTATAATCCTAGTAATCAGCAATCTGCTAATGTTGAGATTAATCAGACAGTTCCAGTCAAAATTTCGACTGAAGAACCTGAAGTCAAAAAGAGCGAAACGAGTAAGTCAACTTCTAAGGTTGAGATTTCTGTCCCTAGCTCTGTCTCATCAAATTTGGACCAGTCATCCGAATCGGGTGAGATAAAAGAGGAGGTAGTGTTACTAAAACGTGGGGAAGAATATAAGCCTAAATCCGATGAAAAGAAACCTTCCCTAAATCTGTTTGTCCCACCATATGTTCGACAAATGGGTAGTAATGCAACCTCGACATCTGCAACTACTGTTGAGACGAAAGTTGAAAACAGAAGTTGTTTCAGATGCAATCAAGTAGGACACCTTATGCTGATTGTTCTCTAAACCAGAGAAACCTTAGAGGTATGAGGCCTCCGAAAACGCAGAATAAAACAAAGAGTAATTATTATACTGGTAAGAATGCGAAATCACAAAATTTCAGACATTGGACTAATCCAAGATTTCAAAGAAATCGGTCTCATTTTTCCCCATTTAACTACCAAACCAAAAATTATAATTCAGTTAATTCACTAAGGTTTGGATGGCCTCATAGTCAATCCTCAAGAAGGTTTCCTTTCAGAACTTACAGAAATCATCCTCAAACTGATTTTGGGCAACCAAAGTACTGGATGCCGGTCAACAGATTTAATCGACCCAAGACCAGTAGGTCTTGGGTCCCCAGATTTTAATCTTTTTCTTTAACTGTGCAGGAACAGTTGAACAGGGCTGTAAACAATCTGTGGGTTGTGGACAGTGGATGTTCCCAACACATGACTGGTAACAAGAATTTGTTACGTGACTGGAAACCTGTTCAAGGAGGAAGGGTTAGTTTCGCTGGAGAGAGTGGAGGTAGAATCACTGGTATGGGAACTGTGACAAATGGAAAAATGAAGTTAGAGAAGGTGAATTTTGTTGAAGAGTTGAAGCATAACTTGTTGAGTGTGTCTCAGATTTGTGACAAAGAATACACGGTGCATTTTACTAAAAATGAGGCAATCGTTCTTTATCCGGGTTTCAAGATACCAGAGGCATGGGTGGTGATGAGAGCTCCAAGAGCAAAGAACACGTATGTAATGGATATGAGGTCAACTGAGATGACAACAGAAGAATCATGTCTTCTGTCAAAGGCAACTGAGTCTGAGTCAGTGTTATGGCATCGAAGAATGGGCATATACATCTTCGCAAAATGAATTACATTGTAAAGAATGGGCTGGTGCTTGGTGTTCCCTTAAAGAATTTTAACTTTGAAGA
The DNA here is from genome assembly GCF_021521415.1 of Bidens hawaiensis. Classification (NCBI taxonomy): domain Eukaryota; kingdom Viridiplantae; phylum Streptophyta; class Magnoliopsida; order Asterales; family Asteraceae; genus Bidens; species Bidens hawaiensis. Next base: position 522,288 of record NW_027491351.1, read on the forward strand.
TCAATGCTTATCGTGCAAGAAGGGAAAGCAACACAAAAACTTCATCACTCCAAGAAGGTTAACTCAATTGTCAGCACCCTAGACCTACTTCACATGGATCTCTTTGGTCCCGTGAATGTAAAGAGTCTAGGTGGAACGTCATATTGCTTGGTAGTAACCGATGATTACTCTCGATACTCTTGGGTATACTTTCTGAAGGCAAAAGATGAGACGGTTCAATTGGTAATTAACTTGATTACCAAGGTTGAAAATATTGTTGGGAGAAAGGTTAAGTACATCAGGAGTGATAATGGTACAGAGTTCAAGAACTACCAGATGAAGATGTTCTGCTTATAGAAAGGGATAGACCATCAGTACAACGCCCCGTATACTCCGCAACAAAATGGGGTGGCTGAGAGGAAGAATAGAACGCTAATTGAAGGAGCCAGGATCATGCTGGCTGATGCTAAACTTCCCATGGTGTTCTGGGCTGAAACTGTTGCCACAGCCTGTTATATCCTTAATCGTGTTTTAACTGTTGAAAGATTAAATAAAACTTGTTATGAACTCATGCATGGTAGAAAGCCAAACTTGAATGGTATCGAACCTTTCGGGTCCCCATGTACGATATTAAAGACAAACTCAAAATTTGGAGAGAAAGCCGACGAAGGTATTTTAGTCGGATATGTTGTTGGGACACCCAACAGAAGAGTCTTTAATTTATCGAATAGCAAGGTTGAGGTGGTATGTAACACTGACATTACGAGTTACAAATCACCAAAGCCTAGCATGGGACGCGCTGAAGCTTTCGACTATGATAAACTGTTCAAATCTTTTAATATGCCTTACTTGGATTTTGCAGAAGTTGATGAGAAAATTGCTTCACAGATTTTGTATGACGAGGAAGAAACTTTTGTGCAACATCCGCGATACGACGAAAGTCAACCTTCCTCGTCAAGTGCCGTTGATACTCCTGCTGCCTCTACCGAAGAAGAATTCTAAAACCCATTTTTCTCTCAACATCAATCACCCGCTGATGAACTCTCTTCGAATTTAGAGAACAATCTGGATGTCGGACCGGTTCAGACTACTGCAATTCATAAAAATCACCCTTTGGAGAACGTGATAGGTAATCTGTCTGACGGTGTTCGAACAAGAGGAAGTTTGGATGAACACACATGTGTTTAAGCAAGTATTAAAGACTCGGGTATCATAAATGAATGCTTGTACACCTGCTTCATCAGTTAGATTGAACCGAAGAATTATCAGATGGCTCTAAAGGATAGCTCGTGGGTCGAAGCCATGCAAGAAGAGTTAGCACAGTTCGAGAAGATGGAAGTATGGAAATTAGTTGAAAAACCAAAGAATATAAATGCTATAGGTACAAAGTGGGTTTTTAAATGTAAGAGAGATGAGAAAGGGATAATCATACGGAGCAAGGCAAGGCTGGTAGTGAAAGGGTTTAATCAGCAAGAAGGAATCGACTACAACGAAGTGTTTGCTCCTGTGGCAAGATTGGAGGCAATTCAACTGTTTTTGGCATTTGCTGCACACAAAGAAGTGAAGGTGTTCCAGTTAGATGTGAAAAGTGCCTTTCTTAAGGGTAAAGTCGATGAGGTGGTGTACGTTGAACAACCTCCGGGTTTCCCTGACCCAGAATTTCCTGATCATGTGTACAAACTGAGTAAAGCTTTATATGGGCTACATCAGGCACCTCGTGCCTGGTATGCAACTCTGTCCGATTATCTGCTTGAGAATGGGTTCGAAAGAGGAAAGATCGATAGCACATTGTTTGTCAAGAGAAAGGAGGGAGATCTTCTACTCGTTCAAGTATATGTGGACGACAACATTTTTGCTGCATCAAGAGTCGCCATGTGTCAGGAATTTGAAGCAGTCATGAAAAAGAGGTTTGAAATGAGCGCCATGGGTGAATTAACTTTCTTTTTGGGATTGCAGGTTGATCAGAAGAAAGATGGGATGTTCATTCATCAAACAAAATATGTCCATGACGTACTCAAACGCTTCAAGATGGAGGATAGCACTCCATTTGATACTCCAGTTTGCATCAATCACAAATTGGGTGCTGATTCTGACAGTGATGAAGACGTGGATCCCACCCAATATCGGGCAATCATAGGTTCCTTAATGTATTTAACTGCATCTAGACCTGATATTATGTTTGCAGTTTGTCTTTGTGCTCGCTTTCAGGCAAGCCCGAAGGAATCTCACATGAAGGGAGTGAATAGGATCTTGCGGTATCTCAAAGGCAAGCCTAAGTTGGGATTGTGGTACACGAAAGGGGGAGAACTAGATTTGGTAGCTTACACAGATTCTAACTATGGTGGTTGCAATCAGAATAGGAAGTCAACAACCGGTGGATGTCAGTTTCTGGGAGAAAGATTGGTGTCGTGGCAGTGCAAAAAGCAGACCTCAGTAGCCATTTCCACCTGTGAGGCAGAGTACATGGCAGCATCAAACTGCTGCTCCCAGGTTCTTTGTATTCAGCAGCAATTGTGCGATTACGGTCTGAATTTCACTCAAACTCCTATTTGCATTGATAACACTGCTGCAATCTCAGTAACTAACAATCCCGTCAAACACAGCAAAACTAAACATATAGACATTCGTCATCATTTTATACGGGATTGTGCTGAGAAGAAATTAATTGTGCTAGAAAAAGTTGATTCGTTGGATAATTTCGCCGATCTTTTTACTAAAGCATTTGACCGATCTCGTTTTCAAAATTTTGTTGAGCAGAATGGGATGATCAATCCCGAGTAACCTTGTTTTTCGTTTTTTACTAAAAAAAAAAAAATCACTATCGCTTAGAATTATGTCGGTTGCTTCAGTTTGAAGGACATCGGGTATGTTTGGTCCTTACTTCTACTAGTAGATTATGAGGATAGCCATTAACCAGATGACTGACAGTGACCGGGGCTGTTTATGATGGGTTTTTATTCTTTCGCTGAAAAATAGTCGTTCATACTTAGTTTGAAGGACACATACTCGTATGTGGTCGGTCCAGCTGATCCATTGGATCTTCAGGATAGCTGTTTACCTGAAGACTTTGACTTGATCGGGGCGATGGTATTTAAAATATTTTTTTTAGGAAATGATATACTGTTTCAAGTCTATAACTTCGTAAGAAGTTTCAATACAATGTTTAAAAAAAATTGATCCAACCTTGGAAAGTGATAGAAAAACTATTTCTGTGTGCTTAACTAGTGAAGTTTTTAAGCCTATAAGACTCTAGAACAGCCATTGTAAGTTATGGTAGCTTTATATGGTGCGTAAAAGTAGAAGTGATACAAACTAAATCTCCTCGATTTAATGTGGAGAGTCATTCTGAGTTGTGCATGTCTCCATATACATCTTTCCGAATGATAGGCAGAAAATTGATTACACAGTCATACACGAGCCCGTGAGTGTTCTAATTCCCGAGAAGATGGTGTGTCATGTACCTGCAGTGATCCAGATTCGGGACTTACAGTCGCCTATTATTTGAAGCTGTATTAATATGTTTATTAAAAAAAATAAAAAATTTTAATCCTTCTGAAGCTTATATTGTTTCAAACATCAATCAAGAGGCAAGAAAGAGAACGGGAAGAAGACTCTAAAGATCGAGATATACTTACTGTTTAATCAGACACTACGGGTCGAGGTCAACTCAGGGTGACTTGGGGAAAGCCAAATACGCTTTGAGAATAGATAGGAGGCATCACAATCTCTCATGTGATGTCCATCTAAATTTTGAGCTTAATTGAACCTAAACCGTATCACAGAAGCGATGAAAACCATACTAAGTTTTATACCTGCTTACAACCTGTTTCTTTATGTCATAATACCGCTGAACATGGATCTAAGTGACAGTCACTTAATTAGTATGATTCCTGTTCGGATCTTTATAAAACATGCCGGTTCTCGTCAAGACTGAAATTTGATCCCGTTTATTTAATTACTGAAATTTTCATTGCATAGTTTGTTTTATGGTTTAAAACTTGGTTACTTGGTTCTTTGATTGTAAAGTTTAAATCTTTAACGGAGAATTTTAAAAGACTGTTGCATTTTGATCAAATTATAAGGGCCTATTTTGTAAATTAAGTTAGGCGAACTTACTGGTAAGGTTTATGGGCGAACTTGTTCAGGGGCGAAGTTAAGGGTAAGCAAAGTTAACCTTAACTTCACCTGCGTATTTTCAAACCTATATAAGGGTCAAACACTTTACATATTTTCACAAACACAGCGAACTTGTACTCACAATCCTAACCCTCGGCGAACTTAATCCTCGAATCGAACCTCGTTATTATCCGTTTCCAATCCGTGTTAAAGGTGTGTAGGCACGGTATGACATGTAATTCTTGTCAATGGTGTTAATCAGAAGTCTTTTTGGTCCGATTCGTGACTTTGTTCATGCAACCCTTTAAACACCCGATAACCAATCTGTTTCTAATGTGTTCGTAACTCATTTGATCGTCTAGATCTCCATAGTAACATCTTTTCATGTTTTCAATCACAAAAACACCAAACAAACCATGATCGGACCTCTGTTTTACGCCGTTTCAGATTCAGGCGAAGTTAGCTTTAGGCGAAGTTGTTCTCAACTTCGCCCTAGGCATAACTTCTCCTGCTCATAATTAATTAATTAATTAATTAGTCTGGTTATTCTCAGGCGAAGTTATACTCAACTTCGCCTTATGCATAACTTCGCCTGCTGCTAATCTTATTTAATTTAAAAGTTCTAGTTTGTTATCAGGCGAAGTTATGTTTAAGGCGAAGTTGTACTCAACTTCGCCATATGGTTAACTTTGCCTGCAAATAAGATGTTATCATAACTTCGCTCATGGTGACAGCCGAAGTTATGATCTGCTTTGTCGATGTTCTAACTTAGACCGTTTGTTGTACAGATATGGCCGCTGAAGCAGGAGCTGTTGGTGCTGGTGGTGACGAAGGTGGTGAAAACAACCGACAGTTCTTTCCGGGTCACAACATGTACATTACTTTGGATCCGGATGCCAGTGGTATCGATGATTTTCGCGAGATCATCTCCTTCCTAGTTCGCTCACGTATTTTTTACGCTATTACTACAACTCTCCCCATTTCTCTACCGAATATTGAAGATTTTTGGCGAACGGTAGAATATGACTGTAGAGTTGAGCCTCCGGTTATGCGCGCCACAGTGAACAATCAGGAGGTGCAGTTCTCAGCAGATCAGATCAGAGTCGCTTTGTAGTTCGGGACTGAAACTAGAGATGATCCTACAGATTTTTTAGCTCCATTGCAGAGATGGTGCATTTTTACGTATGGCTATTCGGGTCCTTTGGGTGACACTCAAAGGCGAAAGGGATTCTTGCTGGATCAGTGGCGTTTTCTGATGCACGTGATGATTGTGTGCATGTCGGGTCGTAAAGCTGGTACTAACGGTATGGGGGCAACGATGCAGTCTGCTATGATAGGCCTGACTTACAACAAGCCCTACAGCTTCAGTCAGATGGTGTTTTATGAAATCGATCTTCAGAGACGCGCGGTCGCTCATGAAAGATTTTTAATGTACCCCAGATTCTTACAGATGATTTTGAATCATGTAGCACCTACGCTACCTCAACGAGGTCCCATCCGCTATGTTGAGAGTGTAAGTAAGAGGATCTTTGCGCAATGTAGGTTGTCAAGTGCACGTAGCAAACCAGAGCTTCGTTCGCGGCACACTCCATTTTTTGGTTATTTGGTGAACCCTGCCTATATTGCTCCTCGTGGAGATGAATTTCGGGACCCGGTACCGCAACAGGCTGATGTTCCTCAACCACCACCTGTGGTACAGCAAGCTTTGCTTGCTGATCCTGTTGCAGCTCCAGAGGAACATGTAGATCTTGAAGCTGCTTTTGGTGGCCAAGGGTTCTTTGATATGGAGCAGATTGATCCAGCTGCAGAGGTTCAAGCACCAGAAGCTGAGGCATCTGGTGTGAATGTTTCGATGGTAGCTACTTCTGTAGCAGATTCTGAGAGAACCGACTCTGACTCCTGCGCTGACGATATCGCTGAAGCACGACAGATTCTGGTCACACAAGAAAGAATACGTGGTAAGAGAAAGAAAGACTCAGATGACAGTGAATCTGACTTCGAGGAGGAGTTAGACCAGTTGCTACGTCGATCAAAGAGGGCCAGAACTGGTGAGGGTTCGGGAGCTGGTGAAAGCTCAAGGGTGGTTCGTTTCTCTCCACCCTCGTTATCTGGTATGACCATGGTTCCGGCTTCGATGACTGTAACCGTACCGATCACCTCCAGTGTTCCCGTGGTGACATCATCATCATTTGGTATCCCACCAACCACGTTTCAGTTTTCGACTCCGGAGATAGTTTCCTTGCCACCTCCTACTGTTACTCCATCGGAGGTTGTTGCAAGATTTGTTGAGTCGACATTGGTTACTACTGCGGGGTTATCTGTCACAATACCACCCACGGTTACTTTTCAGACTATTTCTGACACTCCAGTCAGTCTAGGAATACTTCCACCTTATGCTCAAGACGTTTCTCACATGCGGTTCGATTTTGATGCTACCTTGTCTGATTCTGAAAGGATAGCGGCACTTGAAAGGGTGGTTGCTGAACAGTCGAGAATAAATCTAATCAAGACACAAGCTATTCAGCGCCTTGTAGCAGAAAATCAAATCCAATCATCCCTCCTCGTTGAGCACAGTAAACTTTTTGATGCTTTAAAACAGTTCTTAGCATCTCAGGGGGAGACGAGCTGCAAGGGCGATGAGTTGACAACAAAGAAGGGACATGATAGAGACGATGATCCCAATGCATTTGAAGGTGCAGGTGGTGAGTTGCCAAGAACTGAACAAACTCTTGGGACTTCCACATCTCAGGGGGAGTCAATTGGTACGGCAGGTGGATCAGGTGGTGAAGATGTTGTGGTTGTGGATGATGAGGAAACGTTGGGTGATGATGATGTGGGTGATGACGATGTGTTACCTGTTGAAGAGATTGAAAAGATAGGTGAACAGATTGTGATTGATAGTGAGATTGAAGAGGGAGAGATTGTGGATGACAGTGTAGAACATGATATTCCAGACGTTGATAAGGCAAATGTGAGTCAAGATATGGATGTGTTAGATGAGTCTGAGTGGGAAGAGCAGCCGAGATGGAAAGAAGGCTACGCTCAGTTGTTTGTAAAGACAAAGAAGCCAGCGGTTCCAACCATGTTCAAGAAGAGTTACAATATCAAAGGGTATGCTGAGTCGAAGAAGGGTATTATATGTTGGTTGTATGATGAGCAGTTGAGATTATTTGTGATTAAACGCTTTGATGGGATTCAGTATTTTAAGAGGATGTTGAGATCTCTCAATACCTTGCCTGAGTGTGAGGTGAAGGATTAGGCAAAATTGGGGTTGATTAATAGAAGTGATGATAATATGGCTAGAATAATTGGGAAGATTGTGTGGAAAGAAAGTGTGAAAGAGAAGAAGTTTGAATTATTAAAGCCGCAGAAAGGGAAGCTGGTTGAAGATAAGGAAAGGGGAATGCGAGCTGATGGTAAACCTTGGATGGTAATGAAATATAAACCTGTTCGGTGTTTAAAAGAAGTGCCGATGAAGATAATTCCCAAGGATGTCTTAAAGAATCTCAAGTGGTGGTACGTTGATAGTCAAACAGCTGAAGCGGTTATGGAAGATGAAGACGAACAAGAAATTCTGAGAGTGTATGATCCCATGCACTTGGTAAATTTGTCTCAAGCTGACTTGAAGGTGCTAAACGATAAGAAGATATTCTATATTCCTGCATGGAAAGATGAAGCCAAGAAGTATCAGAGAGTGGTCTCTGTGTGTGTCAGACAGGGCGTTCATGCTTGAAGATGGGTGACACGAGATGTTGGGATTACTAGACACGAGAATGAAGATAGATATATGAAGCTACTGCCAAGGGGGAGTCTGTTGGTGCATAATGTCAGTAGTTCAGTATCTAGTGTTTTGTATGTGTCTGTAATCGTGTTAGATTGGTGTTAGATATGGTGTCAGACAAGTTCGCCTGATGTAAGCGAACTTGTAGACAAGCGAAGTTAAGACAACTTTGCCTAGTCTGTTAGGCGAAGTTGTCGAGGCCTATATATGCCTAATGATGTGTTGTAAAACACATTTACTTTCCGTATCATTTTTATCATTTTTTAATTGCTTTTTAGTTTAATTATTAAGTTTTATGGTTTGTTTATGCTTAATATTACAAAGATGATTGTTTTCTTGTAGGTTATGAAGTTTGGTGGAAAAAAGAGTTAAATTGAAGAGTTTAGGGGCTTAATTGTTCAACTTTCAAACTTATAAGTCAAGGCCCGACCCAAGCCCACATCTTAAAAGCCTTTTATAATATTATATTAAGTTAATAACAAGAGTTTCCAACCATAATCTAATCAATAATCTCGAAATACAAAGAAAAAAAAACCTAAAACCCTAACTTCAGCAAAGCTGCCGATCGCAGCTACAGTAACAGCAAGAAAAAAAGAAAACCGGCGGCTGAGGATATTGTGGCGGCTGGAGAAGGAGGACATCGGGGCAGCAACTAGGGATCAATATTCATCACAAATCTCAGCCATATTTGATAGTATAACACTCATAAACTTTGCTTTCTTGTTTATGTTCTTAACTATATTGATTTTGATCTTTAAAGTTAATTGTTTTTCCATTAAGTTAAGGATTGAAGTGTGTTTGATTATACTTGATTTTGGATTGAGTTTTATTATGATTTGGATGAGTATTATGGTTGTTATTTTAAGTGTTTGCTGCTGTCCAAAATCAATGTTAGGCTAAACTTGCTTGTTCTACCTAGGATAGATGATTGTTGAGTAGTTTAGACTTGTTTAATGGATTGTTAATGTTCAAGACTTAAATTATTGATGTAAAGTTTAACTAAACCATAAATTAGATTGTGTGTGATGGCTGTGTTTTATTTGTTATTACTTATAATCCTCTTGCATTAGTTAATTGAATTGGTTTTGATTAATTGATTGCTTGTTAGACTCTTAACTTGGTGTTTCGGGTTTATTTGCGGGGTGTACAACCGTAGGGATAAGTGGGTAATATAATCATCTAAAATCATTTAAAATACACATTCTTTGAGACCGAGAGGTGATAAGAAGTAATATTGTCTCGTTGCTTTTACTTGTTAGAATTAAGACCGCGCGAGAGCGGGTTTTTGTCTTGTCAAGTTTGAGTGTTTATGTGCAATTAGTTGGTTTAATTTGGGTTAAGTTAAATTGTTCCTCTATCATTGGTTGCGTAGTATTCGTTCCCATTAGGCTAGTGTGTCGATGAGACCGAGAGGTGAGTCGTCATTTGAACACGTTAATAATTGTTTTTCCGGTTTATTCTTTAAAATCAACTAAAATAAGTTAGAGATTGTTAGGGAGACTGAGAGGTAATTTGACTTTCTTAAACAAGTTTTAGTTGTGTCATCTTTTATAACCGGTGTCGTGAATATTTTCAATCCGTTGTCTTGTTATTTCTATCAACATGATTCATTCCTAGGTACTTCCAGGTCAGCAGTACTACTCCTTCCTAGATGGTTTCTCCGGGTACTTCCAGGTTCCGCTAGCTCCGGACGACCAGGAGAAAACCACTTTCACCTGCCCTTACGGAACGTTTGCTTACAAACGTATGCCGTTCGGACTTTGTAACGCTCCGGCCACATTCTAGAGGTGTATGGTGGCCATTTTCCATGATATGATCGAGGACTCCATGGAAGTGTTCATGGACGATTTTTCCGTATTTGGGAGTTCCTTCGATCAATGTTTATCAAATCTTGAGAGGATGATGTCCCGCTGCGTCGACACCAACCTAGTCCTTAACTGGGAAAAATGTCATTTCATGGTTCACGAGGGCATTGTTCTAGGTCATCGAATCTCAAGTGCGGGGATAGAAGTTGACCGGGCAAAGGTCGAGACCATTTCTAATCTTCCCCCGCCTACTTCTGTGAGATCAATTCATAGCTTTCTAGGTCATGCTGGGTTCTACCGCCGGTTCATCAAAGATTTTTCTAAAATCGCGAGACCCATGACCAAACTTTTGGAGAAGGATGCTCCATTTATTTTTTCTGAGCAGTGTTTCGAGGCGTTTGATCTTCTAAAAGACAAACTCGTTAACGCCCCGATCATGGTTGCTCCCGACTGGTCGTTACCATTCGAGTTGATGTGTGACGCAAGCGACTTCGCAGTCAGAGCGGTTCTTGGACAACGGAAGGATAAACATTTCCATCCGATCTATTATGCAAGCCGGACCTTAAATGGCGCACAGGAAAGCTATACCACCACCGAAAAAGAACTTTTAGCAGTGGTGTTCGCTTTCGACAAATTTAGGTCCTATCTGGTTTTGTCCAAAACAATTGTTTATACGGATCATGCCGCTATTAGATATCTTTTCAGCAAGCATGATGCTAAGCCTTGTCTTATCCGATGGATCCTGTTGCTTCAAGAGTTCGATATAGAGATCCGTGATAAAAAGGGGGCCGAGAATGTGGCGGCTGATCATCTTTCACGACTAGAGGGAGTTGATTCAGGAGATTCGGGAGTTAGGATCGACGATCGTTTTCCGACGGAGAGTCTGATGTTTGTCACTACACAAGAGGAAGGTTTTCCATGGTTTGCTGATTTCGCGAACTATCTTGCTGACGGATACCTCCCAAAGATGCCTTACCAGCAAAAGAAGAAATTTTTTGCTGACATCAAATTTTACCTTTGGGACGATCCGTATCTTTTTCGCATTGATGATGATTAGCTTATTAGAAGATGTGTGGATGTCAAGGAAGGATGGCAAATTTTGAGCCATTGTCATGTGGGACCGACTGGAGGTCACCATGGTGTGAGTTCTACTGCAAAGAAAGTCTTTGATTCTGGTTTTTACCTGCCGTCTATCTTTAAGGATGCTCACCTGTTCGTTAAGAGTTGCGATCGTTGCAGCGTGTCGGCAACATTTCTTCGCAAAACGAAATGCCCCAGATTGCCATTCAAGTTTGTGAGGTTTTTGATATATGGGGTATTGATTTCATGGGACCGTTTCCATCTTCGCGTGGAAACAAATACATACTCGTGGCCGTCGATTACGTGTCTATGTTGGTTGAGGCCAAAGCTCTACCCACCAATGATGCCCGAGTGGTAGTCCGTTTTCTGAAAAGTCTATTTGCTTGTTTTAGAGTCCCGAAAGCCTTGATCAGTGATCGAGGTACTCACTTTTGCAACTTGCAGATGGATAAGGCGTTGAAGCGTTATGGGGTCACCCATCGGCTTGCGACCGCCTACCACCCACAGACTAGTGGGCAAGTAGAAGTGAGTAATCGGGGAATCAAACGTATTCTCGAGAAAACGGTTGGTTCAAATCGTCGGGATTGGTCCGACAAATTAGATGACGCTCTGTGGGCCTTCCGTACAGCCTACAAGACTCCGACTGGTTCCACACCATTTCAGATGATTTATGGGATGACCTGTCATCTTCTTGTTGAATTGGAACACCGCGCTTCATGGGCCCTTCAAAGGGTTAATGTTGATTTACCCGCCGCAGAGGGTAATCGTTTCCATCAATTACATGAATTAGAGGAGCTCCGGGATCACGCATATGCACAATCATTTCGGTATAAAGAGCATACGAAGGAACTGCATGACAGGAAATTGAAGGGTAATAAGCAGTTCAAGTGTAGGGATAAGGTTTTACTTTATAACTCACGGTTGAGGTTATTCCCGGGAAAGTTGAAATCCCGATGGTCGGGTCCGTTCACAGTCACTAAGGTTTTCCCGTATGGCACGATTGCGATACAAGATCGAAGCGGGAAGTTTAAGGTGAACGACCATAGATTGAAGCACTACATAGGATAGCCGATAACTGATCATACAGTCGAGGTGTTCTACCTTGATCATTCACCGAGGAATAGTCGTGATGGATGCATCACTCGGGAGACAGCCCGAGTTGTTGAGTTTGTATTATGATTCTTTTTATTATCTGTTTTTATTTGTTTTATTTTTATTTATATTTATAAAAACATAAAAATACAAGAAAAAAAATAAATATTTAATAAAAATCAAAAAAATTAAAAAATTCAAAAACACAAAAATATGTTTATTTCTTATGTTTTTGTTTTCTGTTTTGTACGCCACTACATGCGAGCGAGTTTGAGTTTTTACAGGTATTATTATGCGCATGGTAGCTCTGATGGCGTTCTGTAACTGGTTCACCCGAGGTTGCGGCCGCGAATGAAATGCTATACGGTCGTTCGTTCGAATCATACAAAGCTGATGAAGAATTTGCATCTAAACCAGGGGAGTAACCCGTTCTCTATTTTAATTTCTGTTCTTTCAAGTTTTAATTTTATGTTTTAAGTTTTATTTTTATTTTATTTCTTTTCCTTGTTCTCATCGAGGACGATTTCGTTCTAAGTGTGGGGATGGGAATTTATTTTACTTAGTTGTATAATAATAATAATAATAATAATAATAATAATAATAATAATAATAATAATAATAATAATAATAATAATAATAATAATAATAATAATAATAATAATGAAAAGAAAAAAAATTAAAAAAATTCTTAAAAAAAATAAAATTTCTCATTCGTTTTCATTTTCGTACGTTGTTTAAGTTGAAAAAAAAATGTCCCTTGTTTTTAGTTTCTTTTGCATTAAAGTGGGAGATGATGATATTTATCGGAAATCAGTTTTTCAAACTACTAATAATATGAGATAAATAAAAGAAAACGCACTTAACTTGGGATGTGTCGGTAGGCTCAGCCTTGAAAATGAAAGGGCAAATTTGATAAAACGGTTAAACGGAAATCTTTTGTGGGTAAAGCGTTTTGTCCGTGGAAAATAAGCAATGAAAGGTCGGGCCATACTCAAGCCTCAAATTTTGGTATGAAAAAGTGGAAATATCATGAGTTTTTAAAAATCTGAATATGTTATCATATGATGCTTGGGTAGGTTTAACGTTAGAGTATGCCGTGTAGCCTGTGATATAAATCTTAAAATGGTAGTTAGTGTTTTACACCTCATCGGCGTATGGTTTTATAACCTTAAATCCTGTATTGATGGGATGCTTCGGGTCCGGAGACCATGGGTCTGTATGCAATCTATTTAGCTGGGTATTCACAATTCCTAAGTGGGGTTGTGTATATTTAAAATAAAGCCAAAGAGCAAACCCTTATAAGTCTATAAACATGATCACAAAAAGTACGAAAGTACAAATACACTACAGACTTGATCATCCACGCTGTTAGTCATGTGGGGTCCCCTTGCCCGCGTCTCATTACCATTAAGAAACAGACCACAAGGGACACGCTACATGTAAGCCCTACAGATGAAATTTTGCATACTCACCTATGGTTATGGATTTGGGGTATTGCTTGATAACGGGGGTATGTCATGTTGTGGGGAGCACTGGCTATAATTAATTGAACCTTAATCATATCTAATGGCTGCTTGGTAGACTTTGATGCTTAAGCTTAGGTGGATAAACAATACCTTTGATCGTCTTAACTATTCATAAATATGGAGCAACAAAGTTTTAATTCTGCTAACTTTGAGGTTTAAGTCAAGTTGGGGTGGTCTGGTCCAGTAAAAGCAGAAAATAAGCGGGTCTTAATTGTGTAAACCACTAAGTAATATTATTGTCGGATCTTATTTGTCCCGGTAAAGATTAAGGCATGGGTTAAGGTGGACAACACTATCGATGATCGCGGTTTTTGTGTTTTTCTGAGCTTTAAAATATAACCTATATGTTTGATTTAACTTTGATTTTCCGATTCTGATCCAACTGCATTAGACTTTTTCAGGGACGAAAAAGACTTAAGTGTGGGGATGTTTGATGTGTTGTAAAACACATTTACTTTCCGTATCACTTTTATCATGTTTTAATTGCTTTTTAGTTTAATTATAAGTTTAATGGTTTGTTTATGCTTAATATTACAAAGATGATTGTTTTCTTGTAGGTTATGAAGTTTGGTGGAAAAAAGAGTTAAATTGAAGAGTTTAGGGGCTTAATTGTTCAACTTTCAAACTTATAAGTCAAGGCCCGACCCAAGCCCACATCTTAAAAGCCTTTTATAATATTATATTAAGTTAATAACAAGAGTTTCCAGCCATAATCTAATCAATAATCCCGAAATACAAAGAAAAAAAACCTAAAACCCTAACTTCAGCAAAGCTGCCGATCGCAGCTATAGTAACAGCAAGAAAAAAAGAAAACCGGCGGCTGAGGCTATTGTGGCGGCTGGAGAAGAAGGAGGACATCGGGGCAGCAACTAGGGATCAATATTCATCACAAATCTCAGCTATATTTGATAGTATAACACTCATAAACTTTGCTTTCTTGTTTATGTTCTTAACTATATTGATTTTGATCTTTAAAGTTAATTGTTTTTCCATTAAGTTAAGGATTGAAGTGTGTTCAAACATTTATCAACACCTGAATGTCATTGTCATGGCTTCTTTGAGCATGATGACGCTATTGGTTTGTACATTTACGGTTACAAAGATTACAAGGTCTTTCATGTAAAGCGTAGGCGTGGTGTACTTAGCGCCTCCATCTATTTTAGGAGAGTAGGATCTTGGAGAAATATACCTTTGATAATAAGACCAGAGTATGTTAGCCCCACTTTCGGTTGGTCAACTGGTACTTTTTGTGGTGATACTCTTTATTTCACTGTTCGTGAGTCTTTAGTTGGAGGTAAAAATGTGGTACTTTGTTTTGATGTTAATTCGGAGAAATTTAAAGAGATAAGCTTTCCACCGGTTCCTTTTATGGGAATTGTTTTTGGAGATTTAGTGAATGTGAAAAATGAACTTCACATGTTTGTTATACATGAGATGTCAGTTGAGTTGTGGATGCTAGAAGAGGAACAATGGATTAAGGTCTTGTCATGTCCTCGAATCCCCCCTATACCTTTGTCATTATGGTGTTACATAACACATTTTATAACAAATGGTAATTGGTTTGTGATGACTAATGAAGGGAAGCTTTATGAAATCGAAATGGATGTGAAGCCCTTTGAATGCTTTTATCATGTTACTTCATTTCGTGGTTCTAAGAGATCAATGTTTGTGGAGACTGTTGTTTCATCAAGTCTTTAGTTTGTCTCACTTAATGTTTTCATTATCTGTTGTAACGTTTTAAGAATTTAGATTCTTCTTTTTTTCTTTCCACTTAATGTAATAGTCAAGTGTCATGTACTATTCTTGCAATGATGCTTTCAGAATTTCATTGTGTATGATAAGTCTCATTTTGTTTAATTTACAAGGTATTTTTCAATTTACAATGTCTAATAAACAACCAAAAGATCGTAATGATGCTTCTACCTCACGTGCATCTACGTCTGCTGAAAAACGAAGAGAGTATAACACGCGGTATTACGCTTCACGCAAAGAGAGTGGACAACCAAAAGATCGTAATGATGACTCTACTTCAAGTGAATCTATATTAGCTCAAAAAAGGAAAGAGTATAACAAACGATATTATATGTCTTGCAAAAAGAAAAACAAACTATCGAAAGTCGGCATCAGCGATGCTTACCAACGTGATCCATTAATGGAAAGGATACCATTACAAACTTTACAAACTAATAGTAGTCAAATAACACAAATGCCAAAAGAGAATGTGTCATGTAGTTCGACTCAAAAACGAAAGGTCCACGATGAACCATGTCATGCTACATGCAAAGAGAATGGAAAAAATAATTCAAATGGTATTCAGTTTACACGAATTGTGACGGATGATAGTACGCCCCTGTAATTGGCAAAGTCATGCCTGAAATATCACGAGGTTTCTATTTATTTAACAATTCTTTCCTTATTAAACTTGTCATATTTTGCATCTTCCTTCACTTAATACAATGAATTTCGTAGGCATTCGAATTCAACCGCGTACACTATTACCTCAATTTTGTGACGTTATTGATCCACAATCCATCCTGGATGAGAATATCGAAGAGGATGCATATAATTTTATGCACACTGGTATGCCTACAGGCCATTGTGTCGTAGAGGAATTCACACCTAAAATATCACAAGGTTTTTTATTTATTTAACCTTGCCTTTTTTTATTAAACTTGAAATCCTTTACAATTTTCGTTACTTATTACTTCAAGTTCCTTAGGTATTCGAATTCAACCATCCACTCGCGATGAGAAGAGGATACCTATAATTTTGTTTACGATGGTATACCTAGGGAGCATCGTGTCTTAAAGGAACGGAGTCCATGTCCTCATTGTGGAGCAAAACGATTTACATATGAATTCGCAACCTTTTGTTGTATGAGTGGGAAAAAAATGTTAGCAAATTCAGAAATTCCAGATGAATTGTACCGGCTTTTCACCTCACAAGATGATATTGGAAAATTGTTTAGACAAAACATGCGTGTCTATAACACCAATTTTTCTTTCGCATCAATGGGGGTGACATTGGATGACACTTTGAACAATATGAGAGACGATGTATACACGTTTCGTTCACATAAAGGAATATATTGTTGGAATTACGTATGCCCGAGACACATAATTATACTAATGTGGCTAACTGTGTTTGATCCAAGTCGGGTCATACCCAATAACAAGCAAGACAACACCAAACGTATTCTTTTAATGATTTGATCATTTAAACGAATACCGAACACTACGTGTTTGGAAATTGGTTTTCTAAACAAACACACTTGAGGATTTAAATAAATTATCTGGATAATTTGTTTATATAAATTAATTATTTAATTAGTTAAATAATTATATAAATGTATGTACATTTTATAAAAATGAGTTTTATAAAATGAATGGAGATGTTTTAAATGGTTAAAACAAAACAAAAAAAAAATAAAAATAAAAAAAAATAAAATAACCGTCCACCCCATGTGGGTGGAGAGTTTGGTCCAATCCTAGGCTTTGTCTTCTTGTGATGACCACTTTATCTACCTCCATTCACAACACATGCATTTGTGTCTTGTCTTTTGAATCTTTTCAAGTGTTTTTTCAAGCTTCAAAATCTCTCTCTCCCTCTCTAAAAAAACTCACGGCAGCAGCAGCAGAAAATGGGAGAGCTTTGTGAGCTTGTTTTGTGTTCATAAATCCTAGCAAAACAACTTGGTGTTGTCACAAATAGCTTGGGGTATCACACTCTTGAGGTCTTCTTCTTTGGAGGCTTGTCATTCATCCACCATCCCCTTCAACAACCCACTTGTTCTTCTAAAGGTAGAAGAAGGTACAATTTACATTTTGTGAGCATCTTGTTCTTGTAATTTTGATCCTTGGCTTCGGGTTTTTAGTTTTAACATAATGGTATGTTCATTAACAAGTTTTAAAACACTAGCTTCCGTTGCGTTTTCTAGTTAAATATGGTTAACTTAGACTTTGATAAACTTGCATAAAACCCAACAATGGCATCAAGAGCCGGTTACAAGGACTTATGCTTCTTTTGTGTTCATACTTTTCGGATTTTTCATGGGTGAAAAGGGAGGTCCGAAAATTTGGTGGATTTTACCCCTCATGGTTTTGTAAGATCTTGACATGCATGGAAAGATCTTAGGAAACCATTTAACATTTGGATGATGAAATATCTAAATTGTAAAAAAATTTTGGGGGGGGGGTGGCCGTAGCCTCTTGGGGGGAGGGGGGCGTTTTTTTTGGTGATGTTTGGGCATTGGTTGCTTAGGTTGCATGCTTAGAACATTTGGTATGTTTGGATGTGTCATAACCGAAACCTAGACCTTGGATGTGTTGATTGTTGTTATGTGTATTTTGATTATGTTTATTATTCAATATGGTTGTAATAATTCATAATCTTAGGCTTGTGTAATTTATTTATTCATAAGTTGGTATGTAATAAGTAGATTAGTTGCATTTTCTTTTTTTTTAGAAAAATATGTATTAGGATACATTTTGTAAAAATTAGAAGATGCAAGATTTGGTGAAATTGGTTGGGCCGAAATTCTGGGCTTGTTGGGCCTCACCGGCCCATCATGGGATTCAAGCCCATTAGGCCCATAAATTTCACTCTTGGGTCCAAGAAGACTTTTGGAAGTTTGGAGCCCATTAACAAGCCCAAAAAGAACACAACAACTTGGAGAGGATACTTGAAGCATTTGGATGCAAGGTCAAGTGGGAGTCAACATTCCATCCTTGTGTCATGTTTTGTCCCTTAGGTGTGACTTATGACCTACACTTGTTTCGGCTAACAAGTATGGTCAAATTTAGCGGTTTTCGGTTATGACTATATTTTGCATGTGTATGCTTGGTTGTTTGTTTTACTTAATGTAATGTGTGGTTGATAGATATTAGGATATCCAAACCGTCACATAGGAACGACAACAAGCATAAAACGGGTTCTAATATATATTTGGTAATATCGCGTCAATTAGTTTAATTAAATGGGTTTATTAAAACTAAGCGATCACTCACATATAATAAAATTGGTTTTATTATAACTAGAACCTTGAAAATTGGTTTTCAAAATCGCCATATTACTAAATGCATGTTAGGATATGGCATAATGTTTTTCAACTAGAATATTTGAAAATTTAAAAATCCCTTTTTCATATTACCAAGGAAACAAGTCTAACACCATCCTTTTGTATGACACTTAACGTATTAGGGAACTTTTAATGGGATAAAGGTCACCTAACCATTTTGAGCAAACTAATATACTTAGGGTAATATTAACATATTTGTGGGATAAAGGTCACCTAACCACTTGTATGTTAATCTTACATGTTTATACAAGAAGGACGACTTGAATTGGAAACCATGTGATAAAGGTCACCTAAGCATGGGATCCAATGGTGTTGATGGGATAAACATGCCAACACGAAATAAGGATTTCGAATGGTCCCATACCTCTAGAAGTTGCAAAGGGTTGCAATTGTCAAGGCTGACTACCTTGTTAAATCAAATAACGGGATAAAGGTCACCTAACCGAAATTTGATTTATCGTTGGATTCTAGAATTTAATTATTATTTTAAAATCTGGAATAAAAGGGTATTAATAATTAAATTGTTTATAATACTAAAATAAAACTTTGTTAAATTTTGTAGATGGCCGCTAACAATGCAAACACCTCTACCCATAACACCCGTAACCTATCCTTAAGAACCATCCTTGAAAAGGATCGTCTAAACCATAATAACTTTATGGATTGGTATCGCAACTTGAGAATAGTTCTCAAGCAAGAAGAGATATCATATGTCTTAGACGATCCCATTCCCGACGAGCCTGACGTGGAAAATGAGGAGGCTTATAACGATTGGGTCAAGTACACCAAAGATTCGGTGCAAGCCTCTTGCCTCATGTTAGGGACTATGATTCCCGAAATCCAAAAAGATTTCGAGCATCATGGGGCATACGACATGATAACTCAATTGAAGGAAATGTTCCTTCAACAAGCTAGAGCGGAACGTTTCGAAACGGTTCGAGCGTTTCATGCATGTCGTATGGAGGAAACCCAAACCGTCTCATCTTATGTCCTAAAGATGAAAAGCTACATCGAAAAGCTTCGTAGGTTGAATTGTCCCGTGTCTAATGAGTTGGCTACGGATTTGATCCTCAACTCTTTGACCAAAAGGTTTGAAACCTTTGTCATGAATTATAACATGAATGGGTGGGACAAAAGCATTGGTGAGCTTCACGCAATGCTAAGAACGGCCGAAGCGGGAATGGGTAAAAAGGCTTTACCCGTTCTAACAATCGATGAAGGAAAAAGGGGACATAACTCCAACCCCAAAGCAAGTGTTGCTAAGGGCAGGGGCCACGTCCGAGGAAAGGGAAAGAGGAAAGCCATCACGCCCACCAAACCGAAGGAAAAGAAGCAAAAGGTTGCGGTGCAAGATCCATGCTTTGAGTGTGGAGAGATAGGTCATTGGAAAAGGAATTGTCCGACCTATCTCAAAGCGTTAAAAGATAAGAGGGATGCGGGGCATACCTCAGGTATTATCTTTACTATACATATTGAACTAAATGTTATTTCTTCAAATACATGGGTACTTGATACCGGATGTGGAACTCACATTTGCAATTTGTTGCAGGGGTTCAAAAGAAGTAAACAACTCAACAAAGGGGACATTAGTCTCTTTATGGGCAATGGAGCAAGAGTTGAAGTCCAAGCCCAAGGAGACTACATGTTAAAGCTTCCAAGTGGTTTGGAAGTAATTTTGAAGAATGTTTTGTATGCTCCTAAGTTAAGAAGAAACATTATTTCCGTGTCCCTTTTAAAACAATGTGGCTTTGATCTTAAATTTATAGATTATGATATTCATGTTTTGATGAATGGCATATTTTATTTTAAAGCTATACCCATGAATGGTATATATGAAATAGATCAAATTGGTGCGTCACATAGTAGTTCAATGTACAATGTCAACACCAAGAAACTCAAGAAGGACTTGGGTGATTCCTATCTTTGGCATTGTCGCCTTGGACATATAAGCAAGAATCGCATGCAAACTCTTCGCAAGAATGGTATTCTAGAAACAAATGAGTATGATTCATTTGATGTATGTGAATCTTGTTTACAAGGCAAAATGACAAAGCAACCCTTTAATAAAACTTTTGAAAGGTCAAAAGAATTATTGGGTATCATACATTCGGATGTATGTGGTCCTTTTAGACCAATGACTAGGAATGGTGAAAGATACTTCATTACCTTTATTGACGATTATAGTCGATATGGTTATGTGTACTTAATGAAACACAAAGATGAAGCTTTTGAAATGTTCAAAGAATTCAAAACTGAAGTAGAAAGACAACTCAAGACCACAATCAAAGTACTTCGTAGTGATAGAGGAGGTGAATACCTAAGTGGTGTTTTTCAAGATCATCTTAAGAGTTGTGGAATTATTTCACAACTTACTCCACCTGGAACACCACAACATAATGGTGTGTCTGAAAGGAGAAATCGTACCCTATTAGATATGGTTCGATCGATGATGGCTAGAAGCACTTTACCTCTATCATTTTGGGGCTATGCTTTACCTTCCGCCGTTCGCATATTGAATATGGCTCCAACCAAGAAAGTGGAGAAGACACCTTTTTGAAATATGGCATGGAAGGGTTCCATCGCTATCATTCTTAAAAGTTTGGGGTTGTGAAGCTTATGTAAAGCAATACACCCCAAACAAATTAGAAGTCCGATCCACTAAGTGTATCTTTATAGGTTATCCTAAAGATGATTTAGGATATTACTTTTACGACCCTAGTGAGCAAAAGGTTATTATTGCTCGAAAGGGTAAGTTCTTGGAAACTAAGTTCCTTAAGGAAGGAACTAATAATAGAACAATGAAATTTGATGAGGATCAAGAACCACAAGATGATACAGAATTGGTTGATACTAGCACTCAACAAGAGGTTGTTGAAAGTGATCAAGTGGTTGATCAAAACACACAAAACGTTCGCAGATCTGGTAGAATTAGCAATCCACCTGAAAGATATGGATTTTTTGTAGAAGGTTGCTACGTGGTAGATTCGGATGAACCAACCACATACCGTGATGCAATGTCCAAGAATGATTGTGACAAATGGCTTGAAGCCATGAACGTTGAGATGCAATCCATGTATGACAACCAAGTTTGGGAATTGGTTGAACCACCACTCAACTCCAAAGCTGTTGGAAGTAAGTGGGTTTTCAAAAGAAAAACTGATATGCATGGAAACTTGGATACTTATAAAGCAAGACTTGTAGCTAAGGGTTTCACTCAAACTCAAGGGGTTGATTATGAAGAAACTTTTTCGCCTGTAGCAATGCTAAAGTCTATTAGGATATTATTTGCCATAGCTGCACATTATGATTATGAAATTTGGCAAATGGATGTCAAGACCGCTTTCCTAAATGGATATCTTGAGGAAGATGTCTATATGGTTCAGCCTGAAGGTTTTGTCGATCCGAAACATCCTAATAAAGTATGCAAGTTAAAGAAATCAATCTATGGATTGAAACAAGCATCTAGAACTTGGAATCATCGTTTTGATGAAGAAATCAAAAATTTTGGATTCATCAAGAACGCTGATGAGGCTTGTGTGTATAAGAAAGCTAGTGGGAGTATAATAACCTTCTTAGTATTGTATGTCGATGACATTCTACTATTTGGAAATGACGTTCCAACCATGGAAAGCGTTAAGGCTTGGCTTGGAAGTAGATTTTCCATCAAGGATCTTGGTGAAGCTGCCTATATTTTGGGAATAAAGATCTATAGGGATAGGTCAAGGCGCTTGATAGGTTTGAACCAAAGTACATACATTGATAAAATCTTGAAAAGGTTCAAGATGGAAAACTCCAAGAAAGGTTTGGTACCTATTCAAAGAAGGACTATATTGAGTTCAGCTCAATGTCCAAGCTCAAAGGGTGAGCAAGAGATAATGAAACAAATCCCATATGCTTCTGCTATAGGATCCATCATGTATGCGATGATATGTACTAGACCGGATGTGTCATGCGCTTTGAGCATGACAAGCAGATACCAACAGAATCCAGGAAACAGTCATTGGATGGCTGTTAAGAACATATTGAAATACCTTAGGAGAACTAAGGATATGTTTCTGATATATGGATCTGGTGAGGAGGAACTCGCTATAAAAGGTTACACGGATGCGAGCTTTCAAACTGATCGAGATGATTCTCGATCACAATCTGGGTATGTGTTCACTCTTAATGGAGGAGCTGTCTCTTGGAAGAGCTCAAAACAGGAAGTGGTAGCATTATCCACTACAGAATCAGAATACATCGCCGCTTCATTGGCAGCTCAGGAAGCTGCATGGTTGAAGAAATTCATTACTGATCTAGGGGTGGTCTCTACCATTCAAGACCCCCTAGAAATCTTTTGTGACAACGAGGGTGCGATTGCTCAAATCAAGGAACCTCGTTCGCACCAAAAGACAAGGCACATAGAGCGGAGATTCAACTACATAAGGGATGAAGTTGAAAAAGGAAAGATATGTATTCGCAAAGTTGGAACTGATCAAAATCTTGCGGATCCATTCACGAAGCTCCTAGAAAGACCGAAACATGAGCGTCATGCGAGTGGCGTAGGACTTCGATATTCTAGTAATTGGATTTGATCTATTTTGTATTTACGTTTAAAAGACTTTTGTAATTTAACTCTTTTATATGATTATGGAATCTTGAGTTAAATTCTAATTTTGCATGTTTAATCCATGAATAAGTTATCTTATTCTAAAAGTCCGTAGTCGATCACATTTGTGGGAACAAATATGAAGCAAGACTATTATGAACTAGAATTGGTGGATATTCATAAGGAATGAATATGGAGCATAGGTTTGCTGCCAAGGTTCATAGATATTTGTGGGATACAAATATTGGACTGACCCGCTCTCAATATTACTACATGGAGTCGATGGACCTGATCATTAGTAATTTTGAGTAAAGGAGAATTTCATATTATCCTTAGACCTGAGATGTATACTGGGTCTTGATTTTCACCAAGTATTACACTTTGACTCTCCCCTTCGCTATTCGTAAAAGATGGTACATAAGGATGAGCTCGGGTGGAGTATAAAGTGATAGTGAGAGGCGTATACAGTCAAGATGGAATTTGTTCCTCTTATGTGTTGAGAGTTTAGATGTCTAAGGCCTGATAAAGTTGAATTGTAAAGAGAATGATCGCCTATGTCTCTTAGATCCAACATGACATCTAGCAACAAAGGGATATAATGATAGATTCACCTAAATCATATCAAGTAAGGGACTTGAAGGGATGATGTTATTGAATGGCACTTCGTCAAACACATTAGGGGTGGTGAACTGTTGTTAGGCGGTATTCACCACTTGCATTAATTTTCTATGTATCTCGTGCAAGTGGGAGATTGTTGGAATTACGTATGCCCGAGACACATAATTATACTAATGTGGCTAACTGTGTTTGATCCAAGTCGGGTCATACCCAATAACAAGCAAGACAACACCAAACGTATTCTTTTAATGATTTGATCATTTAAACGAATACCGAACACTACGTGTTTGGAAATTGGTTTTCTAAACAAACACACTTGAGGATTTAAATAAATTATCTGGATAATTTGTTTATATAAATTAATTATTTAATTAGTTAAATAATTATATAAATGTATGTACATTTTATAAAAATGAGTTTTATAAAATGAATGGAGATGTTTTAAATGGTTAAAACAAAACAAAAAAAAATAAAAATAAAAAAAAAATAAAATAACCGTCCACCCCATGTGGGTGGAGAGTTTGGTCCAATCCTAGGCTTTGTCTTCTTGTGATGACCACTTTATCTACCTCCATTCACAACACATGCATTTGTGTCTTGTCTTTTGAATCTTTTCAAGTGTTTTTTCAAGCTTCAAAATCTCTCTCTCCCTCTCTAAAAAAACTCACGGCAGCAGCAGCAGAAAATGGGAGAGCTTTGTGAGCTTGTTTTGTGTTCATAAATCCTAGCAAAACAACTTGGTGTTGTCACAAATAGCTTGGGGTATCACACTCTTGAGGTCTTCTTCTTTGGAGGCTTGTCATTCATCCACCATCCCCTTCAACAACCCACTTGTTCTTCTAAAGGTAGAAGAAGGTACAATTTACATTTTGTGAGCATCTTGTTCTTGTAATTTTGATCCTTGGCTTCGGGTTTTTAGTTTTAACATAATGGTATGTTCATTAACAAGTTTTAAAACACTAGCTTCCGTTGCGTTTTCTAGTTAAATATGGTTAACTTAGACTTTGATAAACTTGCATAAAACCCAACATATATTACAAAATCGATCAATTAGTTTCGAGAGATGGAACACCTAGGTACTTACAATTGTATTTTTATGACCCTGATACTGAGTTAGATCATAGACTTCGATGGCCAAATCTTGATGAAAGAATTACTAAGATGTTGAGAAGTATTCTGTCTACAAACCCATACGTCAACACATTTCGAAGTCTTGCAGACTTAGGACCTCTAGATAACTACAGAGTCACTTTGAATGCTTCGGTGGAACTTGACCAAAGGGTGTACAACCGACCAACGACATCCGAGGTTTAAATAATATTACTATACTTCAAGTATTTATATAACCATAGTATAGATTATTTTACTTATTTATTGCACCATTGTATAGGTTGCTGGTATTTGGGTTGAAGGTAATGACAATATCACTTCGTACAAAAGAAGTATTTTTGTGTACGGTAGGTCTGAATAGTTAAACTATCCAATCATACTTTGGTTGTTATGATCCACTGTCATATCCTCTATTTTTTCCTAATGGTGAGTCAGGTTGGCATTCTAACATACCACGTCAAGGAGTATTAATCAATGAAGTTCACACCAATCACGATAATATCAATGAAGAAATAGAAGGTACAAACAGTTTACGTATCTTTCTTAAGTGAGGATCATAATTAGTACCCTAACGTGTACTATTTTTAAGAAAAGTACCAACAATTTAGTTATCTTTTTCAGAGGCTAACACACGAAGTGGTAGAACAACCGTGGCTATGCGAGAGTACTACTGTTACAAGTTCCAAATTCGATCTACCGAGAATGTGATTCTGTTCGGTGGTAGATTACTACAACAATTTGTTGTAGATGTTTACATAAAGCTTGAGACGTCACGTTTACAATTTTGTGAACAAAAATAGAATAAGATAAGAGCTGATTTGTACCAAGGTATTGTGGACTGCGTCAATGCTGGTGAGGTTCTACCAAGTAGAGTTGGAAAACGGATTGTGTTGCCTGCATCTTTCATCGGAGGGCCTCGCGACATGCGACGCCGATTTCTTGATGCGATGACTTTAGTTCAAGATGACGACAAGCCTGATTTATTCCTTACAATGACATGTAATCTTGGGTGGCCTGAGATACGTGACAATTTAAAAGTTGGTCAAACCGCACAAGATCGACCAGACCTTATTTCAAGAGTATTTCGTGCAAAATTAGAGGATCTTAAGTAACAACTCTTCAAGAAATATCTCCTTGGAGAAGTTAAGGCATACGTTTATGTCATCGAGTTTCAAAAGCATGGTTTACCACATGCACATTTTCTTCTTATTATGTACTCGCAAAACAAAATCAGTATTCCAGATCATTATGATAAGGTCGTGTGTGCTGAAATTCCTGACATACTAAGGCATCCCAAATTGCATGAGCTTGTAGTCAATCACATGATGCATGGTCCTTGTGGACATTTACGAATAAGCAGTCCTTGTATGCAATTGAAGAATGATCGTCAAGTTTTCCGCTTCCGTTATCCAAGACAATTTAAAGAACATACAACACAAGGAGAAGATGCATATCCATTATACCGGAGAAAAAATAATGGAAAAAGGTGGTTGTACGAGGAACAACTCATGATAACAAATGGGTTGTCCCGTATAACCCAAGGCTTTTGATGATGTTCAACTGCCACATGAATGTCGAAGTTTGCTCAAGTATAAAATCTGTGAAATATTTATTCAATTTACAAAGGACACGACAAACAAGTTATTCAAATCGATCAAAATGAGCAAGAAGTTGTTGTTAACGAGATAAAGAGATTTTAAGATGCACGCTACGTATCTCCCCCAGAGGCAATGTGACGTATTTTTTCCTTTTCTTTTCTCAAATCCATCCTGCTGTTTTGGCATTAGAACTTCATCTCTCTAATAATCAGATGGTTAGATTTAGAGATGATGATGTCATGTCTGAAATTTTTGATAGGGAAAGAGATAAGAGCACCATGTTAATTGCTTTTTTTGATACAAATAGAGTGGATGAAACAGCAAGGCAATATTTGTATAAAGATTTTCCAAAACATTTTACGTGGAATGGAGGCTCACGTCGTTGGAATCGTCGTGTACGTAAAGCACAAAGAGGCCGTATCGTTTCGGCTAATCCGACCGAAAGAGAAAGGTACTACTTACGCCTACTTTTGTCGAATGTCAAAAGGCCTACTTCTTTTGAAGATCTTTGCAAAGTTAACGGTGTACAATACACGACTTTTCGAAAAGCAGCTCTTGAGATAGGATTAATAGAGAATGATGAAAGTTTATCGTAATGTCTCGCAGAAACCTTTGTATTTCAGTTTCCCAGTGCTCTTAGAATGTTATTCGCGACCATAGTTATTTTTTGCAAACCTGGAGATGTTCAAAAGTTATGGAATGACCACTTTGAATCACTATCTGAAGATCATGGGTTAAATTGTCAAAATGTCGAACGAGTTCAAAATTTGGTTCTTACCGAAATTAGGGACCTTTTACAATCAATGGGTAAAGATATCAATCTATTAGATCTTCCAAGCATAACAAAAGATGTTAACTTACAACATGTAGGTTATCATGAGGTACAAGAGGAGTATGGGTTGGTTGTGGAAGCTGAGCACTTGCGTGCCAAAGATTTACTTAATTCTAACCAAAAAATCGTGTTTGATGAGATAATGAAACATGTGGATAATGATTTACCAGGTGTGTTCTTTGTAGATGGTCCAGGTGGAACTGGAAAAACATTTTTGTACAAAGCTTTGCTTGCTGAAGTTCGTTCACGTGGTCTTATTGCTCTCGCAAAAGCTTCATCAGGTGTTGCAGCTAATAATATGCCAGGAGGGAGAATGGCTCACTCGAGATTCAAGATTCCCCTTCATGTTGATAATAATTCAATGTGCGGCCTCACAACACAGAGTGGGGCTGCTGAACTAATTAGGCTATCTAAAATAATCATTTGGGATGAAGCATCGATGGCAAAACGACAGGCGATAGAGGCAGTCGATCGAACATTGCAAGACCTTATAGGTGTTAGTCTCCCATTTGGTGGAAATATAATGGTTATGGGGGGTGATTTTAAGCAGGTGTTGCCGGTAATTAAACGTGGCACGCGTGCACAAGTTGCAGACTCTAGCCTACGAATGTCGCCTCTTTGGTCTTTGACTAAAAAGATGCGGCAGACCATAAATATGAGAGCACTTAATGATCCGTGGTTTTCTAATTTTCTTTTAAGAGTTGGTGATGGAACTGAAGAATCGATTGAAGGAAGCTTTTTCCGTATACCCGATGACATGAAAATTCCATGCACTATCCGAGAAAACTCTATAAAAGAACAGATCAATGTCATTTATCCGTCAATTCAAAACAATCTATATTCTTCAGATTATATAATCTCTAGGGCAATATTATCCACTAGAAATGAAAGTGTTAATGAGATCAATGATCAAATGATTGGCATGTTTCAAGGGGAGGAAAAAGTTTACTATAGTTTTGATGAAGTTAAAGATTATCACAACAACTTCTATCCGACCGAGTTCTTAAACTCACTAACGGTGAGTGGTTTGGCGCCTCATAGGCTTCGATTAAAAATTGGTTACCCGATAATATTGTTATGTAATATCAATCCATCGCTTGGTCTATGCAATGGCACAAGATTAATATGTAAAGGTTTCCAGCCCAATGCTATTGACGTAGAAATAGCTGGTGGTCAACACACCAGAAAAAGAGTATATTTTTCAAGAATTCCTCTAAGTCTTTCTGAAGACAACATGTTCCCATTTAAGCTAATACGGAAACAGTTTCCCATTCAGTTTAGCTTTTCAATGACCATCAACAAAGCTCAAGGTCAAACAATTCCGCACGTTGGTGTTTATCTACCAGATTCTGTATTTTCACACGGGCAACTTTACGTGGCATTGTCAAGAGGGATATCACAGGAAAATACTAAGGTATTAGTACACTCCGCCAAATGTTGTCTATCGTGAAGTATTACGTGATGAATGAACCACATGTGTTATAAAATGTAGGTGTATATGTTATAGATCTTGTGCTTTAATGTTTTATATTTCTGAATATATTTTGAATACATTTTGAGTTTATTATTATTTGAGTTTTAAAGGTAAGACATGGTCTTCTTTATCAAACTCATCCTTTAAAATATACTAACTTGATTGTTTTTTATTAAATAAATTAGAAACTATTATGGACGAAACAAAGAAGAACTTAGAAGAAATGTCAGGTATCATATTAACATCTATACTATATATATATAACATTGTTGATTTTGGTAAAAACATGTATGAGAGACTGAATATTGTTTTTTGTAGTGCCCAAACCTGCTACGGCAGATGTGGTAGTTAAGGATGAGAAGATTGTAGAAACTCATAATCAAGTCACTGGAGCAGTCAAACAAGAAGATCTTGGTACCGATTTGGATGAAGAATGGTGGTCAAAATACGCAGATGAGGTTATTGAGATGTGTAAGGCATATGAGTAAAAGTTATCTTATCAAGTGGTTAGCACATGGTTGCTTATTTTTAAATGGTTATGTATAAGACTTATGTTTTCTTATTCTTGTGTTGGTTTATTAAAACTGAAATGGTATTTACGACTTATATTGTCTTATTTCTATTTATGACTTTTCTTTACTTAATTGAGTTATGTAATGCTTATGGCATAGATAGACCATGCTGATGTGACGAATACGAAAACTAACAAAACTAATACATAATATGTCATGAGAGCATAGATAAACTAACAGAAAACGAGTATCACATTGTAAATCAGCGATACCGCCGCATCGCGCGGGCACCTACTAGTATGTATGTATGTATGTATGTATGTATATATGTATGTATGTATTCGAGTATAGATAAGTAATCGAGTCCATATGTAATAGAGTATCCATGTAATCGAATGTAATATTGTATTCGAGTTCAATATTGTAATCGTATCATGCAATGTATTCGAATAAGAACATTATAATCGAACCCTACAATGTATTCGAATAAGGACTTTGTAATCGAGTCCATGATTGTATTCGAATAAGGACTTTGTAATCGAGTCCATGATTGTATTCGAATGACCCCATGTATGCAAGTTCAATAATGTATTCGAATGACTCATTGTATGAGAGTCCATATGTTGTATTCGAATGATACAGTGTAATCGAGTTATACATGTATTCGACATGCATGTTGTTTTTGAGTTTCTCCATTGTAATCGAATTTTATAAATGTATTCGAAGCATTGTATTCGAGTTTCTCCATTGTATTCGAGTTATGTATATGTATTCGAATCTTAACATTGTATTCGAATGAGCTGTAATAGTTTGGTCCTTTAGGGAAGTTTTTCATGACTTTAATACCCTATTATGGTCCTAAATCATCCCATAAACGTTTCCCTAATGTTAAACACGGATCAAATCTAGAACGAATCAATCGTAGATCTAATACCTTACGAGGATCTAGTTCTAGTTAATAATCTTAATATATATTATGTATTAGTTGTATTAGGTTTATATTAGTAATAGTTTATACGAAACTTTGATCGAGAGATGATTTTGACAGAGTTTCAATAATTTAGATAATCAAACCCTAAATTACCAGAGGACTAAGCCTCTATATATAGACAATGGACCCAATTCGTTACACATCCCGTAACGAATTGGCGTCCAGTTCTTTAACATTACAGACTCTATAAGGAAACATAACGAATCATTATGATTCGTTATGCCCCATTCGTCAACATTCCATGACGAATGGGAACATACATAACGAACTACAAGCCATTCGAACATCCCTAACAAATGGGTGTTACATTAAACGAACTGGCTAGTTCGTTTAACATCCTTAACGAACTAGCCTTGCATTAACGAACTAACTATTTAACATAAATACCTTTTTCATTATAATAATAATAAATACAAAGACAATAAATACAAAGACTCGAGACGCCAAAACCTTGCACCAACAGACACCCGCTCGTCTTGAGCTCTTTGTCTTTAATTTATTTGAAGCGCTTAGTCTGCCAGTCCCGACAGCTATGAATCCCATTACACGAACGACACACTGGAATTGCATAGCTCGGTCATAATCTTCACGGCGCTCTATCAATATCTTATTCTTGAAAAACACGTCATTGTCTGTCTCAGTTAATTTAACGAGACACATCGGATCGATAATCATAATTATCTCGGTCTTCAAACCTTTTCCCAAAAAAATAACGGCCTCGCCAGTACGATTATCATAATACCAACGGTTGAATGACAAATAAATATGCTGATTAAGCGTCTTGACTGGTACATGCTTCATCGTCTTTGGAGGTTTTACTTTTAGCACGAGCTTCCTCCAAACCGTTCTTGGATCTATCTCGTAAATACGTTTACGGATTGGAATCCGCGGCTTAAAAAATTTAAACCTGTGGTTCACCTCGAAGAGCAAATGTTGATGGAACCATTCTGCTTGACGATTTCCACCACGGTTAATAAACGATCGACACACGAGGGTACGTATATCCCAACGCGGGAATGAGAGAACGTCAGTAATGTTTTCATAATACTGAACGTCGTTCTCCCATTTAATAATACAGACCTTTAACTCTGAATCGTAAAGCCATGAAACAATATCACCTCTTACTTTAGACACGACTTTGAATGAAGTCATTTGATTAGCTTTAGCACGTGCAATGGCTTCCTGCTCCTGTTCTTTATCTACATATATGTATGCCTTGATAATCTTACGTGCTCTTTTGTCTCAGTATGCAAACCATCCTAGAATATCAGCAACAGATGGATCAAGATTCGATTCAAACCTCTTGCCTTTACCCTTTTATACTTTATCCAAATGATCTTCAGCCGCTTTAACGTTTTCTTCAATAAATATAGGAGCACCCTGATCAAAGTTTGATCTTTGAAATAGATCAGGATATTCCTCAGCTGACACATCTTCGATCTCAAACTCCTCATCTTCATTAATAAACGACGTATTCATCAGAATTGTCGTATCATGTAAGCCTTCCTCACCGTTCTCAATTTCAATGTCGTCCTCGGCCTCTAACGCATCAAGCTCTTCATCATTAAGACCCTACAGAATAGAAATCTGCTCACGTGTCAAGGATCGATCGACAAACTGTCCCACTTCTATTTCATCTCCATTCACCATGCTCCTAACCACCCCCTTACTATCCATAAATATGACAGTATTGGCCTTTATTGACTCAATAGGTTGAACATTCTTCGAGTCTTGCTGAACAACCACATGTTTATCCCCATCACCAACACCACTCATTCCAGTACCAGAGGATGAGCCGTGAGCTTATTTCAGCTCACTTCCTCCAGCCCCCGAGGCATCAGGATCTTCATCGTCATTCTTTAGCTTCTTAAGTGCATCATCCTTGCATGTCAGCTGCAGAATAAACCCATCAAACTCCTTTGATTAAGTAGCATATGCTCTTGAGCCTGGCGATCGGCCGCCATTTGATTCTCATACAGATGAATCAAACTCAAGAGCATGTTCATCTGATTTTCATGTGGCATAACATGAAAGGATGGAGGTTCGGCTGTACTGGACCTTGAGGAAGATTAAGCCTCATGAACGACATGTCCATAGGTTGTGTCGGCATCATTTTCGGTGTTGGAGAAACCACCGATGTAGCAGCAGTAGGTCTTGGTAGTGTAGATAAAACAGATTGCAGAATCATACCAAGCCTAGGATCCTATGTGAGTATGGTCGTCAATGTGTAGTCACCGGTCTTTGTGGAACATATTGCGAACATAGCTAAGTTATCTTGATTGTTATTGCACAACAGCCTTTGTGACCAATCAGTTCCATCAGCGGCAGACAACAATGCTTGTGATCCCGAAGCAGATGGTTTACTTCCAGAAGGCTTATCAACATCATTATTCTTTTTCACTAAAAAACTTCTATCTTGACTTCGAGGTCTAGTATATTCTTTCTTTGGTTTGTCACACTCTTTAGCAAAGTGTCCAAACTCTTGACAGTTAAAGCATCTAACTTTCAGCTTATCAAAACCAACTCTCTTGTTCAATGATGGAAGATCATTGCCAGTTCTTTGCATGAACTTCTTCACTTTTCTTACTATCATTGCCATATTCCACTTTAAATCCATGAGCTCCAAATCTTCAGGAACAATTTGGTCATAATCTTTATCGGTTAACTCACTTGTGGCAATTTTACTACCAACCAAGTTCTCATAAGAAGTCATGATAGCACACAAAAAGGCAAAATTTTGTTCAGCCTCTTTCATTTTCACATTAGGTGGTGCTGAGAATTGATTTGCAGTAGACGAAGTTTCAGAACCTCCAGAAGATCCAGAACCTCCAGATGCCAAAAAAACATATTCTTGGATCACTATAAGTTGTTGTTGAATTTTCATTTGCATTATGAGTGAGAAATGCAGTGATTGGAGATACTATGGAGCTTAAAGGCATACTTCCACCATAGAAGGATGGATCTTGACTTTATTTTGATGACTTTTGACACTTCAAATCATATTCCCGAGCTTCAATCTTTTGCATAAACTCAGAAGCAGTCAAATCTTCATTTTTGAAATAATTATTCTCCTTCAACACCATCAGGAATGTTGAGTATGAACTAGGTAACGCATTTTTAAATGTATCAATCTTGTCAGTTTCAGAGGGTTCAATATTTAACTTGTCCATTTCATCAATTAAATGATTGAAACGAGTAGTCATTTCCTCAACAGTTTCACCTTTGAGTAAGTTAAAGTTCCGGAATTGAAACTTAACATAAATTTCTTGCTTTCCTCAGTATTACCCATGCTTCTCATTCTGATGTGTTGAAACAAAGATGCACTAATCTTGATACTTCCAACTTGATGGAAAGACAATAGGAACAATCAGGATGAACAGAACCAAGATGAGCACGAAAACGTGGTTCCCATTTTGCAAAGTCACTGAAATTCATCAGTCGAGGACATTTGGAATGAGATCCAGTTTTAGTATCCAACTGTAATATCTGTTGCATCAGTACGTTCTGAGAAGATAACGCATAAATCCAACCATTTTAAATGACTAGTTCAAATTTAACAATAATTCAAACTTCAAGGGTTAATTTAGAAAAATTGACCGAACTGTGAACAGTAATTGTAACGAATTGAGTATAGCGAATCAAAGACACGAATTGATTGTTATCTGAATAACGAACAAGGAACAGTATCACCACGAGTTAGATTATAATGAGTTAGTAACGAATCAGGGACACGTCACTAACGAATCAGAATAATGAATTACTCAGACGAATCAAGTTGACGAATCAGGTTGCCGAATCAAGTTGACGAATCAAGTTGACGAATCAAGGTGACGAATCAAGTTGACGAATTAGTAATGATTCAAAGAACACGAACTAACTACAGTTGATAACGAATCAAGAACAGTTAACAACGAATCAGGTTGTTAGACGGTTATAACAACCTTTGCCATGTGGCAAAAGCTTGTTAGACGAATTACTAACGTAGTATACCACATGTCTAATGAATCAAGGATAACGAATCACAATAATTAACAAACTTGGTGTAAGGAATTGCAAACTTTAACGAATCTTCAAACGAATGATGAAGATCTTCAAATCTTCATCATTAATTCGAGAAATTTTCCAGATATAACCGTAAACAATACCAAACTCAAATTCGTAATACTTTCTCAATATTGCATGAAATTGACTAAATCAACAACCAAACTGATCGCAATACACTCGCGATTCCCATAACCTATATCGCGTAAACTCAATCGACTAACACAAAATCAAATCGAACCAAATTCAACACTCTGTTCCGTACACATCCAGATCCAAACCAAACTCAATCCATTTCCATACCAATTCACGATTCAATCAATGCACTCTCTGTAAACCTTACCGAACATAAAACAAATCAAATTCAGTCCATAATCCACAAATCTAGCTGTTAATTAAATCAATTTCAAATCAAACTATTTAAAATCCAGAAAACTTCAAATTAACAATAATAAATACTTAATCAAGAACATACAGAGCACCAAAGCTCTGATACCACTTGTTAAACACAAATCATATCTAGAACGAATCAATCGTAGATCTAATACCTTACTAGGATCTAGTTCTAGTTAATACTCTTAATTAGTATATATATTATGTATTATTTGTATTAGGTGTATATTAGTAACAGTTTATGTGAAGCTTTGATCGAGAGATGATTTTGAAAGAGTTTCAATACATTAGATAATCAAAACTTAAATTACCAGAGGACTAAGCCTCTATGTATAGAAGATGGACCCAATTTGTTGCACATCCCGTAACGAATTGGCGTCCAGTTCGTTAACATTACAGACTCTATAAGGAAACATAACGAATCATTCTGATTCATTATGCCCCATTCGTCAACATTCCATGATGAATGGGAACATACATAACGAACTACAAGCCCATTCGTTAAGCATCCTTAACAAATTGATGTTCCATTAAACGAACTGGCTAGTTCGTTAAACATCCTTAACGAACTAGCCTTACATTAATGAACTAACTATTTAACATAAATATATTTTTCATTATAATAATAACAAATACAAAGAATCGAGAGGCCAAAACCGTGCACTAACACCTAACCATGCTCGGCTAAGACTTAATCCGGTTATCCATAAAGCTCGAACCTTTATGGGTTTAAAACATACAAAGGCTAGATCTAGGGTTTCTTTTATGAGTCGTATATTTCCTTGAGTTTGTTATGTCCATTTTAAACATCAAATTTGAAACTTTATGATACAACTACACCCGATCTACTCTAGGGTTTAGTTATAGGGCAAACCGTTCATAAAAACGTAACCTTTAAATGTAAAGATCATACCTTTATGCATTTTTAGGCTACGGTTAGCTTCGTCTATGAACAATAATCTTGTATCATGCTTGTATATCCAAGATTAATAATAATCTAGGCTCGGCTTTTTGTCTTGGAGCCTCCTCTTAGTCGCGGCCGTAAGAGAGGGGCTATATGTGTGTGTTTTGAGTGTGTAGAGAATAAGAAAGATAGAAATGAGGGTTTTTAAGGTTTTAGGGAGATTTAAGGGAGTATTTATACTCTCTTAAGCCATTGGACCTAAGGCTCATCCCATCCCTTATTCCATATTTCCCCACCCAAGTCCATACTCTTTCTAATATTTAATCTTAATTATATATTTACACACATTAAACAAACAATATTTCTTTTATTTATTTATATAAATTTTAAGATGTTACAAGTCTTCCCTCCTTAAAGAGGTTTCGTCCCCGAAACCTAACTATTACTAAAACAAATCTGGTTAAAACTTGTGCATCTCTTCTTCAACTTCCCAAGTAGCGTCCGACCCTTTGCGATGCTTCCATACCACTTTCACTAAGGGTATAACCTTGTGACGGAGTTTCTTTTCCTTGCGGTCAAATATCTCTATAGGTTGATCGATGTAGTTCAAATGTTCATCAACATCAGTATCTACCAATGGCACATGAGAAGTGTCATCAGCTAGACATTTCCTCATATGAGACATATGGAAGGTTGAATGAATTCCCTCTAACTCCTCGGGTAAATCTAGCTTATAAGTCACCTCACCCACACGCTCAACAATCTTGAACGGTCCAATGTACCTTGGACTTAGCTTTCCTCTCTTTCTAAAACGAATAATTCCCTTCCAAGGCGAGACCTTGAGCAATTCATTGTCACCAACGTTAAACTCAATTGGTCGTCGCCGGTTATCGGCATACGACTTCTAATTGTCTTGAGAAACTTTCATTCTTGCCTTGATCTGATCGAACCTTGTAGAGGTTTCTCTAACAACTTCTAAATTTCTGAGCTCTTTCTGACCAATCTCTCCCCAACATAAAAGAGTTCTACAACATCTACCGTATAACATTCGCTGGCATACCAGTGCTCGAATGGTAGCTGTTGTTATAGGAGAACTCCGCCATATGCAGATGATCATCCTATCTTCCTCTGAGGTCTAGAACACAAGCACGTAGCATATCCTCAAGGGTTTGAATAGTTCTTTCACACTGTCCATCTGTTTGAGGATGATACGCCGTACTAATGTTCAATTTTGTTCCCATAGCTTCATGGAACTTCTTCCAAAACCTCGAATTAAAACAAGTATCTCTATTAGACACAATCGACAGTAGCACTCCATGCTTAGTCACAACGTCTTTGATGAACAAACCCGCTAACGTTTCTGACGAGATAGCCTCTCGTATAGGCAGAAAGTGAGCACTCGTTGTCAAACGGTCGACAATCACCCAGATGGTATCATGATGCTTAGCTGTACGGGGTAGCTTAGTTATGAAATCCATGGTGATGTGTTCCCATACCCGGCCACCAATAGTCTCTCTTCAAATGCTGATACATCTTGGTGGATCCTGGATGAATCGAGTATCTTGACTTGTGGGCTTCGTCTAAGATTCGACATATGAGATCCCAATGGCGTGGAATCCTCATACGGTTAAACCTAATCTTAACACCATTAATTTTTTCCATCAATTCGTCTTGTTGCCCTACAATTCTTTCCTTCTTCATTAGTCTATCATCTGCAAGCACCCTAGACTGTACTTTGATGATTTCTTCAAAGAGATCTGAGCTGACAATCAACTTATATGATTTCACTATTGCAATGACTTCCTTATTCTTACGACTTAGCCCGTCAACAACCACATTACCTTTTCCAGGATAGTACTTGATATCGCAGTCATAGTCCTTTATCCATTCTAACCACCTTTTCTGTCTCATGTTTAATTCTTTCTGCTCAAAGAAGTACTTTAAACTTTTATCATCTGTGTAAATAGTAGATTTAGTACCATACAAATAATGTATCCATATCTTTAAGGCATGCAATACTACTGCTAGCTCCAAACCATGTGTCAAATAAGTACTCTCTTGAACTTTCAACTGTCTGGACGCATAAGCTATCACTTTTCCTCATTGCATCAATACGCAACCTAACCCAAGATACGAAGCATCATTACAGACAACCAGTTCCTCGTCACCATTGGGTAAAGCAAGGATTGGAGCTTGCGTGAGTTTTTTCTTCTTGGAACTTACCCCAACTGAATACTACAGACTTTCGGGTTATACTGGTCAACGGTGCAGCTATCTTGGAGAAGCCTTCAATGAATATCCTGTAATAGCCAGCTAACCCTAAGAAGCTTCGTATATCAGTCGGGTTCTGCGGAGTCTTCCAATTCGTTATCGCCTCAATCTTAGCTGGGACCACGGTAATCCCTTCAGGATTAATCACGTGACCTAGAAACTGTACTTCTCGCAACCAGAACGGGCATTTTGAAAACTTAGCGTACAACTTTTCTTTCTTCAGAGTCTCCAATACTTCTATCAGATGCTCAGCATGATCAGACTCACTATTTGAATAAATCAATATGTCATCAATGAAAACGATAACTGACTTATCCAACATCGGCCGAAACACCCTATTCATCATGTCCATGAACGATGCGGGAGAATTCGTTAGACCGAACGACATCACGAGGAACTCGTAGTGTCCATACCGCGTCCGAAACGCTGTCTTAGAGATGTCTGCCTCTTTCACCTTTAGCTGATGATAGCTTGATCTGAGATCTATTTGGGAGAACCAACTCGAACCTTGCAGTTGGTCAAACAAATCATCAATATGTGGCAACAGATATCTATTCTTCACCGTAAGTTGGTTCAACTCACGATAGTCAATGCACATTCTCATACTCCCATCCTTCTTATCATATTCAAGTATGTCATCCATAATCATTTCACATTCGCATCTATTTATCACATCATTTTCTATATCATATTCAAGTATGTCATCCATAATCATTTCTTATTGTACTATTCATGTACATGGTTTATTGAATATCACTATTTGTTTATTGATGCACAGGAATCACATACTTAATATGTTTACTTCATGCACTAAACCTCGATTTGTTTATTGCAATCATATTGGTCTTCAAAACTTATTTCATATGATTTTGGCAATTTAAATCCTTCAAAGATAAATTTCATTACCATAATATTTATTAGATGCATATCAATTTTCTCTTGTATTACCAGATTAAATTATATTTCATCCACCACTGGAGAATATATATTCTCATCTTTATGCCACAAATTATGCCTTAAGTTGCATATTTTTTTCTTACTACACTTTCGCACAAAAAAACTCTTTTATAACTATATTTTACAACATATATTTGTATGGGCCACTTGTCCAAAACTAATGAATTCATTAGAGAATTCAGATTTGCATTATTTGCATCTTTTCATTTTTGGTCAATCATTTAATATCTCATTTTTGGCAGAACTTAGTTCTTGATCTAATTGTTTTCATTATTTCAAGCACTATATTATATACACATTTATCATCGATGTCGATTTCGTTTTGATGGCATATATTTCAAGACATGATATAGTTTGTTGAGATCTCTTTATTTTCATGTACCTTAGGTTCTTTTAGAACTATCATGTCTATCGTCTCTTAAAGAGAATATTTTATTATACCTCGACTAGACCATATTTATCTCTTGATCCTTTTGGAGTTTTAGTCATAGAATTGATTGGTCTATCACGCTTTAGGTGTGCCATAGACTCTCTACCAATATGTGGTTGTTCTTCTAGCTAGGACATTAATATTAACTACAGTATTAACAATTGGTATAAGTAACTTGGTTAGTCACTATATTTAGGTTAATGAATATGTCTCGTAATTGATACCAATAATCTAGGTAAATGAGTTAGTATTGGAACTTTGGTTCATACTATTTAGCTTGAGGATCAATGATATTTCCTTCTAACTCATTTAAATCTCCAACTATTCTTTATCTCCCCCTCATGCTAGGAATCCTGATTTATTCATATGAAAAACCAATTGTGTAATTATTTATGTTAGACATACCCAACATGTATTCTCCATCTCATTTGAGGTCTCATCTTTGTGTGTTGTGGTGGAAGAATTACAACATATATCACACAACAAAGACATATATGGTAAATACTCGGTTCTTGACCAAAAACTAAATGTAATGGGGAGGATGTATAACTTATTGGCCAGATGTGAATTATTCTTACCACATGTATAATCACATTTACCAATATACAAACATGAAATTTTGTTCTCATGATCATTAGTCTTGCAAACAATTGTAGACGTTTGGTAATAGTCTCAACGAAAGCAAACTTGTGTATGAACATAAATTATGGAATGTTATTACCAAACTCAATATGCCAATCTGAAATAATAATGTGTTTGCTATCTTATTAGTGACGTGAGTGGATACACACACACACACACATATATATAAATGTTCCACACAAATCGTATTTACAAATAGGTTTTCATCTACAATTAAACCACACGTGAAAGGCAAGTGTACCTATCGTTTATAATAAAGTGTCGGTAAGAACCGAGTATCAATCCATGGACACAACAACTTTCTAGTACTAAATCTTTGTAAATGACCAACCGAACAAGTAAATCTTAAGCTGAATTTTAACTAACTAAACTAACATACGATGAACATAAAGTAAGTAAATAAGCAAGAAACCAATCAATCCAAAAATCTACCTAGACATGAATCCAATCTACAAACATGACAAAATAGCAATGATATGGCAAAACATCATGAATCGAAACATAAATACTAAATTAGAATCAAGCAACCTTGTAAGGCCCCGTTACCGGTGCCTTACTATAACGTTGGATTTACTCATAAACACAGTTCATAATATCAGAGTTAATAAAAATATTGGCGGAATAATATAAACGTCAACCATTCATTACAAACATCCATAACTTGTCTTTCAAAAACATCACATAAAGCATAGTATTTCAAACATCACGACATATCTCCAGATGCCAGCGTCTTAGGATCCCGCCATGTGTCTTCCTCAAGCCAACTGCCTCAGTCGATTAGCCTGCGTACATACTAAAAGTCAGCTAAGCTGAGTGAGTTCTAGTTAATCGTACAACATTCAATACATTCGTAACTACGTACTTCCATACGTACTCTATACTTTCGTAATTCGTTCGTAATATACATACATACCTTCATACTCTATTCTAAATTCTACTTTACTTTTTTCTATTCTGCCTCGGATTTTATTAGCGTCCGGTCCCTTTTTTCTGCCTTGAGTATTATTAGGGCTCAGTCTCTTTCTGCCTCGAGATTTATAAAGGGCTCGGTCCCTTTTTTTCCTCAGATGTTATTAGGGTCCGGTCCCGGTCTACCTTGAGTATTATTAGGGCTCAGTCCCTTTCCACTGTACATGTCTATCTCTTACATTCTTTCATAACATGCATACATATCATTCGTACATTATACATAACATTATACCTTGACAGTATGTGCAATATCCGAAGATCGTTCACATACCGAAATGCAATCATTCATACATAATCATATAAGGCATAAACTTACCACTTAAGGTAAGTGTATTAACTAATCACATCGAGTATGCACACAACCTCGAAAACATAAAAAGGAAAGGGGCTAGAAACTCACCTGAAGTCGGTTACGTTCACCATTACTTGTTATTCCTTTCTTCAATTGGGCACGAATAACTGTATAATAATTACATGCATTAATTTAACTATCACTACTCATCTCGCGTTTCTAGTCTAATTATAACCCTCAACGAACGGGGGTCCGGGGGAAGCGCCCCTGGCAGCGGGGTCTAGGGTCGAAGGGGCAGAGCCCCTGGCTGGGGTCGATCTGCCAGGTCAGCTTAGAAAAATTTTATTTCAATTAACTGTCTTATCACATTTTCCATTAGCATTTTGAATCATTAATTAATTTGCTACTTAGAAGTTCAAGGGTTAATGTTTAATTATTTCATTCCTTACCAAGTCCAGGGACTGTTCTTGTCATTTATTAAACATCTAATTCGTTACTGGTTCATAACGAATTGGCTTATCTTAGCGAACTGGTTTCTGTAGCGAATTGAACCCTTTCACGAACTGGACTCCTTAACGAATCAGTCCATATAACGAATTAGCCCATTTAATACTTTATCTCCTCTAACGAACGGGCTATAACGAACCAATTGTAATTCGCTAACTTTTTCCCTTAACGAAACGGATACGAACTAAAGCTAGTTCGTTATATTTCCTTTAACGAATCACTAGCGAATCACGCTGATTCGTTAACCTTCTGTTAGCGAACAAGGGTTAGGTCAGGGAATGTCAGAACATTCCCTGACATATCTTACCTCGTATCTAACTTCCGGCGGCGCCGCTGCAGAGCCGCTGGAAAATCGCGGATTCGCTGGAAAAACGAGTTTTAACTCGTTTTTCGCCATTTTTCGTCCCGTTCGATCCAGATCTGAGCTAGGGTGACCCCTAAGCTCATCATAGGTTCGGTTTATACCCGATTCCACCCAGATCTCATGATTTAAATGGTTTAACGGTGTCGGCTCGTCGTATCGTGATTATATCTAACGGGTTTAAGCTCATACAATATCATACTATCATACCTGGGATCGGGATCGGTTCTTCTTCTTTGTTTCGGCTAGAGAGAGACTGGAGAGAAAGAGAGCTTAAGTGTGTGTTTTGGTGGTGTATGAAATATGTGTGAAATGAGTAATTAATGGGTAATTAAGGTTTATATAATTATGGATCATGGGCTTAAGCCCATGGTCCTTTCCTCTTTCTTTCATAACCCAAGTCCATAACCCATATCCATTTAACCCAACACTGGCCCAACTCTATTAACCCATACTTTCATTTACAAACCTAATACTAGCAAATAATCATCATGATGGGTTTCTTTCAAGACATGAACATAGACTAATCTGTTAGTCAAACCATTAAGTCTCATAATGAAAGGAAAGCTAGCATGAACAAGATTCTAACCACCTATAATTACATAAAACTAGCCAAACTTAAGAAGAAGTTTCTTGAGCAACTTCCAAACTTCCCATCTCCTTTTGACCAATCTCTCCCCAACATACCGGAGCTCTACATCGTCTTCCATATAACATCTCGAATGGTGGCATACCATACTTGAATGGTAAGTGTTGTTATAAGAGAACTCTGCCAGATGCAGATGGTTATCCCAACTTCCTCCAAAGTCTAAAACACAAGCACGTAGCATATCCTCAAGGGTTTGGATCGTCCTTTCAGACTGTCCATCTGTTTGAGGATGATACGCCGTACTGATGTTCAATCTTGTTCCCATAGCTTCATGGAACTTCTTCCAAAACCTCGAAGTAAACCGAGTATCTCTATCAGACACGATCGATAACGGCACTCCATGCTTAGATACAACCTCTTTTATGAACAAGCTTGCTAACGTTTCTGACGAGATAGCCTTTCGTATAGGCAGAAAGTGAGCACTCTTGGTCAAACGAACCACAATCACCCAGATGGTATCATGATGCTTAGCTGTACGGGGTAGCTTAGTTATGAAATCCATGGTGATGTATTCCCATTTCCATTCTGGTATCTCCAAAGGTTGCATCTTTCCTTAAGGCTTCTGATGCTCTGCCTTGACTTGTAGACAAGTTAAGCACTTACTGACATAATCAACCACGTCATTCTTCATCCCTGGCCACCAATAGTCTCTTTTCAAATCTTGGTACATCTTCGTAGTTCCTGGGTGAATCAAATACCTTAACTTATGAGCTTCATCTAAGATTCGACCTTTGAGATCTCCATGGCGTGGAATCCACGTACGGCCAAACCTAGTCTTAACACCATGCGTGTTTTCCATCACCTCGTCTTCCTGACCGAAAATCCTTTCTTTCTTCACTAGTCCTTCATCTACAAGCACTTCTGACTGCACCTTGATGATTTTTTCAATAAGGCTTGAGTTCATAATCAACTTGTATGACTTCACTGTTGCAATGACTTCCTCGTTCTTACGGCTTAGCGCATCAGCGACCACATTAGCTTTACCAGGGTAGTACTTAATATCACAGTTGTAATCCTTTATCAACTCCAACCATCTTCTCTGTCTCACGTTCAATTCTTTCTGCTCGAAGGAGTACTTTAAACTTTTATGGTCCGTGTAGATAGTACACTTAGTACCGTACAGATAATGTCTCCATATCTTGAGAGCATGGACTACTGCTGCTAGCTCTGAATCATGCGTCAGATAGGTACTCTCATGGACTTTCAGTTGTCTAGACGCGTAAG
This sequence comes from Bidens hawaiensis, assembly GCF_021521415.1. NCBI lineage: Eukaryota > Viridiplantae > Streptophyta > Magnoliopsida > Asterales > Asteraceae > Bidens > Bidens hawaiensis. The sequence goes on from NW_027491351.1 coordinate 566,107, forward strand.
CTATCACTTTCCCTTGTTGCATCAGTACCCAACCTAACCCACGATGCGAAGCATCAGTACAAACAACCAAATCCTCGTCACCATCGGGCAAAGCAAGGATTGGAGCTTGCGTGAGTCTTTTCTTTAACCCCTGAAAAGCCTCTTCTTGAAACTTTCCCCAACTGAATACTATCGACTTTCGGTTCATACTGGTCAACGGTGCGGCTATCTTGGTGAAACCTTCGATGAATCTCCTGTAGTAGCCAGCTAACCCTAAGAAGCTTTGTCTATCAGTCGGATTTTGTGGAGTCTTCCAATTCGTTATCGCTTCTATCTTAGCTGGGTCCACAGTAATCCCTTCAGGATTAATTACGTGACCTAGAAATTGCACTTCTCGCAACCAGAACGCGCATTTCGAAAACTTAGCATACAACTTCTCTTTCTTCAAAGTCTCCAATACCTCTTTCAGATGTTCAGCATGATCATACTCGCTCTTTGAATAAATCAATATATCATCGATGAAGACAATAAATGACTTATCCAACATTGGCCGACACACCCTATTCATCATGTCCATAAATGCTGCAGGAGCATTTGTTAGACCGAATGACATCACGAGGAACTCGTAGTGTCCATACCGTGTTCCGAACGCTGTCTTAGGGATGTCTGCCTCCTTCACCTTCAGCTGATGATAGCCTGATCTGAGATCTATTCATGAGAACCAACTTGAACCTTGCAGTTGGTCAAACAGATCATCAATTCTTGGCAAAGGATATCTATTCTTTACCGTAAGCTTGTTCAACTCGCGATAGTCTATGCACATCCTCATACTTCCATCTTTCTTCTTCACGAACAACACTGGCGCGCCCCAAGGAAAAACACTTGGTCTTATGAAACCTTTGTCGAGGAGTTCTTGCAGTTGGGACATCAATTCTTTCATCTCAGACGGGGTCTAGACGGTAAGGGGCTTTCGTGACGGGCTGGGCCCCTGGTATTAAGTCTATCTGGAATTCTATCTCACGTTCCGGTGGCAACCCCGGAAGATCCTCAGAAAATACTTCTGGGTAATCGCTCACTATAGGGACATCTTTCATTTCTTTTGTCTCGGCCGTAGCGTTGACAACTTACGCCAGGTAGGCACCACACCCACGTCTTAATAACCCTTCGGCTTTTATCATCGAAATGAAGTTAAGCCCTGAACTTTCCTTATCACCATAAACCGTCACCGCACTGCCATCCAAGGACTTTAGCTTTATTATCCTACTCTTACATACTATCTGAGCTTCGTATTCAGATAACCAATCCATTCCCAAGACTACGTCGAACCCTCCTAAGGTCATGACATACAAAGTAACAGGGAACTCATGTCCCTCTAATTCTATCTTACAATTCTTAACCATTTTCATTACTTTTACCGAGGTGTCTCTATCGGTTTCTACTATGAAGGTTTCAGACACTTGGCAACATTTCATTTTAGCTAGCTTACTAATTGTCGTGGCTACAAAGTTTCTATTCGCACCCAAATCAAATAATACTGAAGCAGAAATACCATTTACTAAGAACGTACCAGTCACAACATCAGGAATCTGCCTAGCTTGTTCCTGGGTCAGCATGTTGGCTCTAGTCCTCGGCCTCGCTTGGTCAGCATCTTTCTTTCCACTACCTCCAGCCTCACCATCGGTGCACTCTCTCGCAAAGTGACCCGTCTTACCGCACTTGTAACATGCGGGTTTCGCAGTACACTCTGGAGCGTAATGCCACACCTTCCCGCACTTGTGACATGAGTTCGTACCAAACTTGCACTCACCAGCATGACTCTTCCCACACTTATAACAAACGTCTGAAACTTTACTCCACCTGCACACGCCACCGTGTGCCCTTCCACAAGTCTTACACGACTTTTTCTCCCATACTCTCGGCCTCTTGTCCCTAGGGTTCCATAACTGAGTACCTGGGCGCTTGACAGGAGCGACCCATTTCTTATCCTTCTTCTCTTCCACCATCACATCATCTGCTGACAAGTCCTCATAAACCATTTCTGCGAGTCCTACAGCAGAATCAAAAGTACCCGATCTACCAGCCTTGACAAAGACGCAAACCTTCTTCGGTAGTCCCCTAAGGTAACACTTGATCTGCTTGGCTTCGCGGTGTGTCATCTCTCCCGCCTTTAAGTTCAAGAACTTCAATTCAACCCTCTCAACTTTTGCATCCACAAAAAACTTCTTCATCACCAATTCCTTCAGGTCGTCCCACCTCAAAGCCTTGATCTCTTCTCGACTCTTTATCTGCTCAACCGACTCCCACCAGTACATCGCCTCCTCACCGAATGATTGGGTAGCATACCCCACAGCTTGGTCGGGACGACATTCGCTAATTCGGATAATTTTGTCCATCGCGGTTATCCATTGGAGAGTACCGATTGCGTCTCCCAAGCCGGTTAGCTCCTGTGGATCACAACATTTGAAAGACTTATAGTTGCACCCATCTCGGCCCCTTTTCTTGTCATCAACCTTGATTCTTCCCCTTGCCCTTCATCATTTTCCTTACCATCTCCTTCCGCCCGTTCAGCGGTTCTTTCACGGCCTCCAGCAGACCCTTCAGCATTCCAGTTTTTCGCAGCAGCTGCTACCGCTTGAGCAATGGCAGCTTGAACAGCAGGGTCAAGTTGATACCCTTCGTTGTTACTCGGATTTCCACCGACTGCACTTCCTTCGCCTTCATTGTTAGTGGCTACCTCTATTGACGGTTCTCGGGCAACACGTGGCCTACCATGACGTCCTGTACGCCCTCTTTTTCAAGCAGCTTTCTTAGCTCCAGCCATTCGTCTTCTATAAGGAAACACAAACGTCATCACTTAAGGAACCATTTAGTACAAGGATAGTAAAGCTAACATGTAATAACAGTGGCCAGCTGTGATTAGCTGCTCACGTTACTTTCCATGTCCTATACACTTCCTCTTATGAGTCTATTTGTTCTAATTCTACTTCTAACAGTTAGACAATCAAACATATCATAACATCACATACTTCCATCCCTAGCCATTTAGCTAGCATTCATACATTATTTATTTAACAACTACGCAAACATCCATTCATCATTCTACTTTACACGTGAATTTAAGCACATACTTTGCCTTTACTTAGCTTGCTTGAGTGACACATGGCAGTCTCGTACTGGCATCTTCTTTCTTTTCTTACTTTAATCCCATCCTCTGTTCGAGTCTAAGCATGTAGGATGCTTAAATATCTCTAACTTTGCTCTGATACCAACTTGTAAGGCCCCTTTACCGGTGCCTTACTTTAACGTTGGATTTACTCATAAACACAGTTCATAATATCAGAGTTAATAAAAACATTCGCGGAATAATATAAACGTCAACCATTCATTACAAACATCCATAACTTGTCTTTCAAAAAACATAACATAAAGCATAGTATTTCAAACATCACGACATATCTCCAGATGCCAGCCTCTTCGGATCCTGCCATGTGTCTTCCTCAAACCAACTGCCTCAGTCGATTAGCCTGCGTGCATACTAAAAGTCAGCTAAGCTGAGTGAGTTCTAGTTAATCATACAACATTCAATACATTCGTAACTACGTACTTCCATACGTACTCTATACTTTCGTAATTCGTTCATAATATACATACATACCTTCATACTCTATTCTAAATTCTACTTTACTTTTTTCTATTCTGCCTCGGATTTTATTAGGGCTCAGTCTCTTTCTACCTCGAGATTTTTATAGGGCTCGGTCCGTTTTTTTCCTCGGATGTTATTAGGGTCCGGTCCCGGTCTACCTTTAGTATTATTAGGGCTTATTCCCTTTCCTCTGTACCTGTCTATCTCTTACATTCTTTCATAACATGAATACAAATCATTCGTACATTATACATAACATTATACCTTGACAGTACGTGCAATATCCGAAGATCGTTCACGTACCGACAAGCAATCATTCATACATAATCATATAAGGCATACACTTACCACTTAAGGTAAGTGTATTAACTAATCACAACGAGTATGCACACAGCCCCGAAAACATAATAAGGAAAGGGGCTAGAAACTCACCTGAAGTCGGTTACGTTCACCGTTAATAGTTATTCCTTTCTTTAGTTGGGCACGGCTAACTGTATAATAATTACATGCATTAATTTAACTATCACTACTCATCTCGCGTTTCTAGTCTAATTATAACCCTCAACGAACGGGGGTCCGGGGGAAGCGCCCCTGGCAGCGGGGTCTAGGGGCGGCAGCCCCTAGCAGGGTCCAAGGGGCAGAGCCCCTGGCTTGGGTCGATCTGCCAGGTCAACTTGGAAAAATTTTATTTCTATTAACTGTCTTATCACATTTTCCATTAGCATTTTGAATCATTAATTAATTTGCTACTTAGAAGTTCAAGGGTTAATGTTTAATTATTTCATTCCTTACCAAGTCCAGGGACTGTTCTTGTCATTTATTAAACATCTAATTCGTTACTGGTTCATAACGAATTGGCTTATCTTAGCGAACTGGTTTCTTTAGCAAATTGAACCCTTTCATGAACTGGACTCCTTAACGAATCAGTCCATATAACGAATTAGCCCATTTAATTAGTTATCTCCTCTAATGAACGGGCTATAACGAACCAATTGTAATTCGCTACCTTTTTCCCTTAAGGAAATGGATACGAATTAAAGCTAGTTCGTTATATTTCCTTTAGCGAATCACTAGCAAATCACTCTGATTCGTTAACCTTCCGTTAGCAAACTAGGGTTAGGTCAGGGAATGTCAGAACATTCCCTGACATATCTTACCTCGTACCTAACTTTCCGGCGCCACCAACGGAAAATCGCGGATTCGCCGGAAAAACGAGTTTTAACTCGTTTGTCGCCCCGTTCGATCCAGATCTGAGCTAGGGTGACCCCTAAGCTCATCATAGGTTCGGTTTATACCCGATTCCACCCGGATTCATGATTTAAATGGTTTAACGGTGTCAGCTCGTCGTTTCGTGATTATATCTAACGGGTTTAAGCTCATACAATATCATACTATCATACCTTGTATCGGGATAGGTTCTTCTTCTATGTTTCGGCTAGAGAGAGAGAGAGAGAGCTTAAGTGTGTGTTTTGGTGGTGTATGAAATATGTGTGTAATGAGTAATAAATGGGTAATTAAGGTTTATATAATTATGGATCATGGGCTTAGGCCCATGGTCCTTTCCTCTTTCTTTCATAACCCAAGTCCACAACCCAAATCCATTTAACCCAACACTAGCCCAACTCCTATTAACCCATACTTTCATTTATTAACCGAAACACGAAAAACGGGATGTTACAAACCTAATACTAGAAAATAATCATCATGATGGGTTTCTTTCAAGACATGAAAATAGACTAATCTGTTTGTCAAACCATTAAGTCTCATAATTAAAGGAAAGCTAGCATGAACAAGATTCTAACCACCTATAATTACATAAAACTAGCCAAACTTATGAAGAAGTTTCTTGAACAACTTCCAAACTTCCCATATCCTTTTGACCAATCTCTCCCCAACATACCGGAGTTCTACAGCGTCTTCCATATAACATCTCGAATGGTGGCATACCAATACTTGAATGGTAACTGTTGTTATAAGAGAACTCTGCCAGATGCAGATGGTCATCCCAACTTCCTCCGAAGTCTAAAACACAAGCACGTAGCAAATCCTCAAGGGTTTGGATCGTCCTTTCAGGCTGTCCATCTGTTTGAGGATGATACGCCGTACTGATGTTCAATCTTGTTCCCATAGCTTCATGGAACTTCTTCCAAAACCTCGAAGTAAACCGAGTATCTCTATCAGACACGATCGATAACGGCACTCCATGCTTAGATACAACCTCTTTTATGAACAAGGTTGCTAACGTTTCCGATGAGATAGCCTTTCGTATAGGCAGAAAGTGAGCACTCGTGGTCAAACGGTCCACAATCACCCAGATGGTATCATGATGCTTAGCTGTACGGGGTAGCTTAGTTATGAAATCCATGGTGATGTGTTCCCATTTCCATTCTGGTATCTCCAAAGGTTGCATATTTCCTTAAGGCTTCTGATGCTCTGCCTTGACTTGTAGACAAGTTAAGCACTTACTGACATAATCAACCACGTCATTCTTCATCCCTTGCCACCAATAGTCTATTTTCAAATCTTGGTACATCTTCGTAGTTCCTGGGTGAATCGAATACCTTGACTTATGAGCTTCATCTAAGATTCGACCTCTGAAATCTCCATGGCGTGGAATCCACATACGGCCAAACCTAGTCTTAACACCATGCGTGTTTTCCAACAACTCGTCTTGCTGACCGAAAATCCTTTCTTTCTTCACTAGTCCTTCATCTATAAGCACTTCTGACTGCACCTTGATGATTTCTTCAAAAAGTCTTGAGTTCATAATCAACTTGTATGACTTCACTGTTGCAATGACTTCCTCGTTCTTACGGCTTAGCGCATCAGCGACCACATTAGCTTTGCCAGGGTAGTACTTAATATCACAGTTGTAATCCTTTATCAACTCCACCATCTTCTCTGTCTCACGTTCAATTCTTTCTGCTCGAAGAAGTACTTTAAACTTTTATGGTCCGTGTAGATAATACACTTAGTACCGTACAGATAATGAATCCATATCTTGAGAGCATGAACTACTGCTGCTAGCTCTGAATCATGCGTCAGATAGGTACTCTCATGGACTTTCATTTGTCTAGACGCGTAATCTATCACTTTCCCTCGTTGCATCAGTACCCAACCTAACCCACGATGCGAAGCATCAGTACAAACAACCAAATCCTCGTCACCATCGGGCAAGGCAAGGATTGGAGCTTGCGTGAGTCTTTTCTTTAACCCCTGAAAAGCCTCTTCTTGAAACTTTCCCCAACTGAATACTATCGACTTTCGGGTCATACTGGTCAACGGTGCGGCTATCTTAGAGAAACCTTTGATGAATCTCCTGTAGTAGCCAGCTAACCCTAAGAAGCTTTGTATATCAGTCGGATTTTGTGGAGTCTTCCAATTCGTTATCGCTTCTATCTTAGCTGGGTCCACGGTAATCCCTTCAGGATTAATTACGTGACCTAGAAATTGCACTTCTTGAAACCAGAACGCGCATTTCAAAAACTTAGCATACAACTTCTCTTTCTTCAAAGTCTTCAATACCTCTTTCAGATGTTCAGCATGATCAGACTCGCTCTTTGAATAAATCAATATATCATCGATGAAGACAATAACTGACTTATCTAACATTGGCCGACACACCCTATTCATCATGTCCATAAATGCTGCAGGAGCATTTGTTAGACCGAATGACATCACGAGGAACTTGTAGTGTCCATACCGCGTTCGGAACGCTGTCTTAGGGATGTCTGCCTCCTTCACCTTCAGCTGATGGTAGCCTGATCTGAGATCTATTCGTGAGAACCAACTTGAACCTTACAGTTGGTCAAACAGATCATCAATTCTTGGCAAAGGCTATCTATTCTTTACCGTAAGCTTGTTCAACTCGCGATAGTCTATGCACATCCTCATACTTCCATCTTTCTTCTTCACGAACAACACTCGCGCGCCCCAAAGAGAAACACTTGGTCTTATGAAACCTTTGTCGAGGAGTTCTTGCAGTTGGGACATCAATTCTTTCATCTCAGACGGCTCTAGACGGTAAGGGGCTTTCGCGACGGGCTGGGCCCCTGGTATTAAGTCTATCTGGAATTCTATCTCACGTTCCAGTGGCAACCCCGGAAGATCCTCAGAAAATACTTCTCGGTAATCGCGCACTATAGGAACATCTTTCATTTCTTTTGTCTCGGCCGTAGCGTTGACAACTTACGCCAGGTAGGCACCACACCCTCGTCTTAATAACCCTTCGACTTTTATCATCGAAATGAAGTTAAGCCCTGAACTTTCCTTATCACCATAAACCGTCACCGCACTACCATCCAAGGACTTTAGCTTTATTATCCTACACTTACATACTATCTAAGCTTCGTATTCAGATAACCAATCCATTCCCAAGACTACATCGAACCCTCCTAAGGTCATGACATACAAAGTAACAGGGAACTCATATCCCTGTATTTCTATCTTACAATTCTTAACCATTTTCATTACTTTCACCGAGGTGTCACTAGCGGTTTCTACTATGAAGGTTTTAGACACTTGGAAACATTTCATTTTAGCTAGTTTACGAAATGTCGTGGCTACAAAGCTTCTATTCGCACCCAAATCAAATAATACTGAAGCAGAAATACCATTTACTAAGAACGTACCAGTCACAACATCAGGAATCTGCCTAGCTTGTTCCTGGGTCAGCATGTAGGCTCTAGTCCTCGGCCTCGCTTGATCAGCATCTTTCTTTCCACTACCTCCAGCCTCACCATCGGTGCACTCTCTCGCAAAGTGACCCGTCTTACCGCACTTGTAACATGCGGGTTTCGCAGTACACTCTGGAGCGTAATGCCACACCTTCCCGCACTTGTAACATGAGTTCGTACCAAACTTGCACTCACCAGCATGACTCTTCCCACACTTATAACAAACGTCTGAAACTTTACTCCACCTGCACATGCCACCGTGTGCCCTTCCACAAGCCTTACACGACTTTTTCTCCCATACTCTCGGCCTCTTGTCCCTAGGGTTCCATAACTGAGTACCTGGGCGCTTGACATGAGCGACCCATTTCTTATCCTTCTTCTCTTCCACCATTACATCATCTGCCGAAAAGTCCTCATAAACCATTTCTGCGAGTCCTACAGCAGAATCAAAAGTACCCGATCTACCAGCCTTGACAAAGACGTGAACCTTCTGCAGTAGTCCCCTAAGGTAACACTTGATCCGCTTGGCTTCGCGGTGTGTCATCTCTCCCGCCTTTAGGTTCAAGAAATTCATTTCAACCCTCTCAACTTCTGCATCCGCACAAAACTTCTTCATCACCAATTCCTTCAGGTCGTCCCACCTCAAAGCCTTGATCTCTTCTCGACTCTTTATCTGCTCAACCGACTCTCACCAGAACATCGCCTCCTCGCCGAATGATTGGGTAGCATACCCCACAGCTTGGTCGGGACGACATTCGCTAATTCGGATAATTTTGTCCATCGCGGTTATCCATTGGAGAGTACCGATTGCGTCTCCCAAGCCGGTTTGCTCCTGTGGATCACAGCCTTTGAAAGACTTATAGTTGCACCCATCTCGGCCCCTTTTCTTGTAATCAACCTTCACTGACTTAACCACGCTTGATTCTCCCCCCTCCCCTTCATCATTTTCCTTACCATCTCCTTCCGCCCATTCAACGGTTCTTTCACGGCCTCCAGCAGACCCTTCAGCATTCGTTGTTAATCGGATTTCCACCGACTGCACTTCCTTCGCCTTCATTGTTAGTGGCTGCCTCTGATGACGGTTCTCGGGCAACACGTGGCCTACCACGACGTCCTGTACGCCCTCTTTTTCCAGCAGCTTTCTTAGCTCCAGCCATTCGTCTTCAATAAGGAAACACAAACGTCATCACTTAAGGAACCATTTAGTACAAGGATGGTAAGGCTAACAGGTAATAACAGTGGCCAGCTGTGATTAGCTGCTCACGTTACTTTCCATGTCCTATACACTTCCTCTTATGAGTCTATTTTTGCTAATTCAACTTCTAACAGTTAGACAATCAAACATATCATATCATCACATACTTCCATCCCTAGCCATTTAGCTAGCATTCAAACATTATTTATTTAACAATTACGCAAACATCCATTCATCATTCTACTTTACACGTGAATTTAAGCACATACTTTACCTTTACTTAGCTTGCTTGAGTGACACATGGCATTCTCGTACTGGCATCTTCTTTCTTTTCTTACTTTAATCCCATCCTCTGTTCGAGTCTAAGTATGTAGGATGCTTAAATCTCTCGAACTTTGCTCTGATACCAACTTGTAAGGCCCAGTTACCGGTGCCTTACTTTAACGTTGGATTTACTCATAAACACAGTTCATAATATCAGAGTTAATAAAAACATTCACAGAATAATATAAACGTCAACCATTCATTACAAACATCCATAACTTGTCTTTCAAAAAACATAACATAAAGCATATTATTTCAAACATCACGACATATCTCCAGATGCCAGCTTCTTCGGATCATGCCATGTGTCTTCCTCAAGCCAACTGCCTAAGTCGATTAGCCTGCGTGCATACTAAAAGTCAGCTAAGCTGAGTGAGTTCTAGTTAATCATACAACATTCAATACATTCGTAACTACGTACTTCCATACGTACTCTATACCTTCGTAATTCGTTCATGATATACATACATACCTTCATACTCTATTCTAAATTCTACTTTACTTTTTACTATTCTGATCAGATTTTATCAGGGCCCGGTCCCTTTTTTCTGCCTTGAGTATTATTAGGGCTCAGTCTCTTTCTGCCTCGAGATTTATAAAGGGCTCGGTCCCTTTTTTGCCTCCTATGTTATTAGGGTCCGGTCCCGGTCTACCTTTAGTATTATTAGGGCTCAGTCCCTTTCCTCTGTACCTGTCTATCTCTTACATTCTTTCGTAACATGCATACATATCATTCATACATTTTACATAACATTATACCTTGACAGTACGTGCAATATCCGAAGAACGTTCACGTACCGACAAGCAATCATTCATACATAATCATAAAAGGCATACACTTACCACTTAAGGTAAGTGTATTAACTAATCACACCGAGTATGCAAACAGCCCCGAAAACATAACAAGGAAAGGGGCTAGAAACTCACCTGAAGTCGATTCCGTTCACCGTTAATAGTTATTCCTTTCTTCAGTTGGGCACGGCTAATTGTATAATATTTACATGCATTATTTAACTATCACTACTCATCTCGCATTTCTAGTCTAATTATAACCCTCAACGAACGGGGGTCCGGGGGAAGCGCCCCTGGCAGCGGGGTCTTGGGCGGCAGCCCCTAGCAGGGTCCAAGGGGCAGAGCCCCTGGCTTGGGTTGATATGCCAGGTCAGCTTGGAAAAATTTTATTTCTATTAACTGTCTTATCACATTTTCAATTAGCATTTTGAATCGTTAATTAATTTGCTACTTAGAAGTTCAAGTGTTAATGTGTAATTATTTCATTCCTTACCAAGTCCAGGGACTGTTCTTGTCATTTATTAAACTTCTAATTCGTTATCGGTTCATAACGAATTGGCTTATCTTAGCGAACTGGTTTCTGTAGCGAATTGAACCCTTTCACGAACCGGACTCCTTAACGAATCAGAACGTATAACGAATTAGCCCATTTAATTCGTTATCTCCTCTAACGAACGTGCTATAACGAACCAATTGTAATTCGCTATCTTTTTCCCTTAACGAAACGAATACGAACTAAAGCTAGTTCGTTATATTTCCTTTAACGAATCACTAGCGAATCACTCTGTTTCGTTAACCTTCCGTTAGCGAACTAGGGTTAGGTCAGGGAATGTCAGAACATTCCCTGACATATCTTACCTCGTACCTAACTTTCCGGCGCCGCCGCCGGAAAAGCACCGGAAAATCGCGGATTCGCCGGAAAAAACGAGTTTTAATTCGTTTTTCGCCATTTTTCGTCCCGTTCGATCCATATCTGAGCTAGGGTAACCCCCAAGCTCATCATAGGTTCGGTTTATACCCGATTCCACCCGGATCTCGTGATTTAAATGGTTTAACGGTGTCGGCTCGTCGTTTCGTGATTATATCTAACGGGTTTAAGCTCATACAATATCATACTATCATACCTTGGATCGGGATCGGTTCTTCTTCTATGTTTCGGCTAGAGAGAGACTAGAGAGAGAGATCTTAAGTGTGTGTTTTGGTGGTGTATGAAATATGTGTGAAATGAGTAATAAATGGGTAATTAAGGTTTATATAATTTTGGATCATGGGCTTAAGCTCATGGTCCTTTCCTCTTTCTTTCATAACCCAAGTCCATAACCCATATCCATTTAACCCAACACTAGCCCAACTCCTATTAACCCATACTTTCATTTATTAACCGAAACCCGAAAAACGAGATGTTACAAACCTAATACTAGCAAATAATCATCATGATGGGTTTCTTTCAAGACTTGAACATAGACTAATCTGTTTGTCAAACCATTAAGTCTCATAATTAAAGGAAAGCTAGCATGAACAAGATTCTAACCACCTATAATTACATAAAACTGGCCAAACTTATGAAATTAATATCAACTTATGAAACTTTAACTAGCAAGTTATCATTAAGTCAAGAATCATAACACTCATCAATTTTCCAATATTAAGTTTAGGGTTTCATACTCATCAATAATATCATAACCTCTTTAGTATTCATTCCTAACTTAGTAATGTAAACAAAGAAAACATGAACATTCAAAGGTTACAAACAAACATCTAGAATATAGTTTTCCAACATGAATGCCTAAACATTTGTAAGACTAACAAGATTGTGCAACTCTAACAGGTATGAATACCATCAATATCAAATTATAAAGTCAACCTATTCTTGAAAGAACACCACTTTACCAAAATCATGCATAGATAATATATAACATTAGAAAGAGCTTCAACATTGTCTAGATAGCAAGAGTAATTAGCCCATAAGGCTTAAAACATCTACAATAAAACTAGAAATAAGATTACAAATTATGTTCAAGAACAATGGAAAGTAAACTAAGACCAAATAAGGATTGAAAAATGAAATGATGGATCTTGAGCATGGTGGAAGCCTTCAAACTGTCAAGGAGCACATAAAATAATTTTCAAGAGTTAAGAGAGAATCACCAAGGCTCCACACACCAAAATGAAGAGAAAATGAGTGTTTGTAAGCTTCTAGACAAAGTGCACGTTCATGCACAAAAAGTGCATGGTCATGCACCGATTTAGTAAGTCAAACTTTCATTTTCTACCGCACAGAGTTGCAGGTTCCAAAAAAGTGCACGGTCATGCACAAAAAGTGCATGGTCATACATTACCGGCACTGGCTAGTGCACTTTTAAAGTCGATATGTCTTGTTCTCGTCATCAGCTAGTGCATGGGCTCGTCTCCTTGGAAGTGCATGGTGGTGCACAAAAAGTGGATGATGGTACACATTCATCTTGTCACGGTACCATCTAGTGCACCAGTGTGCACTAGCTCATTCTCGTATGTGCACGGTCATGCACATAAAGTGCATGGTCATGCATTTGTCAACGGCATGGTCATGCACAAAAAGTGCATGGTCATGTACTTTTGGCAGATTCTTGATTTTTGTCCGAAAAGTGCCATCTTTTCATTGTTTCTTCGTTGGTTGGGCGCCCGGACCAGCAAATATACAAATAACCCAAATAAGTACTAAATAAAACGAATTTGAATGGAGTTTTACCAAAATAAGAGGATAATTCGATGTTAAAAGATGTACACTTTGTGTTACATAAATTAGCTAAGGCACAAATCACACAAACGTAAGTTGCAAACTTGATAACCATTTAGACAATGCATCAATTTATAACACTTAATTGTATCATCCCGGGATATTCATATATGATAATAATTTCCATAATATTTAGGGATTCACGCCCTATTTTAGTTTATATATTATTAAATTGCATTGAGAGCAAAAGTGCATGCTTAAATGTTCAGAAGAACCTTCTAGTTCTTACACGCATTTTACACCATCAATGACTCGGGATGGTCTCAACCGGTCATGCCAATTTATTAAATACTCGTGATTCATAAACCTCTAGTTTATGATCATATATGTTTACTTTTACTCGTATTTGTTTAACACATGACATAATTTCCAAAGGTATAGTACATTATTAACTCGAAAATTCATTCTAGCACTTTTCCACATTATATTCTCATGATCACTCCATTAGTGTACCACAACTTGTGGTCACTTTTATTATTAATTCGATTATATTATTACCATGATCACCACTAACCCGGTTGATCTCATTATAATCACGATCACCATTATCCGATTGATTTCATAATCATATTCCCTTCAATGAATTAGAATCATTACAATTCCTCAATTAATCACATGATTTAGAGTCATTATAGTTTCCTCAATTAATTAATGATCACGACCTTTAAAATGCTCGTTATATCATCACATTCACTTAAGGAACGGAATCTCATTTAGTAATAATAATGCCACATTATGATCATCTACGAAGTACGGTAAATGAATTTTTTTTATTCAACCATTTTCTTACAAATAATATTCTCATCACATAATATAAATTGATATGTAATTTTGATGGAGTAATGTTCATTGATCATTTTCCGAAAATCTTTCAACTTTATGAATGTTTATAATGAGCTTTAGGGAGTGTGACACATGCGGTGTCATTTCGTTACATAAGTTATTAATTCAACAAATTAATTGGTGGATCTTTCATGAGACTGTTATAAACACAAATTAGCTTTTTTTTTAATTTCTTTATTCAATAAATAATCTATAACATATTAAATAAAAACATAACACGTAAAGTTAAAAATCATGTGATTCCATACCCTCATATAAACAAGTTATATTCCTCCAACATGTTGAGAATACATACTATTAAGTCACACGTTCTACCATCATATAACATGTTGAAGAAAATAATAAAATATGTAAGATATAAACAAGTCACATTCATTACTATAATATCCTTAATTAACTTGCACATGAGGTATTTTTTTCAATAAAAACGACTACACATATTTCTAATATGTTTTGTATCCATCAAAAATTAAATATTCTATCAATAAATATAGAATGTGTTGATACTTAAAAATGTATAACAATTCATTAAATGACTTGAACTAGAAAACCAACCAAGTAATATACTTTTTGGTTATAAAATATCATAAACAATTCATTAAATGATCACAATTACTTGTAGAGTTGTAGGAAGCATGTAAATCTCAAATCAAGACATAAAGTTATAATTTAATAATATAATAATATTTTTAAACTTATAACTTATTAAATATTCATTATTTGCATTTATTATACTTTATCTTTCTTTTAACATATTTACAAATAACACTTATAAAAATTAAATAGATGTCGTGACAATATCAAACTATAATATTAATGATGCTGATAATTTTAATAATCATCTTAATCTCTAAATACAATGTGTGTATCTAGGCATGTGTATGTTCATACAAGAAATTTAATATGATCATGTCAATAATAAAGTAACATATATATAAACAAATTCCAAATGTTATCCAACGAATCATAACTACAACATCATCATACCACATAAAGAATAACTTAATAAATAATTATACATCAATCTTTACCACAAATTTGTTTTCCAATAAAAGCGTATAAAATACTTAAAGAAAAAAAACACGAATAGAAAACCAATCTCATAACATTTTGTTAGGTAAACAAATAATAATAACAAGTGAGATAGAACTTAATTTAGCTTGTAAACGTATTCACATTAATATATATTGGATATTAATAAACAAATGGAGTATGAAACAAATATATATATGTGCACTTCTAATGCTAAAATATATTTATCATCGGAAACACAAAAACAAAATATATGAATACCAAGCCCAACCGCCTGAAACGTGAATATGTTTTCATTATTTTGAACCTTTAATGATATATAGTCAAAGCTTTAAAAATATGCTTTTCTTATTTTATAATAAAAGATGGAAATTTTTATCAAATAAATTTATATTAGTGTTTTGGTCAAAAATCGGTTTTAAGGATAATCTAACCAAATTAGTTTTGTGAGGTAGGGTGCTTGAATGACAATGGTGAATATACGAGTAAAAATAGAAAGGAACACAATGATTTTATTACGACGAAAAGCCTTTGATCAATATGAGATCGCCGGAATAAAAACCTCGGGTGATGACAATAATTTATCACCGATATTATTAGTAAATAAAGAAGTGTGGTACAAAACGAGAGCTAAGGCAGCGATTACAAGAGAGAATTCTAAGTGTGTGTGTGTTACATATATCGTGTTCTACTGCCATAGCCTCTTTATATATATAAGATATCACAAACTAATAACTGAAATCCCTATTTTCTCGCCTCTAGTAAAGTCCATTACTCCACATACCCGTTACATGTTTGACCACGTCTTTTTAATGACTTTGATGGAGAGTTAATAGGTTGGACTCGATCATTAGCCGTTTTACATGTGTTAATATTAATAAAACAAAAAGAACAATTATTAGTAATCAATAATAAGTACTGAGGATCCCTAATCCTGACAAGATATAGAATACATGCTAAGGACAACTGATCCAATGCATGTGCCAGGATAGTATATCCACAACATCAAATTTCCGAGCCCTAACAATTGCCCCTAAAATGGTAATTGTGATAAGATCACATCTCTCATTTTGCCTTTAAATCTAAATCCTGGCAAAATATGTGAGAATTGACATGCCAAAACTAGTAATCATCATAAAGCTATGATATAGAGTTTTATTGAGAACTCCCTTTCTGGCTATATATCTGTCGTCGTTATTATTTATTCTCCAAATTAGTGGAGCAACTACCAGGTATCCTTCTTCTCTTCTTCTTTGTTTTAACATTTTATCTTGTCGAAGAATCCTATTCGTTCCTCTGAGAAACCAGATCCTAATGATCTAAAGTCTCAATACCAGCTCACTAACCCTTCTTCTTAGATTTGTAAGTTCATAGATCCGGAAATAGATGCTCTAATCCCTCTTTTCCAGCCAGCACTGTTTTCCGTCCCTTCGATTCTTTAAAGAGATGCGATTGTTGCTCTCGGATATGGGTTTGCTTCCCTGCTCTCCCGTTTCTTCTCAGATATTCATATCCTTTTCCGGACTTCACTCAAAGCTTCTTTACCTTGACTGGTATGAGTTATATTCAAAATATGTTGATGTTATGGAGAATGTTGTTTACTTTGGAGGAGATCATTACGAGGGAAGGTCTTGTGTTCGGTATCTCAGAGCTTTCGTTTTTGTATTCCTTAGTAACCCATGCTTTCATCCGCTTTGTATTAAAATCCAAGCCTCGTTAACCACCTCATATACACAAAACCACCCGTGAGGATAAAATCGATCCCTGGTGGGGATAGTTTACCCTTCAGGTGGATCAGGAAGGGTAGAATCCTGGATCCTTTGATAAGTTCTTAATTATTACTTATACTTATTTTGATATATATCTTTTCTTTTTGTAGTGGACAACTTTTCTCTTCTCTCTGATATCCCTAGTGTCAAGGAAAAAGTAGCTACGTTCTTGTGTCTAGATCCTGCTGATAGGACTTTCAAGGCTAAAGCACAAGACATTTCCCGAGAATCTACCCAATAATCAAAATCAAGCGAGATGTCAAGTAAGTCATCTTAGAATTTTGTAATAATCAATAAAAGTAATAGATTGAGACTTATCTTTTTATCATATGTTTTGTAGGTGCTCAGAAGTCAACCAGTAAGTCAGCCAGCAAGTCTGTGCCTAAGTTTTCTTTGGAGAATATCAACAGTCTCATCTTCAAGAAGGAAGCTTACAAGTACGTCGTACTCCCTGAATCGTGAGCTGTGACTACACGTGCCCAAGTTTGGAGCCTCCAAGAGAAAGAAACCTTCAGAGCCTGAGGATACTTTTGAAGCCGAGAGGCAACTCCATGAAATGCTGACTATAGTAAAGGAAATTGTTTCTATTTGTTTCTGTTTATGAATCCTGTATTCTTTCTGAAGATATTTTATCTTTGTCTCTCTTTATCTTTATGTGCATGCCATGCACTCTTCCAGAAGCTATCATGAGAAGGTCGTCAAGGAGCTAGAGGAGACTCTCACTGGGATGCGGACAATGGATGCTACGAAAGACAAGGCTGTATCCAAACTTAAGAAGGAAAAGAAGCAACTGGAGGATCAGCTATGTGCGTGGACGCTAAGAACCAGTAGGAGGTGAAGCAGGCTATACATGAAACCAAGAATTGGGTAGCCAAATCTGTGTTGAGGCGAGGATCAAGATGGATACTGAAGCTGGTGATCCTTCTTTTGACAAGTCAACGCGGGAGGTGACTAAGTGGAGGCAGGCCCTGGTTGCACTTGGCAGAAATGAGGTTAAGGTTGGTGAGAACATTTTGGTTGTAGCTGATGGGAGCGGAGCTGGTGAAGATGATGGTTCAGGTGATGGTGGAGGTGTGTGTTAGGGAACGAAAATTTGACACTATGGATGCGTTATCTTGGCATATTTCTGGATCAGTTATCCTTAGAATATGTTCCAGATTCTGTCAGGATCAAGGATCCTCAGCGATTGGTATTACTAACGATTGTTTCTCATGTGTAGGTTAATATTTGATAGGTATAACGGCTATAGGACGTGCTCTGCCTAATATTTCGCTACAAGGCACCTCCAGCAGGTGGTCAAATGGCTGTAACACGTTTAGTGGGGATAATGGCAGAATTATAGGACTTCTTGTTGACTCACAAATAACTGAGTACTGAGGATATGTTATTCATGAAGACGTGGCTAGATCAATTATCCTTCGAAGAGTTCCAGGGCAATGTCAGGATCATGGATCCTCAGTATCTGGTGTTGTTAACGGTTGTTTCTTATATGAAGGTTGATATTTATCAAGTGCAACGTCTCCAGGACTCGTTCTTCCGCTTATCTCGCTACTGAACGGCTATTGGCACGTGGTCAAGGTCATGGGAGTGGCTAGTGGAAGACTTCCGGTTTGTTAGGAAATATTGTTATTGGTATTTTCTTATTAAATTGAGTTATAATCGAGTAGAAACACACATGTATCATCACACACACTAGAGTAGAAGCCATAAACTCTATCTAATCAATAGTTTACTTTGTAACCTCGATCATCAACTCCACAACATTTGTAACCACCTTTTATTATCAATATAGTCAACGGTGATAGTTTTCACCGTCCGGGGGTTTTTTGTGCCGGAGATTACTATAATCACGCACTATTCGACCAAAGTTTACCTCGTTAATCCTTGATCGAAGTGATTCGACCAACAATTACCTCGTGAATCCTTGACCGAAGTCAATCGATCATAGATTACCTTGTTATGTTTTGACCGAAGTGAGATTATCGTATTCAAGGGCTTTTTCCCTCGTGATCAAATCATTGTGTCCACCAAGATTTTGATTACACATTCACTATTATCTTGTTAGAACTATACCTCACTTGATAGATTTGGATACATTATCCTCAGCTGATTTTATCCAAAAAAATTTGGCGCCCACCGTGGGGCAATTGGTGCTATAATTCGTATTATTCCTATCATTCTCAACTTTTTTATACCCATATCAATATCAATGGTCTCTCAATCAACCTCTGCTTCATCAACCATGCCGGCTACGGTTCCTCTCTCATCAAGGACTTTGCCACCGATGCTTTCGCCAATCACGGGAACGCAACGGCCTGCTGCTGCTGGGAGCAAGACGCAACTACCTGTCTTCTAGAGCACAAAAACCGCTGCTGCTGCCCCGGTGGTTAATACTAACAGTGATGTTTCATCTATGTTTTCGCAGGTTAAAGCATACATGGAGCAGCAGAACAAGACCAACCAGAGGATCCTCCGTGAGATAGAAGATCTTAAGAAGAACAAGAGGATCTCACCCCCCTGATGCCAAGGATGCTGGATTTCACCAGTCCAGAATCCATTGCTCAGTTCTCACAAGGATCATCTATCCTTCAACAGGGGTCCATGGGTCAACAGGCCCAAGGATCCTCGCTATTTCACCTAGGATCATCTATCCTTCAACAGGGGTCCATGGGTCAACAGACCCAAGGATCCTCGCTATTTCAGCAAGGATCATCTATCCTCCATCAATGATCCATGGGTCAGCAGAATCAAGGATCCTTATATTATCGGCAAGGATCAGCTATCCTTCCACAAGGATCCTACAGTACCCAACCCCAAGGATCCTTCATCCCGAACCAAGGATCCTTCTTTCCAAATCAAGGATCCTCAGGCGTCCAACATCAATGATCCTCCGAAGTCCATAAAGGAGACATAATCCCCATGCAGACCATAGCCTCTGGAGGACCAACTCTTATCGGAGACTCCTCTTATCCCATCTACTCTTCAAAGATGCCAACCTTCACTCAGCAAAGAGGTAACTTGTACGATCGTTTACCCTTGGATGCTAACCGTGGTTCCATGCAGGATGCAGGTATCAACCAAGCTATGGCCAAGGAGCTGCAGAAGCTCAAGGATATGATATCCTGTGTTCCCGGAGTCATAAGACCAATCCCCAAGATACCTGAGGGAAGCCACAAAGTATCCAAATTTGCTCCGCTTTTCTGTGATGCTGAAATCCCGAAGCGGTTCCAGACTCCGAATATAAAGACTTACGACGGGACCACTAATCCTGAAGAACATGTAGCACAGTATAGGGAAAGGATGGAGATCAATCCTATTCCGGAGAGAACATGTAGCACAGAATGAGAAGACTGTCGGCTTCAAGGACAAGTCAAAGTGGTGTGCCTTACACGAAGATTTTGGCCACACGACAGACGAGTGCATTGGCTTAAGGAGGGAAATTGGATACCTCCTGAGCAAGGGTCACTTTAATGAACTCTTGGGAAGGAAAAAATCCAGGATCCTGAAGACCTTCCACAGAAAGCAACACCACCACCACCAGATGCTCATGTGATCAACTTTGTCTCTAGAGACTACGAATTATTTCAAGATTCTTGTGCCATAAAAGAAAATCCCGTAGTAGAATTCGAATAGGACGATGAGAGAAGACCGCTCATCCCCACTACTCGAGTGACTGATCAGAGAATCTTTTTCAGTTCAAGGATCCAGGATCCTAAGCAAGACAAGCTGGATGTGCAGACGATCAATTTCATCTCCGGAAGTTCAGACATATGTGGAACTTCTTTCTCTGCAACAAAAAGACTTGCCAAAGAGATAAAGATGGATAACGGAGATCGACCAGTAGTGTCAACCACCTTAACAACAGACAAGAGAATCTTCTTCGATGAGGAAGACAAGATGAACATTCAGGATCCTCATCACGACGGTTTTATTATTACTTTATTTATCTCTAACCATTATGTACGCAGGATCCTAGTAGACGGTGGCAGCTCGGTCAACATTATCCAACATGATGTCCTTAAGAAGATGAACATCCCGGATTCAGAAATCATTCCTAGAACTTCGGTGCTAGTAGGTTTCAGTGGTGAAACCAAGAAGACACTGGGGTTAAATTCATACCAAAAATTTTGTGTTATAGATAACCTTTCCTGTTGCAATGTTATTTTAGGTAGGCCTTGGCTCCATGGAATGAAGGCTGTAGCCTCAACTTATCACCAATGCATCAAGCTACCTACTCCTTGGGGAGTTGTAAAGATAGTGGGTGACCAAGTGGAGGCCAAGAACTATAATTCATCATTAATGAAGCCAACAGCCAAGCCAACCATAGCATAAGAATTACAGCAACATCCTATGGACGTGCTGGAAGCTCGGGAGAAAGACCTTAAAGAAGTATCATTGGACCCCGAGGATCCAGAAATAAAGGTGTTCTTAGGATCCAGTATCCCCAGTAAGATTGAGGAGGATATAATATCCTTCTTAGGGCAAAGAATATCTACTTTTGCCTTTAAACACTCAGACATGATAGGTATTTCAAAAGAGGTAATCACTCATAAACTCGGCCTTGATTTATCTGTTAAACCCGTCCATCAGAAGCGAAGGAAATTCGCTCCTGAGAGGAACAAGATCATACAAGAAGAAGTTGAAAAACTTCTTAAGGACGGTATGATCAGAGAGGTTCAATATCCTCGATGGCTAGCTAATGTGGTCGTTGTTTCAAAAAATAATGGAAAGTGGAGGGTGTGTGTCGATTTCACAGATTTAAACAAGGTATGCCCCAAGGAACCTTTCCTATTACCACATATAGATTCCATGGTGGATGCGACAGCAGGCCATGAGATGCTCACCTTTATGGATGCTTCCTCTGGATTTCAACAAATTCAGATGGAACCATCCGATCAAGAGGATACAGCATTCATGACTCCTACCGGCATATATTGTTATACCGCTATGCCGTTTGGACTAAGAAATGCAGGGGTAACATACCAAAGATTAGTCAACATGATGTTCAAGGATCAGTTGGGTAAGACTATGGAGGTCTACATAGATGATACGGTGGTGAAATCAAAAAAAGCTGAGGATCACCTTAGAGACCTCGAGGAAGCATTCAATATCCTTGACTAATATAACATGAAATTGAATCCATAAAAATGCCACTTTGGTGTTAAGGCTGGAAAATTTCTGGGATATATGGTGACTAAAAGAGGAATTGAAGCAAGCCCCGAGCAGATTGAAGCCATCCTCAATTTGAAATCTCCTACAAACACAAAGGATGTCCAAAGGCTCACAGGAAGAATAGCTGCCCTCAATAGGTTCATCTAAAGATCCTCCGAGAAGTGCAAGGACTTCTATGACATCCTTAGGAAGAATAAAAAGTTTGAATGGACGGAAAAGCATGAGGCTGCGCTTACTGCCTTGAAGGATTACTTATCCTCAGCTCCAGCTCTAATGAAGCCTGTGGATGGAGAATCCTTATACCTGTAATTAGCTGTCTCAGGAAACGCAGTAAGTGCCGTCTTGGTAAAGGATCATGAAGGTGAACAGCATCCCGTTTACTATGTAAGTAAAAGTCTTCTAGATGCGGAAGCCAGGTATTCTCATTTAGAAAAATTAATTCTTGCACTCGTTATGGCTTCTACTAAATTGAGACATTATTTCGAAACTCATCCTATTATTTTGAGAACTAATTATCCTATGAAGAATGTTCTTAGAAAACCAGAGTTATCAGGTAGAATGGCCAAGTGGGCTGTAAAATTAAGTGCATATGATATCCAATATGAGCCAAGAATAACAATCAAGTCTCAAGCACTAGCGGACTTTGTGGCTGATTTAACTAGTGATCTAAAAAAAGAAGCTGACTTGGAGGTCTAACAACTGGAAAAGACCAAGGATCCTTGGATACTCTTCACCGATGGTGCTTCCAATGTAAGAGGAACAGGATTGGGGATCCTACTGAAATCGCCACTGGGGGACATATTACCCCAGTCCGTAGCATGTGAGTTCCAAGCAACAAACAATGAAGCAGAGTATGAGGCTTTGATCGCAGGTTTGCAATTAGCCAAAAGCTTGAGGATCAGGTATCTTCAAGTTTACGTAGATTCTTTATTGATAACTAACCACTTTAATGGCTCGTATGTTGTTAAAGGTGAGAAACTAATTAAATATTTAGATGTTGTGAAGGAATTATCGAAATCCTTCAAAATATTTAGTATTACACAGGTAACGAGGGAAGAAAACGCTGGGGCAGACGCCTTGGCAAACTTAGCCTCATATTTGAAGATTCCTGAGGATTTGAAAATTCCAATAATTCACATTCTCTCGCCAGCAATAGGAGAACAGGAAGTTGGAGAGATAACGAATGATAAAGAAATCGTACTCTAGGATCCTTTATCCTCAAATAGCAAAGGATCATGGATCCGTCCTATCAAGAACTACATTCAGACTGCAGAAATTCCAGCCATAGAAAATCCCAAGTCCTTCAAACTCAAGGTATCCCAATATATTTTGTTAAATGATATGGTATATAGGAAATCTCTAGCAGGTCCATATCTCAGATGCATTGAGGATCCTGAGATCCAATAAGTACTCAAGGATTTTCATGAAAGAGATTGCGGCAATCACACAGGTGGAAGAGTGTTATTTTCTAGGATACTCAGAACTGGATACTTCTGGCCAACAATGAAGAAGGACGCAGTGGAATATTCAAGGAAATGTGATACTTGTCAAAGACACGCAAACATTCTTCATCAGCCAGCGGAGCCTCTATATCCTATATCCTCCTCATGGCCTTTCATGAAATGGGGTATGGATATTGTAGGCAAGCTACCAAAAGCACCAGGTGGAAAGGTCTTTATGCTTGCTATGACTGACTACTTCTCCAAATGGATTGAGGCAGAAGCATTCGTACAAGTCCGAGAAAGGGAAGTGATATCTTTTATTAAACGAAATAATTATAACTAGATTTGGTATTCCTGCTGAAATTGTTTGTGACAATGGTTCCCAGTTTATCGGGAATAGAACTACTAACTTTTGTGACAGTTGGGGCATCAAAATGATTACTTCCACTCCGGTTCATCCTCAAGCCAATGGTCAAGCAGAGTCTAGCAACAAGATCATCATCAACAATCTAAAGAAGAAACTAGGATCCAAGAAGGGAAAATGGGCTGAAGAACTTCCTTATGTTCTTTGGGCAGACAGGACTACGCCTAAAAATGCAACAGGCCAAACATGTTGGTACATGTGTCAGTAGTTCATAGTCTAGCATTTGTAATCGAGTCTGTAATGTAATTATGTTTTGATTATGATTATTTATGTAAAACGCGAAGTTGTCAACAAGTTCGCTATGGCGAACTTGTTGAATCAGCGAAGTTATTGACAACTTCGCCTGTGGCGAAGTTGTCGTGTTTATATACTGTTCAGCGAACAGTTTACGTAGTTGGTCGTTTTAGGGTTTTGTTTTCAGTTGTTCAGTGAACGTGTTCGTGTCATAGTCTGTAACTGTGACCTCGGGTCACGTGTTTGTTATCAATATAACGTGGTTGGTTTATTGCTTTCGTGTTCGATCTCTACATACTCTACACTCGTATCTATCCACGCAGGGATTCCGCACCTGCGTTGTTAGCGACGTCCCGTGTACGATCCGTCCAGGAGCCTACAATTGGTATCAGAGCCATCGGCTCGATTGTGAGGTTCGGGATTTCACGCGGGTGTAGAAAACGTCTCGTTTGACCTATTCGCGGGACGTGTTTTTGTTGGGATTGTGTTTTGCTCGTGCTTGACAGTCATTTTCAAGCCATTGCATTGATTGGAATCGGCTGGATCGACGAAAACAGATCTGAACAGTTTCCTTGTTCATCGGGCGAAGTTATCGTTCTTCGGGCGAAGTTATCGTTCTTCAGGCGAAGTTGCCGTCACTGGAATTAGGGTTTTCGGCGAAGATATAAGGATTAGCGAAGTTAACCACAACTTCGCTTACCTCATAAGTTCGCCTTAGCGAAGTTATCCGCAACTTCGCTTCCCACCCAAGTTCGCTTAACCCCTAAGTTCGCTCATTCTAAGCGAAGTTATTTTTAACTTCGCCAGGTCAAGCGAATTTGAGGCTCAGCGAAGTTCTCTTTTCAGCGAAGTTAACTTTCAAGCGAAGTTATTCTTAACTTCGCCTACTGAGCTGTTTTAATATTTTTTTATTATTTTCAGGTTTTTCAGGTTTTCGCAAGGATGTCGTCGATTAACATCTCCGATTTGGTCAAGATGGAAGTAGAAGCGGGGTCTGCCACTAAGGCCCCGAGGCTGATGAAAGGAACTGACTTCGTGGCATGGAAGGACAGATTCATCCAATACATCAAATACCAGGATGCCAAAATGTGGGTGTGCATCCAGGATGGATATATCCCTCCAACTATGCAATACGAAGGCCGTGACGTAGTTAAGAATTACAGCAAAATGGAGGACGAAGAAAAGAAAATGTATGAGGCTGAGAGTAAGGCCCATGCAGCTATAACAATGGCACTTCCTCAAGAGGTTCTCCATACGTTCCGAAAGTACACTTCTGCAAGAGAGCTTTGGGATGCTCTTGAAAATAGATTCGAGGGGAATGTGGGTATCCGTGCATCGAAGGTAAAACTTTTGAAGACCCAGTTCTCCGTCTTCAAATTTTTGAAGAACGAATCACTGGATGATATTATCACCAGATACTATCATCTAATGACAGAGCTTAGCAATTATTTGATTGCTTACCGAGAAGAAGAGATCGTTGAAAAGCTTCTCGATGCTTTCCCACCGAAGTGGGAAATGTACACCGTTCTTATGAGGGAAGACAGAGACTTTCCAAATTATGATCTTGAAACGGCAGTAAACAAGCTCAGAACTTATGAGCTTAATATGGTTCGAAAAGAAACACCTACAGATCAGATACAAGACCCTGGTATGTATGGTGCAAAGGTTAACTCAGGCTCAAGTTCGAGGCCTGAATCTGCTGCTTATTACTCTAAAGGGGAGTCAGGTTCTGACTCGTCTCATGAAGGAAACGTTTCTGTAAACTCGAATGGTGATGTATGTTTCGTTGCTGGAGGATCAAGTACTTCAAAGCCTCAAGCATCCACAAGTAGTTTTTCTGCTAATGCCTCAAGCAATAATTATTCCAAGATGCCTATGAGTGTAAAATCTGCTGAAGAGCAGTTTGCAGTCTATGCATCATTTATTGCTTCCTACGAAAACTACATCCAGGGGAAGATTGTGGACCCTGCTGTACTAGATGAGGATTACGACCAGATCGATGCTGATGATCTGGAGGAGATGGATTTGCAATGGCAAATGGCAATGATTGTGAGGCGTGTGAAACGGTTTATGAACAAAACTGGGAGAAAGTTTGTTGGTGGTCGGCCCGGGTTCGACAAATCCAAGGTAAGGTGCTATAATTGTCAACAGTACGGGCACTTTGCCAAGGAATGCAGAAATGAGAGGGTTGAACGAGGACAAGGTCGGCCTACACAACATTCTAGAGTTAACAGAGAGATTAACGCCATGTTGACCAGAGAAGCAGGTGAGTACAACTGGAACCTGCATTCAAGTGGTTCTGGTGAGCAAGCAAACATGGCTGAGGCTGAAGTTAAAGAATGTAAGAAGGTTGATGGAACTGAGAAAGCTACTGAAGAAGAAACAGCTTTCATGGCAAATGACAAGGACACTCGCTCCGAGGTAAGTAATAAGAATATTTGTACTAATTGTGAAAATTTGTCTGAGCAACTAACAACTATGACTGATCAGTACGTCTGTTTAGATGCTGACTTTAAAACTATTAAAGAAGATCACCATTTTACAAAAGCAAGAGAAACAAGTTATAAAATTAAAATAAAAGCATGTGAAAAAGACATTCAAAGCTTAAAGCTTAAACTTGCTGGGAAAATTGAAATAATTGATCTTAGTTATGAAGTTTTGGAGGAAAAAACTAAAGTGATTGCTGATCGGGATAAACAGATTGCTGACCACCAGGTAAAGGTGGTGGAACTGAACCGCAAACTTGAGCAGTTCAGGAATTCCTCGGCAATCCTTGATCACCTCGTGAGTGATCAAGGTACCTCTGCAAAGAGGGGAGGAATCGGTTATCACGAAGTTCCACCACCCTTTAACCACAACTATACTTATAATCCAAGTGTTCAGAAATCTGTTGATTTCGAGGTTCCTCAGACAACTCCTATCAAGATTACAAGTGTAGAACCAAGTGTTAGCTGTGGCGAAACGAGTTCGCCTGTTTCTAGTGTGAATATTTCTGTTTCAAGTCCTGTCTCATCGGATTCGGATAAGTTGTCCGAATCTGGTCAGACAAAAGAGAAGGTAGGTTTACCCACCGATGGAGATAAAAATAAAGTTTCTAAAAAGAGTTCTCCACTCAATCCGTACGTCCCACCTTATGTGAGACAAACGGCTGGTAACACTGCCTCTACATCCAAACCAACATTTGACAAGAAAATGGAGAGTCGATGTTGCTTTAGATGTAACAAGTTAGGACATCTAGTTGCAGATTGCCCTTTGAAACCGAGATTTAGAGATGTGAAGCAAAATAAAACTGAGTATAAGCGTCATTTTGCTACTGCTAAAAATGAAAACTTTAAAAATTGCCAAAATGTATCGAATTCAAGTTTTCATAAAAACAAACCTCAGTTTTACAACCAAACCACAAGATATAACACTTTCAATTCTCAAAGGTTTGGAAGGCATTACACTCAATCTGCAGAGAGATTCCCTAACAGGACTTACAGAAATTATCCTGATGCTAACTTGAGAAAGCCAGGGTACGGGACGTATCGATCCAAGACCAATTGGTCTTGGGTCCCAAGATTCTAACTCTTTGTTTTATTGTGCAGGAACAGTTGAACAGGGCTGCCAACAATCTTTGGATTGTAGATAGCGGCTGTTCCAGGCACATGACGGGCAACAAACACTTGTTGCAAGATTTAAAACCTGTTCAGGGAGCAAGAGTTAGTTTTGCTGGTGAAAGCGGTGGAAGGATTACCGGTAGAGGAACTGTGTCGAATGGGAGAATGACACTTGAGAATGTAAACTTTGTGGAGGAGTTAAAGCATAATCTGCTGAGTGTGTCGCAGATTTGTGATAAAGATTACACTGTCCATTTCACGAAAAATGAAGCGATCGTATTGAAGCCTGGTTTTCAAATACCAGACGAATGGATAGTAATGAAAGCTCCACGTGAAACGAATACATATGTGATGGACATGAGGTCTACTGAAATGGCCACCGGAGAATCTTGTTTAATGACAAAAGCAAGCGAATCAGAATCAGAATTGTGGCACAGGAGAATGGGACATATTCATCTTCGGAAGATGAACTTCATTGTCAAGAATGGGCTTGTGATGGGCGTTCCCTTAAAAAGTTTTAACTTTGAAGACAAATGCATAGCCTGCAAGAAGGGAAAACAACACAAGAAATCCCATCTCACCAAGAAAATTAACTCAATTGCCGGTACTCTAGAACTACTTCATATGGATCTCTTCGGTCCCGTGAATGTACAAAGTCTAGGTGGTACCTCTTACTGCTTGGTGATAACTGATGACTACTCGCGATACTCGTGGGTATATTTTCTGAAAACGAAAGACGAGACGACTCAGATGGTGAAGAATCTCATTACAAAAGTTGAGAACGTCATGAGTAAATCAGTTAAATTCATCAGAAGCGACAATGGGACAGAGTTCAAGAACTTTGAAATGGAAATCTTCTCTCTTCAGAAGGGAATTGAGCATCAATACAGCGCTCCGTATACTCCACAACAGAATGGAGTGGCTGAAAGGAAGAACCAAACGTTAATTGAAGGAGCCAGAACTATGCTGGCAGACTCGAAGCTTCCTGTGATGTTTTGGGCTGAAGCAGTTGCTACAGCCTGCTATGTTCTGAATAGGGTGCTAACCGTTAAGAGACTTGGAAAAACTTGTTACGAGCTTATGCACGGAAGGAAGCCCAACTTGTGCGGTCTTGAACCATTTGGGTCTCCTTGTTCGATTTTGAAGACTAATTCGAAATTTGGTGAAGTAGCCGATGAGGGAATCCTAGTCGGTTATGTTGTTGGGACTCCCAACAGACGGGTCTTCAATACGTCGACTTGCAAGGTGGAGGTGGTTTGTAACACCGACATTACTAGTTACCAACCGCCAAAACCAAGCAATGGACCTGCTGAGCTTTTCGACTATGTTAAACTTTTTAAGTCGTTTAACGTACCTGATTTGGAAATTTCTGAAGAAGACGAAAGAGCTGTGACGAAGATGATATTTGATGAGGAAGAGAATCTATTGCAACATCAGACGTTTGAGAAATCTCAACCTTCCACATCAAACCCTATCAATACCCCTGCGGCCTCAACTGAAGATGAATTTATTAATCCTTTTCACTCTCAGCCAGAAACAACCATAGATGAGATCTCTTCAAATTTGGAAGATAATTTGCATGTCGGTGCTGTTCCGACCACGAGAATTCACAAAGATCACCCTTTGGAGAATATTATAGGTGATGTGTCCTCCGGTGTACAAACCAGAAGTAGCTTGAATGAGCACACCTGTGTTTATACAAGCATAAAAGAAACGGGTATAATGAATGAATGTTTGTATTCCTGCTTTATAAGCCAAATTGAACCAAAGAATTATCAAATGGCTTTAAAGGACAGCTCGTGGGTCGAGGCCATGCAAGAAGAGTTGGCTCAGTTCGAGAAAATGGAAGTTTGGACCTTGGTTGAAAAACCAAGAAATGTGCACGCTATAGGCACAAAATGGGTGTTCAAATGTAAGAGAGATGATAAGGGAATTATCGTGAGAAATAAGGCGAGGCTGGTTGTTAAAGGTTTTAATCAGCAAGAGGGTATTGATTACAATGAGGTGTTCGCTCCTGTTGCCCGGTTAGAAGCGATTCGATTGTTTTTGGCGTATGCCGCATTTAAAAAGATGAAGGTATTTCAGTTGGACGTGAAGAGCGCGTTTCTAAACGGGAAAGTTGATGAGGTTGTGTATGTTGAGCAACCTCCGGGTTTTCCTGACCCAGACTTTCCTGATCACGTATACAGGTTGAGCAAGGCGTTATATGGGTTACATCAGGCACCTCGTGCCTGGTATTCAACGTTATCGGACTACTTGCTGGAAAATGGTTTTGAAAGGGGATTGATTGACCAGTACGTTGTTTGTGAAGAGAGAAGGATGTGACTTCCTACTGGTTCAAGTCTACGTGGATGATATCATTTTTGCTGCATCAAGAGTATCCATGTGTCAGGATTTTAAAGCTGTCATGAAGAAACGATTCGAGATGAGTGCTATGGGTGAACTAACTTTCTTTCTAGGATTGCAGGTTGATCAGAAGAAGGACGGGATGTTCATTCATCAAACGAAGTACGTTCATGATGTGCTGAAAAGATTCAAGATGGAGGACAGCTCTCCATATGATACTCCCATCTGCGTCAATCACAAATTGGGTGCTGAATCAGATGGTGACGCAGATGTGGACCCAACTCTGTATCGGGCGATAATAGGTTCATT
Source organism: Bidens hawaiensis (assembly GCF_021521415.1). Classification (NCBI taxonomy): domain Eukaryota; kingdom Viridiplantae; phylum Streptophyta; class Magnoliopsida; order Asterales; family Asteraceae; genus Bidens; species Bidens hawaiensis. Next base: position 596,662 of record NW_027491351.1, read on the forward strand.
AATGTATTTAACTGCTTCTAGGCCTGATATAATGTTTGCTGTTTGTCTTTGTGCACGTTTTCAGGCAAATCCGAAAGAATCTCATTTGAAAGGTGCAAAGAGGATACTACGGTATCTCAACGGCAAGCCGAAGCTAGGGTTGTGGTACCCAAAGGGAGGAGACGTTGAACTGGTGGCTTATACAGATTCTGATTATGGGGGTTGCAATCAGAGTCGGAAGTCAACAACAGGAGGCTGTCAGTTTCTTGGAGGAAGATTAGTTTCCTGGCAGTGCAAGAAACAGACATCAGTTGCAATTTCAACATGCGAAGCTGAATACATGGCAGCATCCAACTGCTGCTCTCAGGTTTTGTGGATTCAGCAACAATTGCGCGACTATGGTCTGAATTTCTTACTCACTCCTATTTTAATTGATAACACTGCCGCCATCTCAGTAATTAACAATCCCGTGAAGCACAGTAAAACTAAGCATATTGACATTCGTCATCACTTCATACGGGATTGTGCTGAGAAGAAACTGATCAAGATCGAAAAAGTTGATACACTTGAAAATTTTGCTGACTTGTTTACAAAAGCGTTTGATAAATCCAGATTTCAAAACCTAATTGAGCTGAACGGGATGATCAATCCCGAGTAACCATGCCTTTGTGTTTATTTAAAAAAAAAAAAAAAAAAAAAATTGTGTCATTATTGCTTAAAATTAGTCGGTTATCTCAGTTTGATGGACATATCCTCGGATATGTTTTGGTCCTCGTTTCGACTTAGAGAATGAGGATAGCCATTAACCGGAAGACTGAAAGTGATCGGGCCAGTTATGACGTGTGTTTTCTTTCTGTTGCTGAAAATTAGTCGGTCATACATAGTAAGAAGGACACATACTTGTATGTGGTCGGTCCAGTTGATCTATTGGATCTTCAGGATAGCCGTTTACCTGACGACTTTGACGTGATCGGGGCGATTGAAATCAAAATTTTAAGGGGAAATGAAATTACTTTTCAAGTCTACTACTTCGTAAGAAGTTCTTTGCTGTGTTTAACAGAAAATTGATCCAACCTTGGAAAATGATATATATACTGATTGTGTGTTCTTAACTAGTGAAGTTATTAGGCTTAAAAGGCTTTAGAACAGTCATTGTATGTCGTGGTAATTTTTATGGTGCGTAAAAGTGTATGTGATACTAACTTAAACTACTCGAATTTACGTGGAAACTCCTTAAGAGTTTTGAATGTCTTCACACATATCTTTCCGAATGATAGGCAGAAAAGCGACTACCCAGTCACACACGAGCCCATGAGTGATCTGATTCCCGTGAAGAAAGCATTTCAAGACACTGCAGTGATCCAGATTCGGGACTTGCAGTAGTTTAATACTCCTAAGTCAATAAGAATGTTTGGTTAAAAAAAAAAAAAAAAAAAAAAAAAAAAAAAAAAAAAAAAACATGTATATTTTTAGTACTTATGAGACATAATAACAATCAAGACTTCTCATGTCTGGAGTAAGAAGAGAACGGGAAGCTGACAACGAGTATATACAAGTTAATCAGACACTATGGGTCGAAGTCAACTCGGGGTGACTTGGGTATAGCCAAATACGCTTTGAGAATAGATAGAAGACATCATTATCTCTGAGTTGTTGTCTACTTAAATTTTGAGCTTAACTGAACCTTAATCTGTATCACAGAAACAATGAAAACCATTTAAGTTATTTACATGCTTACAACCTGTTTCTCTATGTCATAATACAGCTAAACACGGATCCAAGTGACAGTCACATAGTTAGTATGATTCCTGTTGGGATCTTTTCTATAACATAGTGGTCCCTGACTAGACTGAAATTTGATCCCTTATTTCGTAAAATTTTTATAAGTTTTTCTATTTTTGTAGTTGTGTTATTGAAAAACTGGTTACTTGGACATGATCATTTTTGTTTAACTCTTTCTGGGAACTTCTAGTGTTAACTGCAAGATTATTCAAACTTAAAGGGCTGAATTTGAAAATACGGGCGAAGTTGTTGAATTTGGCGAAGTTGTGCTTAACTTCGCCTAGGCGAAGTTAAGCGTAACTTCGCCTGAACCAACTCTGCCCTATATAAGGCTTTTGAAACAGTAAACAGTAATATTGAAAGTTTCCGGCGAACATAATATCTAAACCTTATTATCCGAGATCTAGTTTACACTCCGTTTTCGATCCTTGATTTCAGTTTCTACTACTCATAGACGGTATGTGTGGTAAATATCATTCACATACTTACTCGTTCGTTATAGTTTTACCCGGTTCGAGACCTCGGGTTATCGAATCTTCAAAACCATGATTTTCACCCTTGTGTTACGTGTTCATGGACGTCCTTCACGTCTCAATATCATTAATCCATGCTGTTATTCACTGATGGATCGTCAAATCGGTCCGAAAACATAGGATCTAACCCTTTGAATCTGAACAGTCGCCGTTTCAGATTCAGGCGAAGTTAAGGTTTAGGCGAAGTTATCCACAACTTCGCCAAGAGATTAATTTCGCCTGTGGCGAAGTTATCCGTAACTTCGCCTTGAAGCTTAAGTTCGCCAGTGGCGAAGTTATACGTAACTTCGCCTTGAACTCAAGTTCGCCTGTGGCGATGTTGTGATTCGGCGAAGTTATCATCAACTTCGCCTATGCCATTTTACTTAACAGTTTTTAGACGAAATTATAGTTGAAGCGAAGTTGTTCCCAACTTCGCCTCACCTATAAGTTCGCCTGTACAGGTTTAATCACAACTTCGCTCGTGGTACTTAGCGAACTTGTGAGCTGCTTACACACTGTCTAACTTGTTTTGTTTGGTGCAGATATGGCTGCTATTGGTGGTGCTGGTGGTGATGATGGTGATGAGCAACGACAATTCTTTCCAGCCCATAACCAGTACATCACGTTAGATCCAGACGCACGAGGCGTCGAAGACTACAGGGAGATTATCACGTTTCTCCTGCGATCAAGAGACTTTCACGCGCTGACAAATACACTGCCTATTTCTCTGCCTAACATTGAAGACTTTTGGCAGACAGTGTACTACGATTGCAGGCCTAAGCCTCCGGTGATGCGAGCAACCGTAAATGGTCACAACATACAGTTTTCCTCGGAAGACATACGGTTGGCTCTGCAGTTCGGTGAAGAAACTAGAGATGACCCAACGGAGTTCGTAGCTCCTTTCCGGGATGGAGCTTATTTGAGGATGGGTTATTCGGGTCCGCTGGGGGACTCGCAGAGGAGGAAAGGGTTTTTGCTAGATCAGTGGCGCTTCCTGATGCATGTTTTAATAGTATGCATGTCCGGCAGGAAGGCAGGAACAGACGGGATGGGCGCGACGATGCAGTCGGCCATGATAGCGCTGGCTTACAACCGCAGATATTCATTCAGTCAGCTTATATTTTACGAGATTGATCGTCAACGAAGGGCTGTGGCGCGCGAGCGATTCACTATGTATCCTCGTTTCTTACAGATGATTTTAAATCATGTCGCTCCGTCGCTACCACAGAGACGCCCAATAAGATACGTCGAATGCGTGACGAAACGTATCTTTGCTCAGTGCCGCACCTCGAGCACTCGAAGCAAGCCTGAGCTGCGTCCCAGGCATACTCCCTTATTCGGATATCTCATCAATCCGGAGTATGTTCCTGCAGGAGGGGACGAGTTCAGAGACCCCCAACCACATCAGGCGGCAGCACCTCATGCTGTATCAGCTGCGCCTGTGGTTTCTACTGTTGCCTCTGCTGCTGTGCCAGCTACTGTATCTCATGCTATGTCTACTGCTGAAGACGTTGATCTTAATGCTGCCTTTGGCGTACATGGTGTGTTTGATATGGATGTCTCGGGTCCTCAGTTTATGGATGTTACTAGAGCAGCTACTTCGGTAGCTGACTCTGATCTAGACGAGACGTTTGCTGAGGCGAGAAGACTTATGGTGTCTCGGGAAAGGATTACGGGAAAGAGACCGAGAACGGTAGACGAGGATGAGGATGAAGTTGATGAAGAGGAGGCAGTGCAGATTGTGCTCAGACGTTCAAGAAGAGAACAGAGAGGTACAGGTTCGGGAGCTGGAGAATCTTCAAGGCTGGTACGTTTTGCTCCACCTGCCTTGTCTGGTATGTCTCTTGTTCCTACTACAGCACAGGTTACAGCGGTCGAGACGTCGGCACCAACAGTTGTGTCTCTACCACCACAACCGCTTAATCCACCGGTGGTAGTTGCACGATTTGTGGAGTCGACCATCACTTCTACTGCAGGGTTACCAAGTGTACCACCTGCGGTCACTTCTGCTGATGTCCCGCCAACTCCAATGCCTACTTCAGATTCCGAGAGGATTACTTCACTAGAGCGGATTGTTGCTGATCAGACAAAGACCATTCAGAGCCTAGTGGAATCCAATCGACTACAAGCAGCCCTCCTGGTAGAACACGGTAAAATAATAGATGCCTTCAAGGCATTCTTGGCATCTCAGGGGGAGAAGACGTGTAGGGGTGATGAGTTGAGGACGAAACGAAGAGAAGATCATGACGATGATCCCAATGCACCAGCAGGTGCAGGTGGTGAGCTGCCAAGAACCTCTCAGGCTCTTGGGGCTTCCACAACTGAGGGGGAGTCTACAAATGCAGTTGGTGACGATGTTATAGCAGTTGATGATGATGATGATGTTGAAGACGTGATAGATGCATTGAAAGAGTTGGATGAGGAGGATGATGAGTTTATGATGGAAGATGATGTGCTGCCAGTGGATGAGATTGAGAGGATTGGAGAACAGATTACGGTTGAAAACGTATTAGAAGAAAGTGAGATTGTTGATAACTCCGTGGAACATGAGATTCCGGAGGTTGACGGAACAGGTTTGGGTGATGAGAATGCTGAGGAAGATGCTGAGTGGGAGGAACAACCGAAATGGAAGGAAGGTTGTGCCCACTGGTTCGTAAAGACGAAGAAGCCGGCGGTTCCTAAGATGTTCAGAAAAAGTTACAATATTAAGGGATACGCGGAAGCCAAGAAAGGTATTATCTGCTGGTTATATGACGAGCAGCTGCGGCTCTTCGTGATCAAGAGGTACGATGGCATTCAGTACTTCCAGGGAAAGTTGAGATCTCTAAACACACTGCCAGAATGTGAAGTAAAAGATTTAGCCAGATTGGGATTGATAAACAGAAGCGAAGACAACATGGCTAGAATTATTGCGAAGATCGTGTGGAAAGAGTGTGTTAAAGATAAAAAGTTTGAGCTACTGAAACCACAAAAGGGAAAACTTGTCGAAGACAAGGATAGAGGTCTGAGAGTTGATGGAAAACCATGGATGGTCATGAAATACAAACCGATCCGGTGCCTTAAAGAAGTACCGATGAAGTTCATGCCCAAGGACGTGCTCAAAGATCTAAAATGGTGGTACGTGGATTGTGAGACAGCTGAGGCGGTAATGGAAGATGAGGATGAACAAGAAGTACTTCGGGTTTACGACCCGATGCATCTTGTTAATCTATCGAAGGCTGATCTGAAGGCGCTCAACGAGAAAAAGATCTTCTACATTCCTGCTTGGAAGGATCAAGCTAGGAAATATCAACGGGTGGTGTCGGTATGTGTTAGAGAAGGGGCGCATGCTTAGAGATGCAAGATTACAAGACTCAAGAGTTGAAGATCAAGATATGAAGCTACTGCCAAGGGGGAGTCTGTTGGTACATGTGTCAGTAGTTCATAGTCTAGCATTTGTAATCGAGTCTGTAATGTAATTATGTTTTGATTATGATTATTTATGTAAAACGCGAAGTTGTCAACAAGTTCGCTATGGCGAACTTGTTGAATCAGCGAAGTTATTGACAACTTCGCCTGTGGCGAAGTTGTCGTGTTTATATACTGTTCAGCGAACAGTTTACGTAGTTGGTCGTTTTAGGGTTTTGTTTTCAGTTGTTCAGTGAACGTGTTCGTGTCATAGTCTGTAACTGTGACCTCGGGTCACGTGTTTGTTATCAATATAACGTGGTTGGTTTATTGCTTTCGTGTTCGATCTCTACATACTCTACACTCGTATCTACCCACGCAGGGATTCCGCACCTGCGTTGTTAGCGACGTCCCGTGTACGATCCGTCCAGGAGCCTACAAAACACAGAGAGATGGTGGTTCCTACGGCAAGAACGAGCATCCGTGATCCTGAAGCCAATGAAGAAACCCTTCTTGAAGACTTGGATACTATTGAAGAACTCAAAGACCTAGCCAAGATCAGGATGGCAGCATATCAACAAAGGGTAGCTGGGGCATACAACAAAAATATTAGAATCAGAAGATTTCAAGAAGGATATCTAGTGTTGAGAAAAGACTTCCAAAATACTACCAATCCGGCTATGGAAAATTAGCACCCAAATGGGAAGGACCTTATCAGATCGAGTCGGAGGCAGGAAAGGAGGCATATCATTTGCTCACGATGGAAGGCAATAGATTACCAAGAGCATGGAATGCTATCTACCTTAAGAAGTATTTTTTCTAATAAGGATCCAGTATCCTGAGAGGATATATTATCCTTAAAGGATTAAGGATCCCCGAAATTGGTAATATCTATCCGATCACTTATCCTTTTCATTTTATTATTCTTGATTTAAGGATAATATATTCTTAACATTTTATCTTTTCCAAGTCTTGAATATCGATGCAGGGTATTATTGAGATGTGTAACAGTCAAGAGGTTGGCCACCTTTCCTTTACATTTGAGGTACTATCCTATTTCTCTTGGCCTAGCCCACGATTGGGTATGATCCCCGATGGTCATATCCCCTAAGGTTTAAAGGTTTTCACCTTTCTTACGAATTAGAGTTTCTACACTCTCGCCTATAGCGCACGCTATCCAACGTATAGTCCGGGGTAGCAGGACCAGTACACACTTAGTGGCTGACAATTTCGTTGTCTTTGGCTATATGGAGGATCCTACGATTTATGGTAGACGTACCATACCACCGGTTTATAACGTTTTCACGTTATCTCCCGTTTGGGCTAAATCCCGGTTTGGGCGAGTCCCCAGTTAACATCCGTATTTGGGCTTGTCCCCAGTTTCAGGCTTGTCCCTAGATTACACGGGCTTGTCGCCAGATTACACGGGCTTGTCCCCAGATTACACGGGCTTGTCCCCAAATTACACGGGCTTGTCCCCAGTTGCACGGGCTTGTTCCCAGAATATTGTTTGGGCTTGTCCCCAGCTTAATGGGTTTGATCCCAGTTAACATTATAAATTATTTGCAACAGATTTTCTAAGTTCTTTGTGAATATCAAAAATCTAAGGATCCCAGATGCTAAAGCTATCATTGAGAGTTCAACACTTCTGGTAACTTATGTCTATCTAGACCTTCTTGTATGATCTCTGTTAATTAACTTATGTATCATAGTGGGTGCAATAATTTTGGATATTTCAACTTAAAAGGATAGTCTCTTAAATTTATTTTATTACTAAAATTTTTTTACCTATTTTAAGGATATTCTATCCTGAAATTTTCCCCTTGAGGGAATTCTATTATATAATTTTTATTAACCATTAAAGATATTTTATCCAACTATTTGTTCTTTAAGGATCTTTTATCCTGAAAATCTTTTACTTAAGATTATTTTTCAAAACTATCATTAATGCTAAAGTTATATCTAACAATCTTTTAAAATTAAACAACAAGTAAATAGTCAAAAGATGTCGTTTATTAAAATTACTTATAATTTTAACCCGGACTTCGCCATTCAAAATATGGACCAAATATCCTGGTTAAATGTGTTACTAGCTGTTCATGATGTGCATGGAGAATAAGAGGAGTTGGATATATAACCATAAGGGAAGTTTCCAAGGAAACTCTATAGATTTTTGATAATTATATCTAGCTTGTCAAATCTCATATGTTTTTGCAGGAAGTTTGAATTCAAAGGCAAAATGACAGCTATGATCTTATCACAACCGCCATTTTGGGGGCAATTGTTAGGGAACAAAAATTTGACACTATGGATATGTTATCTTGGCATATTTCTGGATCAGTTATCCTTAGAATATGTTCCAGATTTTGTCAGGATCAAGGATCCTCAGCAATTGGTATTACTAACGATTGTTTCTCATGTGTAGGTTAATATTTGATAGGTATAACGGCTATAGGACGTGCTCTGCCTAATATTTCGCTACAAGGAACCTCCAGCACGTGGTCAAATGGCTGTAACACGTTTAGTGGGGATAATGGCGGAATTATAGGACTTCTTGTTGACTCAAAAATAACTGAGTACTGAGGATATGTTATTCTTGAAGACGTGGCTGGATCAATTATCCTTCGAAGAGTTCCAGGGCTATGTCAGGATCATGGATCCTCAGTATCTGGTGTTGTTAACGGTTGTTTCTTATATGAAGGTTGATATTTATCAAGTGCAACGTCTCCAGGACTCGTTCTTCCGCTTATCTCGCTACTGAACGGCTATTGGCACGTGGTCAAGGTCATGGGAGTGGCTAGTGGAAGACTTCCGGTTTGTTAGGAAATATTGTTATTGGTATTTCTTATTAAATTGAGTTATGATCGAGTAGAAACACACATGTATCATCACACACACTAGAGTAGAAGCCATAAACTCTATCTAATCAATAGTTTACTTTGTAACCTCGATCATCAACTCCACAACATTTGTAACCACCTTTTATTATCAATATAGTCAACGTTGATAGTTTTCACCGTCCGAGGGTTTTTTGTGCCGGAGATTACTATAATCACGCACTATCCGACCAAAGTTTACCTCGTTAATCCTTGACTGAAGTGATTCGACCAAAGATTACCTCGTGAATCCTTGACCGAAGTCAATCAATCATAGATTACCTTGTTAAGTTTTGACCGAAGTGAGATTATCGTATTCAAGGGCTTTTTCACTCGTGATCAAATCATTGTGTCCACCAAGATTTCGATTACACATTCACTATTATCGTGTTAGCACTATACCTCACTTGACAGATTTGGATACAATATCCTCAGCTGATTTTTATCCAAAACAGTGTTGCTGAAGAAGGAGTCGTTAATGTGGGCTATAATGGATCTTGAGCCTAGGCTTGAGCCCACCTTTTTTATGTGCTTTTCTGTTTTGAAGCATGATGGTTTGTAATAATACAATAGGTAATTAGGGTAAAAGATCCATGATAATTCTAAGGGGTAGCATAGGTGGATGGATCAACTTTTTATAGGGATGAAGCCTTTGGTGCCCCATCTTTTAATTTCCCTGCAAATCATGAACCTCTAGTAACACTTGCTTTAACCCGAGTGGATGGACCATGTTTTGATGGGGAAGTCCGGGTTAACAGTTTTGGTCAATCAAAGGTGGTATATGTAAGGCCCCAGTCCCGGTGCCCTACTTTAGTGTTGGATTTACTCATAAACACAGTTCAGAATATCAGGGTTAATTAAAACTTTTGCGGAATAAATAAACCTCCAATCATTCATTACAAACATTCGATACTTGTCATATATACAAAACATAACTGGTTTATTTAAAACATCATGACAAAAATTCATAGGATGCCGGTCCCTTCAATCCTGCCATGTGTCCTTCTCTCAAGCCAACAGCTTCAATCTATTCACATGCGTGCATACTAAAAGTCAGCTATGCTGAGTGAGTTCTAGTTAATTAGGCAACATACAATTCATTCACATACTTATATATACGTATCCGAAGAGACACATACTTAGCCGGTTACCTTTTTTTTCATTCGTACATATATACTTTCTTTCTTTCTTTCATATATTCATTTATACATTCTTTCCTACCATCACACTATCATACTTTCATAACACATACATAACTATCTTTACCATCTCAGATATTTGTAGGGTCTGGTCCCTTCCTTCTCTATCTTAGATATTATTAGGGTCTGGTCCCTTCCTTCTCTATCTCATATATTATTAGGGTCTGGTCCCTTTCTTCTCTATTTCAGATATTATTAGGGTATGGTCCCTTCTATCTCAGATAATATTAGGGTCTGGTCCCTTCTATCTATACAACGAAACATACGCTTCTTTACACGTACAATCTATTATATACATTCATACATATTCTTAATCATTCATATATCATTCATGCATCTTATCTGACACTCACCTTTCCTGGGGATATGTGCAATATCCGAAGATCATTCACGTACCGACAAGCATTCATTCGTAACCTCAAACATTATCACATAAATCATATAAGGCATACACTTACCACTTAGGGTAAGCATACTAACTAATCACATCGAGTATGCACACAAACCCGAAAACATAACAAGGAAATGGGGCTAGAAACTCACATACGTCCTGTTACGTTCACCGTTAATGGTTATTCCTTTCTTTAGTTGTGCGCGACTAACTATATAACAATTATACGTATCAATTAACTATCACTACCCATAACGCGTTTCTAGTTTAATTATAACCCTCTACGAACGGGTGTCCAGGGGGCAGCGCCCCTGGCAGCGGGGTTCTATGGGCGGAAACCCCTAGTGGCATCCAAGGGGCAGAGCCCCTGGCTGGGGTTAAGCTGCCAGGTTAGCTTGGAAAAATTTTATTTTATCAACTGTCTTAACACAATTTTCATTAGAATTCTTTAATAATTAATAATATTTATTGTTAACTCATTAATCCTTTAATGTATCTTTCATCAATTAATAAATTCCAAGGGCTGTTATGTAATTATATCATTTTATTCTATATCCATAGACCTTTTTGTCATTCATTCAAAATCTAATTCGTTATACAGTTCCTTAACGAATGGGGATTCTTCTTAACGAAAGGTCATTCATAACGAATGGACCTTTATAACATATGAGGGTTCATTTGTTAGTTCTCCGTTAATGAATGAAATAACAAATGGCAGTTCATTTGTTAATCCTCCGTTAACGAATGGCAGTCAATTCGTTATTCTTCCTTAACAAATGGGCATAATGAATGACAGTCCATTCGTTATTCTTCCTTAATGAATGGGCATAACGAATGGTTATTTATTCGTTACACGCGCCCAGGGTTAGGGTACATAATGTTAGGGAACATTCTCTGACATTCCCTACTGTTCCGGCTCCATCATCTCTGAAAAACCGAGATCTCGCAGGAAATGCGAGATCTCACCCGTTTTTCCACCGTTTTCACTGTTTTTCGTCCTGTTTGATCCGGATCCGAGCTAGGGTGATCCCTAAGCTCGTCTTTCAGTCGGTTCATACCCGATCCCATCCAAATCTCGTGACTTTAACGGTTGAGGGTGTCGGTTCATTGTTTCATGACTAGATCTAGCGGGTTTGGATCCATATAAGATCATAACATCATTACCTCATATCAATGTTCGGTTTCTTCTTGTTATTTCTGCTAGAGAAAGAGAGGAAAAGAGAGAGAGCTTAAGTGTGTGTTTTGGGTGGTGTATGAAATGGGTGGAATGAATGGATTAGGTAATAATTGTAGTTTATATATTATGGGTCATTGGCTTAAGCCTATGGTCTTTCTCCCTTCCTTATTAATCCAAATTTATTACCCAGATTTATTTAACCCAACACAAGCCCATCTCATAATAACTAATATTATTATTTTATTAACCGAAACAGGAAACGGGATGTTACAGTATAATAATAACTTTTAATCTTTTACCTATTTGTTGCCCTTTACTATTATGAAAACCTAGTTGTTATGATTTATACTTTGAAATATTTAAAAATAAATTATCCCTTCAGATAAAGATTAAGGATCCTAGATCTTTGAAGATAATAGTTTTCAAAAATATATTTTGTATGAGTATAGCTTGTTAAATAAAGTTCATACCAGAAAGTCTAATTAGATCTAAGTTACCACAAGCATTCCGATGATACTCGTGGTTTGTCACAGCCCCCGGCCCCTATACCCTGGGAGGGAAGCGGTGAACATTGATTGGTGGTATCGGTGTTTATTAAATTATTTTGCAGCGGAATATTTTTATCAGAACCGTAGTTAGGAAAAATTATCAGAGTTATAAAAACACCATGATTATTATTATAAACTGAAATTTAATCCATTTTGATACAAACATAAACTTTATAGGGATAAACCCTAATTTACAAAACACGTTTCTTTATTATGGTGACAAACCACTTATTTAAGCTGGAAGCCCGCATGCATCATTCCTTTGTCTCTAAAAGTTCACCTATGACATGTTTTAAATATTTGATCAGCAAGAAATACTGGTGAGTACATTCATTTGTAAATGACACATTTTACAATTACAGCATTAAGATGTTTTTACATCTGCCTGCTTACAAATTACCGAAAGGTACTTGTCACTCGATCGTATCTATGACTGTGGTCATATTACTTATTGGCTAACACTTATCCAATAAGTAATGTAAAATAGCCCAGTAGGCAAGCCTTGTATACAAAACCCTACAATACCGATAGTAACCATCCCGTAAGTCTATAGAGACTTAATCACTGTAATGTTTTTAAAATACTTTAAAAATATATTTGAAAACTTTTAGATCATCTGCCATGAGTTTTATAGGTTTTGAAATTATCATGACAGTGTCGAAAAAATAGTTGTCTCACACAAATGTGGGTGGTACAAAAACTCGAATGTCTCACCTTGCAAGTTTATAATTAAAGAATGCTTCCTAGTATTAAGCACCTAGGTTAAACACAATGTACTATATCTAGATTAGTATAAAACCAATAATCATAACGATAATCACGAGATTAGAAACTTTACACGATGGCACAATTTCTTACCTTAATAGGCAGAGCTTTTGGATCCACGTATATAAGTTTTTTTTATCGGATAGGATATCGCTATGACACTCGGGTATTATACCATTTCTTAATATATATATATATATATATATATATGTAAAGAAATTCATAGAGAAAGAGAGATTTTGGACGAAGAGTGAATGTCCCGTTTCGAACCTATTTATAGCAATTTCTGGAGCCCATCACGCTACGCGATGGTCATAAACAAAAGTGTCATCGCGTATCGCGAAGAATCTATTGCATTGCCGAGTCAGCCCTAGCCATGCTACGTGGCATGCCACATGGCATGCGACGTGTCTCGTCTGCGTAACCTCCACGTCGCGATACGTGATGTGTTACTTTAATAGGCCATCGTGTATCGCTATGCCGCAAAGTTTTTGGATAACTTACATGTCATCGCGTAACGCGAAGAGACTAGTCTAAACCTGTCACGTATCGCGATGGGAGGATTCATTAAAAATCTTATTTTTCCACAAAAATACTAAGGCAGCCCTTAAGCGGCTCGCGGCGTTGCAAACGTGAGAAGTGCAAAGTGCCATATTGCGCCCATCGCACTTCGCCCGAGCCCGTGCCCGTGCCAGTGTGCGTGCGCGTTCGGGTGCTTCGCACCCCCTCTAGGACTACTGGGTGTGATTTGTCTTATGAGAACATTAACATATGAGTTTTCTTTCTTATAAAGAACTCACTAGTTTTATAATCTAGCGATGTGGGACAAGAACTTACACTCCTATTTATATCATGGTGGAAGCCTCTCCTTTTCCTTCCTCCACCAATGTGGGACGGATTTTTCTTATTTTATTTCTTTTTGCTTTAATTTATTTTGTGGTTTGTTATAGTCTCCCTTCCTTATTTTGAATCTCGTCTTCGAGATTTATTGGAATAAGTATGGGTACTTTCGTTTCATTTCTGATTCCAATTCCCAAGTATATTCTGGCCCACGTTTTGAATCCCACTTCACTTTGACCAGAACTATTCTTTTATGCTTGAGATTCTTGATCTTTCTATCTTCAATTTGCAAGGGTTTCTCAACGAATTTCAACTTTTCATTTACCTTTATATCTTGAAGGGGTACTTCTAGTGATTTATCAGCTAAGCATTTCCTTAAGTTGCTTACATGAAATACATCTTGTACACCTGTCATTTCTTTTGCTAATTCTAGCTGGTAGGCTACTTGTCTAATTCGTTTGATAATTTGAAATGGTCCAACAAATCGTGGACTTAACTTTCCTCTCTTACCTAATTGGATTACTCCTTTCCATGGGGATACTTTCAGTAGCACCCTGTCTCCCACTTGAAATTCCAATGTTTTGCGTTCGTTGACCCGCATAACTTTTCTGACGATCTCGTGCGGTCTTTAATCTTTCCTTAACTTGATTTATCTTGTCAGTACTTTCTTGTAAGATTTCAGGACCTGATAATTGTTTTCCTCGTATTTCTTCCCAACATACTGAGTTCTGCACCTTCGTCCATAAAGTGCTTCAAATGGGGCAACATTAATACTTGTACGATAACTGTTATTATAGGAGAATTCTATTAGCGGTAAATGGTCATCCCAATTTCCACAAAAATCTATTACACATGCTCTTAGCATGTCTTTCGATGTTTGTATGGTCCTTTCACTTTGACCATCAGTCTGTGGATGGTATGTTGTGCTCAATGTTTGAACTCGATTAATCTCATACACAGATCTCAGATCTGATCTATGTAATTAACCTAATAAGGATCTAGTTCATAGTTACTCTTGATAGTATGTTGTATATATATGATATATTAATTGTATGTATGTATGTATGTGTATAATAATTAGATTAAAGTTTGAGAGAGGAAATGGACAGAGGTTCGATAATTAAACTCAAATTCTTAACATTAACAGTGGACTAAAGCCACTATATATAGAAGATAAATCTAGTTCGTTAACAGTCCATAACGAACTAGAATCCACTTCGTTACATACTCTTAAATAATAATAACTTAACGAATCACCCCCTGATTCATTAAACATCCTTAACAAATCAGGAGGGATAATAACTTAGATCTAGTTCGCTAAACATCCTTAGCGAACTAGACTATACCTTAACGAACTACGAAGATAACTTAATACTATATTACATAAATAAAACGACAAAAACATTAACGATAGATACAAAGACTCGAGACGCAAAATCGTGTACTAACAGACACCCCCTCGTCTTGAGATCTTTGTCTTTACTTTACTTGAAACGCTTGGACCGCCAATCTCTGCAACTATGAATCCCGTTCTCATAACATACACGCACATCGCGTTGGAATTGCATAGCCAGATCATAGTCTTCATTGCGCTCGATCAATATCTTATTCTTGTGTAGCATGTCGTTGTCGGTCTCAGTTAAGTTAACAAGCCACATGGGATCGATGATCTTGATTAGCTCGGTGTTTAACCCTTTACCCAGGACAATGACGGCCTCGCCAGTACGATTGTCGTAGTACCAACGGTTGAAGGATAAATATATGTGTTGATTCATCGGTTTCACCAGCACCCTCTTCATAGTCTTCGGCGGCTTTACTTTGAGAACCCGTTTTCTCCAGCCAGTCCTCAGGTCAATCCCATTAATACGCTTACGAATAGGAACCTGTGGCTTAAGAAACTTAAACCCATGGTTGACCTCAAATAACAGATGTTTTTGAAACCAATCTGCTAATCGATTTCCCCCGCGGTTGATAAATGGACGACATGCAAGGATCCGAATGTCCCACCGTGGTAATGAGAGAACATCAGTTATCTTCTAATAATATTGGACCCCTTTCTCCCATTTAACAATACACACTTTCAACTCAGAATCAAATAACCAAGAGATAATATCACCTTAAACCTTTGACACGGTCTTGAATGACGTCATATGATTGGCTTTATCCCGAGCAACAGCTTCATCCTTCTGTTCCTGATCCACATACCGATACGCATAAAAAATCTTACTCGCTTTCTTACTTCGATAACCAAACCATCTTTGAATGTCAGCATCAGTCGTGTTTTCAAGAGAATCAAATCTTGTTTCAACCACCCTTTTACCCTTTGACATGTTGAGTCAAGATTTGACCCAAAACTGATCACAAGGAAGATTGGAATCTTCTCAACCTCCTCAGAAATCACTAAGTATGGAGCCGGGCACACCTAAGACATCCGAGCATGGTTTTACTTAGCCGGGCATGATATTTTGCCTATCGGGCAAGGTTATCTTCTTGAAGTCTTCTTTAGAGGATATCCGGGCAGGGTTCACTAATTAGTGTATACCCGGGCAAGGTTCTCTATGTCAAGCAAGTTTGTTCTTCATAGCCGAGTAAGGTTTACTTAAGAGTAAGCTCTTGGCTAACCAAGCCCTTGAAGCCAAGTGATTGGAAGATCGGCCAAGGTATTCTTTAATAATACAGTGGTCCAGGTAAGCTTGATATTTAATGAAATATCTCAAGTAACATCGAGCAAGGTACAGTGATCCCAAGCACACTTTGCTAATAAGCTTATTCCAAGCAAGGAGTTGATAGGACATTTGAAGAACAAGGTTGCTAGTTGGATTATATCGGGCAAAGTCTGATATACTCAAGAATATTGAAGTCTGCTTGGTGAAATACTCCAAGTAAAACATACACGGAAAACTGTTCCCGGGCACACTTCAAGGTTACCAAGTCTAACAAGGAAGTCAGAGCACAAAGTCTACTCGGAGAAGTTTACTTCTACAAAGCCTACCCGGAAGACTTGTTTTACACTTAGGATTATTTTGAATATGTAATTTGGATATGTATAATATATTTAGGGTTTCTAGAAGGAATGACAGTTGTCCAGAGGTGTCAGGCCTATAAAAGGAATATTTATGGCACACCTCTGGAGAGCGGCTGAATACGATATTAGAAAGAATATTTTTCAAGTGACGGCTGTTCTTAGAACTGTACGGACAGACTTTCCCATCAAGAAACCCTAGATTGATTATCATTTGTATGATTAACTTTATATAAATGGAAATCTTTTGAGTGAATCTTGTGTGTTAGTTAACTTTATTTGATTGCTCAGCAACCAAATCGTTTGTTATTGATTCCGCCTTTATCAAGCGGTTTTTTTTTTAAATATAGAAACCCGTCATTAACTCTCTTGTCAACACATTATCGTGTGAGGTATGACTTAATTTATTAACGATCTACCTACAATCGGGGACCTGACAAGTGGTATCAGAGCTGGTCACTGCTATTTTAGTAAGAAGTTGTTGATTGAAGATTTGAAGAACAATGACGTAAGCAGAACACTGTTCCATTAAAGAGTGACGTCAGCTGCTATGTTCTTCATTTTTATTCAGATCTACATCTTTCTGGTGTTTTCTCTTCCTTATTTCAATTAAAGTTTAAATCTTTACCTCTGATTCTTGTTCTATTCGCACCAGATTCATCAGATCTGAAAAACTGGTTTATAGATCTGATTGTTTTAAAACTTGTCTTTTACAAATAAACTAATTTTGATTTACAAAATGTTTGGGTATGAAGAACAAGAGGTGTCTACTAATAAGATTCCTAGACTATATGGACAGGAAAACTTCACAAAATGGAAGGTCTTATTTGAAGCAGCCGTTTGCTATAATGATGTGGATATGTGGAACTCAATCAAAATTGGTCCACAAGACACTACTGATGGTGCTAATGCAACTGCTGCTGTACGAGACAGAATGAGGAAGGTGGATGACAGGGCGTTAGCCATGATAAAGCTAGGTCTGTCATGGGAAATATTGACCAAGGTTGCACATCACACAACAGCTAAGGCTATGTATGATGCAATCCTTGAAATGTTTGAGGGAAACACTGAATTGAAGAACATCAAGAAGCAAAGACTCAAACAACAGCTAGAAAGGTTTAAATACAAGGATGGAGAGAGATTGAAGTCAATTCTAGAAAGATTCTTAGAAATTGTGAATGAGCTGAGAACCACTGACTATGTCATGACTGATTTTGATCTGAACACCAAGCTGCTTAACTCAATGCCTAAGGAATGGTACACTGCCTGCAAATTCATCCTCCAGAAGCCCAATTTCAATAATTTGAAAGTGGATGATGTAGTGTGCTTCCTTCAGGCTGCTGAAATTGAAATTATTGAAAATGAATGATCAAAGAAGAGAAGCCATGTTTCCTGGTCACTGATGCTCTTATTGCACCAATGAGCAACTTGTCAACCAAGAACCAACAGCAGATAACCATCATTGAAGAACCAGTTGAGCATGGTGTGGATACACCTAAATCATTTGTTGGTGGTAGTACAAGTCATCATGGAAACCAGCAAAGGTTCAATGTCCAACTCATTGATGATACTGATTCTGCCTCAATGGCAAGTGGGCATGTGCCTTATACTGGTGGTGGAAGTGGACAAGGAAATGAAACACAGGATTTGCTCTCTATGTTTACAGAATCATACAATGCTTTTGTTACAAAGAATCTGATTCATACAAGTGTCATTCAGGATTACCTTGAACAGATAGATGCTGATGATTTGGAAGACATGGATTTGAAATGGCAAGTAGCCATGTTGTCTCTTAGAAGCAAAAGGTTGTCCAACAGGACTGGTAGATCACTTATTTAGGGCCAAATGAAAGAATTGGTTTTGATAAGTCAAAAGCCATTTGCTATAACTGTCAACAACCTGGTCATTTTGCCAGTGAATGCAACATGCCAAGAAATTTTAAGATGAATCAATACCAAAACCAGTCAAGAAATCAGCAGCATCAATATCAGTAGAATCAACAAAGAAACAACAATCCCAACAACTTCAATAACTACAATCCCAACTTCAACAACTTTCAACAGCCTCAAATGAACAATAATCATTAAGTTGTGCCTCAGAATCAAAACTTTCAAAGAAACAACAATCAAAACCTTCAAACTATACCAAACAACTCAGTCCCAACTAATCAAAATCAACCCAGAAATCAAGGAAATGTGGTTGTCACCACACAACATGAAGGTAGTTTTGATTGGAGCAATCATGAAGAAGACATTGCTGATGATAGCAAGAGGGCAAATGTGGCATTTATGGCATTGATTGAGAAGGGAGCTGAATCATCATCTCAGGAACAGTCCACTTCACTTAATGACATATGGTACATGGATAGTGGATGTTCTAGGCACATGACTTGTGACAAGAGGTCACTGGTTAATTATGAAGAAAATTTTGAAGGTCCAGTGGCATTTGAAAGTGATGAGAATGGAGGAAAGATTGTTGGAAAAGGAAATCTTAACAAATAGAAAGGTTTCATTTGATAATTTGTTTCATGTTGAAGGTCTATAGTAAAATCTGCTAAATATATCACAAATGTGTGATAAGGGATACAAAGTTGGTTTTGATGACTCACACTGTTTCATCTTAAAACCTGAATTTGTAATCCCACCTGAAATGATTATGATGATGTCACCTAGAAATGGCAACCTATATGAGCTCAACATGAAGGAAGCTATTTCAAGGGGTGGTACATGTTTTGTTTCCAAAGCCACTGAAAATGATTCAAAATTATGGTGCATGAAACTATATCATGTGAATCTGAAGAACATGAACAGACTTGTTAAGGGTGAGCATGTCATTCGCTTACCTACATAAGAGTTCAAGTTGGAAGATCATTGTAGTTCATGTTAAAAAGGGAAGCAACATAAATTTTCTCATAAGACAAAACTCCTCAATTCAGTTGATTAGGTACTTGAGTTACTTCACATGGATCTCTTTGGTCCTGTAAGTGTGCCAAGTATAGGGAAGAAAAGATATTGTCTTGTGATCATTGATGATTATTCAAGATATACATGGGTTTATTTCCTGAGTACAAAGGATGAGACTGCAGAGTTGATTAATGGCTGTGTAACAATGATTGAGAACAAACTGAATAAGAAAGTTAAATTAATGAGAAGTGATAATGGCACTGAGTTCAAGAATGGAGTCATGGAAGAATTCTGTACACAAAAAGGAATATTTCAACAATTCTCAGCTCCTAGAACTCTTAAACAAAATGGTGTTGCAGAAAGAAGAAACTGGACACTTATTGAAGCTGCAAGAACCATGATAGCAGATGCAAATCTACCAGTTACATTTTGGGCTGAAGCCATAAATACTGCCTGCTATGTTCAGAACAGGGTACTTGTTAACAAAAGACATAACAAGACACCATATGAAATTTTCAACAATAGAAAGCCTTATATCAAGTTTTTCAAGCCCTTTGGATTCAAATGTTTTCTTCTGAACACCAGGGATTACTTGAACAAGTTTCAAACTAAATCCTTGGATTGTTTCTTTGTTGGATATTCAACACACTCAAAATCCTACAGAGTATATGTGAAAGACCATTTGAGTGTTATTGAATCATCTGACATCATATTTAATGAGAATCAGTTCAACACAGTTGATGGTGCAGCATGGATGTTTGATCATGAAAAATTGATTAGGTCTTTTAAGATTTATCCTGAAGACTTTAATGATTCATTCTACAAGACCAGTGTTTTGAAGGGAAAAAGAAGAAAACATTGGACTTAGAAGAGTTGTGGAAGAAGGTTGTTAGTAACTAAAAGGAGTATACATTCATAAAGGATCCCTCAAGTGACATAGTTGACCAAGTTCAAGACAATGATGACAATCAAGAAGTTCATAATGATCAAGTTCAGATTGAGGGAAATCCAAGCAACCAAAAAAATGAAGAAGTTGTAACAACTGCAAGGATTCAAGATCTGTTTGAAAGAATAATTATTGGAAACAATGGTGCATCTACCTTAAGACAATACAATGAAGAAGCACCAGAGTTTCATGATGTTGAAACATAATTGATCATTGAAGAACCAGAACTCAATGAATCAAATCTTGACACAAATATGTCTGCAGATATGATAGTTCAAACCCCATATGTTGAAAAGAATCATCCTTCTAAAAACATCATTGGTGATCTACATGAAAGAGTTACAAGAAGCCACTCTGAAATTGCAAATATCTGTTTGTACTCCTGCTTTCTATCCCAAATTGAACCAAAGAACATTGTTCAAGAACAAAAGGACAACAGTTGGGTGGAGGTAATGCAAGAGGAATTGGCACAGTTCAGAGATCTACATGCTTGGGATCTGGTTGATAGGCCAAGAAACAGGTCAGCAATTGGCATAAAATGGGTTTTCAGAAACAAAAGGGATGAGAGGGGTTTGGTGATTAAGAACAAAGCTAGACTTGTGGCACTGGGATGCCTTCAAGAAGAAGGAATAGACTTTGAGGAAGTCTTTATACCAGATGCAAGACTTGAGGCAATCAGGATCTTTCTTGCATATGCTACCTCAAAGAACATTAGGGTGTTCCAGCTTGATGTCAAGTCTGCATTCCTAAATGGAAAGATTGATAAAGAGGTGTATGTTGCTTAACCTCCAGGTTTTGAGGATCCAATGTATCCAAACAGGGTGTATA
This sequence comes from Bidens hawaiensis, assembly GCF_021521415.1. Taxonomy (NCBI): domain Eukaryota; kingdom Viridiplantae; phylum Streptophyta; class Magnoliopsida; order Asterales; family Asteraceae; genus Bidens; species Bidens hawaiensis. Next base: position 617,820 of record NW_027491351.1, read on the forward strand.
AGCTAAATAAAGCCCTATATGGATTGCATCAGGCTCCTAGAGCATGGTATGATGAGCTGTCAAATCATCTTCTTGAAAATGGTTTCAAAAGAGGAGCCATTGATGAGACTCTCTTCTACAAAAGAAAGGGATCAGACCTACTGCTGTTACAAGTCTATGTAGATGATATCATCTTTGGTTCAACAAATGAACAAATGTGTATGAAGTTTGAAGGGGTAATGAAATCCAAATACAGCATGAGCTCTATGAGAGAAATGAACTTCTTTCTGGGACTGCAAGTTCAACAGAAAGCTGATGGAATTTTCATTCACCAAACTAAATATGTGCAGGACATTTTGAATAAATTCAAATGTCAAGAGTTCAAAACAGCTTCAACTCCAATGGACACAAAAGAGAAGATAATAGCTTATGAAAAGGGGGAGCCTGTGGCTGAGCATGAATAGAGCCAAAATTGAATCCCTGATGTACCTAACTGCTACAAGACCTGACATTATGTATGCTGTGTTTGTCTGTGCAAGATTTCAATCAAGTCCAAAAGTCTCCCACATGTATGCTTTCAAAAGAATTTTTAGATATTTGAAGGGAAGACCAGACTTAGGAATTTGGTATCTAAAGAACCAATCTTTTGACCTTATTTCCTACACAGACAGTGATTATGATGGCTGCAACATGAGCAGGAAGTCAACTTCAGGTGGATGACAATTTTTAGGAGCAGGCTGGTGTCATGGAAATGCAAGAAGCAGACCACTATTTCCATATCAAATGCAGAAGCTGAATACATTGCTGCATCTGCTTGCTGGGCCCAAGTTCTCTGGATTCAGAACCAAATGCTGGATTATGGTTTGAATTTTCTGAACACTCATATTTTTATTGATAATACTGCTGCATATTTTACTGTTAAAAATCCAGTTCAACATTCAAAGACTAAGCATATTGAAATCAGGCATCACTTCATCAGAGATTGCAATGAAAAAGGCTTGATTGAGATGAAGATAGTTGAGACAAGTGACACCTTGGCTGACCTATTCACCAAGCCACTTGACAGAACCAGATTCAACTTTCTTTTGAAAGCCCTGGGGATGATCAACTCAGATGAGGTCTGATTGAGGATATGTGCTAAGTGTGTGTCTCTATGTGCTAATTGATAATTTTTTATTGAGGTCACACACATTGAATTTTGATTGAATATGTTTGAATATGTTAATTGCTTTGTGTTAACTGATATGTGTTATGTGATTATCTGTGCAACTTAGGTATCATTGATGGTTATGTTTGATTGTCAGTTAACTGGTTGTGATATCATGAAAAGTAATGTTTTAACAGTGTCAAATGTTGTTATTTGCTTGTCTGATGTCATGCTGATATGCTTGTTTATGTGTTTTATCTTATCCTTTGATGTTATTAGAATAGGCTAAACCTTGAATATTAATCATGTCTGCTTGTTTTGATAATGTTATTAATGATTAAGATTTGAATATGTTACAACTGTTTATGTCAAAATGTGTTTTTATGTCAAAATGAAATGATTAAATGAATTTTGCATAATTACAAAAGTTTTGATTAAAACATGAGCAAGTTGTTAATGGTGTTGAGATATGATAATACTATTCAGTTCATGCTTTGTAGAAGCTTAAAAGAAGGATTTTTCAATGAAAAGTCTAGAGAAGTTATTCTTGCTGAAAATTATGTCATGTGCCCAGTTGGAAGGACATACACATGTATGTTTGGTCCTATAATCTGCATAGATTTAAAGGATAGCCATTAACCAGAAAAATTGTAAGCACTGGGGCAATAATAACTTGTTTTCTGTTCATTCACTTAAAATCAAGTCAATAACTCTGACTTTGAGAAGGACACATGTTCACATGTATGTTTGCTCCTGTTGACCACTAGTGGTCAAACAGGATAGCCATTTACCAGTCAAATAAGAGATATTGGGGTGCTTGAACTTAAAACTGTTTAATTTTCGGAAATGATAGTACATTGACTACTTAGCCAATCATATGGATTTAATAGGCCAAAAGGGCACTTAGTACAGTCATTAACATGTATGGTTGCTTTCTCATGATTTGTAAAATCTAAGGTGATATAAACATAAAGAAAATGCTATATCTTATGTGGAGTTACATTGATGTCTATGCATGTTCCTATATATAACTTTCAAAATGATAGGCAGAAAAGTGATTATCCAGTCATACACAAGCCTGCTAGTATTTGGTCACCAAAATGAAATGTCTGATTTAAAGAGAATGACACAGAACAACAGTGAACAGCATATTTTTTTTCTATTTTATCAACCAAAAGTTGATTGATGTTCACAAAACATTTTAAAAGAAAATGCAAACATGAGGGTTAATTCTAGAACTACAGGGGTGGAGTCAATCATATAAGTCCTTTAAACATCCTGAATGAAAGGCCTGTAAGACTGAATTGCGTGGCATGTGAGTCCAATTTTCAACCTCACGTATGTTTGTAAATTTGAAAAGAAAAAATCTTAGAAATTTTCAAAAATATGTTCTGTCATTAAAAGTTTTGACCAAATCCAGGGGGTCAGAGTCAAATTGGGGTGATCTAGAGAAAGCCAAATAAGCCTTGAGAATGGATAAGGAGCATCAGAAAACATCATGTGTTATCCATTAAGAATCATGCATATTAATTGAAACTTAATCATATCACCAAAGAGATGAAATTCATGTTAAGTCTAGACCTGCTGTTGACCTGTCTAAGTTGTCATAATAATGCTGAGAAAGAAGTATTGAGAAAGTTACTTAGTCAATATGATCCCATTATTGAGATCTTTTCAGCAAAAGAAATAAATTGTTTTGAAAGGAACAAAGACTGAAATTTGATCTCTAAATGCACCATTTTCTCTTAAACAATGATCTTCAATGAAAAATACAGTTAAAAATATTGGTTTAAGTCAAAAAGTGTTGGGTCGTGTAGTTCTTCTCGTGAATCCGTAGTTGTCGAGAGGCATAGGCTATAACCTTCTCGAGTTGCATCAGCACGCAACCGAGACCTTGTATCGATGCGTCACAATGTACCTCAAAATTTTTTGTTCCCTCGGGAAGGGCTAGAATAGGGGCGCTACAGAGTTTGGTTTTCAGCAGTTGGAAAGCGGATTCTTGCGCGTCACTCCAATTGTACTTAGTTCCCTTGTGAGTCAAAGCGGTGAGGGGTTGAGCAATCTTTGAAAATCCCTCGATGAAACGTCGGTAGTAGCCAGCCAGTCCTAGAAATTGTCGCACCTCAGTCGGAGTCTTAGGTGCTTCCTAGTTTTTGATGGCCTCTACTTTGTCGGGATCGACATGGATACCATTCTCGTTAATCACATGTCCTAAGAAGTGAACCTCGCGAAGCCAAAATTCACATTTCGAGAGTTTAGCGTACAGTTGTTCCTTCTTTAGTAATTCCAGAATTAACCTCAGGTGTTCTTCATGGTCAGTCTTGTTCTTGGAGTAGACGAGGATATCATCAATAAAAACAATCACAAACTTGTCGAGGTACGCCTTGCATACTCGATTCATGAGATCCATAAAAACGGCTTGTGCGTTGGTTAAGCCAAAAGGCATAACTGAAAACTCGTAGTGACCGTACCGAGTTCTGAAAGCCGTCTTTGAAATATCTTCTTCGCGCACTCTTAATTGACGGTAACCAAATCTCAGATCGATCTTCGAGTAGTAACTCGATCCTTGAAGCTGGTCGAACAGATCATCAATTCGGGGTAAGGGATAACGGTTTTTGATCGTCACCTTGTTCAGCTCTCGGTAGTCAATGCACATGCGGAAAGTCCCGTCCTTCTTTCGAACAAATAAGACAGGGACACCCCATGGTGATGAGCTAGGTCGGATAAAACCTTTATCCAACAAATCTTGCAGTTGAGTGGACAACTCTTGAAGCTCTGCCGGTGCGAGCCGATATGGGGCTCGTGCTATGGGTGCCGCACCGGGGGTCAATTCGATTTGGAACTCAACTTGTCGAATAGGAGGGAGTCCAGGCAAATCATCCGGGAAAACTTCTGGAAAATATCGCACAATCGGTATATCTTCGATTTGCTTCTCCTCCGCGGGTTTCTCAACAATATGGGATAGAATTGCCGGATGACCCTTTCGTAGATACTTCTGCGCCTTCATGAGGGTGATGACGCTGGTGGTCATGCCGCGCTTCTCGCCCTGGACCGAAATGATCTCGCCGGAAGGGGTAGTGATGTGGACTATCTTGTTGTGACATATAATCTCCGCTAGGTTCTCAGATAACCAGTCCATGCCGACAACGATATCGAAACTACCAAGCGTAAAAGGTATGAGGTTGATATCAAAAGTATAACCTGACAGTTTCAACTTACATCCAGCAAGTACGTGAGTTGTTTCTATAGACTTACCGTCATCTAATTCAACATGAAACTTAGCATCTAACGGGGTTGGAATTAAGTCTAAGAGTTTACTAAAGGCTTTCGACACAAAACTCCTATCAGCTCCAGTGTCAAACAAAACAAAAGCAAAACAGTCGTTCACAGGAAACTTACCGGTCACCACATACGGGTCGCTGCGGGCTTGGTCCGACCCAATGACGAAAGCTCTACCTTTTCCATTGCTTCCGCCACTGCTGCTGCCTCCATTGTTCTCGTTCTGCTTTAGTTTGGGGCAATCCTTCCTGAAATGACCCTCTTGACCGCACTCGAAACACCCTTTAGTCGCCATAGGTGGTTTAGGAGCACCATTTGCCGCTAGGTCTCCCCTACATTCCTTGGCCTGATGACCCATTTTTCCGCATCTCAGACACTTGACACGGTCACACGGGCCAGCATGGTGATAGTTGCACTTGTTGCATTCGGGTGTTTCCTAGCATAGCCGCTCGAACCCTGCCCGCCACCGTTGTTGTTATTGGGACCCTGATTAATGAAACTCCGGGTGAGTTCGGGCTTACGGTAGTGTTGTTGCTGTGGGGGGTTCGATGATGAGGACCTGGTGTTGTCAAATTTCCTCTTTCCATTGCTCGGGTTGTTGTTGCTGTTGTCAGTGCTCGGGTTGTCACGGGTTTTAGAGGTCGAACCTCTAGCTGGTAATGCACCTTGGGTCACTGCCTGATCCGTTAGTTTGTGAGCTAACCGGATCGCTTGTTGAATCGTATCCGGTCTGGAAGACGTCACCATACCCTGAACTTGCGGTACCAACCCATCGATGTACATCTCGATCTCTTACTCGGCGGGTCTACCATCCGTGGACACATTACTGCTAGCTCGTGAGAACGACTGGTGTAGGCTTCAATCACGGAACCCACCATTTTCAATGACCAAAACTCGGATTCCAACTTTGCGATTTCCTCTCTAGGACCATACTCTTCCCGCATCATGTTCTTGAACTCTTCCCAGTTCGTAGCGTTTGCCAATTCCAATCCAAGAATTTGCACTTTCGAATTATACCAAGTGAGAGCAGAATCTTCCAGTGTTCCAGCAGCAAATTTGACCCTACTGGCAGGTGGACAGTTACACATCTCAAAAGCTGATTCGGCCTTCTCAGCCCAACGCAGGAAACCTATGGCTCCCTCAGTGCCCTTAAACGAATTGGGCTTGCAATCTAGCTAGTTCTTGAAAGTACACGTTCCAGTTGGACCTCCAGCTTGATTCTGAACATGTGCGGCTAGAGCTGCCGCCGCATGGTCATTCAACAGGGTTTGGAGTTCTGCTGCGGTTAAGTTAATGTTACCACGACCGTGCCCAGCGTTTCTTCCAGCCATTTCCTAGAATCACAGCATAAAATGTCAGACATGAATTCTCGGTTTCATATGCAACACACCATACATGTAATAAAAAGATAGGTAAGAAAGGATAAAAGAAACAAACATCACATCACTACCATATAATAATCCAAATAATAATTCATGATTAAAACCATTGTATTCGCTACAAAGTATTTAAAACCAATCCTTAAAATTATAGAAAATAATAGTTTGGATGGAGACAACCCCTCCATCTAAGTGTTATCATCCTTAGATGTCATCGTCTGAGGACACCTCTGAGTGTGCCTCTGGCTCAGCCGGTTCTTCCTCCGGTTCCTCTTCGGGTTCTTCCTTGGGATCTTCCTCGGGTTCTTCCTCGGGTTCTGCTGCATTTTGAGCAATTTGCATCTGTAAGACATCTCAACGCTCTAGAGCTATCTCTGTCCGGGTCCTCGTCACATGAAGTTGCTCTTGCAAATCGATTATCTCTACTTGCATTTTTCTCATAATCTTCATCTGTTGATCACTAGCATCTTGCATTCCCTTCATAGTCGTCTCCAGGCGGGAAATTTTCTCCCTAGCCTCGGTTCCATCTCTTATCAATCCGGGAATGTCCGCTCTCGCCGAGCGCATAAAACCCACGTCACGTTCTAAACAAGAAACAACAGCTGCGAGAACTCGCTCCGTTGGTTCGGTTATTGGTGGTAGAGTGTTGGGGTAAGCAGGACGACTCGGGTGAGGTAGCGGGGGAACTTGTTCGCGATAAACCATATGCCTGATCAGAATCGGGTACCAATCCCAGCTAATGTCGTCGTCGTACATGCCTCCAGACAGGCGATACCTCTTCGGTGCAGGGGCTTCTAGTTCCGGGACTACTCGGGGTGGCGATGAGGTAGGTAGCTGCGGTTCCTTTCCATGAGAATGAGTCATCTGGTCTAATGATGATGATGGCGTCGACATCCCTACAGGTAAGCCGTGTATACGCGCGTATGAGTGAATGAGGTAAAGAGATAAGATAACGAGAGACTAAGCAAAATGTATATGAAGTGCGTATAATTATAACTAATGGGTCGTTGCGGTTATAGTCTAGTATGCATGCAATTTCTAGTTCGCTATAACCAATGGCTCTGATACCAATCTGTCACACCCTCGAAATCCACTAACGGAGTTTTACCGTCAGAGGGTGTGAACTAACAGGATCGGAATCATTAGTTATAATCAAACCATAAATAAAGTTTTCAAACCACGAAAACATTTAAGTGTAAATAAGTGCGGAAGCGTAAAACCATAAACCAAGTGTTGCGTCACGCAGAACGACTTAAAACCCAATTAATAATAACAGTTTAAAAATGAGTTTGCATAACATAAGCGTTCAAAGTAATGCATGATCTTATACCGCGCGCCCGCCTCGGCTACCTGAGAATAACATACTAAAAGTGTCAACACGAGGTTGGTGAGTTCACAAGTGTATATACAATAAAGCGTTTGCGTTTACGTTGGCGTTTAGCGTTTTGCGTTTAGCGTTTTGCGTTACCAGATAGTGTTAAATCAATTATATATCTATAGGTAGCTAGCCAATAAAGCAAGTATTACTAAGTGTTCGACACCGAAGCTGACTGTTTATCATGTGCCTTGCCACCAGGTCTATCCCGACCATGGTAATGTGTTAGCCAAAATTACACCCACTCGACCTCCAGTCGAACTTAGCGTTGGGTGGGGTTTGTCAAACCCATTAGTACTACTCAACAGTGACTCGCTATTATCCAATACTAAACGGTTCGATGTGTAGGACTTCAGTTGTTTCGTTTGCCACTTAGCCTTTACAAGTGATATATAATCTAATAACAAAATCTAAAAGCGTTTCGGAGTATGTATTCTCCCCCAAGTGAAAAGCGTTTAAAAGAGTTAAAAGGGGAAACGTGAAACTCAGTGTTTGCGAAGAATTCCATAAACAAGTCACCCAAGTGATGCGCGTCACAGAAAACCCTCACTAGCGTTCTAAAACAACAAGGAGATTTTCTAAGTGTTGGAACTATTATCGAGTCTCTAGACTCGGCACATAATTCCTATGCATAAATACGTTTCGTGTTTCGTTTGTGAATTGTGTGTGTCTCAACAAGCACATTGATGATACGTTACATGTGTGAACAACTATTTACATATCATGTATTAATATTGTACATTACTAGCAATTATCCCCACAAGGGCAATTTGGTCATAAACGTAGCATTTATTTAACAACAAGCATGTTTCATGTATTTTTACATAGTTCAGCAGCTAGTTTTATCAAGACAGAATCCTACTTGAAAGATTACTATATTCAATAGATCAAAACATATCAAATAATTCACCAAAAATCGTCACAAAAACATATATGAGTTAGGTTTCCAGAACATATTTTATTGTATTTTTATTCCACATAGATTTCTCACAATGACCAAAACATTACAGAAAACTCACAGCAGTCAAAATCATGCGCAACAGAATGTTATTTGTTATTTCCGTTAAATGAAAAATCCAATTAATACAAAACTAATTGGGTTAGGTTCTTAACTCAACAAGTTAACTTCCAGAAGTAGAACCAACCCATTTGGTCTTGTAGTTCATGAGATATGATAATTACAAAACAACCTAACAGCAGGTCTCATAATTCAGATTTGCACTTCAGTTTTGTAAAATAATAAAAGTTAACTTTTACTCGTCCAAAAATTATAATTTTGGACTTCATAGAAACTAGACTCAAAATAGTACCCTGTAGTGTTAACAACCTCAACCAATTTCCACATTAACACTTAGTTACAGTTGTCTAAACATAACTTACAATCTGTCCAGTACCAGTTTAGACCTTTAATCACATTTAAATCGTTTGAACAACCAAAACACCTCCAAATTAGGCGTGGTTGGGTTTTCTGGAAACTAGACTCAGAGTACTACCTTTTAGACTCATAAATAACTCAGTTTGCTTTTATATTTAACAAGTTACATGTCGTTCAAGTTTAACAATATCTGTTGTCAAAACTCAGCAAGCACAAACAATCGTCTAACATTCATCCTAAGCATACGACATAACTCCAACATGCAATAAACATAATTAATCACAAAACTCAGTAGTAACCCTCTAGGGTTTACAAACAATCAACGATTCAACAATCTTTCACCGTTCAAAATCACATATGATCATCAATATCAATAACCAACACATAATCAATCATCCTTAAATCAAAATCAAGCATATAAACACCTAATACATAATTTACAAAGTTAGGGTTTCATGTTTATACCTTAAAAACGTAGAAACAACCAAGAGAAACGTGAGAGATGCTTAGAAACAAGTGTGGGATTCTCCGATTATGAAGAACAAGATCAAAACGAAGGTGATATGGGTGTGGTGTGGCTGCCGATCGCAAGGAGAGAGGGGAGGGGGGGCTGCCGTCGGGTTTAGAGAGAGAGGGAGAGAGGGTTAGGGTTTTAAATGATTCTGATCCTGTTATTTAATATTATTTAATAATAATATGTTACACATAGGTCCCTCAACTTTTAAGTAATACTTTTCTAGCCTAAAATAACTTGTTTGCATCTTGAGTTAGTGTTTTAAATGATATTATCACATAACACATAAGTCTAACACATAATTATTACATAATTATTGTTTGGTTGTTTTTCGTTTATTCACCAATGGTTTGCGTCAACTCGTTTCCGTTTCGGTGCAATCCGGAAAGACTACACATGTAGTAATTGTCAAGCGTCATTTAAACCCTAGTTTAAATGTAATAAGATGTGTGTTATAGATCAAGTGATCTTAAGTTTGAATTGACGGAGTTTGAGTTAACGGAGTTAACCTGAAATTGACGAGTGTCACAGTTAGTTAACTTTATTTGCTTGCTCAGCAACCAAATCGTTTGTTATTGATTCCGCCTTTATCAAACAGTTTTTCTTTCTAAATATAGCAACCCATCATTAACTCTCTTGTCAACAATTTATTGTGTGAGTTATGACTAAATTTGTTAACGATCTACCTACAATCAGGGACCTGACATGACACTTGATCCAACTAATCTTCAGCTGCCTTGAATGTTTCCTCAGTAAATACCGGAGCACCCTGATCAACATTAGTGTGTTGAAACAGATCAGGGTACTCCTCAGCTGTAACATCTTCGACCTCAACCTCCTCGTCATCATAAATAAAGGCCGTATTCATCTGAATTGTAGGATCATTCAAGATCTCTTCATCGTTTTCAACCTCAACATCGGGTTAAGCTTCTAACACGGTCAATTGATCATCATTATATCCAAGCAATAACGAAATCTGCTCTCGTGTTAGGGACCTTTCCACAAACTGTCCCTCTACAATCTCATCCGCGTTCACAACACTTCTTACCATTCCCTTTTCATCAACAAAAATTACTGTATCGGCCTCGATCATCTCAATTGGTTTGGCAGCCATATAATCATGATAAGTAACGATCTGCTTGCCTGAATCATCAATAGAACTGGTACCCACACCAGATACTGGGTCTTGAGTTTGTTTAGTCTCACCACCAGCACCAGACTCATCCGGATCCTCATCATCATTCTTGAGCTTTTTCAGCACGTCATCTTTGCATGTAAGTTGCAAAATAAGCTCCTCTTGTTCTTTAATTTTCACCCCATGAGACTCAACAATCTCACGAAGGGCCTTTGTTTCCTTTTGACAGAAGGAAGCGTAGCTGAGCAACTTCCTATGATTCTCCATCATACGTTCTTGATTCATACGATCCGCGGACATTTGATTTTCATACAAATGTCGTAGACTCAATACCATGCTCATCTGCTTATCGTGAGGTGATGCAGTAAAAGAAGGAGGAATAGGCTGAACTGGGCCCATAGGACGACTGAGCCTCAGAAATGAAATATCTGGTGGAGGCATCATTGTCAGTGTTGGAGGAACCACCGAAGTAGCAGTCGTTGGCCTTGGTATAGTAGATAAAACTGAGTGAGGAATCATACCAAGCTGTAGATCCAAACTAAGCGTAGTCATCAATGTAAGCTCCGTGGTGCTAGTAGTAAGCGGCACCGCCGGACGTTGAGGAGTGGACGACCTTGGAGGTTGAACTCCAAACGAGATGCCATCTCCAGCCGACACTCGACGCTTAGAAGAGCCTTCAGAAGCTAGCTCTTTACCCTTCCTCTTTCATTGAGCTACAATTGTAGCTGCTACAGCTGCTTCAACCGCAGCTTGTTGTTCAAGGATAGCAGCATCTCCATCACCACCATTGTCAGAGGACATTTCACTTCCACTTGCATCTTGAAAATCTTTAGTTAGCCCAAACATAACTAAATTAGCTTGATTATCATTACACAGCAGTCGTTGTGACCAATCATTTCCATCAGCTAACATTGCTTGTGACCCATAAGTAGACGGTTTTTTTTCAGCATCATTACCTCGTGATGTAGAAGAATTTTGATTTTGACCACGAGGACCAGTATACTCCTTTTTTAGCTTGTCACATTCTTTTGCAAAATGCCCGAACTCTTGACAATTGTAACATTTCACTTTTAACTTGTCAAATCCCAATTTCTTGTTCAAAGCAGGAAGATATTAGCCAGTCCTTTACATGAATCTCTTAACCTTACGGACAATCATTGCCATGTTCCACATCAAATCCATGATCTCTAAGTAGTCCGGATCAATCTGATCATAATCTTCATCAGTCAGATCACTTGTGGCTATCTTACTACTCACCAAATTTTCATATGAATACATGAAGGCTGTCAGAAAAGCAAAGTTTTGTTCAGATTCCTTCATGTTTACACTTGGTGGTGGAGCAAATGGATTTGTAGTAGATTAATTTCCATATCCAACAGAAACACCAGGTGATCCAGAATTACCAGCAGTGTAAAAAACATGCTCATGGATCACTATAGATGGTTTTTTCGTTTTCACTTGCATTCTGTGTAAGAAATGCAGTGATTGGAGAAATAGTTGAACTTAGAGGCATACTACCACCATAGAAAGAAGGATCTTGACTTTCCTTGGAAGACTTCTGACATTTAAGATCGGATTCTCTTACTTCAATCTTTCGCAAGAATTCTGTTGCAGTCAAGTCTTCATTCGTGAAATAGTTATTCTCTTTCAGAACCATTAAAAACATAGAATAAGAACTTGGTAGTGCACTCTTGACAGTGTCAATCTTGTCAACCTCAGAAGTTTCTAATTTCATTTTATCCATCTCAGCAATTAAGTGGTTAAACCTAGTAGTCATCTCCTCAACTGTTTCTCCTTTCAATAAGTTAAAGTTTCGAAATTGAAACTTAAGCATTACCTTCTTACTCTCAACTGTATTCCCCATACTCCTCATACGAATATGTTGAAATAAGGAAACACAAATCTTTATACTACCCACTTGGTGAAAGATGTTTTCGGGTAAAGCCATAGTAAGAGTAGAATAAGCCTTTGTCTCAATCTCTAATGTTTTCTTCTCTTATTGTGAATATTAAGAAATAGCTTTAGGAGTGTAACCAATAGTGTCATCTCCAATCATTGGAACAACATATACCTCATCTAAGAAATATGAGCAGCCAGGGTGAACAGAACCCAAATGAGCATGGAAACGGGGTTTCCATTTAACAAAATCGCTAAATTTTATCAACCTTGGACATTTTGAATGTGAGCCTATCTCAGTATCAAGTTGCAACAATTGTTGCATTAACATATTCTGTGAAGCTAGTGCATACATACCAGCCATGCTTGTCAAATGATAAACCTCAAACTCTAAGGGTTAAAACTGAAAATAAGATTAACGAACTGTGAACAGTAAGGGTAAAGAACTGTGAACAGTTGTAGCGAACTGTGAATAGTAATTAACGAATCACAACTTAACGAAGTGAAGATTGATCAGGTAACGAATCAGAATTTATTTTAACGAAACTGAAAGAAGTAAACGAATCTGGTCTGGTCAACAAAATTGATTTGACGAAATAAGTCAACGAATCAGATGGTTTACTAATGAATTAGATAAACGAATCACTAAGAACAAGCTTAGCGAATCAAACGGTTATCTTTAACGAATCACTAAGAGAAGGCTTAGCGAATTAGATGGTTATCTTTAACGAATCACTAAGAGAAGGCTTAGCAAATTAGATGACGAATCAGCTACAGTTGATAATATATCAACTTATAGTGAATCAGGTTGTTACAACGGTTTGTAACAAACCACTGACAACAAATGCCACGTGGCAAAAGTTGTTACAAAACAGTTTCAGAGGTAGGACACGTGTCATACGAACTAGTGAACACGAATTAGAATACTCAGCGAATTAGCTAATGTTATCAACGAATTTTCCAAAAGAATTAGCCAAACAGTTAACGAATCAAGCTGAAAGGTTAACAAATTAAAGTGAATCTTCAAATCTTCAAACCTTCAAACTCAAATTTCCAGATTTCTGGAGAACTTATGAACACAGATCCAGAAATTAAATCTGGATTACTAACTCAATACTTAACCAAATCGTTCACGTAAACTACAAAAACAGTCGGTAACACAACGTGAATCCAAATCTGACTATCTTGTATACTCAATTACCTTAAATCAAAACCAAACTGACCAAAAACAATCCCCGGTTTCTCGGCCAAACCAACAACCAAACCAAATCAATCAATCAATTTCAAATTCCAATTCCTCACTACCAAATCACATCAATACCTTACCGATCTCAAATCCAAACCAATCAATCCATTTCCAGTTCTGAATCAACTCAATTCAATTCAAAATCAAACCGAATCTAAACTTAACACAAAATAACAATTAAACGTCTATTAAACGAATTAACTATCAAATCAAGAGCAAAAGAGCACCAAAAGCTCTGATACCACTTGTTTGAACTCGATTAATCTCAAACACAGATCTCAGATCTGATCTATGTAATTAACCTGAAAAGAATCTAGTTCATAGTTACTCTTGATTGTATGTTGTATATATATGATATATTAATTGTATGTATGTATGTATGTGTATAATAATTAGATTGAAGCTTGAGAGAGGAAATGGACGGAGGTTCGATAATTAAACTCAAATGCTTAACATTAACAGTGGACTAAAGCCACTATATATAGAAGATGGATCTAGTTCGTTAACATTCCATAACGAACTAGAATCCACTTCGTTACATACTCTTAAATAATAATAACTTAACGAATCACCCCCTTATTCGTTGAACATCCTTAACGAATCAGGAGGGATAATAACATAGATCTAGTTCGCTAAACATCCTTAGTAAACTAGACTATACCTTAACGAACTACAGAGATAACTTAATATTTTATTACATAAATAAAACGACAAATAGATTAACGATAAATAGAAAGACTCAAGACGCAAAACCATGTACTAACAAAACCTTGTACTAACACTCAAGTTTAATTTTGTTCCCATAGCTACTTGGAAACTTTTCCAAAAATGAGAAGTGAAACGGCTATATCGATCAGATACAATGGATAATGGAACTCCATGTAATGAGAAAACTTTGTCTACATACAGCTTAGCTAATTGTTTCATTTTGAAAGTTTCCTTCATTGGTATAAAATGAGCTAATTTTGTTAATCTATCCACAATCACCCAGATTGTGTCATTACCTCTTCTTGTGGTAGGTAATTTGTTAACAAAATCCATTGTTAGTAATTCCCATTTCCATTCTAGCATTTCTAATTGTTGAAGTAATCCTGATGGCTTTTGATGTTCTACTTTAACTTGTGAACAAGTTAAGCATTTTGAAACATAACTAGTTATGTCCTTTTTCATTCCTATCCATCAATAGATTTTCTTCAAATCTTGATACATTTTATCTCTTCCGGGATACATTGTGTATTTGGACTTATGGGATTCTTCGAGAATCTTTTCTTGTAATCCTCCTATGATTGGTATCTAGATCACGTTCCCCATTGGGAGAATTTCATCATTTCCCTTGACAAGTAGATCAATGGTACCATTTCTTTTCCCATCAGCAATATTATTTTCTTCTATTGTTTGTTTCTGAGCATTCTTTATTTCATTAATTAAATTGATTTGAAGTTCTAACCTTAAGGCGTGCCACTACATACATTTTTCCTATATATATTCTATATACATAGACACTTTTCTTTTTTACACAAAAGAAATTACGATAATGAACATATAAATATTATATATATGGTTTATATATAGGGTTCTCGGTCATAGTACTTCCAGGTCGAAATCTCCCCAATATTTCTCAGTCTATTCTCGGTATCTATCATTTCTTCCCCATAGTGACGGAGTTGTGTCGTCATTTCCTGTGTCATATTGGGGTAGTTTGAAGTCCCATCCTAGAATGGCGCATACGGGTTTGTCATCATTGTTTGTTCTTGCAGGTCATTCGTCCACCATTCTTCTAGCTGAGCTTGGTTGATAATATCATCCGAGGGGGGTGTGCTATTCGGGTTCTGGGATGCTATGATAAGGTTGTTGGAGCTTGCTGCACCTATATCATTGAATATTGGCTGAAAGATTTCGCACCCATCTAGGCATCTGCCTAGTCGCTCCCGCATTGGTATTGTTGAAAGGGGTTGGTGTTGAATTGGTTGTTGTTCAATTGGTGGTTCAAGTTGTGGTGGTGGTTGTGTGACTATGGTTCTTCCTTTCTTACATTTTCTCAACCCTCTTTGCCAGTCTTAGAGTCTTCTCCTTATTTTGGGTTTTGGTTTTTCTACAGGTTGTTCCACGGGTTATGCTTGAAATATCATGGGTTCGGGGTGTGTTCACAGGATTCTCCTTCTTCCATATTTGTAATGTTAACGGATATGTTTCCGAATGCTTCTACGAGCTCACTCATGTTGTTAATCAAAAACAATAAAACAACGTACTCCAAAAGAAAATATTATCTATTTTCACGTGTGGTTAGAATCTTACATGTATGGTTAACACATAGGTTAATGCATGTATTTTCTAACTCTTAATTTTAAGATTAGGTATTATTAAAATACCCATGTTGCTTAAACCAATGGCTCTGATACCACTTCAGCTGTCACAGCCCCCGACCCCTATACCCTGGGAGGGAAGCCGTGAACATTGATTGGTGGTATTGGTGTTTATTAAATTAATTTGCAGGGGAATATTTTTATCAAAACCGTAGTTATGATAAATGATCAGAGTTATAAAAACACCATAATTATTATTATAAACTGTAATTTAATCCATTTTGATACAAACATAAACTTTATAGGGATAAACCCTAATTTACAAAACACATTTCTTTATTCTGGTGACAAGCCACTTATTTAAGCTGGAAGCCCGCAGGCATCATTCTTTTGTCTCTAACAAGTCACCTGAAACATGTTTAAAATATTTGATCAGCAAGAAATACTGGTGAATACATTCATTTGTAAATGACACATTTTACAGTTACAGCATTAAGATGTTTTTACATCTGCCTGCTTACAAATTACCAAAAGGTACTTGTCACTCGACCGTATCTATGACTGTGGTCATATTACTTATTAGCTAACACTTGTCCAATAAGTAACGTGTAATAGCCCAGAAGGCAAGCCTTGTATACAAAACCCCACAATACCGATAGTAACCATCCCGTAAGTCTACAAAGACTTAATTACTGTAATGTATTTAAAATACTTTAAAAATATATTTGAAAACTTTTATACCATCTGCAATGAGTTTTATAGGTTTTGAAATTATCATGACAGTGTCGGAAAAATAGTTGTCTCACACAAATGTGAATGGTACAAAAACTCGAATGTCTCACCTTGCAAGTTTATAATTAAAGAACGCTTCCCATTATTAAGCACCTAGGTTAAACACAATGTAGTATATTTAGATTGGTATAAAACCAATAATCATAACGATAATCACGAGATTAGAAACTTTACACGATGGCACAATGTTTTACCTTAATAGGCAGAGCTTTTAGATTCGCGTGTATAAGTTTCTTTCGATCGGATAGGATATTGCTACGACACTCGGGTATTATACCATCTTCTTAATATATATATATATATATATATATGTAAAGAAATTCAGAGAGAAAGAGAGATTTTTGGACGAAGAGCGAATGTCTCGTTTCCGACCTAATTATAGCAATTTCAAGATCCCGTCGCGATACGCGATGGATATAAACAAAAGTCATTGTGTATTGCGAAGAATCTATAGCATTGCCGAGCATCGTGTATCGCGATTGGAGGATTTATTAAAAATCTTAATTAAGTGCAAAGTGCACCATCAAAGCGCCACATTGCGCCAATCGCACTTCGCCCGAGCGCGAGCCCTTGCGCGTTCAGGTGCTTCGCTCTCTTTGCTAGGACTACTGGGTGTGAATTGTCTTATAAGAACATTAACATATCAGTTTTCTTTCTTATAAAGAACTCACTAGTTTTATAATCTAGCGATGTGGGACAAGAACTTACACTCCTATTTATATCATGGTTCCTTTTCCTTCCTCCGCTAAGGTGGGATGGAATTTTCTTCTTTTATTTCTTTTTCCTTTAATTTATTTTGTGGTTTGTTATATGGTTGCATTGGGGATACCTGCTGCAAATATCTTATAACTTAAGTAGATTAACCATATAAACTGGGGTCAAACCCAAAGAAATTGGGATCAAGCCCAAAAAACTAGGGTCGAGCCCAAAAAATATTGGGATCAAGGCCAAAAATACTGGGGTCAAACCTGAACTGGGTTCTAGCTGTAGGTTCCCAGCCGGATCTACACAGGTTTATCTCGTAATACGTAGGTGCGGAATCCCTACGTAACACGATACGAGCGTAAGATGTATAATACGTTAAACCGAAACACAAACACACGTTACAATACTAATAAGACACGTTGTATTGCAACTCTTCAACACGTGATATTCAATCACAAAAACACGTTCCGGAATCCTTTCTCTTCCTTTTTTTTTAAAACAAGCCGTAAGCTGAGGTTAAATACACCTCGACAACTTCGCCTAACATGTTAGGCGAAGTTGTCCTAACTTCGCTTGTCCACAAGTTCGCCTACATCCCAGGCGAACTTGTGTAACAAAATATCTACAACCAAATCAAACAATCTAACTCGATTACAGACACATACAAAACACTAGATACTGAACTACTGACATCATGCACCAACAGACTCCCCCTTGGCAGTAGCTTCATATCTCTATCTTCATTCACGTGTCTAGTAATCCCAAAATCTTGTGTCACCAGTCTTCAAGCATGAACGCCTTCTCTAACACAAACAAAAACCACTCTTTGATATTTCTTGGCTTCATCTTTCCGTGCAGGAATATAGAATATCTTTTTCTCGTTTAGCACCTGCAAGTCATCTTGAGACAAATTTACCAAGTGCATGGGATCATACACTCTCAGAACTTCTTTTTCATCTTCATCCTCCATAACTGCTTCAGCTGTTTGACTATCAACATACCACTACTTAAGATTCTTTAAGATATCCTTGGGCATTGGTTTCATTGGCACTTCTTTCAAACACCAGATCGGCTTATATTTCATTACCATCCAAGGTTTTCCATCAGCTCGCAATCCTCTTTCCTTATCTTCAACAAGCTTCCCTTTTTGCGGCTTTAACAACTCAAACTTTTTCTCTTTTACACTTTCTTTCCACACAATCTTCCCAATAATTCTGGCCATATTATCATCACTTCTATTAATCAACCCCAATTTAGTCAAATCCTTCACCTCACACTCAGGCAAGGTATTCAAAGATCTCTACAATCTCTTAAAGTACTGAATTCCATCAAAACGTTTAATCACAAATAATCTCAACTGCTCATCATACAACCAGCATATAATACCCTTCTTCGATTCAGCATACCCTTTGATATTATAACTCTTCTTGAACATGGTTGGAACAGTTGGCTTCTTTGTTTTTACAAACCACTGAGCGTAGCCTTCTTTCCATCTCGGCTGCTCTTCTCATTCAGACTCATCACTTTCCATATCTTGACCCACATTTGCCTTATCAACGACTGGGATATCGTGTTCAACATTGTCATCAACAATCTCTCCCTCTTCAATCTCCCTATCAATCACAATCTCATCTCCTATATTTTCAATCTCCTCAACTGGTAACACATCATCATCACCCACAACATCATCATCCCATATCTCCTCATCATCCACCACCACAACATCTTCACCCCCTGATCCACTTGTTGTATCAGTTGACTCCCCCTGAGATGTGGAAGTCCCAAGAGTTTGTTCAGTTCTTAGAAACTCACCACCTGCACCTTTCGATGCATTGGGATCATCGTCTCTATCATGACTTTTCTTTGTTCTCAATTCATCGCCCTTGCAGCTCGTCTCCCCCTGAGATGCTAAGAACTTCTTTAAAGCATCAAAAAGATTACCGTGCTCAACCAGGAGGGAAGACTGAATCTGATTTTCTGCAACAAGGTGCTGGATAGCTTGAGTCTGGATTAGATTGATTCTTGATTGTTCAGCCACCACCATTTCAAGAGCCGCTATCCTTTCAGAATCAGATAAGGTAGCGTCAAAATCAAACCGCATATGAGAAACGTCTTGAGCATAAGGTGGAGGTATTCCCAAACTAGCTG
Organism: Bidens hawaiensis; assembly: GCF_021521415.1. Taxonomy (NCBI): domain Eukaryota; kingdom Viridiplantae; phylum Streptophyta; class Magnoliopsida; order Asterales; family Asteraceae; genus Bidens; species Bidens hawaiensis. Next base: position 637,093 of record NW_027491351.1, read on the forward strand.
GAATATCTGAAGCAGGCTGAAAAGTAACCGCGGGTGGTATTGTGACAGTTAACCCCGCAGTAGCAACTAATGTCGACTCAACAAATCTTGCAACAACCTCTGATGGAGTAAGAGTAGGAGGTGGCATAGAAACTATCTCAGGAGCCGAAAACTGAAATGTGGTAGGTGGAATGCCAAATGATGATGATGTAGTTATCACGGGAGTACTTGAGATGATCGGTCATGTCACAGTCATCGACGCAGGAACCATAGTCATACCAGATAAAGCGGGTGGAGAAAAACTTACCACCCTCGAACTTTCACCAGCTCCTGAACCCTCACCGGTTCTGACCCTTTTCGAACGACGTATCAACCGGTCTAACTCCTCCACAAAGTCAGATTCACTGTCATCCGAGTCATTCTTTATTTTTCCATGTATTCTTTCCTGTGTGACCAGAATCTGTCGTGCTTCAGCAATATCATCAGCGGAGGAGTCAGAGTCGGTTCTCTCATAATCAGCTACAGTCGTAGCTACCATCGACACATTTACACCAGAAACCTCTGCTACTGAGACTTGAATCTCTGCAGCAGGATCAACTCGCTCCATATCAAAGAACCCTTGGCCACCAAAAGCAGCTTCAAGATCTACCTGTTCCTCCGGAGCCACAACAGGAGCAGCAGGTAATGCTTCCTGTACCACAGGTGGTAGTTGAGAAACATCAGCCTGTTGTGGTGCTGGGTCCCGGAATTCATCACCAAGAGGAGCAACATACGCAGGGTTTATCAAATAACCAAATAATGGAGTATGTCGTGGACGAATCTCCGGTTTACTGCGAGCACTCGACGACCTGCATTGCGCAAAGATCCTCTTGCTTACGCTCTCAACATAACGAATGGGTCGGCGTTGAGGTAGCGTAGGAGCTACATGATTCAAGATCATCTGTAAGAATCTTGGGTACATTAAAAATCTTTCACGAGCGACTGCGCGTCTCTGACGATCGATTTCATAGAACACCATCTGACTGAAGCTGTAGGGCTTGTTGTAAGTCAGGGCTGTCATGGCAGATTGCATCGTCGCTCCCATACCGTCAGTACCAGCTTTACGACCCGACATGCACACAATCATCACGTGCATCAGAAAACGCCATTGATCCAATAAAAATCCCTTTCGCCTCTGAGTGTCACCCAATGGACCCGAATAGCCCATTCGTAAAAATGCACCATCTCTGAATGGAGCCAGAAAGTCGGTTGGATCATTTGTAGATTCAGTCCGAACTGCAAAGCGGCCCTGATCTGATCTGCTGAAAACTGCACCACCTGATTGTTCACTGTAGCGCGCATAACCGGAGGCTCAACTCTGTAGTCATACTCTACCGTTCGCTAGAAATCTTCAATGTTCGGTAGAGAAATGGGTAGAGTTGTAGTAATAGCGTGGAAAATACGTGAGCGAACAAGGAAGAAGATGATCTCGCGATAATCATCGACACCACTAGCATCCGGATCCAACGTGATATACATGCTGTGACTCGGAAAGAACTGTCTGTTGTTGTCACCGCCTTCGTCACCACCAGCTCCTGCTACAGCAGCCATATCCTGCACAACAAACGGTCTAAGTTAGAATATCGACAAAGCAGATCATAACTTCGCCTGTTACCATGAGCGAAGTTATGATAACTTCAAATATGCAGGCGAAGTTAAACATATGGCGAAGTTGAGTACAACTTCGCCTTGACCTTAACTTCGCCTGATAACAAAATAAAACCCTTAAGTTAACAGGATAAGCAGTAGGCTAAGTTAAGTATAAGGGGAAGTTGAGGATAACTTCGCTTAATCCTAACTTCGCCCCTGAACAACTTTAGAATAATTAATTAATATTAAGCAGCAGGCGAAGTTAAACATTAGGCGAAGTTGAGAATAACTTCGCCTAACCCTAACTTCGCCTCAGAACAACCAGACAACTTAATTAATTAAAAATTCAGTAGGCGAAGTTATGCCTAAGGCGAAGTTGAGAACAACTTCGCCTAAAGATAACTTCGCCTGAATATGAAACGGCATAAAAACAGAAGTCTGATCATGGTTTGAATGGTGAATTGGTGATGGATAACATAAAAGAATGTTACTATAGAGATCTGGACGATCAAATGAGTTACGAACGCATTAGAAAGAGATTGGTGATCGGGTGTTTAAAGGTTTGCATGAACGAGGTCACAAATCGGACCAAAACGACATCAAATTAACATCATTGACAAGAATTATAAGTTATACCAATCCTACACACCTTTAACACGGATTGAAAACAAATAATATCAAGGATTGATTCGAGGGTTAAGTGCGCCGTGGGATAGGAGTATAAGTTCGCTGTGGTTTTGAAAATAAGTAATGGGTTTGACTAGATTGACCCTTATATATGTTTAAATATACACAGGCGAAGTTAAGGTTAACTTCGCCTACCCTTAACTTCGCCCCTGCACAACTTCGCTTAGTATATTACTTACAAAACAGGCCCTTAAACTTTTGAACAAAATACAACTGTCTTTTAAAATCCTTCGTTAAATATTTAAACTTTATAACCAAAGAACCAAGTAACCAAGCTTTGAACCATAAAACGAAAGATGCAATAAAAATTTTAGAAAGTAGGTAAACGGGATCAAATTTCAGTCTTGACGGGGACCAGCATGTTTTAGAAAAGATCCGAACAGGAATCATACTAATTAAGTGGCTGTCACATAGATCCATGTTCAGCGATATTATGACATAGAGAAACAGGTTGTAAGCAGGTCTAAAGCTTAGTATGGTTTTCATCGCTTCTGTGATACGGATTAGGTTCAATTAAGCTCAAAATTTAGATGGACATCACATGAGAGAATGTGATGCCTCCTATCTACTCTCAAAGCGTATTTGGCTTTCCCCAAGTCACCCCGAGTTGACCTCGACCCGTAGTGTCTGATTAAACAGTAAGTACATATCGATCTTTAGAGTCTTCTTCCCTTTCTCTTTCTTGCCTCTTGATTGATAAGTATAACATCATAAGCTTCACACATTTTTTTTATACTAAAGATTAACACAGCTTCAAAAAATAGACGACTGCAAGTCCCGAATCTGGATCACTGCAGGTACTTGACGCACTATCTTCTCGAGAATCAAAACACTTACTGGCTCGTGTATGACTGGGTAATCACTTTTCTGCCTATCATTCGTAAAGATGTATATGGAGACATGCACAACTCTAAATGATTCTCCACATTAAATCGAGGAGATTTAGTTAGTATCACTTCTACTTTTACGCACCATAAAAAGCTACCATGACATACAATGGCCGTTCTAGAGTCTTTTAGGCCTAATAAATTTACTAGTTAAGCACACAGAAATAGTATTTCTATCACTTTCCAAAGTTGGATCAATTTTCTTTTAAACATTGTATTGAAACTTCCTATGAAGTTATAGACCTAAAAAAAATTATATCATCTCCCTTAAAAAAAATTTAAATTCTATCGCCCCGATCAAGTTGAAGTCTTCAGGTAAACGGCTATCCTGAAGATCCAATGGATCAGCTGGACCGACCACATACGAGTATGTGTCCTTCTAACTAAGTATGAACGACTATTTTTCAGCGAAAGAATAAAAACACATCTTAAACCGCCCCGGTCACTTTCAGTCATCTGGTTAATGGCTATCCTCATAATCTACTAGTAGAAGTAAGGACCAAACGTATCCGAAGATATGTCCTTCAAACTGAAGCAACCGACATAATTCTAAGCGATAAAGATGTTTTTTTTTAAACGAAAAACCAGGTTATTCGGGATTGATCATCCCATTAAGTTCAACAAGATTTTGAAAACGATTTCGGTCAAACGCTTTAGTAAAAAGATCGGAGAAATTATCCAACGAATCAACCTTTTCTAGCACTATTAATTTCTTCTCAGCACAATCCCGTATAAAATGATGACGAATGTCAATGTGTTTAGTTTTGCTGTGTTTGACGGGATTGTTAGTTACTGAGATTGCGGCAGTGTTATCAATGCAAATAGGAGTTTGAGTGAAATTCAGACCGTAATCGCGCAATTGCTGTTGTATCCAAAGAACCTGGGAGCAGCAGTTTGATGCTGCCATGTACTCTGCTTCACAGGTGGAAATGGCTACTGAGGTCTGCTTCTTGCACTGCCATGACACCAATCTTCCTCCCAGAAACTGACATCCACCGGTTGTCGATTTCCAATTCTGATTGCAACCTCCATAGTCAGAATCCGTGTAGGCTACCAAATCCAGTTCTCCCCTTTTCGTGTACCACAATCCCAACTTAGGCTTGCCTTTGAGATACCGCAATATTCTCTTCACACCCTTCATGTGAGATTCCTTTGGGCTTGCCTGAAAATGAGCACAAAGACAAACTGCAAACATAATATCAGGTCTAGATGCAGTTAAATACATTAAAGAACCTATAATTTCTCGATATTGGGTGGGGTCCACGTCTTCATCACTGTCTGAATCAGCACCCAGTTTGTGGTTGACGCAAACTGGAGTATCAAATGGGGTGCTATCTTCCATCTTGAAGCGTTTGAGCACATCATGGACATATTTTATTTGATGAATAAACATCCCATCTTTCTTCTGATCTACCTGCCAACCCAAAAAGAAATTTAATTCGCCCATTGCGCTCATTTCAAACCTCTTTTTCATGACTTCTTCAAATTCCTGACACATGGCGACTTTTGATGCAGCAAAAATGATGTCGTCCACATAGACTTGCACTAGTAGAAAATCTCCCCATTTTCTCTTGACAAACAGCGTGCTGTCGATCTTTCCTCTTTCGAACCCATTCTCAAGCAAGTAATCAGACAAGGTTGCGTACCAGGCACGAGGGGCCTGATGTAGCCAATATAACGCTTTACTCAGTTTGTACACATGATCAGGAAAATCAGGGTCAGGGAAACCCGGAGGTTGTTCAACGTACACCACTTCATCGACTCTACCATTAGGAAAGGCACTTTTCACATCTAACTGGAACACCTTCATCTCTTTGTGTGCAGCAAATGCCAAAAATAAACGAATTGCCTCCAATCGTGCCACAGGAGCAAACACTTCTTTGTAGTCGATTCCTTCTTGCTGATTAAACCCTTTTACCACTAACCTTGCCTTGTTCTGTATGATTATCCATTTCTCATCTCTCTTACATTTAAAAACCCACTTTGTGCCAATAGCATGTACATTCTTCGGTTTTGCAACTAATTTCCATACTTCCATCTTTTCGAACTGTGCTAACTCTTCTTGCATGGCTTCGACCCACGAGCTATCCTTTAGAGCCATTTGATAGTTCTTTGGTTCAATCTGGCTGATGAAGCAGGTGTACAAACATTCATTTATGATACATGTTTCTTTAATTCTTGCGTAAACATAAGTGTGCTCATTCAGACTTCTTCTTGTTTGAACACCGTCAGACAGATCACCTATCACGTTCTCCAACGGGTGATTTTTGTGAATTCCAGTAGTCGGAACTGTACCGACCTCCAGATTGTTTTCTAAGTTCGAAGAGAGTTCATCTATGGGTGATTGATGTTGAGAGTGAAATGGATTGTAGAATTTTTCTTCAGTAGGGGCAGCAGAAGTATCAACGGCACTTGACGAAGAAAGTTGACTTTCATTGTATCGCGGACGTTGCACAACATTTTCCTCCTCGTCATACAGAATCTGTGAAGCAATTTTCTTATCAACTTCTGCAAAATCCAAGTAAGGCATATTAAAATATTTGAAAAGTTTATCATAGTCGAAAGCTACAGAGGGTCCCATGCTAGGCTTTGGTGATATGTAGCTTGTAATGTCCGTGTTACATACCACCTCAACCTTGTTGTTCGATAAATTAAAGACTCTTCTGTTGAGAGTACCAACAACATATCCGACTAAAATACCTTCGTCGGCTTTCTCACCAAATTTTGAGTTTGTCTTTAATATCGTACATGGGGACCCGAAAGGTTCGAGACCATTCAAGTTGGGCTTTCTACCATGCATAAGTTCATAACAAGTTTTACTCAATCTTTTAACAGTTAAAACACGATTAAGGATATAACAGGCTGTGGCAACAGCTTCAGCCCAGAACACCACGGGAAGTTTAGCATCAGCCAGCATAGTTCTGGCTCCTTCAATTAGTGTTCTATTCTTCCTCTCAGCCACCCCATTTTGTTGCGGAGTATACGGGGCGATGTACTGATGGTCTATCCCTTTCTGTAAGCAGAACATCTCCATCTGGTAGTTCTTGAACTCTGTCCCGTTATCACTCCTGATGTACTTAACCTTTCTTCCAACAATATTTTCAACCTTGGTAATCAAGTTAATTACCAACTGAACCGTCTCATCTTTTTCCTTCAGAAAGTATACCCAAGAGTATCGAGAGTAATCATCGGTTACTACCAAGCAGTATGAAGTTCCACCTAGACTCTTTACATTCACGGGACCAAAGAGATCCATGTGAAGTAGATCTAGGGCACTGACAATTGAGTTAACCTTCTTGGAGTAATGAGATTTTTTGTGTTGCTTTCCCTTCTTGCACGATAAGCATTGATCTTCAAAGTTAAAATTCTTCAAGGGAACTCCCAGCACCAGCCCATTCTTGACAATGTAATTCATTTTGCGAAGATGTATATGCCCCATTCTTTGATACCATAACTCTGACTCTGATTCAGTTGCCTTTGACAAAAGACATGATTCTTCGGTTGTCATCTCAGTTGACCTCATATCCATTACATACGTGTTCTTTTTCTTGGAGCTCTCATCACCACCCATGCCTCTGGTATCTTGAAACCAGGATAAAGGACGATTGCCTCGTTTTTAGTAAAATGCACCGTGTAGTCTTTGTCACAAATCTGAGATACACTCAACAAGTTATGTTTCAATTCTTCAACAAAGTTCACCTTCTCCAACTTCATTTTTCCATTTGTCACTGTTCCAATACCAGTGATTCTACCTCCACTCCTTCCAGCGAAACTAACCCTACCTCCTTGAACAGGTTTCCATTCATGTAACAAATTCTTGTTACCAGTCATGTGCCGGGAACAGCCACTGTCCACAACCCACAGATTGTTTACTGCCCTGCTCAACTGTTCCTACACAGTTAAAGAAAAGATTAAAATCTAGGGACCCAAGACCTACTGGTCTTGGGTCGTTTAAATCTGTTAAATGGCATCCCGTACTTTGGTTGTCCAAACGCAGTTTGAGGATGATTCCTGTAAGGTCTTTAAGGAAACCTTTTTGAGGATTGACTATGAGGCCATCCAAACCTTAGTGAATTAACTGAATTATAATTGTTGGTTTGTTTGTTAACTGGGAAAAACTGAGATCGATTTCTTTGAAATCTTGGATTAGTCCAATGTCTGAACTTTGGTGTGTACGTATTCTTACTAGCATAATAATTACCATTCGTTTTATACTCAGCTTTCGGAGGACTCATACCTCTAAATTTTCTCTGATTTAGAGGACAATCGGCAATAAGGTGTCCTACTTGATTGCATCTGAAACAGCTTCTGTGTTCAACTTTCGTCTCAACGGTTGTTTCAGATGTTGCGGTTGCATTACTACCCGTTTGTCTAACATATGGTGGGACAAACGGATTTAGGGAAGCAATCTTAACCTTAGGAATTGGCTTACTTGTTTCGCTCTTATCAACTTCAGGTTCTTTAGTTGAAATTTTGACTGAAACTGTCTGACTAATCTCAACATCAGCAGATTTCTGATTACTAGGATTATAAGTATAGTTATTGTTATACGGTGGTGGAACTTCATAAAATCCAATTCCCCCTTTGTTAACTGGGGAACGTTGAACACTTATGATGTGATCAAGCATTGCTGAGGAATTTCTAAATTGTTTAATTTTTCTGTTTAGTTCCACCACTTTTACCTGGTAATCAGCTATCTGTTTATCTCTTTCAGCAATTAGTTTGGTTTTTTCTTCTAACACTTCATAACTAAGATCAATTACTTGAATTTTATCAGCTAGACTGGCTTTAAGACTTCTGATATCTTTTCACTAGCTTTTTTTACCGAGTAACTATTTTCTCTAGTTTTAGTGTAGTGGTGATCTTTTTTTAACGTTTTAAATTGTGCGTCCAAACTAACAAACTGATCAGTTACAGTTTTCAATTGTTCAGACAGATTCTCACATTGCATACAATGAAGTTCAGAACTTGCCTCAGAGAGCTGATCGTTCACTTCTGCCATATATGCTTGATTTTCTCCCGTCTCTCTCTCGCTCCCTCCAGTTTCGATGTTTACCAAATTAGCATGTTCGAACACTTCCTCAACTTGCAGATTCCAGTTGTATCCACCATTCTGTCTAGATACCATAGCCCTATTCTCACTACCTCCCCCATTCTGTTGTGCAGGCCTGTTCTGACTACGTTCGACTCTCTAATTTGTACATTCCTTGGCAAAGTGACCATTTTGTTGACAGTTGTAACATCTAACCTTTGATTTGTCAAACCCTGGTTTTTCTCCAACGAACTTTCTACCCGTTTTCTTCATGAATCTCTTAACCCTTCTTACTATCATAGCCATTAGCCACTGCAGATCCATCTTCTCTAGATCATCAGCATCGATCTGATCATAGTCTTCATCCAAAGTTGCAGGGTCAACTATTTTACCTTTGATGTACTTCTCGCAAGATGCAATGAAGGATGCATAGAGAGCAAACTGCTGTTAAGCTAATTTAACACTCATGGGCATCTGTGAGTAGTTGTTGGTTGGAACATTTGATGAGAAATTACCAGTTGTTGCTTGAGGTTTCGAAGAACTACTACCTCCAGCTACGAAACATACGTCGCCATCCATATTAAGAATCACATGACCATCTCGAGTTGAGTTGGAGTTTGATTCTCCCTTTGAGTAATAGGCAGACGATTCTGATTTTGAACTTGAACTTGAAGAGACTTTCGCACCATACATTCCCGGATCCTGAACCTGATCAGTTGGTGTCTCCTTTCGAACCATGTTGAGCTCAAAATTTCGTAACTTATTGACTGCTGTTTCAAGATCAATATTGGCAAATTCTTTATCCTCTCTCATCAAAACCGTATACATTTCCCATTTCGGTGGAAGAGCATCAAGAAGTTTCTCTACTATCTCTTCTTCTTTGTATTCAATGGAGTAATTACTAAGTTCGGTCATCAAGTGATAATATCTGGTGATGATATCGTCAAGTGTTTCATTTTTCAGATACTTGAATACAGAGAATTGGGTTTTTAGCAGCTTTGTTTTGGAAGCACGTATCCCCACATTACCTTCATATCGATTTTCTAGTGCTTCCCATAGCTCTCTAGCGGTTTTGTATTTCTTGAAGGTATGAAGAATCTCTTGTGGAAGAGCCATGGTTATTGCTGCATGAGCTTTACTCTCTGCCTCATGCATTTTCTTTTCCTCTTCTTCCATTTTACTGTACTTCTTAATTTGATCACGACCTTCAAACAGCGATGTTGATGGAATGTATCTGTCTTGTATGCACACCCACATCTTAGCATCTTGATATTTAACATACTGTTCAAACCGATCTTTCCAGGCAACGAAATCGGTACCCTTAAGCATTTTTGGAGCTTTAGTTGCTGAACCGGCTTCAACCTCCATTTTTACCAGTTTCGTAATGTTTATTGAAGTCATCGTTAAACGAAACACGACTCGAAATACGAAGAAAAAGTATTTAATTTAAAACAGTAATCAGATGGCGAAGTTGAGCTTAACTTCGCTTGAGCTTAACTTCGCCTGCTTCCTAACTTCGTCTGCTCTGTAACTTCGCTTGATCTGTAACTTCGCTTGATCTATAACTTCGCTTGATCTATAACTTCGCTTGATTTATAACTTCGCTTAACCTATAACTTCGCTTAACCTTATAACTTCGCTTAAACCCTACGAACAGTGACGGCAACTTCGCCTGATGAACACAAGGTTTTTGCAGGTTTTAATGGACGTATTGCGAGGTATGCGAAGGTGTAATGGGTTATATTTGATGGTGGGAGATGGGCAAGACACAAAAACTAGGTATTTCAACGTAAACTCGTTCCGCGAATAGTCGAACGGAACGATCTTAACACTCGTATGATAATCCCGAACCACACAATCACGAACAAATGCTTTGATACCAATTGTAGGTTCCCAGCCGGATCTACACAGGTTTATCTCGTAATACGTAGGTGCGGAATCCCTACGTAACACGATACGAGCGTAAGATGTATAATACGTTAAACCGAAACACAAACACACGTTACAATACTAATAAGACACGTTGTATTGCAACTCTTCAACACGTGATATTCAATCACAAAAACACATTCCGAAATCCTTTCTCTTCCTTTTTTTTTAAAACAAGCCGTAAGCTGAGGTTAAATACACCTCGACAACTTCTCCTAACATGTTAGGCGAAGTTGTCCTAATTTCGCTTGTCCACAAGTTCGCCTACATCCCAGGCGAACTTGTGTAACACAATATCTACAACCAAATCAAACAATCTAACGCGATTACAAACACATACAAAACACTAGATATTGAACTACTGACATCATGCACCAACACTAGCCCAAACCGGGATGTAGCCCAAATGTAAGTGACGTTAAAACGCCAAAACCTTAGCTAACATAAGAATTTTAGAAACCTTGGCTAAAATGAAAATGTTAGAAATCTTTGTATGGTACGTCTACCATTATTCATAAGATCCTCCATATAGCCAACAACAATGAAATTGCCAGCCACTAAGCGTGTACTGGTCCCATTGCCTCGAACTATACTTTGGATAGTGTGCGCTCCAGGAAAGAGTGTCAAAACTCTATTCGTATGAAAGGCGAAAACCATTAAACCTTAGAAGGTTTAATCATTTAATATTATACCTTAAACGTGGGAGAGAGGTGGCCAACCCCCTTAACCTTTGTAAAATCACTTGAAATCTGTATATTCTGCATAAACTCAAAACGTCGTGAAAAGAGAGATGTTAAGAATATCGATACCTTTGATTAACAATAAGTTTTTTGAAAATAGTAGGATAAGATTTTACCGATTTCAGGATCCTTGAAACTTTAAGGATCCTTGGTCCTAATTACATAAATTAATTTTTGAGGTGGACGACATTCCAGGCTCTTGGTAGTCGATCACCTTCCATTGTAAGTAAGTGGTATGCTCCTTTTCCGGCTTCTGACTCGATCAAGTAAGGTCCTTCCCCCTTGGGTGCTAGTTTTCCATCCGCTGGATTAGTTGTATTTTGAGAGGTTTTCCTTAGGACCAGATCTCCTTCTTAAAACCTTCTGATCCTGATATTTTTGTTATATGCCCCAACTATCCTATGTTGGTATGCATCCATCCTGATTTTTGCTAAGTCTCCAAGTTCATAAACAATGTCTTAATCTTGAATAAGGCTTTCACAGTTTGCTTGAGAATCATGGATGCTTGTTCTGGCGGTGACAACTACCATCTCTGTAGGGATTACAGCTTCTGCTCTAAATACCAATGAGAACGGTGTTTGACATGTTGAATTCTTAGGTGTTGTTTTATTAGCCCAAAGCACATAAGAAAGTTCTTCAGCTCATTTGCCTTTCTTGGATCCTAGATGGTTTTTAAAGTTGTTGATGATGATTTTGTTGCTTGATTCTGCTTGACCATTAGTTTCTGGATGGACTGGTGTAGAGGTGATCATCTTTATATCCTAGCTGTCACAAAAGTTAGTTGCTCTTTTTCCAATAAATTGGGATCCATTATCACAAATGATTTCAGATGGATACCAAATCCAGTTATAATATTTCTTTTAATAAAGGGTATAACTTCCCATTCACGGACGCGAACTAATGCTTCTACTTCGATCCATTTTGATAAATATCCGTCATGGCAAGCATGAAGACTTTTCCACCTGGTGCCTTAGGTAACTTACCTACAATATCTACCCCCCATTTCATGAAATTCCATGAAGAAGTAATAGGGTACATAGGTTCCACTGGTTGATGAAGAATGTTGCTATGTCTTTGACAAGCATCACATTTCTTTGAATATTCCTTAGCATCATTTTTCATTGTGGGCCAGAAGTAACATGTCCTAGGTATTCTAGAGAATAGTGCTCTGCCCCCTTATGGTTATCACAGTCACCTTCATGGAAGTCTTTAATACTTCTTGGATTTTTGGATCATCAATGCACCTTAGGTAGGGACTTGCAAGAGATTTTCTGTACAAAGTATCATGTAATATAATAAATTGGGATACCTTGGTTCTGAAAGCTCTAGGATTTTCCTCATTAGGAATTTCTCCGTCTTCGAGGAATTTCGTAATCGGAAGGATCCAGGATTCTACTCTAGGACTAGATTGAGGATCCTTAAATTCTCTAGGACAATCCGTTGTCACTTCCATTTGCTTCTTATTCCCCAATTGCTGGAGAAAGTATGTGAATGTTTGGTATCTTTATATCGTCTGGAATCTTCAAGGATGATGCTATATTTGCTAAGGTATCTACCCCAACATTCTCCTCTCTTGGTACCTGATTTACACTATACAATTCAAAGAATTTTGCCAATTCTTTTACAATTTCTAAATATTTAATTGATTTTTGACCTTTAACAGTGTATGAACCAATAAAGTGGCGTAAAATCCCGTTTTTCTTGTTTCGGTTAATAAATGAAAATACGAGTTATTATGAGTCGGGCTAGTGTTGGGTAAATGGATATGGGTTATGGACTTGGGTTATGAAAGAAAGAAGGAAAGACCATGGGCTTAAGCCCATAATCAATAAATATATATATCTTTAATCACCCATTTAATTTCATTTCACACATATTCCATACACCATCAAAACACACACTTAAGCTCTATCTCTAGTCTCTCTCTCTCTCTCTCTCTCTAGCTGAACATAGAAGAAGAATCGATCCCGACCTAAGGTAATGATAGTATGATGTTAAACCCGTTAGTTATGGTCACGAAACGATGAGCCGACACTGTTAAACCATTTAAGTCACGAGATCCGGATGGAATCGGGTATAAACCGAACCTAAGATGAGCTTAGGGATCACCCTAGCTCAGATCTGGATCGAACGGGACGAAAAACGGTGAAAAACGGGTTGAAACCCGTTTTTCCGGCGAATCCGCGGTTTTCCGGCGACAGCGCCGGAAAAGGTAATACGAGGAAGGAAATTTCAGAGAATGTTTCTGACATTCTCTGACCTAAACCTAGTTCTCTAACGGGAACTTAACGAATTAAAAGGTGATTCGTTAGCTGATTCGTCTATGGGAGCATAACGAACTAGCTTCAGTACGTGTTCAATTCGTTAAGGGAAAAGATAACGAATCACCCTTGATTCGTTATAGTCATTCGTTAATGGAGATAATGAACTGGAGGGTCCAATTTGTTACATGAACCGATTCGTCAAAGGACCAGTTCGTTATAAGGTCCAGTTCGTTTAATAACCAGCTCCTTAAAGGGTTCAATTCGCTACAAGGACCAATTCGCTAAGATAAGCCAATTCGTTAAGAGCAATGTAACGAACTAGATCATGAAAGATAACGAATTAGTTAAAGAATCAGGCTTAATTCGTTAGGGCAAATGAGTTAGCGAATTAGAAAATAATTTAAAATTCTAATGAAAAATGTGATAAGACAGTTAATGGAAATAAAATTTTTCCAAGCTGACCTGGCAGCTCGACCCCAGCCAGGGGCTCTGCCCCTTGAACCCTGCTAGAGGCTGCCGTCCCTAAACCCCGCTGCCAGGGAGCTGCCCCCGAAACCCGTTCGTTGAGGGTTATAATTGTACTAGAAATACGATATGGATATTGATAGTAATATGCGTAATTGTTATACAGTTAATCGTGCACAGCTAAAGAGGGGAATAACCGTAAACAGTGAACGCAACCGCATTGAGGTGAGTTTCTAGCCCCACTTCCTTTTTATGTTTTCGGGGTTGTGTGCATACTCGATGTGATAGTTAATACACTTACCATAGGTGGTAAGTGTATGACTTGTATGATTTATGTATGATGTTTGCTTGGCGGTATGTGAACGATCTTCGGATATTGCATGTGCCGTCAAGTGGTAGTTAAAGGTATGATTGATATGTGTGATGTATGAATGATGTATGTATGAATATATATGATGTATGATTTGTTGATGGTACGTGAACTCTCTTCGGAGATTGCACATATTGTCAACGAAAGTATGTAAAGGACAGGTATGATATAGTAGTACGAATGTAGGGAACCAACTCTAAGAGTATCGGCGAATGAAGGGAACTGAACCTAATAGTGTCGGCGAATGTATGGAACCGACCCTAATAGTATCGGCGAATGTAAGGAACCGACCCTAATAGTATCGGCGAATGTAGGGAACCGACCCTAATAATATCGGCGAAGTTAATAGGGCGAAATGCTCTTTAAAACGTATATGTACGAACGGAAGAATTACGTAAGTATGAAAGAAAGGATGAAAGTACGAATGTATGTAAGCATGTAAGTAAATATGAAGTATGTACCTTCGGGTGCATATGTCAGTATGTGAATGTATTGTATGTCATCTGATTAACTAGAACTCACTCAGCGTAGCTGACTTTTAGTATGCACGCAAGTGAGTAGAATGAAGAAACTTGCTTGAGGGGAAGCACATGGCATGAATTTGAAGGCACTGGCATCTCAATGAAGTGTTATGTTATGATATTTAAAAGACAATGTTTTATGTTTAAATAATTGAAATGCTCGTTAAGACAAGGATTAATGGTCATGTAATGTAATGGTTTGAATGTTTTAATATTCCGCGAATGTTTTTATTAACTCTGATAGTATGAACTGTGCTTATGAGTAAATCCAACATCCAAATGTGAGGCACCGGTAACAGGGCCTTACAAGTGGTTAGTTATCAATAAGAAATCTATGTAAATTTGAATATACATGGTCCTCATTTGTTTAGCTAATAATAAACTTGCAATTAATGCTTCATACTCTGCTTCATTGTTGGTAGCTTGAAACTCACAAGCTATAGACTGGGGTATTATGTCCCCCTGGGACAATTTTAGTAGTATGCCCAATCATGTTCCTTTGACATCTGATGAGTCATCTGTGAAGAGAATCCAAGGATCCTTGGTCTCTTCAAGTTATTAGACCTCCAAATCGGCTTCTTTTTGCAAGTCACTACTGAAATCAACCACAAATTCGAAAAGTGCTTGTGATTTGATGGCGGTTCTGGGCTCATATTTTATATCATAGGCACTGAGCTTGACAGCCCACTTAGCCATCCTACCTGACATCTTTGATTTTTTAAGTACGTTCTTAATAGGATAATTAGTTCTAACAATAATAGTATGAGTTTCAAAGTAATGTCTTAATTTAGTTGAAGTCATGATCAAAGCAATCTGGATGTTGTTGTCCTTCATGATCCTTAACTAGAACGGCACTGACTGTATTACCTGAAACAACTAGATATAAGGATAATGGCTTACCATGTAACAACTCGAATTTTAAATTATTATTTTATTCACCGTTACCCGACCCAATTTACGTTCGGGAAATTTCACCAATAAAATATTGCGTTTATCGAATAATTATTATTTTATTATTAATTGCTTATCATATTTATTATATTTATATATATAACTTTCTAAGATATGCATTTTATACCCTTAACAATACTTTAACCCCTTTTGTTTCCATCTCTAAAGTGCAAGGACCTACATGCAAATCTGGCACATATTATAATATTTAATCCATTTAACCCAATAACCTATAACCCATATCCAAACCCAAACCCGTATTAATATCTTTACCCATAAACCGATAGTTTCTTGCACCTTTATTCTTGTAATTATAATCAAAATTGATATTTAAGAATCGTTAATGCCTTAAAAACCGTTTTAATGCATAATACAATTAGGAAAAAGAATCAGAAATTGATTGAATTGCTAAAACAAACAAGCCGTCCTTAAACCCGTTTCTTAATATATGTTATAACGATCATATTACGATAATTCATCACACATACACAATCCTCTTAGCAGCACCATCAATACCCCTAAGGTTAATTAGATTATCACATCGTTCTTGTACCTGTTCTTGATCAAAACATCGCCGGCAAATGTTTGGTCTAATTAACCCGCAATTACTCATCATATAAGGTAATTAGTTTGTTAATTCTGGTCGTCTTTGATCCTAGTTCGGAAGCCCTAACGTCAAGTGATCCAATGTATAATGGATTTATCGATTTATTGATTTAGGGTTTAAGTTCTATACTGGTTCGCAAACCTGTTTGATCTTATCAAACCAAATTCATATTATAATCAACTGAATCCCTAGCCCATTTGGTTAGGGGTGAGCATGTTAAGGACTATGCGGCTGGGGGCGTTGGTTCGAGCCACCCCAGCACGAGTTTTTAGTTATTTTGTTGTTAATTGTCATTAAATCATTATTTTGACTCATTTAACTATTTAAATTATATTATTAAGTATTATAAATTTAATAATTAATCAGTAATTTATTATAACCGACTTACCGATCTCTTTTCTGAACCTTGGTTAAAACCATATATATATATATATATGTGTGTGTGCGTGTGTATTTGTGTGTGTGTTGTGTGTGTGTGTGTGTGCGTGTGTGTGTATACATATATGTTTGTATATGTATTAGTTACTTACGGTAAAGGTTTTTAATAATAAAGATGTTAACGATTTTTTAATTTAAAATGGATAATTTGAATATGTTTTGTTCAATTAATTATTGGTAAAATACTTTCTAAACAAATGTATTTTTATAAATAAATATTTAAAATTATTTAAAACAACATTACGATTTTAAGTTAAGAGATTTACTTTTATTGTTTCTAATATAAAACCAACTTTAAATAAATTATTTTTTCACGAATATCTATTCAATTTTAAATCGCTTTATATATTTTATCAAAACTCATAAATATTTATTTAATTAAGTATTTTATAAATATAAGTATATAATTAAAAATATACTATTTATTATAAACTTGATAAATAATAGTAATGATTCAAAATAATAATAATAAAATTAATAATAAATTAAAGTTATAAATAGCTTTTGTAAGATTACACTCGATCATCAAATCCTGAACCTCTATTTAGTTTTAGATTCTTTATTCAATTCACATTTATTTCCTTAATTTATGTTACTTAGGATTTCTCGTCGATAATTTCCGAATAGCATGGTTTACCGCTTTCTTATTTAATCATTCTCACATTTGCTTATTTACTAAGGTGAGTAATCACTCCCCTTTTTTACTTATCAATTAAATCTTTTGGGGGCATACGTGTATTTACAGTATTTATCTATTATCTAGTATTCAAAACCACAACGAATTAATCCTTTTGTGTATATCAGTTTATGCTTAACTTGCTGTTTGCTTACTTGCTTTATTTGAATACATTTCGAGAGGTCCAACATATTCACATTATAGTATGATCATACGACCGTCGTAGTGGTCGGAGCCCGACGCATTGACAATGGTTTCACCGACAACACATTTTTGGTAATCAATTCCCGACGCATGCCAACAGTTTCTCTATCTTTATGTTTGTGTGATTTTTATATGCTATGGTTAAATTGTTTATCTCACAGGAACAATTTTCATTTTTCTTTGATGTGTTTTAAACACACTTGTTTGCCGCACTTTTTATCATATTTTAAGTGCTTAATCGTATAATAAATAAGGCTTGTTTCTGCATGATCTTACAAAGCTTAATACTTGTTGTAGGTTATGAGTTTTACAAGAGAAAAAGTACGGGTTTTGGAAGAGAAAAGAGGCTTTTATGATCAAGTTTAAAGACTAAAACTCAAGGCCCGACCAAAGCCCACAAGAACTAAGCCATACATGGAATATTATATGATAACTAAAAAAATAAAAAACCCTAACAGCCCCCCCCCCCATTAGGTCTGATCGCAACCTGCTGCCACCAAAGGAAGAAAAAAGAAAAAGTGTTGGAGTTTTGGCGGCCAAGAGAAGAAGAGTAACTGTTGGTGCATAATGTCAGTAGTTCATTGTCTAGTGTCTGTAATCGAGTCTGTAATGTTAATTATGTTTTATATATGTCTTAAGCGAAGTTGTTAACAAGTTCGCTTAGGCGAACTTGTTAGTCAAGCGAAGTTATGGACAACTTCGCCTGAACATGCCAGGCGAAGTTGTCGTGTATAAAAAGTCCTAGGTTACGGCTGTTTGTGGTGGATCAGTTGTTCGTGTTAGTTTGTTCGAGTTGTTACGAGGGCTGTAACGTGTGTCTGTAATAGTGATATCGTATCACGTGTTTGAGTTATTATATAACGTGTGTTCGTTTCGTGTGTTCGTGTGATTCGTGTTCTATACTCGTAACGATCTACGCAGGGATTCCGCACCTGAGTAGATCGAGATATCTCGTGCGATCCATCCAGGGGGAACTACATGTGGTATCAGAGCCTTAGGCTCTTATGCTATGTTCGAGATCTGCGTTTTGGTGTTTCTGGCACGTTTCTGTGCGTTTCTTGCCTAACAGCGCCGCAGGCGAAGTTATTGTTCATCAGGCGAAGTTGCCGTCACTGTTCGTAGGGTTTAGGAGAAGATATAAGGTTAAGCGAAGTTATCCACAACTTCGCCTACCTCACAAGTTCGCTTATCAGCCAGGCGAAGTTATGGACAGGCGAAGTTAAGGAGGAGCAATGTTAACTTTAGGCGAAGTTAACGAGTTTAAAAAAAAAAGAGTATTTTGGTGTTTTCGTCTGTATGGCCAGGTGTACACGATTATTGTGAGAACGGAGATGTTGTTCCGTCAACGAGTGAAACTTGTTATCTCTGGGTCTTACGTGTGAACAAATACGTGTCAACTCTGGATATGGAGTTGAGTTTGTGAATGGGATATTGATTGAAACTGGATATTGACACATATTTGGGTGTTTGTGGACAATGAAATTGTAGTTGTTCGAGGTTGACCAACTGAAGAAAGTCAAATTGAACTGAAGGTTTTTGTCATTACTGGATTGCGGTCAGAGCATATTATTTATGTTATTTTCAAGGCGTTCAAGAATTGGATCCTGAAATGTGATGCTTATTTATTAGAGTGAAAATTCTGGAACAAGTTGGATTTAATCGGGAACTAAAGTGTTTATGTTCTTGATCGTTATCCCTGGTGATTGAAGATGCTTCGGATTAATTAATGGTCATGTGTTAGATTCTGTCAAGGTGGTTTTGTGATGAAATTGATCACTTGATGTTGAGTAGTTGAAGATTAAACCTTATCGTATGCCGACGAGTTGGTGAAGTTGTGGAGGAAGCCCAACTTCACGTGTTGGTGAAGTCAGATGGACTCACGTGATTGGTTGAGATGATCTATTGGCACGAGGATGCATGCATTTCAAAGACCTCAATCGTTATAGTCGGAGAAGCTTACACTGAAGGGGAGATCTGATATGGAAGACGCTGGGTGATTGGTAGATTTGTGAAGCTACATGACAGTTTCAGACACGGCTGGTTGAAGGGCAAACAGAAGATCATCAGTTAAGAGGGAGTCTGTTGGTGCATGTTTTTGTAACAGATGATCTTTCGTGTTTGTTAGAATTGAGAGCAACGGTCAAAGGGGAGTCTGTTGGTGCATTTTGTGACCGTCGCTATGCAATTCTGACCAGCGGAACGCCATAGGCGAAGTTAGAACAACTTCGCCATAGGCGAAGTTATAACAACTTCGCCATAGGCGAAGTTAGCACAACTTCTGCCATAGGCGAAGTTATATCAACTTCGCCATAGGTGAAGTTGTAACAACTTCGCCTACAGGCCCAAGCTCGTGAAGTTTATATATATATATGTGCGTGTCGTGTTTAGGGTTAGTAATCCAGAAAAGTTAGAGTGTGTTTTGTGTAGTTCAATTGTCTAGAGAGAAACAGAGAGGGAGAGTCGTGTGGGACGACCCGAGGTAGAGCTCACCTCAGGTCGGCCGTGTCTTGGTTTTCGTGTTTGGTATGTAACGATTTATGATTATTATATGAAAGGATCTGCAGATTCGTATATCCCGTTCTTGTGTTTGTTCGTGTGTTTATGTATGTGTAACCGTGTTCTTCGTCTTCTACACCAATAAACGAGTCTAGGAGGATTCCGCACTCCTAGACATCGTGCGGATCTTGTATCGATCGGCGACGCCCCGGGGGGACTTACAGTAACATCAAGGAAGTTTTGAACAACAGCTAGGATCATTCCTCATGACAAAAACTCAGCCCTAATTTTGAGTATAACATTCATAAACCTTGTGTTCTTGTTAGTATTCATAACTCTTTGATTTTGAACTTTAAATATGATTTCTTTTGCAATTGAGTTAAGGTTTGAGTTGTTATTGATTATCATAGATTGTTGAATGATTTTAATGATGTTTGTGATGATTAATATTGTGTTTACATAGAGTTATACATGTTGTCCAAAAATCATGAGAGACTAAACTTGTTAGTTCTACATAGGTTAGATGATTATTGTTAGGTTTTAGTGAGTTTATGGATTGCTTGATCATCATGACTTGATTTGTTAATGAAAGTTTGATTTAATATTGAATTAGGTTGTGTTTAGTGGCTGTGATTTTATTAATTATACTCATAAACCCCTTGCTTCGATTGGTTGAATTAGTTTTGAGTGATTGTAGTTTGTTTGATTCTTTCCTTTGTGTTTAGAGATTGTTTGCGGGGTGTACAACCGTAGGGTTTAGTTGGGTGTGTTAATTGATGGAATTCAGCGGGTAAGCACCTTCTAAGAGACCGAGAGGTGATAGGAAGTAAAGTCATCTCATAGCTTTTACTTGTTAGGATTAGGATCGCGCGAGAGCGGGTTCGGTTCTTGTCGGGTTTGGGTTTTTGAGCGATTTGTTGGTCTAATTTAAGTTAAACCAAATTGTTCCTCTATCCTTGGTTGCGTAGTATCCGTTTCCATTAGGGTCGTGTGTCGGTGAGTCCGAGAGGAGAGTCGACATTAGAACACCTTAGCAATTCGTTTCCCGGGTAGTTCGTAAAATCAATTAAGTATAAGTTAGGGTTTGTTAGTGAGACCGAGAGGTGATCTAGCTTTATTGAGTGAACCTTAGTTGTGTCATCCTTAGATACCGGTGTCGTGAGATCATTAAATCCATTAGCTTGTTATACCTTCAATATGATTCTTACCTAGGTAGACGTTTTCTCCATTGTCAGTCTCATTCGTAAAGTTTTGTTAAGTCTTGTTAAGTTAAGTCTTTTAATTTAGTTAAAGTAAGTTAGATCAAGTAGTTTAATTATTAAAAACATTTAAAAAAATATCATTCTCGGGAAGGCCTTGTCTAGGGTTTAGTTTTCTTAGGCATTATCACGTGTCCTTGTGTTCGATACTCGGACTTCTTAGGTCTATACTACTTTCAATCGGTACACTTGCTGGTTGTATGTGGATTCATTAGGAGTTTAGTTTTATAAATTTAAAGCTTAGTTGTGAGTTCCATAGAAATAGCATTCATTAGACACACATCAATTTTTTGGCGTCGTTGCCGGGGACACGGTTTGAGGCGTATTGAGAACGACTCGAGTTAGGACTTACGTTGTTTGCTACTTGTTTTTCTTTTTCTTTCTTTAAATAGTTTAGCTAATTTCAGTTTCTTTAGTTTATCTTAATAGTTGTATGCGACGTACTCGATCTCTAGGACCACCTGAATCTGGGGGATTTTCTGAACTAGAGAGAGTTCCGTGAGGGACGTCGTACTAGACCGTCTTCCAGTACTTCTACGTCTGTTGGTAATACATTCTCTTCTCCTACTTTTTCTGAATCCTTCATTAGGGATAGGATTATGGGCGACGCAATTCCACCACCGAGGAGGACAGTTGCAGACCGGACCTTTCCGATTGATGCGGGGGCGCGATCCAACATTGCTCCACCAGCCATCGCAGGTAACACGAATTGGCAGATTCCATCGAACTTTCTGAACACCATATCTCATTCTACTCAATTTCACCAGTTGCTACACGAAAACCCGCATTCTCATCTCACACGCATTACACGTATTTGCGACACTTTTCATCTTGCCGATGTATCCGAAGACGCCATCAAACTCCGTGTTTTTTCGTTTTCACCCATTGATCATGCGAGTTTGTGGCTTGAGTCCCTCCCACAGGGATCCAATGCTACTTGGGCCGCCATGCAGACCCAGTTTCTTGAGAAATATGAGCCTCCGCCTAAGGCCGCTCGTTTGCGTAACCAGATTCATGTTTTCTAGATGGAGGACAACGAGAGCTTCTACGAGGCGTGGGAGAGATTCAAAAATCTACTTGCTTTATGCCCGAACAACGGCCTGCAAGACTGGGCAGTTATTGAGAAGTTCTATAACGGAGTGACATACGCGACACAGAGTATGCTAGATATGGCTGCGGGAGGTAACTTGTTGACGACAAAGGATACGGATGAGTGCATTTCTTGTTTAACGGGTTAGCCATGAGTGGATACCATCGACCACCAGCTAAGGGCACCAAGACCGACGACTCCCTATCACGCGGCATACATTCGGTCGACACGAAAACCGAACTCGCGGCATAGGTTGAGGCGTTGGCAAAGATTGTGAAGGACATGCAGGTGAAGAGTAAGTCGTGCGAGATCTGTAGAGGAGGGCATGATACTGTTCAGTGCCCCATAGGTTTCCAGGAGGAGGTAGTAGATTTTGTTAGTAATCCGAACCGAAATCAAAATTCATTCAATTCATTTTATTCGGGGTGGAGAGGTAATCAAAATTCCAACTGGAGGAACAGAAATCAGTCCGGCTTCCAGCAGGGTCATAGTCTATTCTAGGATTCCGGTGAGGGGGCAAGTAGCGGAGAGAAGAAGCCCACATTAGACGAGATGATGGTACAGCAGACGCAGATGCTGTCACAGCTTATGACTCGAGAGGATTCCCGTCACAAAGAGACCCAAGATAAATTCCGGGAGCACGAGTCATTCATGAAAAAGCAGGGAGCGTCAATTAAAAATCTTGAACAACATATGGGAGAGAAAGAGATTCGGTTGAACGAGAGGTCTCCAGGAACACTTCCGAGTAATACCAAACAAAATCCGAAAGCGTTCGCGAAGGCTGTGACGACGAGGAACGGTGCAGGGGCACGTAGCGAGCCCTTGAGTCAATAGGTGACGAGAGGAGTCGCTGAGGAGTCTGCAGTAGATGTAGAGGAGCAGGTGGACGAGGAGATTCAGTTGGAGTCTCCACCAGCCAAGGTGCATCAGAGGCGCAGCCTAGGAAGTACACAGGCCGAGGACAAGCAGTTATCCAGCGCACCAGCGAGAATCTACAAACCTAGACTTCCATATCCCGGGAGACTCCATAGGTATAGAGAAGAGGAGCAGAACTCCAAATTTCTTGATCTTTTGAAGCAGCTTCACCTTAACATTCCATTCCTTGATGCACTCACTCAAATTCTGAAATATTCAAAGTTCCTTAAGGATATACTTTCAAATAAGGAGAAGTTAGCTGAGGTTTCTTCCATCCCATTGAGTGCTGGTTGCTCTGCAGTCTTGTAGAGAATGTTACCAGAAAAGATGTCTATCCAAAGAGTTTCACGATTCCATGCATCTTTAGTGATGATACGGTGGTTTATGCTCCGGCAGATCTTGGTGCCATCATTAATCTCATGTCGTATTCTGTGTATCGCAAGTTGGATCTAGGCGAACCACGTCCTACCCGGATGAGTATCCAGCTTGCTGATCGTTCTGTGAAATACCCCCGAGGGGTGTTCGAGAACATGCTTGTTCGTGTCGACAAGTTCATCTTCCTGGTGGACTTTGTCATCTTGGACATGAACGATGATGATAGTGTCCCACATATATTAGGCCGACCATTCCTTTCCATTGCACAGGCGTTGATTGACGTTTGTGAGGGTAAGTTGATTTTGAGATTTGGGGATGAGAACGTCACATTTGACGTGCTACCCCAAGTCTACTGATGACTCCTTATACTTCATCGATACCATCATGGAACATGTTGGGGAGTTTTTCAGCGAGATTTGTGGAGGATCTGCCTCCGACACCCAGATTCTTGATAGGGGGATTCCAGAGGTTGAGATGGTTGCCATGACCGATCAGTCATTGGATGACGACACCGAGTCACATAGCCCTGAATCTGGCGTGTCTGCTGAGATCGTACGAGACGATCCGATGGACCGACCTTCCGTCGAGAGTCCTCCTTCTTCCTTAGAGATTAAGGATTTGCCTGACCATCTGGAATATGCCTTTTTAGATGAAGAGAGGAAGTTGTCAGTTATCATTGCATCTGCTTTGATGGAGGTGGAGAAGGAGAAGTTGTTAAGGGTGCTACGACAGAACAAAGAGGCGATTGCATGGACGATTATCGACATTAACGGTATCAACCCTTCGTTTTGTACTCATAAAATCCTCATGGAGGATAATTTCAAAACTGTCGTTCAGCCGCAATGGCGGCTTAATCCGAAAATGCAATAGGTTGTGAAGAAGGAGATCATTAAACTCCTTGATGCGGGGATCATTTTCCCCATTTTCGATAGTGCATGGGTAAGTTTAATTCAATTGGTTCCTAAAAGGGTGGCATGACTGTCGTCACCAATGAGAGGAATGTGCTCATTCCCATTAGGACTGTGACTGGATGGAGAGTCTGTATCGACTATCGCAGACTTAAGGATGCCACCAGGAAAGACCAATTTCCTTTACCCTTCATTGATCAGATGTTGGAGCGTTTAGCAGGTCAGAAATACTACTGCTTCTTAGATGGTTTCTCCGGGTATTTCAATGTTCCGATAGCTCCCGATGACCAGGAGAAAACCACTTTTACCTGTCCTTACGAAACGTTTGCCTATAAACGTATGCCGTTTGGACTATGTAACGCTCCAGCCACATTCTAGAGATGCATGGTGGCTATTTTCCATGATATGATCAAAGACTCCACGGAGGTGTTCATGGACGATTTTTCTGTTTTTGGGAGTTCCTTCAATCATTGTTTGTCTAATCTTGAGAGGATGATGTCCCGCTGTGTTGACACCAGCCTAGTCCTTAACTGGGAGAAGTCTCATTTCATGGTTCGCGAGGGCATCATTCTGGGGCACTGGATTTCGAGTGCGGGGATAGAGATTTATCGAGCGAAGGTCGAGACCATTTCTAATCTTCCCCCCACCCACTTCTGTGAGATCCATTGGGAGTTTTTTAGGTTATGTCGTGTTCTACCGCCGGTTCATCAAAGATTTTTCTAAGATCGCGAGACCCATGACCAAACTTCTGGAGAAAGATGCTCTATTCGTTTTTTCTGAGCAATGTATTGAGGCGTTTGATATTTTAAAAGACAAACTCGTTAACGCCCCAATCATGGTTTCTCCCGACTAGTCGTTACCATTCAAGTTGATTTATGACGCGAGTGACTTTGCAGTCGGAGCGGTTCTAGGAGAGCGAAAGGATAAACACTTCCATCTGATTTACTACGCTAGCCGGACCTTAAATGGTGCATTGGAGAGTTATACCACCACCGAAAAAGAGCTCTTAGTTGTCGTGTCCGCTTTCGGTAAATTTTGGTCCTATCTAATTCTGTCCAAGACGATTGTGTACACGGACCATGCTGCTATTCGATATCTCTTCAATAAGCAGGATGCTAAGCCTCGTCTTATCCGATAGATCATGTTGCTTCAAGAGTTTAATATTGAGATCCGTGATAAAAAGGGGGTTGAGCATGTGGCGGCCGATCATCTTTTGCATCTTGTAGGTTCCCAGCCAGATCTACACAGGAGTATCTCGTAGCACGAGGGTGCGGAATCCCCTACGTATACGATACGAGTGATTACACGAGAGACACGTAAATAACACGAAACACGTAAGAACAAATGATTACTTGTTATATCGATGTAAAGAACCAAAACGCCAAACAAGTATCTCGAAATGCTTACAAACCAGATCTGCCAAAAAGTCTAACCAGCAAACGGCGGAAGTTAGTTTAAATAACACGACAACTTCGCCTAACACCCTAGGCGAAGTTGTCACTAACTTCCTCGAGCTAAAGGTTCGCTATTCCCAAAAACAAAACTAACACGTTCATCAAAACATAAGAACAATGTAATGATTACAGACACAGTAGACACGAGATAAATGAACTACTGGCATCATGCACCAACAGACTCCCCCTGGTAATAGCTTCATTTCTCTTACACCTTCATCGTGTCTTGTAATCCAAAAAGCCTGTATCTTCCGTCTTCAAGCATGAACACCCTGCCTCACACAAATTGAGACTACCCTTTGGTATTTCTTCGCTTCGTCTTTCCAAGTAGGGATATAAAAGATCTTCTTATCATTGAGTACCTGTAAATCAGCTTGAGACAAGTTAACCAAGTGCATAGGATCATACACTCTCAAGATCTCCTATTCATCTTCATCTTCAATCATGGCTTCAGCAGTCTGGCAATCTACATACCACCATTTAAGATCCTTCAACACATCTTGAGGCATGATCTTCATTGGAACCTCTTTCAAACATCGAATCGGTTTATACTTCATCACCATCCAGGGCTTGCCATCAGCCCACATTCCCTGTTCTGTATCTTCAATCAACTTCCCCTTTTGAGGCTTCAACAACTCAAACTTTTTCTCTTTAACCACTTCTTTCCACACTATTTTAACAACCCACCTAGCAAAATTATCATCACTTCTATTAATCAAACTTAAGCGAGCCAAATCCTTCACTTCACACTCAGGCAACGTATTGAACGATCTCAACCTCTTATCAAAATACTGAATTCCATCATACCTTTTCACCACAAACAACTTTAGCTGATCATCATACAACCAACAAATAATACCTTTCTTCGACTCAGCATATCCCTTGATATTATAACTTTTCTTGAACATCCCAGGTACCACTGGCTTCTTTGTTTTAAAAACCACTGAGCACATCGTTCTTTCCACCTTGGCTGTTCCTCCCACTCAGAATCACCCGACACATTATCACCTTGGCCCAAATTTTCTTGACCAGCACTAGGAATGTCATGCTCAACACCATCATCAAGTATCTCACCTTCCTCTAAGCCACTATCGATCTCAATTTGTTCACCAATTTTCTCAATCTCACTAAAATACAGCACATCATCACCCATATCATCCTCATCATCTACCACCACGGTCTCACCAGCTGCACTACCCGATGGAGCAGTAGACTCCCCCTGAGATGTGGAAGCCCCAAGAGTTTGTTCAGTTCATGGCAGCTCACCACCTGCATCTTTCGATGCATTGGGATCATCATCTCTGTCCTGTCTTTTCTTTGTTCTCAACTTGTCATCTTTGCAACTAGACTCCCCCTGAGATGCTAAGAACTTTTTAACGGCATCAAAAAGCTTACCATGCTCAACAGTAAGTGCGGTCTGAAGTTGTTTCTCAGCCACCAGACATTGGATAGCCTGAGTTTGAACAACAATCACCCTTGATTGCTCAGCAACTACCCTTTGAAGAGCGGCAATCCGCTCAGAATTCGACAAGGTAGTGTCAAAATCAAAAGAAATGTGAAAAGTATCCTGAGCATATGGCGGTGGAATGCCCAAGCATACTGGAATAGCATATGTAGATGGTGTAGTAACTGTAGGTGAAACATAGACCAAAAACCCAGCAGTAGCCACTAGGGTGGACTCAACAAGCATAGCAACCACCTCCAATAGAGTAACAGAAGGAGGTGGTAAAGAAACAATCGCTGGTGTAGACACCTGTACCGTAGAGGGTGTAATAGAAGGTGTTGACAAAGGTACCGAGGGAGCACTAGATGTCACTAGTAATGGATCAGTCGAAGAAGGAGGCAGTGTAGACATACCAGACAACTGTGGAGGGGCAAAGTGAACAACACTCGAGCTTTCACCAGCTCTAGCCTTCTTCGATCTACGTACTAAGGCATACATCTCCTTCTCATAATCTGACTCACTATCATCCGAATCTTTCTTTCATTTTCCTTGGATCCTTTCTTGAGCAGCCAGAACTCTCTGAGCTTCAACAGCTTCATCAATTGAAGAATCAGATAATGTTTCCTCAGAATCCTCCACTGAGGCAATAGATGGACCCGCAGATGTATCAACAAGAGAAACATGCACACCGGAAACATCAACTATGGAGGCTTGAACTTAAGCAGGATCAATCGTATCCATATCAAAGAAACCTTGCCCTCCAAAGGCAACCTCAAGATCAACCTGTTCAGCGGGAGCTATGAGTGGATCAACAATAGGAGCTTCTTGAACCACCTGTGGTAGTTGAATCACAGGAGGTGTTTGAGGAATATCGACTTGTTGTGGAGCATGATCATTAAAATCATCATCCGGTGGAGCAACATAAGCAGGATTAACAAGATACCCAAACAAGGCAGTGTGCCTCGGACGAAGTTCAGCTTTGCTTCGAGAACTAGATGACTTACACTGTGCAAAAATTCTCTTGCTTATACTTTCCACATAAGAGATAGGGCGACGTTGTGGCAGATTGGGGGCGACATGATTAAGAATCATCTGTAAAAATCTGGGATACATTAAGAAACGTTCCCGTGCCACCTCTCGCCTCTGACGGTCAATCTCATAGAACACCATTTGACTGAAGCTATAAGGTTTATTATATGTCAACGCGGTCATAGCATACTGCATTGTTGCACCCATACCATCGGATCCAGCCTTACGACCAGACATGCACACAATCAACACATGCATCAAGAAACGCCACTAGTATAACAGAAAACCCTTTCTACGTTGTGAGTCTTCCAATAGACCCGAGTACCCCATACGAAGAAAATCCCCATTTCTGAAAGTAGCTGGAAACTTAGTAGGATCCTGAGTGGTTTCAACCCCGAACTGTAGAGCTTCCCTGATCTGATTAGCTGAGAATTGTACCACTTGTCGATTGACTGTAGCACGCATAACTGGAGGTTCAACACGGCAATCATATTCAACTGTTCTCCAAAAGTCTTATATATTTGGTAAAGATATCGGAAGAGTTGTAGTGATAGCGTGAAAAATTCTTGAGCGAATGAGGAACATGATAATCTCCAAGTAATCGTCTGCTCCACGAGCATCCGAATCCAACGTCACATACAAGTTATATCCTGGGAAGAATTGTCTCTTATCACCATCTCCTTCGTCACCACCAGTGCCACCAGCACCTTCCACAGCATCCATATCTACAAAACAACCGAGCTAAGTTAGGTATATGTGTTACTCAGTTTGTAACTTCGCTCAGCATGAAAGTAGTGAAGTTAGTTTCGGCGAAGTTGTGACCAACAAGTTTAAAGCAGCGAAGTTATAGAGTGAGTGAAGTTAGAGATAACTTCGCTAAATGGCAACTTCGCTGTATGAACGGAGCCAATCACCAGATCTTTGTTAGTTGTAAACACGAACAATCAAAGATTGAAAACAGGTATATGGATGTCCGATTAAGACTACGGAGGTCCAGATATCACCAAAACATTCGAAAATCGATGAATATTAATGTCTTTTAGGGTTAGTCAAGAAAACAGATCAAAACCTTACAATATGGAACTGATTAACAAACGAACCAAATAAATTATGAATCGATAGGTGCAAACGAACCTTATTATCAGACAAAAACCAAATTATAAGAGAGTTGATTCACAAGAATAAGTTCGCCGAGGGTTTAGAGTGTGAGTTTGACCAAGTTGACCCGTGTCTTCTTTTTATACTTTCAGAAAAACCCAAGGACGAAGTTAATACAACTTCACCATTTAGATAACTTCGCCACGGCGAAGTTGATACAACTTCGCCGTTTAAATAACTTCGCCACAGCGAAGTTAGGTTTTGAACAAACTTGAAAGAAAAGAAATTCAGAACGAGTAACCCAAGTCATTATTTTAAACACAATCTTGACAAGCAAATAATGCAATACAAAATAAAAGTGATATAAAAAGACGGGATCAAATTTCTGTCTTTTCAGAATACCCTGCATGTTAAAGAAAAGATCCGAACAGGAATCATACTGATTAAGAGGCTGTCACAAGGATTCATGTTCAGCATTATTATGACATAGAGAAACAGGTTGCAGGCAAGTATGAGACTTAGAATGGTTTTCATTGCTTGTGTGATACGGATTAGGTTCAATTAGGCTCAAAATTTATATGGACATCACTTAAGGAATTGTGATGCCTCCTATCTATTCCCAAGGCGTATTTGGCTTTCCCCATATCACCCCAATTTGACTTCGACCCGTAGTGTCTTATCAAACAATATACATTTGAGTCGACTTTACAATCCTTTCACATAGCTTTCACAAGACTCAGTTGTTGCCTCATCCATGTTGTTTTTGACTTGATGAATTTCAAAGGCAATAAGACAATTTTTTTTTAAATAGAACCGTAACGAACACCTGCAAGTCTTGAATCCGGATCACTGCAGTAAGATAACACAATATTTGCGGGGATCAAGACACTCACGGGGTCGTGTATGACTGGGTAACCACTTTTCTGCCTATCATTCGGAAAGATATATATGGAGACATGCACATGCCAAAATGACTCTCCACAGTAAATCGAGCAGATTTAATTTGTATCACATTAACTTTTACGCACCATGGAAAGCTACCGTACCAAACAATGACTTTTCTAAAGTCTTTTAAGCCTAATAAATTCACCCGTTAGGCACACAAAATCAGTCCATCTATCATTTTCCAAAGGTTGAATCAATTTTCAAATTAAAACCAATTTTGAAGCTCCATGAGAAACTATAGACTGAAAAAGTATATCACTTCCCAAAAAAAATTTTACATTCCGACGCCCCGATCACTTCTAAGTCTTAGAGTAAATGGCTATCCAGAAAACCAGTGGATTAGCAGGACCAAACACATACGAATATGTGTCCCTCCAACTAAGTGTAACCGACATAATTTTCAGCGAAGGAATAAAAACTCATCACAACCGCCCCAGTTCCTTTTAGTTATTCAGTTAATGGCTATCCTTTGAATCTACAAGTAGATACAAGGACCAAACATGTTCAAGAACATGTCCTTCAAACTTAAGCTACTAACATAATTCTCAGTGATAGTGATTTTTTTTTAATAAAAACAAAAGAAACATGGTTACTCGGGATTGATCATCCCATTAAGCTCAATAAGATTTTGAAAACGGGACCTGTCAAAAGATTTTGTAAAAATATCGGCAAAGTTATCCAGTGAATCAACCTTTCAAGCAAGATTAATTTCTTCTCGGCACAATCCCGTATGAAATAATCACGAATGTCAATATGTTTTGTTTTACTATGTTTAACAGGATTGTTAGTTACTGAGATAGCAGCAGTGTTATCAATGCAAATAGGAGTTTGAGTGAAATTCAGACCATAATCACGCATTTGTTGTTGTATCCATAAAACCTGGGAGCAGCAGTTTGATACTGCCATGTATTCTGCTTCACAGGTGGATATGGCCACAGAGGTCTACTTCTTGCACTGCCAAGACACCAATCTTCCTCCGAGAAACTGACAGCCACCAGTTGTTGACTTCCTATTCTGATTGCATCCTCCAAAGTCAGAGTCCGTGTAAGCTACCAGATCCAGTTCTCCTCCTTTTGGATACCAGAGACCCAACTTAGGCTTTCCTTTAAGATACCGCAAAATCCTCTTCAATCCCTTCATGTGCGATTCCTTTGGATTAGCCTGAAAACGAGCACAAAGACAAACTGCAAACATAATGTCAGGTCTGGAAGCAGTTAAGTACATCAAAGAACCTATGATAGCCCGACACTGAGTAGGATCCACATCTTCATCACTGTCGGAGTCAGCACCTAGTTTATGGTTGACACAAATCGGAGTGTCAAACGGAGTGCTTTCTTCCATCTTAAAACGTTTAAGCACATCGTGAACATATTTAGTTTGATGAATGAACATGCCATCCTTCTTCTGATCTACCTGCAAACCCAAAAAGAAAGTTAATTCACCCCTTCCGCTCATCTCATACCTTTTCTTCATGACCGCTTCAAACTCTTGACATATAGAAATCTTTGAGGCTCCAAGAAGATATCGTCCACGTTACCTGAACTAGAAGAAAATCTTTCCCATTCCACTTCACAAACAATGTACTGTCGATCTTTCCTCTCACAAACCCATTTTCCAGCAAATAATTAGATAAAGTTGCGTACCAAGCTCAAGGAGCCTGATGTGCGCCATATAATGCTTTACTGAGCTTGTACACATGATCAGGAAATTCTGGATCAGGAAAACCCGAAGGTTGCTAGACATAAACCACCTCATCGACCTTGCCATTTAGAAAGGCACTCTTGACATCAAGCTGAAACACTTTCATATCTTTGTGTGCAGCAAAGGCCAAGAAAAGTCGAATTGCCTCCAGTCTTGCTACAGGAGCAAAACACTTCATTGTAGTCGATCCCTTCTTGTTGGTTAAAACATTTTACTACTAATCTTGCCTTGTTATGGACGATTACTCCCTTCTCATCTCTCTTTCATTTGAATACCCACTTCGTACCGATAGCATTCACATCTCGTGGATTTTCAACTAACTGACAAACTTTCATCTTGTTAAACTGAGCCAATTCTTCCTGCATGGCTTCGACCCATGAGCTATCTTTCAAAGCCATCTGATAGTTCTTTGGTTCAATCTGACTGATAAAGCAGGTATACAAGCATTCATTCATAATAACAGTGTCTTTAATGCTTGCATACACACACGTATTTTCTTCCAAGCTCCTTCTGGTTCTGACACCATCGAAAGGAGTACCGATCACATTTTCCAATGGATAATTCTAGTGGATTTCGGTGGTCTGGACAGGGCCAACTTCTAAGTCTCCTCTAAGATTTGTAGAGACTTCATTCGAATCGTGTTGAGTGTGAAACAGATTGAAAAAGTCATCATCACTTGAGACAGCATGAGTTTCACCAGCACTTGACACGGTCGTTTGTTTTTCATTACACTGTGGACGATGCATAATGGCCTCTTCCTCATCGAGTAGCATCTGAGTGGCCATCCTTTCTTCTGTATATGCAAACTCAAGAGAAGGTAAATTAAAAGATTTAAATAATTTATCATAATTGGAAGCCTCTGCTGATCCCATCCTAGGCTTTGGTGATTTGTAACTTTTAATGTCAGTGTTACAGACCACCTCAACCTTGTTGTTCGATAATTAAAGACTCTTCTGTTGGGAGACACAACTACGTTACAAATTTTGATTTAGTCTTTAAAATCGAACATGGGGACCCAAAAGGTTCAAGACCTTTTAGATTTGGCTTTCTACCATGCATTAATTCATAACAAGTTTTATTTAATTTCTTAATAGTTAAAACACGATTAAGGATATAGCAGGCCGTGGCAACTGCCTCAGCTCAGAACACCACGGGAAGTTAGCATCTGCCAGCATAGTCCTGGTGCCTTCGATTAGAGTTCTATTCTTCCTTTCAGGTACTCCATTCTGTTGTGGAGTATATGGTGCGCTAAACTGATGTTCGATCCCTTTCTGCAGACAAAACATCTCCATTTGATAGTTCTTGAACTCTGTGCCGTTGTCGCTTTTGATGAACTTGACCTTTCCTCCAACAATATTTTCCACTTTGGTAATCAAGTTAATTACCAACTGCACTATTTCATCTTTAGTTTTCAGAAAGTAAACCCATGAGTAACATGAGTAGTCATCAGTCACAAACAAACAATAGGACGTTCCACCCAGGCTTTTAACATTTATGGGGCCAAATAGATCCATATGGAGCAAGTCCAAGGGAGTGACTATTGCGTTAACCAGTTTGGAGTGATGGGGTTTCTTGTGCTGCTTTCCTTTCTTGCATGACAAACATTGATCTTCAAAGTTGAAATTCTTTAAAGGAACCCCAAGTACCAGCCCATTCTTGACAATTTAATTCATCTTTCGTAGATGGATATGACCCATCCTTCGGTGCCACAATTCCGACTCAGACTCTGTTGCTTTTGACAAGAGACATGGTTCTTCCATCGCCATCTCGGTTGATCTCATGTCCATCACATATGTATTCTTCTCTCTTGGAGCTTTCATCACAACCCAGGTTTCGGGAATCTTGAAACCAGGATAAAGCACGAGTGCCTCATCCTTTGTAATGTGCACAGTGTATTCTTTGTCACAGATCTGCGAGGCACTCAGAAGATTATGCTTTAACTCTTCCATGAAATTAACCTTTTCCAACTTGATTCTCCCATTAGTAATAGTACCGATTCCAGTAATTTTTCCTCCACTTTCTCCTGCAAAACGAACCCTTCCTCCTTGAACAGCTTTCCAATCACGTAACAATTTCTTGTTACCTGTCATGTGCCGGGAACAGCCACTGTCGACAACCCACATGTTGTTCACAGCCCTGTTCGACTGTTCCTGCACAGTTAAAGAAACGAATTAAAAAGGAGGGACCCAAGACCTGTTGTTCTTGGGTTGATCAAACCTGTTAAACGGCATCCAACTCCTTGGTTGCCTAAAGTTCCTTAGAGGAAAGTATCCATTTGAACTGAATGGAAGATTTCTATAAAACTGATTATGAGGCCATCCAAACATCCTTGAGTTTCTAGCATTAATGGATTCGAAATTACCCATTATGTGATTAAATGGAATAAAACGAGGTTGGTTTCTTTGAAATCTTGAATTAGTCCAACGATTAAAGTTGGATGCGTTAGAATTCTTACCAGCACCAGTTTTAAAGTTCGTTTTATTCTCAGTTTTAGTTGGCCTTATATCTTTAGATTTCTTCCTTTTTAGCGGACAATTATTGACAAAGTGTCCTATCTTGTTACATCTAAAACAACTCATGTTTGGACTATTAGTGTCCATCCGAACATCCGTTTCGGGAGTTGCAGCAGAAGATGAGGCTGTGTTACTGACAGGTTGTCTCACATAAGGGGGAACAAATGGGTTTAAGGAAAATTTCTTTTTACCAAATGCATAATTCTCCCCCCGTTTGAGCAACACAACGTCATCATCTATCTTGACAGAGTCGACGGACTTTTCAGAATTTGAACCTTGACTTGCGACAGAAGAATTGCTCTGAACCGATTCGTTTATGTTACCGTCAGTATTGCTATTCTAGACTTTAACGGGTATCGAGTTGACTTTCATGTTACCCGTTACAGTCTGATCAGTTTGAACACTATCGGATGGCTGATTACAGGGATTATAAATATAATTATTATTCAAAGGTGGTGGGACTTCGTTGTATCCAATTCCCTCTTTGTTGATAGGGGAACGTTGAACACTTAGGATATGATCAAGCATCATGGAAGAATTCCTAAATTGTTCAAGTTTCCTATTTAATTCCACCACTTTTACTTGGTAATCAGCTATCTGTTTATCTTTTTCAGCTATAAGTTTAGTCTTTTCTTCCACAACTTCATAGCTTAGATCAATGACTTGTATTTTCTCAGCTAGAGTGGCCTTAAGGCTTCTTATGTCTTTTTCACTAGCTTTTATTTTTACCGAGTAACTATTTTCCTTATTTTTAGAATAGTGATGTTCCTCTTTTAACGTTTTTAATTCTTTATCCAAACTAACATACTGATCAGTTAAAATATTCAGTTATTCAGACAATTTCTCACATTGTTCACACTGAGATTCTGAACATACCTTTGAGAGATGGTCATTCACTTCTGCCATGTATGTCCTCCATTGGTTCTTTGACACATCTTTCAGTCACAATATTCACCAGATTCGCTTGTACAATCACCTCTTCAACTTTGATGTTCCAATTATACCCACCATTCTGTTGAGACACCATTGCTTTTGCTTTAGTAACATTTCCATTCCCGTTCTGTTGAGTAGCTCTGTTCTGACTTCATTCAACTCTTTCATTTGTACACTCTCTTGCAAAGTGTTCATTTTGTTGACAGTTGTAGCAACGAACCTTTGACTTGTCAAATCCCGGTCTCTCTCCCACGAACTTTCTTCCAGTCTTCTTCATAAACCGTTTTACCCTTCTTACTATCATTGCCATTTGCCACTGCATATCCATTTCTTCCATGTCATCAGCATCTATCTGATCATAGTCTTCATACAAGGTTGCAGGGTCAACTATCTTCCCTTTGATGTAATTCTCATAAGATGCGATGAAAGAGGCATAAAGAGCAAATTGTTGTTCAGCATTTTTTTACACTCATAGGCATCTTTGAGTAATTTACACTTGAAGAACTAGTGGAAGAGTTACCGGCTGAAGGTTGAGATTTTAAAGAACTACTTCCACCAGCTACAAAGCATATATCTCCGTTCACATTCATCACCACATGACCATCTTGAGTAGAGTTTGATTCACCACCGGAGTAATAAGCTGCCGATTCTGATTTAGAGCTTGAGTTTGGAGAGCCTTTTGCACCATACATTCCCGGATCCCGAACCTGATCAGTAGGAGTCTCTTTTCTTATCATATTAAGCTCATAATTACGTAACTTGTTGACCACCGTTTCCAACTAAGGTTTCAAACTCTTTATCTTCTCTCATCAAAACAGTGTATATCTTCCATTTTGGTGGAAGAGCGTCCAGAAGTTTTTCTACAATTTCGGCCTCCGTGTATTCTATGGAGTAGTTGTTCTATTCTGTCATCAAGTGATAGTATCTTGTGATGATGCCATCAAGTGATTCGTTCTTAAAGCACTTAAACATCGAGAATTGAGTTTTCAATAATATTTTGACTTTGAGTTTCGAATCCCAACGTTTCCTTCATAACGGTTTTCTAACGCTTCCCACAATTCTCTAGCAGACTTGTACTTCTAAACGTGTGTAGAATCTCTTGAGGTAATGCCATCGTTATTGCTGCCAGTGCTTTACTTTCTGCCTCATACATCTTCTTTTCATCATCTTCCATCTTATTATACTTCTTAAGTTGCTCTCGACCTTCGAACATAGTTGTTGGAGGGATATATCCATCCTGAATACACACCCACATCTTGGCATCTTGATATTTCACATATTGCTCAAATCTGTCTTTCCATGCAACAAAATTAGTGCCTTTAAGTAACTTTGGAGCTTTAGTCGCTGAACCAGCTTCAACTTCCATCTTTACCAGTTCAGTGATGTTTATCGAAGTCATACTTAACCAAAACGAGATATGAAATTAAATCAAAAAGTATTCTGTGAACAGTAGATAGCGAAGTTGAGATAACGTCGCCAACAAAGTAACTTTGCTTATGGCGAAGTTATATGAAAAAGATAAGTTCGCTGGGTCTTAAGTTCACCAATTAACTTCGCTAGAGAACAACTTCGAGTACAACTTCACAGTCCCTTAACTTCGCCTGTTATATCTTCACCAAAACCCTAATTCAACCTGACGGCAACTTCGCTGAATAATATGCTATGAATGTTAGGCTGAATTTTTGATTTCGATGGCTATGAGAGAAATAGGGTGTGCGATTTGGAGGGTATTGTGGAGATACGGACACAAGAACGGTGTTTTTACGTGAAACGATTCCGCGAAAAGTCTAGCGAAATGATTTTAACACTCGTGTGATAATCCCGAACCACACAATCATGAGCAAAAGCTCTGATACCAATTGTAGGTTCCCAGCTGGATCTGCACAGGAGTATCTCGTAACACGAGGGTGCGGAATCCCCTACGTATATGGTACGAGTGATTACACAAGAGACACGTAAATAACACGAAACACGTAAGAAAAAATGATTACTTGTTATATCGATGTAAAGAACCAAAACACCAAACAAGTATCTCAAAATGCTTGCAAACCAGATCTGCCAAAAAGTCTAACCAGCAAACAATGGAAGTTAGTTTGAATAACACAACAACTTCGCCTAACACCCTAGGCGAAGTTGTCACTAACTTCGCCGAGCTACAAGTTCGCTATTCCCAAAAACAAAACTAGCACGTTCATCAAAACATAAGAATAATGTAACGATTACAGACACAATAGACCCGAGATAAATGAACTACTGGCATCATGCACCAACACATCTAGAGGGAGCAGAGTTAGGAGATTCGGGGTTCAGGATTGACGATCATTTTCCGACAGAGAGTCTCATGTTTATTACGGCACAGGAGGAGGGTTTTCCATGGTTTGCTAACTTTGCGAACTATCTTACTGACGGGTACCTCCAGAAGATGCCTTACCAGCAAAAGAAGAAATTCTTTACTGACGTTAAGTTTTACCTATGGGACGACCGTATCTTTTCCGTATCGATGCTGATCAGCTGATTAGGAGGTGTGTAGATGCTCATGAGGGATGGCAGATTCTGAGCCATTGCCATGTAGGACGACAGGAGGTCACCACGGTGCGAGTTCGACGACGAAGAAAGTTTTTTATACTGGTTTTTACCGGCCTTCTATCTTTAAAGGCGCGCAAGCATTTTTTAGGAGTTGTGATCGTTGCCAGCGTGTCGGCAACATTTCATCGCGAAACGAAATGCCCCAAAATGCTATTCAAGTTTGTGGGGTTTTCGATGTGCGGGGCATTGATTTCATGGGGCCGTTTCCATCTTCGCGTGGGAACAAATACATACTCGTGGCCGTCGATTATGTCTCAAAGTGGGTTGAGGCCAAAGCTCTACCCATGAATCATGCCCGGGTTGTAGTCCGGTTTCTTAAGAGTCTCTTTTCTCGTTTTGGTGTCCTGAAAGCCTTGATCAGTGATCGAGGTACTTACTTCTACAATGCGCAGATGGATAAGGCGTTGCAGCGCTATGGGGTCACCCATCGGCTTGCGACCTTCTACCACCCACAGACTAGTGGACAGGTGGAAGTGAGTAATCGGGGAATCAAACGTATTCTTGAGAAGGTTGGTTCGAATCGTCGGGATTGGTCCGACAAATTGGATGACGCTTTGTTGGCCTTCTGTACAGCCTACAAGACTTCGACTAGTTCCACACCATTTCGGATGATTTATGGAAAGGCCTATCATCTTCCTGTTGAGTTGGAGCATCGTACTTCATGGGCTCTTCAGAGGGTTAACCTTGATTTATCCGCCGCATAAAGCACTCGGTTCCACCAGTTGCACGTGTTAGAGGAGCTCCGAGATCACGCATATGCACAGTCATTTAGGTATAAGGAGCGGACGAAGGAACCGCATGATAGAAAGCTGAAGTGTAATAAGCAGTTCAAGTGTGGGGATATGGTTTTATTGTATAACTCCCGGTTGAGGTTATTCCCGGGAAAGTTTAAATCCTGATGGTCGGGACCGTTCACGGTCACTGAGGTATTCCCGTATGGCACTATTGAGATACAAGATCAGATCGGGAAGTTTAAGGTGAACAGTCATAGGTTGAAACATTATAGGCGAGCCGGTAGCTGATCAAACAGTCGAGGTGTTCTACCTTAACTCATTCACCGAGTCATAGACTTGTTGGATTAATCACTCGGGAAACAGCCTGAGTTGTAGAGTGTGTATTATGTTTTTCTTTATTATTTATTTTATTTTTTTAATTTTGCTAGTATTAAAATTACAAATATTAAAAAAATAAAAAATACAAAAACATAAAAATATGTTTATTTCTTATATCTTTGTTTTTTGTTTTGTACGCCGCTACATGCGAGCGAGTTTGATTTATTGCAGGCATTATTATACACATGGTAGCTCTGATGGCGTTTTGGAACTGGTTCTCCCGAGGTTGCGGCCGCGAATAAAATGCTATAAGGTCGCTCGATTGATACACTGCTGGTGCAGATTCTGCATATAAACCATAGGAGTAACTCGTTCTCTGTTTTACTTTTGACTACTTGATGTTTTATTTTTATTTTATTTCTTTTCCTTTTCTCATAGAGGATGATTTCGTTCTAAGTGTGGGGATGGGAATTTATTTTACTTAGTAGTAAAAAAAATAATTTAAAACAAAAAAAAAATTAATAATAAGATTTTTGTTCTTTCGCTGAAAATTATGTCGGCTACTTAAGTTCGAGGGACATATACTTGTATATGTTTGGTCCCATTATCTGCCAGCAGACATACGGGATAGCCATTGACCGGAAAACTGAAAGTAACTGGGTGACTGAATAGGAAATGTCCCTTGAAAAAAAAAAATTTAAAAATGTCCTTTGAAAATTTATTTACTTATACGTTAAACAGGAAATGATATTATTACCGTTATGTTAACGAACTCTCAGAACTTGTGAAATATATAATATAAAAAAAAAAGAAGAGATGGTTTGCATATCATATTTGGCATGTGTCGGTAGGCCCAACTAGGTTTGATAGTCCTCTTTAGCAGATTTTATATATATAATAATTTGAAAAATGGTGAAACCGAATTTCGATGCTTAGGGAGGATTATCATAATCTGAAAACTTTGAGATGGTAAGACTTAGATGCACTCAAACCAGCACACCACCACATGTCCATCTTTTTACGAGCATAGAAATAGTTATATACTTTAGGGTGATATAAAAAAGTATGTTTTGAAAGTGTGTTATGAAAGTTGTTCTGAAAAGCAAATGATTATGAGAAAGTTATGTATTGTAAAATGCCAAAGAAGCATTCTCAAAGTTAGTAAAAGAGGCCAAAGATGCACATACTATATGGGAGTTAGAGTTTACGTGTTACCAAGGGGATAGTGACTCTGAGGATACACTATTGGGGCTTGAAGGTTCTTAGTCATTAAATATCAAATTAGGAATTTGTAGGACAAAGTCCAATAATATTTAGGAATAGCTCGTACGACCTCCACATGACCATTCATCCATCAAAGTTCACCGAGTGCGTCTAATTAGCACAATCAATGAGTCCTTGGCTTATGGTGATTTGTCGAACCAGTTAGCTTCGACTCTAGTTCTTTTAGCTCTCTTTGTCTGAGATAGGGTAGGTTTAGCCTTAATTTTGGGACTTAAAAACGCTTAATGCAATAGGGGGCTTGAATGGTTAGTGGCTGGGTTTAAGTGGACATCAATACCGGCAATCGCGGTCAATATGTCGAGCTGTTTCTTGTGCTTTAGTAATGATAAATAATCTGGGAGTTTGTTGTTTTCACTTGGTTATGATCCTGTGTAGATTTCTTCTTCAGGGACGAAAAAGTCTTAAGTGTGGGGATGTTTGATGTGTTATAAAACACACTTGTTTGCCGCACGTTTTTATCATATTTTAAGTGCTTAATCGTATAATAAATAATAGTTTGGCTTGTTTTTTCATGATCTTACAAAGCTTAATACTTGTTGTAGGTTATGAGTTTTACAAGAGAAAAAGTACGGGTTTTGGAAGAGAAAAGAGGCTTTTATGATCAAGTTTGAAGACTAAAACTCAAGGCCCGACCCAAGCCCACAAGAACCAAGCCTTACATGCAATATTATATGATAACTAAAAATATAAAAAACCCTAACAGCCCCTCATTAAGTCCGATCGCAACCTGCTGCCACCAAAGGAAGAAAAGAGAAAAATTGTTGGGAGTTTTGGCGGCCAAGAGAAGAAGAGTAACATCAAGGAAGGTTTGGACAGCATCTAGGATCATTCCTCATCACAAAAACTCAGCCCTAATCTTGAGTATAACATTCTTAAACCTTGTGTTCTTGTTAGTGTTCATAACTCTTTGATTTTGAACTTTAAAGTTGATTTCTTTTGCAATTGAGTTAGGGTTTGAGTTGTTACTGATTATCATAGATTGTTGAATGATTTTAATGATGTTTGTGATGATTAATATGGTGTTTACATTGAGTTATACCTGCTGTCCAAAAATCATGAGAGGCTAAACTTGTTAGTTCTACCTAGGTTAGATGATTATTGTTAGGTTTCAATGAATTTTATGGATTAGTTGATCATCATGACTTGATTTGTTAATGAAAGTTTGGTTTAATATTGAATTAGGTTGTGTTTAGTGGCTGTGATTTTATTAATTATACACATAAACCCCTTGCTTCAATTGGTTGAATTAGTTTTGATTGATTGTAGCTTGTTTGATTCTTTCCTTTCTGTTTAGAGATTGTTTGCGGGGTGTACAACCGTAGGGTTTAGTTGGGTGTGTTAATTGATTGAATTCAACGGGTAAGCATCTTAGAGACCGAGAGGTGATAGGAAGTAAAGTCATCTCATAGCTTTTATTTGTTAGGATTAGGATCACGCGAGAGCGGGTTCGGTTCTTATCGGGTTTGGGTTTGTGAGCGATTTGTTGGTCTAGTTTAAGTTAAACCAAATTGTTCCTCTATCCTTGGTTGCGTAGTATTCGTTTCCATTAGGTTCGTGTGTCAGTGAGTCCGAGAGGAGAGTCGACATTAGAACACCTTAGCAATTCGTTTCCCGGTTTGTTCGTAAAATCAATT
Source organism: Bidens hawaiensis (assembly GCF_021521415.1). NCBI lineage: Eukaryota > Viridiplantae > Streptophyta > Magnoliopsida > Asterales > Asteraceae > Bidens > Bidens hawaiensis. Next base: position 679,188 of record NW_027491351.1, read on the forward strand.
AAGTGTAAGTTAGGGTTTGTTAGTGAGACCGAAAGGTGATCTAGCTTTCTTGAGCGAACCTTAGTTGTGTCATCCTTAGATACCGGTGTCGTGAGATCATTCAATCCATTAGCTTGTTATACCTTCAATATGATTATTACCTAGGTAGACGTTTTCTCCATTGTCAGTCTCATTCGTAAAGTTCCGTTAAGTCTTGTTAAGTTAAGTCTTTTAATTTAGTTAAAGTACGTTAGGTCAAGTAGTTTAATTATTAAAAACATTTAAAAAAAAATATTATTCTCGGGAAGGTCCTGTCTAGGGTTTAGTTTTCTTAGGCGTTCTCACGTGTCCTTGTGTTCGATACTCGGACTTCTTAGGTCTATACTACTTTCGACCGGTACACTTGCCGGTTGTGTGTGGATTCATTAGGAGTTCCGTTTTATAAATTTAAAGCTTAGTTGTGAGTTCCATAGAAATAGCTTTCATTAGACACACATCATTCTTTATTTATTGTATGTTATTATTGTAGTGTCTTAAATTGGTGTTTTACTCACTCAGCATGTGTTGTTGACAAACCTTTCTATTTTATACGCATATGCAGGTTATTGTTTGAACTAGTTGCAAGATTTGGTGAAGACTTAGTGAATAAATTAAGTTAGAAGAATTATAATCAAGACTTAGATTTGTATTCATTGTTTGTTTAACTGAGTTGTACTTTGTATTTGAATTTATTTGGATATTTAATTAAGTTAAATTGATATTGTCACCTTTATATTATTGCATGATAGTATCTTGAGAGCTGTGAGCAAGAAGGCAGAAGATCATCTTAAGGATCATGTCAAGAATATCGAAGGCTACTTCAAGATCCTTAAGATGATCTTCTGCCTTCTTCGATTTGACCACCATGTCATCTATATAGATTTCCATGGTTTTTCCTAAGTGATCTTTGAACATAATATTGACACGTCGTTGGTATGTTGCGCCTGCATTTCTTAGTCCAAAATGCATAGCAATATAACAATATATGTCAGTTTGAGTCATGAATGATGTATCCTCTTGATCAGATGTTTCCATCTGAATTTGTTGGAATCTAGACGAAGCATCCATAAACGTAAGCATTTCACGTCTTGTTGTAGCACACCATGGAGTCAATTTATGGTAAAGGGAAAGGATCCTTGGGACATGCTTTATTTAAATCAGCGAAATCAACATATACACTCCACTTTCCAATTTACTTTGAACAACTACCACATTGGCTAACCATCTTGGATACTTGACTTCTCTGATCATACCCCCCTTTAAGAAGTCTTTCAACTTCTTCTTGGATAATCGCATTTCTCTCATGAGCAAATTTTCTCCGCTTATGGTGAATAGGCCTGACTAAAGTGTATATACCCAATTTATGTATAATAATATCTTTAGAAATACATGTCATGTCGGAATGTTTGAAAGCAAAAGTAGATTTCCTTTGTTTGAGGAAGGATACTAGATTCTCTTCGATGTTGCTAAGGATATCGGATCCTATATATACTTTGGTGCATGGGTCTTCAGTGTCTAAGTATACTTCTTTAACGTCCTTCTTCCTTGCTTCCAACACTTCTATAGGATGGTCCTTTAATTGCTATGCGATCGTTTGTTTTGCAGCTGCCTTCATAGATGAAGTATAGCAGCTCCTAGCATATGCTTGATTACTATTGATTTTCACCACTCCCTATGGGGTTGGTAGCTTAATGCATTGATGATATGTTGAAGTGACAGCTTTCATTTCATGCATCCAAGGCCTGCCAAGGATAATATTACAGCAAGATAGATTGTCAATAACACAAATTTTTTTATAAGAATTAACTCCCTCGATATATATTGGAAGCTTAATGCCCCCCGCCCCCCACCCCCAGCGTGTTCTTAGTTTCACCGCTGAAGCCAACAAGCACAGAGGATCTTGGAGTTATTTCAGTCTCGGGGATATTTACCTTTTTGAGAACATCAGACTAATAATGTTCACAAAGCTCCCACCATCTACTAGAATCATACGAACATTATGATTAGCGATAAATAGTGTAATAATTAACCCATCACGATGAGGATCATGGGGGTGCACTTGATCTTCCTCATTAAAAGTTATGATTCTTTGATTAGTCAAAGTGGTTGTTCGGATATGCCTATCTCCATTCTCTAAATTGTTCTCCTTGGCGTGTTGTTTTGCTGATGAGAAAGAAGTGCTACAAATGTCTGATCCTCCAAAGATGAAGTTGATTATTTGTGCATTCGCTGGAGGAGGAACAGCCTTTTCTGGAACTTCTTCATGATCTTGGATCCTTAATTTCTTCCTACCCAACATTTATTTAAAATGACCTTTGCTAAGGAGGTATCTTATCTCTCTTCTAAGATCGATGCATTCATTACTCAGGTGACTGAAACCTTCATGAAAAGCACATCACTTTAATTTGTCTTTGTAGGAGGTCGATTTTTCGGTCTTTCTTGGCCACCTTGCTTTTTTACCTAAATCCTTCATGGCACATATTAGTCCAATAGTGGCAACAGAGAAACAATATTTCGATAATCTAGGGTATTCTTCTTCATCCCCGTCTTCTTCCACTGGATGGAACTTCTGGTTGTTAATTTGTATAAGACTTGGAGTAGTTATTTATGTATGAGTATCCTTGATTCTTGTCATGTTGTTCCTACTTTGTTGAAGCACCCAATTTATCTTGGATCTTCTTGTCATCTTCTGCCCTGATGAACCTTAGAACCCGGTTTCTGTCTTCATCTACATTCATGCATGGAGTCATAACAAGATCATCAAAAAAGGGGAATCCTTTTGCAATTTCATCTTGAATGCTTCGACAGCCGTTACCATATCAAGGTATGGGATTTCCAAGGTTTCCCTACCAAATTTAGTGACAAAATTCCTTAGGTATTCATCATAAGATTGAATAATACGATATAAATCACTAGTTAACTTCTCAAATTTTCTACTACAAGTAAATTGATTATTAGAAAGATTAACTAAGTGAGAAAACGAAGTAATTGAATAGGGAGGAAGACTTAGCAGCCATTTAAGAGCATATGCAGGTAGTGTGGATATAAAACCCTTGCATAAACATGCTTCTTTGAGTCTATCTAGGATGGGATTAATCTCCATTATTTCCCTGTATTGAGCTACGTAGTCTTCCGGGTCAGTTGTGCCATCATAGACTTTCATGTTGGGAGTCTGGAAACGCTTTGGTATCTCAGCATAATAGATGAATGGAGCAAACCTGGATATCCTATGACTTTCTTCTGGAATTTTAGGAATAGGTTTGACCAATCATGGAACACTAGACATCATATCCTTTAATTTTTGTAGCTCCTTAGCCATAGCTTGATTGAGACTTGTATTCTGCATAAAGCCCTAGTTAGTGTCTAATGATACATTATTGTAACTGTTACCTCTTGGTTCACTGAAGGATGGTATCCCAAAAGAATAACCATGATAGGGTGTCTTAGCCACAGCAGTTGGGCCATGGATCCTAATTGAAGGATGGAGGGTCCTTGACCTTCTTGAACACGTTGGGCCATGGATCCTGGAGTGATGAAATTTAGCATCCTAGGCACCAAAGGAGTTTGATCCTCCACTTGCCTTTTTGCTTTCTTGATGCCTTAAATCTCATGCAAGATCCTTTGGTTAGTCTTCTTTTGTTGTTCCATATAAGCCTAAACCTGTGAACATAAAGCATGATTATCATTGTTAGTGGTTACCGCAGGAGAGGCAGAAAAGGATTTTGATCCTTGGAAGACTGGAGTTTGCGTCTTGTTCCCAGTAAAATTGATCCTTTTCAAACCTGCGGGGTGATGGTCGGGTAAAAGTCGTGTATATCATTATGTGAACTTTGGTACTTCAAGCATGTTTATGTGTTGCAGGATACTTGACGTTAAGAACGCTTAGTAGGAGGAATTACGGGCTTGGAACGAAGATGTAGAAGACTCATGATGATTGGCACGCTTTCCTATGAAAAATAAAAGAAGAATATTGTGTCAGACACCCTTAGCACGGAGTTATGGGGTCCTGAGGGTGATGTTAGAGATACTCTAAGATCATCAGACAAATGCGTCTTTAGCGCGACGCTAAAGGCTCACCCTGGATGTTAGCGCCGCGCTAACATATCTCCTAACAGGAAAATTACCCTAACTTTGATATATTCAGTTTGGAGCCTCTATTTCGAGATATCCTTCATTCCAACAACAAAGTACAAGCCCTAGGACGATTTTGCAACATCCCGAATCCTCCGGTTCGTCCATACATCGCATGCTTTTGTCCTCTCATCAGATAAACGAATCCTTCGTGATGCCGATGTTAGGATAAACCATTGTTCACTTTAGGCTAGGGTTTCGTGTAAACTAACTTTGATCATTTTCTATGTTTTGAATGAATATAAACTTGATTGAATGCCTTTAATCTTGTTTTACATTAGAATTGATTGTTTAAACAGTTTATGATTTTGATTATCAAACTTTGCATCACTTTTCTGGTTGTGATCATCACATGTAGGGTTAGCTCTTATGTCATTGAACCAATAATCGTTAGTCATTACTTATAATTGGTTTTCATGCATTAAACTGGTAATTGGGTAAACCGGAGTTCAGTTGTGTCAACAATTCGGTTAGGGTATCGTTTGTCCTCATAACCCAATTGTTAGGTTTAGTAATTATTGCAATTAATTTCTATGAATCTATGATTAGTCGGTCATCACATTACCTGATACTAAAGTGTATCATTCTCCCATAATTGTTTACAACCTCTAAGTTATAATCGTGTGTTCTTATAAATCAACTTTTCCGTACTGCTTGGCATCGCCTGTCCACCTTAGTATAATACTCCCTCCTTCCCAATTTAAATGTCCTATTTTGACTTTTCAAGTCTTTCTTTTGCAACTTTGCCATAAATATTTTTGATCGTGTCATATAATACTTGATGAAAATTATATCAATGTAAAATATATTTAAAACTCAATCCATTCATATAATTTTCATCAAGAATTATATGACACGAACAAAAATATTTACGGTCAAAGTTGTAAAAGAAAGACTTGAAAAGTCAAACTAGGACATTTAAATTGGGACGGGGGGAGTAATTAATAATTATGAACTTTACTTGCACTTTCCACTGATTCCCTGTGAATACGACCTTACTTACACGTACTAGTTATAGGTAGTTAAGTCTTATAAATACTTGTTTATTATTAGAGCACGACATCTACATCAGGGGGAGGACGCATCAACAAGGAGATTTTGGATGAAAGAGAAACTGATGATGGAATAGTGGTTGAAGCAGAGGTTTGTTGAGAGGCCATTGGTTATGGTATTGGTTGAAAAGTTTGGAAATTGGTGATATTTCTTTTGGATTGAAGAACCACTTGCCCCAAATTGTTTTGGTCAAAAATCAGTTTCAAGGATAATGTAACCGAATTAGTTTTGTGAGGTAGGGTGCTTGAATGACAATAGTGATTATACGAGTAAAAATGGAAATAAACACAATGATTTTGTTACGAGAAAATCCCTTGATCAATATTAGATCGCCGACATAAAAATCCCGGGTGATGAAAATCGTCTATCACCGATATTATAGTAAACAAAGAAGTGCGGTACAAAATGAAAGCTAAGGCAACGATTACCAGAGAGAATTCAAAGTGTGTGTGTGTGTGTGTGTGTGTATTACCGGTGTGTATTTCATATATCATGCTCTACTGTCATAGCCTCTTTATGTAAATAAGATATCACAAACTTATAACTGAAATCCCTATTTTCTCGCCTCTAATCAAGTATGTTACTCCACATAGCCGTTACATGCTTGACCACATCTTTTTTAATGACTTTGATGGCGAAATAATAGGTTAGACTAGGTCATTAGCCGTTTTACCAGCGTTAATATTAATAACATAAAGAGAACAATCATTAGTAATCAATAATAAGAATTGAGGATCCCTAAACTTTACAAGATCTGGAATACGTGCTAAAAATAACTGATCCAGAACATGTGTCAGGATAATATATCCACAACATCAAATTTCCGAGCCCTAATAATTAGTAAAACAACATAAAAATAATAAAAATAAATCTTAGCTTAATCCAAAACTGTATGACTTACAATATGGATTATTCTAATAGATTTAAACTATGACACAACCCAAAAATTGTATTACTTACAAATATGGTTCACGTTTGAGAAGATAAAGAATAACTATATATTAACTAGACAATGCCGACTAATTACCTTATAATGTGCAATCCAACTCCAAAAGCAATCGTGTCGTTAATGTGTTGTGAAACAACTATCTGATAGCAAGATCACATATGTATAATAGAGAGAATATAAAGAGAATGGGGGAACTCATTCATTAGGTATCTCATATCAAGTACAGGAACCCTCTATTTATAGGGTTATAATATTAATACATACATAAATGGTAATATGGGGGTTTAGAATGTGATAGTCACCTATAAATGTTCAAGGCAACAGAATATTATTTGTAGATTAAAAGTAAGCGTAATGGTTTACAAAAAAGAGTTTTCCTTTAAAAGGGTTTCCTTATGCATTGGTCCTTTGTTTGAATCTCTAGAGCATCTAACTAATAATGGATGGTTGAAATTTCATCTCAGGGCTTACTGGGGCGTTGGTGATTGATAGGCCTAATGGCTTACCGCCAATCGAACTTTTACAATGTGCTATCAAGTTCACATAATAAAAGAAAGGAAAGGAAAAGAAACATTTTTTTTCTTTTCTTTTCCATTCATTCTCCTCTCCTTTCTATTTCTATTTCTTTTCGTTTCTTTCCATCTGATTCCTTCCAAATTGGAAGGAAACCACTTTTTAAAACCTCTAGTTTTCTTTTCTTTTCCTTTCCTTTCTTCTCTTAAATGAATCTTGGGACACAATATTTTTATAATTCCTTCTCTTTCTGTCACAACCCAACCTACGGCGGAAATGTCGGGGCGTGAGTTTATTGCTCACAGCTCTCAAGGAACTATCATGCAATAATTAAAATTATAATATCTATTATCTAAAATTAAATACTCCAACAAATATCATATACCAAATACAAAATCCATATTTAAGATAAGTAAAGACAAAATAAAAATTCGAATTCTTTTTTCTTCTCTCTAGCATGCAATCCTAAGTTTCTTCAAACAAGCCTGATAATCATATCACACGATGACCTGCATATGCGTTAAAAATACAAATAGTTTTGTCAACACTAGGTTGAGTGAGTAAAACACCAGATTTTGTGAATATATAATAATAAATAAAAGAGCAAACTGTGTCAAGTGAGATAAGCAATTTAACCAATAAGCAAGTAAATAAGTTATTGATAAGCAAGATGCCAGATAAACTGGACGATGGCTATCACGACGGTCGTATGATCATACTAGTCTGAGAATATGTTGGACCTATCCGAAATGTATTCAAGTAAGGCATATAAGCATATAACACGTTAGACATAAATTGTTAAACACACATGACTAACAGTTGCAAGTTGAATAATATATAGTAATAAAATATCTACGAACGCATATGTCCCCAAAACAGTAAAAAGAGGGGAGTGAGATACTCACCTTAGTAAATAAGCGAGGCGATAATGATTTGATAAGATATAAAGGTAGATCAAGCTCTTCGGGAAAATACCGACGAGATATCCTAATTACAATAGTTGTGGAAGTAAATATGGATTGAATACGAAGCTAAAACTAGATAGAGGTTCGGGATTTGATGATCGAGTGTTTTTTACGAAAGTTAAATATTACTTAGATTTATTATCGATGTTATTATTTTGAAGTGTTACTCTAATAAATAGTATATTTTAATTATGAAAAATTATAATTATAAATAAAATATTTAAGTAAATATTTATAAAATTTTAGATAGATTATAACAAGAGATTTGTTTTAAGTGTTTGTTTTAAACTAAAAATACGTTTAATGTATTTATATATGTATTTCTTTATTATTAATAAAGATTTCTTTTATATTAATATCGTAAATAATAGATAAATAATAATATTTATATAAAATACGATCTTTTATAAAATACTTAAACCATATTTTTAATACGTGAAGTAACAAGGTTATATTATGCATTTTAAACTAAACCTTATCAAAAAGTTTATTAAAAATTTTATAATTTTTTTAATAATATATATATATATAATTTTTAACCAAGATTCGAAAACGTGATTAGTTAACATGTCGGTTTTGCAAAAATATAAATTAACTGTGAATTAAGTGATCTATTTAATATTTATAATATAATTAAATTGATTTAAAGGATTTTATATAATACAAGATGAGTTTTAAAAAACAATTTCCCAAAAAATCGGGCCGGGGGTGGCTCGAACCCGCGCCACCAGCCACACAAAGTCTTTAACACAAACACACCAGCCATGCACGTTGGTGTGTCACTTGGTTAGATGTAAGGCCCCGGTCCCGGTGCCCTACTTTGGACGTTGGATTTACTCATAAACACAGTTCTTACAAATCAGAGTTAATTAAAACTTTCGCGGAAACGTTAACTTCAATCATTCGATACAAAACATTCGATCTTTTCTTTAAAACATAACATACAACATCATATTTAAAACATCATTTCTTCCATCTTCAGAGGCCATCCATTCAATCCATGCCATATGCCATCCTCATTCCTGTTCAATAAACATATTTACCTGCGTGCAAACTAAAAGTCAGCTACGCTGAGTGAGTTCTAGTTAATCAGGCAACATACAATACATTCTCATACAGTCATGTATACGTATCCGAAGATATATATTCATACTTAACCGTACTTCATTCCTGACACTTTATAATTATCCGTAAGAGGACCATTGCATAATATCCATTAGAAGAACAATTACTATCACTCATAGAAGTAACAACTTGAATCACCCATAGAAGGGTCTATTAAACTATCCATAAAAGGATCCCTAGATATTATCCATAGAAGGATCATTAACGTGGCCCATAGAAGGGACCCCGTATACTTTCCATAAAAGGACCACTATACTTTATCCATAGAAGGAACTCTATACCTGATTCATAGAAGGAACCATATATATTGTCCACAGAAGGTACTCCATAGAAGGAACGCATGCTCAATTATATAATATCCGTATAAGGAACGCTAATAAGGTTTACAATCCTTATTTACGCTATCACATATCGAGTCTAGGTCCCATGGTAGTTTAGAGGGATTTTCCATCCAAACTTACTATGCCGGACGTAGATCTCACATACCATACATGTACCTGCTTACACATGTCTCACATATACGATAAATACATCGTAGTATACGAACACTCAAGGCGTTCTTCACATCATTCATTTAACAACCATACTCCCTGACGATACGTGCAATATCTGAAGATCGTTCATGCACTGACAAACATTCATTCATAACTTGCATACATACTATCACATAATTCATCACAGCATACACTTACCATTTAAGGTAAGTGTATTAACGTTCACATGAGTATGCACACAACCCCGAAAACATAACAAGGAAGTGGGGCTAGAAACTCACCTGTCTCCGGTTTCTTTCTTAGTTAATAGTGAATCCTTTCTTCAGTTGAGCACGGCTAACTGTATATCAAATACACGTATCAATTTCCTAATTCTATATTCTTCCTTTGGGTTGCACCAGAAATGGTTATGTCTGGTCTATTCTAATAGCATTGTATTTGAATACCTTGTATTTGAATGGTATTAGAATACATTTGTGTTAACATATATTTGTATTCTAATGGCATGTTATTAGAATACATTTGTATTCTAATGGCATGTGATTAGAATACATTTGTGTTAGCATACATTTGTATTAGAATATCTTTGTATATGATTAGAATACATTTGTGTTAGCATACATTTGTATTCTAATGATCATATTGTATTCTAATGATCATATTGTATTCGAATGATCATATTGTGTTCTAATGATCATAGTGTATTCGAATGATCATATTGTATTCTCGTGATTATATTGTATTCGAATGATCATATTGTATTCTAACATGTCCATTGTATTCGAATTGCTCAATGTATTCTAACATGTCCATTGTATTCGAATTTCTCAATGTATTCTGACATGCCCATTGTATTCGAATTTCCCAATGTATTCTAAAATGCCCATTGTATTCGAATTTCCCAATGTATTCTAACATGCCCATTGTATTCGAATTTCCCAATGTATTCAAACATGTCCATTGTATTCGAATTTCTCAATGTATTCTAACATGCCCATTGTATTCGAACATAACCAATGTATTCGAATATATGGAATATATTCGAATGACCTGTTGCCATATGTTCCTTTTTATCATTATTTCATTATATTTTAAACTTTATACCCCTATTTTCGTATTATATTATCCCATAAACGTTTCCATAATCATTTTCGGCTAAGACCTAGCCCGTCCATACGTAAAGCTTAAACCTTTATCATTTAAACGTTCTTGGGTTAGATCTAGGGTTTCTTTTATGAACTGTATATAGCCATGAGTTCGTTAAGTCCATTTTAAACATCAAGTTTGCAACTTTATGGTTCCTCTAGACCCGATCTACTCTAGGGCTAAGTTTTAGGGCAAACCGTTCATAAAAACATAACCTTTATATGTAAAGAACATACTTTTATACGTTTTTAGGCTACGGTTAGCTTTGATATTCAACAAGGATCTTGAATCTTGCTCGTATAGTCAAGATTTATCAAGATCTAGCTTGGTTTTGGTCTTGGATCTTCTCTTCTAGGTCGCGGCTAGGTATAAAGAGGTGTATGTGTGTGTTTTAGAGTGTGTAGTGAGGCTATGGTGTGGAGATGGTTGGAAATGGAAAGGATTAGTGTTTAAGGGGTATTTATACTCCCTTAGTCCATGGACCTTAGGTCCATCTTTCCTTTTTAGTCCATAATTAATTCCATCTTTAAAGGTCTACCATCTTTTATCATTATAATTATCTTATTATTATTATTCTACCAACTCAATTAATCCTTCCGACGTAAATAACATATTAAATAATATTTCTTGAAATTTCGGGATGTTACATTAGAAAACACAACTGCTTAAATATAACAAACATGGCTGATCATCCCTAACCCTATAACCCTAGATAAATCAATCGATTATTCAGATTGTTTTTATTCTATTAACCTTAGGGTTAATGTATAGCAGAACATGACGAGCAGAACTATACATTTAATTACCTCTAACGATGTTGGATTGATGGTGTAATGCCAATTAAACCCGATGGCCAGAAAACGATCAAGAAAGGGTACAAATTGGTAACGAAAACCTAATTAACCAAGGGGGTATTGTAGGCGCTGGTCGTAGGAAAATGCAGCCATGTTTAATTGAATTATATCGATCGTTATATAGTATATCAATAAACGAGTTAGGCGGTTTGGGTATAATAAGAAATTCGTATAATATTTGATTGTTATATCCAATCATTTGAGGGATAAAGACAGTTTAATACGTATGAATGATATTGTGAGATCAATTTAGATTGTGGACGAAAATTAGGGTGCAAAAAATCATATACGGGTTATGGGTTGGTTAGGAAACGGGTTTAAATCATGGGTTATGGGTTATTGGATTATAATTACCAGATTTTGCAAAAATAGTCCTTGAACTATGAAGGTGGGTTTAAAATAAAGTTAAAGGTATGTTTTGGGCAAAAATTATATATAAACCAAAGTTATTTTCATATATTAAATAAATACAATAAACAAATATTAATATAGTAATATTATCTCGAATAACGTGATATTTTTTTAGGTAAATTTCCCGAATATAAAAACGGGTCGGGTAATATAAATTGGAAAATCCGAGTTGTTACACTTTTCTTCTAAAAAAAACTCATGAACACACTTCTTTTTACATTTTCTTCCGTTTCATTTTCATTTTTTTTTTCTTAAGTGGAACTCATGAACACAACATTAGTGGGGAACATATATATATATATATATATATATATATATATATGTTGGGTTAAGTTATCATACAATAATCCTTATCGTACAAAAACATACGCAAATCACGCTCAAGCCAAAAACAAAACGCTAAAAGCCGAAAACAATAAACGCTCAAAAGCCAAAACACAAAAAAAATGTTTAAATGAATTGCAAACCCTAATACGCTCAAGGAAAAACCACTTACGCATAGCTCAAAAGTTGATTCAAATTAAGATCTAGATGTGTTTGTTTGGATGAATTGATGATTAATTTGATCAATTTTGAAGTTTAATTGATCAATTGGTAAAACAATTGCTTAAAACAAACCTGTGAACAAAAAAGAGTGGGTTGTCGACGACGGTGATGGTGATGGAGGAGTGTTTGATGCCGAAGATGTTGTGGATCTATGTCGGTGGAGATGGCTTGGCGGAGTTGTGGATCGGTGGCAGTGGAGGTGGAGATCAATGGGGGCGTATTTGTGTTTTTGGGTTTTTTTGAATCAAAGGGTTGTGGAAAGTCGCATACGTTTTTGTACGATAAGATTATTGTGTTATTTCATATATAGGGGAGGGTTATCCTAAAAATAAATAGTTTTCTAGGAAAACTAGAAATAAATCATAACCATTGGATCATATCAATCAATGGTTGAGATATAAAATTACCAAAAACCGTCATAGTTTCCTAGAATTACTCTTTCACCATTATAACCGACATGGTTTCTTAGAATTATCTTTCACCATAGGTTGTAATGCCACATGTTAAAAATCTATTGGTTCTTACCATTACTAGGAAACTCCTTTATTTGAATCACATATATATATATATATATATATATATATATATATATATATATATAAACAAACCCTTTAAAAGCTCTCTAGTTGCTCCCTACATTCTCTCAAGCCACTAGAATGCATTATTTGTAAATGGAAGTTTCTCATGCATTCGAAAGAATTCACGGGCATGAGTCTCACCCAGTGTTGCAAAAATCCTGACAAGGCGCTGATTAATCCCTAGTCCCCACTTTATTGATTAATTTTGGGCTAATCGGTCAATTAATCGGTCATGATCTAATCCGCCCAAAATCGGTGGTTTCCGGCAAGATCCCGGCAAAAATCAGCGGTCTCCGGCGAGATTCTGGCAAAAATCAACGATTTCCGGCGAGATTCAGCCAATTTCCGGCCAAAATGTGTTTGTGTGTGTATAAAACTGAAAAATTACTTATAAAAATGTGTGTGTGTGTGTGTATAACTTAAAATAATACATTATAGTCGGATCCGATTAATCCTGATTAATCCCGATTAATCGCTAGCCCCACCCCACCGCCCGACTAGCGACTAACGATTTTTACAGCTCTGGTCTCACCAAACCCATATATTCCTAAACGAGTTGTAACATCTCATTAAATTAAAAATTAAGCTTACCAAATATTTGATATGAAATCCTATAAAATAAGGATTTACTAAAAATTAATATCTGATTTCTTTAAAAAAAGATACATATTATTTGTAATTAGAAATCAAATTTATAGTAAAAAAAATAAGCAAACCGGGTTATAACATCCAATTTATTTGTGAAACACTTTCATTATCGAATATTAGGTATATTATTAACAAATAGATCAAATTAAAATCCAATATATATATATTATAAACAAATAATGTAAAGGTAAAAGCTAGTGCATATACACACACTATCTTTTGATCAAAATATAACCCGTCGGTAATTTGACATTGTTGTTTCGAAGAAATATCGTTATTGGATAGAGAATTAAATTTACCGTCAATTAACGGATTTTTTTGTATAACTTGGTGGGTTAGGATATGGTTAAGTATTTATGGTGAGTTTTTGAAAAGTAGACTCACATAGGTAGTTTGCTTTTTGAATAATCAGACATCAACCAATTTTTATAACCAACTAAATGAGATGGCACATTAGAATTTGCACATGTACTTAGATTCCTAGCTTGCTCATGTGTCAAGCGAACTTGTATAAATCCACATTTTGAACAAGCAGACTTTAGAAAATAGACAAAAAATATGTAAAAGAATCTCAAGCTAAGAACAGATTTTACAAGGGGAAAATTCTGAAAATACTCATTTTCAGAAATGGGTTTCGATATTTACCCATCCTTCACTCATTTGCAAACTTTTCCCAAATACCCACCATAAACAACTCCACGACGACTAGATTCTTAAAGTCAATGAATATTTTACAATACTAGTCACGAGGACCATTTTAGGCTAAAAAAATTATTTGGGTGGGTATTTTGTAGCACTAAATTAGTCGGGACAGCTATTTTAGGTAAGAAAAAAATAGTCGGGACGAATTTTTTATGAAATTTTTTATTCCCATTTTTCAAGTATTGTATTATTATATTTAATTTTACTCACAATTAGTTTTTCTAATTATAACTCTTAATATATAAAGTTTAACAATATTCTGAATACACCGTTAAGATGTGTTTCTTATCTGCGCGGCGACATAAATTTGATTTAAAATTGAGTGGGTAAAATTTATATCGAAGTTTTTTTTACACACTCGATTTCAAATAAAATTTATGTCGGCACATAAATAAAAAAAAGCACGTCTCAATGGTGTATATGAAATTTTGTAAAATTTTATATTTTAAAAATTTATAAAAGAAAATTTTATTATGAGTAAAATTAAAATATAATATTAAAAAAAGTACAAAAAATCATAAAAATATCGTCCCGACTATTTTTCCAGACCCGTTCAGTCTTGTCAATTTTCTTAGCCTAAAATAGTTGTCACGACTAGTTTTGTTAAGTCCTCATCGACTCTAAGAATCTAGTCGTCCTAAGTTGTTTGTGGTGTGTGTTTGGAGAATATATTCAAAAATTTGGGTAAATGCCGAAATCCATTTTCGAAAATGGGTATTTTCATAATTTTCCATTATACATGTTCTTTGCTAACATTGTAATTTGTAATTTTGTTAAAGTTTGCTTGTTTAATAAACGGATTATATAAGTCCGTTTGACACGTGAGCAGACTAGGAATCTCAAATACATGTATGAGTTCCAATGTGACACCTCATTTTGTAGGTTACGAAAATTGGTTGAAGCCTACTTGTTCAAAAAGTGAACTACCTATTTGTGTCCAGTTTTTAAAAGCACACCTACAAACACACAACAATTTTCTAAGCAGCCTATTTATTAAAAAAAATCGCCAATTCACCGATGGATCATCATGAGTTGTTTCACCGGTAAAAAATCACATTTGAATCACAAATGACATAATCTATAACATATTAAGTACGTGTTCAAGTTATTCTACAAAGTGAGACACAAATGAGAAGGAATTTTAGCAAAAAAAACAAAAAAAAACCTAAAAAATAGTGAAAAATTAATTAAAAAATCATAACTCAAAATTTAATAAAAAAATGAAAAATGTAAAAACGCAAAAATGTTTCCACCGTTTTCCTCGATCTAAAAAAACAAAAAACACAATGTTGACGAAAAAACATCGTTGTGTCTTTTTATTTATCATTGTCTTTTGTGTTTATTTTCGCTATTGATTATGTCTTTTTTTCTTTATATTGTGTTATATTACTCAAAATTGTGTTATATTTTGTTCGGTGGTATGTTAAATTTTGCGGCCTATTGTGTCTTTTTTTGATTTATCATTGTGTTGTTTATTTATTTTCGGCATTGTGTATCGCCGTTTTTTTTTTGAACGGGAATGGTAGGGGGAAACATTTTGTTTTTTTTTTGTTTTTTTTCGTTTGTTATTTATATTTTGAGTTATGATTTTTTAATTATTTTTTTATTTTTGTTAAGTGGTTTTTTGTGTTGCCACAAATCCTTCTCATTTATCGTCTTCCTTTGTATTTTAATTTTACCCCTTAAGTGTATCTTAAAACTTAGTTTATTCATTTATTTTTATATTGATATTCACCGCACCGACATCATATCGTCATTCAAAACCAATTTTCTAGTCATGTATAAACTTTGTATTTTGGTTATTCTTATTTCTCATGGCTTGTATTTTCACCACTTTAATCAAGGATACTCATTTAGGAACCCATCAATAAAATTGATTAGGGTTTCTTGCCAGATGAATTTTAACTTTATTTGCAACAAATTCAGCTTAAAATTTGTAAATGATTTTAAACTATGGATATCAAAGACAATTTGGTTTTAAACTTATAAAACCCACGACAATGTTGTTACACCAGCTGGTTCAAGCATGTCTAATTCAAAAGTTCACAATATGTGACGTTTAAAATGATAACCAAAACCAACTGCAAGTATATTTACCTCTTACGATTTTCGTAGGATTGTGTTTGGTGTGCAAGAATGTAATGACCCACAGTGAGAGAATAATAAAAGGTTATTGGTTATCTAATGAAATGCAATCATTCCATCCCTGACCCCCCCCCCCCCCCGGTTTTTTTTGCCTTTCAATTCCCGCGTTCACCACACTTTATTGACACCATCATCATCAGATCACCTCCACCACGTTCACCGCCACCGCCTAACAACCACCACCACCAATACCACCATCACAATTACTAGCACCTCCATCAAGTGACCACCACCACCAAAACCAACACTTGATCATTGTCATTCCCACTGACACTGCACCAACACCACCGTCATGTTGCATGTTGTTACTTATGCCAAATAGGTATTTTCTAAAAAGCTAACGTCGTGTTACCAAGTTTAATATACCAAAAAATGATGGGAAAGATAGTTAAGCCACTATTAAGGAGAGAAAAGAAAGAGAGTGAAAAAAGAAAATTAATCTACTATTATGTGTTACCAAGTTCCCAAATTCGAAGGAAATAAAAATAATTTTAATATTTTATGTGTCAAAAATCATTTTTTTACCAAATCTCTCCAATCAGAAAAGATTTGCAATGAATGAAATAGGCTTATATTATCCTTTAATTTCTCTCCCTTTATTTTTATTTCTTCTTATAAAAAAGATGCGGAACACGAATTTTTCTAACATCGGTCCAAAATTTATCTTTTCCCTCGTTGAATGAAACTCGATAACACAACATAAGATCACATTAAAAGAATGCATCAACGAAGGATTGTTTACGTGCACTCAAGTCAGGACTAGCTGGTACATGAATTCTAAAACGAGGCAACTCAATTAGGATTGTTGTGCTTAAACGTTTGGGTTTGCTGGCTAGTCCTGAAATTAATCGGGCACGACGGATGCATCCCTGGTAAAAAAACAAGTACAAAACTGATTTGTGGTGGTTATTTGGCCAACACTTCCAAAAGGGTTTTAAGCACAGAGTCAAGTTATTCTACAAAGAGTAATAAAAATGAGAAGTGTGAGAAGCCATAAATAATTGACATGTGTCAAGTGGAGACCAAAGAAAAAAGGGTATAAAGGTAATTGTACACATTTTATCTCCCCACATGCAAGACACATGCTAATACCCCCATCATTTTAGAACGTTTATTACTTTTTCATATGATATTTTAAAAAAAAAAATTCATCTTAATAACAAACGTTTTTTTATCTTTATTATGAGTATGATTTTTGTTATATAAAATTTAAAACAAAAATCACGTCATTGTGTCTTTTCGCATACCATTGTGTCTTTTCGCTTATCATTGTGTCTTTTTTCGTCATTGTGTCTTTTTGCACACCATCGTGTCTTTTCGCTTATCACTGTGTCTTTTTTCGTCATTGTGTCTTTTCGCACACCATCGTGTCTTTTCGCTTATCACTGTGTCTTTTTTCGTCATTGTGTCTTTTCGCACACCATTGTGTCTTTTCGCTTATCACTGTCTTTTTTCGTCATTGTGTCTTTTCGCACACCATTGTGTCTTTTCGCTTATCACTGTCTTTTTTCGTCATTGTGTCTTTTCGCACACCATTGTGTCTTTTCGCTTATAATTGTGTCTTTTTTCGTCATTGTGTCTTTTCACACACCATTGTGTATTTTCGCACATCATTGTGTATTTTCGCTTGTCATTGTGTCTTTTTACGTCATTGTGTCTTTTTTCGTTATTGTGTCTTTTCGCACACCATTGTGTCTTTTCGCTTATAATTGTGTCTTTTTTCGTCATTATGTCTTTTCTCACACCATTTTGTCTTTTCGCTTATCATTGTGTCTTTTTTCGTCATTGTGTCTTTTTGCTTATCATTATGTCTTTTTTCGTCATTGTGTCTTTTCGCACACCATTGTGTCTTTGTGCACATCATTGTGTATTTTCGCTTATCATTGTGTCTTTTTTCATCATTGTGTTTTTTCGTCATTGTGTCTTTCAACTCATCATTATGTTTTTTTTAAATACTAATAACACCATTGTGTAATAATAATATGTAAAAATAATGATAAAATAACAACAGATTATCTAATACATAAAACACAATGATTAATACATGTTACACAATAACTTGAAACGTAAAACACAATGGTGAATATGTATAACACAATTGTGAATACGTATAACACAATAGACTAAAACATAAGACACAATGGTGAATATATATAACACAATGACTTGAAACGTAAAACATAATGGAAACAACATATTACACAATGACACAATGAACAACGAAAAAACACAATTAAAAAACCCATTAATTTTATTTTTATTTTTATATAACAATATGATATTCATATTAAAGATAAAAAAACGCTTATTATTATGGTGAATTTTTTTTAAAAAATACTGTCGTATGAAAAAGTTATTGACATTTTAAAATAATGAGGGAACTAACATGTGCCTTACATGTGAGGAGAGAAAATCAACAAAGATAGATTATTACCTTAACGCCCTTTAAATAATTTTTATTTATTAAATTAATCTCATCGTTATATTTCAACCTTCTCATTTTTATTGTTTTTAATGTTAACTTTATCCTTTAGCACAATAGTCTAGATTCTACTAAAACCCTGATCTTCTTCCTTGTTGAACTTTTCTACAACCATGGCAACAACATCAATGAGGAACCTCCGCCGTCTGGCCGCCACCGGCCGTGCGGCGGCGTCTTTCTCCACCTCCGCCACCGTTCGCCGCCACTCAATTATTCCAACGGCGTTGTATACCACTTCCTCCTACGCACCTCAACCTCACCGGTTCTCATCACACGATTGGATCACCTGCGGACGAAACTTATCATTTTCGACCGCTGCAGCTACAGAGTTACCACCGCAGTCTGACAAGAGTTATGTTCCTAACGACGTCGTTCTCTATCAGTACCAAGCTTGCCCTTTCTGTAATAAGGTTAAAGGTATAAATGATCTCTCCTTTAGTCATATATTAATATTATGCTTTGATAATAATAATAATAATAATAATAATAATAATAATAATAATAATAATAATAATACCTGTTTCAATGATCGATTAAAAGGTCGTTCATTTCATAACGCATTTGATAACCTTGTAATTTTCTTAAACGATTGGTTTTTGGTTACTTCGGTTTCGGTTAGTTGGTTATTGAGGTTGAATTTGGTTTGGTTTTGAAATTTTCAAAAAGCAATCTGTTTCGTTTAGTTCGGTTCTGTTAGTTTGGTTCAGTAATCGGTTATATGTCTCCACTGAAACCGAAAATTTTAGTTATAGATTTTTTTAACCGGTAGGTTTTAGTAATAGAATGTTTTAAACCGATAGGGTTCGGTTAATTCATTTTTTGGTTAACCGGTTATTGAGCGTTGGTTCGGTTCTTATATAGAATTTTAGAAACCACTTGGCTTCGGTTAATTTGGTTTGGTTATGGGCCTTGACAGAAAATTTTGGTTATGGATTTTTCTAAACCGATTGGTTTTAGTTAATCGGTTATCTAACTTCGGTTAAGTTCGGTTATAGAACTTTTAAAACGATTAGTTTCGATTAATTCGTTTTGGTTACTACGTTAATTTGGTTATCTGCTTACCTCTATTTTACAGCATTCCTTGAATGCTATGATATTCCATACAAGATTGTTGAGGTGAATCCCATGAACAAGAAAGAGATTATATGGTCTGATTACAGGAAGGTGCCAATATTGATGGTCGATGGTGAACAAATGGTCAACTCTTCAGGTCAACTACATAGCTATGAATTTATTTGATTTATCTGTTTGTTTATGAATATTTTTGAATTCTTCTTAAAGATACCATCTGGCAGATATTATTGATAAAATGTATCAAAGGATGCATCCCGACTCTGTCTCTGAGGATGCTGAGACTCAGAAATGGCGTCGGTATGATCGTTTTTGAAATCATTTTATATATAATTACTTTGAATTTGATATATTGCTGATACATGATATCTATGTTGTAGGTGGGTGGATGACCACTTGGTGCATGTTTTATCACCAAATATATATAGAAGTCCCTCTGAGGCTCTTGAATCATTTGATTACATCACTACCAAAGGTAAATATTATATGTTTGTAATTGGAAATGTGAAGTTTTTAAGTTGAATAATTTGTTTATTATTCAGGTAATTTTAGCTTCGCTGAAAGGCTGGTGGCAAAGTATGGTGGAGCTGCTGCTATGTATTTTGTGTCAAAAAAGCTGAAGAAACGACATAATATTACTGATGAGCGCAAGGCTTTGTATGAAGCTGCAGAAACATGGGTTAACGCCTTGAATGGCAGACAATATCTTGGTTCGTACAGACTCTTCTAATTATAAATTTTTGTTTCGTGTATTACCTATTTGAGCATACGATAAAGATGACAAGTTGTATAGGAATCTGTAATTAGTGGTGTTTTGTAAACTGTTGAAACCGACCGAACCGCCAAAACTGAAGCGAGTCAGCCAGTTTGAGATTTATATGGTTTGGCAGTTTTACCAGTTTGGTCGATGGTTTGGAATTGCGAATCGGCTGTTTAAGTTTTCATTTTTGGAATATAAAGTTATGTATATGCATTATTTTTATGAACCATCGTTATTAATTCAAATTTTTAACAGAGTTGATTACACGGATCTGTGGTTTGACCATACTGCAACTTTAGCCTCCAAGTTTCAAACGTTACATGTTTAGACGAATTGTTTGTCAAAATTTAACGTGCTTGATTCTCGAAATGGATGGCCGTTAACTTCCATTGTTAAGTGGGTGTGAAATTAGTAAAATACCCTTAGCATTAGAAGATAATAACAGAACAAGTTGGCGACCATCCATGTATGTTTTAATAAACAATTGGGCTAAACCTGTAACTTTTTAAATTTGAGGACTAAGGTTGCAATATGGCTAAACCATAATAACCATCCGTGTAATTAATTCCTTTTAATACAAATTAACCATAAAAAAGTAAGAAAAAAAAAAAAAACACCCCGGCTAAAACAGGCAAAACCAAACCGTCAATCAACGAATTGGCAGGTCCAGTCAACCCACCCAACTCCGACCGTTTGGATTGTCGTTTTTTGAAATCATAGTTAGTGGTTTGGTTTAGTTATATCGTCAAAACCATTTGAACCAGAGTGAACAACTTTTTATATGGTGCAGGTGGTTCAGAACCAAATTTGGCTGACCTTTCTGTGTTTGGTGTGCTGAGACCTATCCGCGAGCTCAAGTCGGGCAAGGATATGGTGGAGAACACTCGTATTGGGGAATGGTTCACGAGGATGGAGAGCCAAATGAAGCCTCATCGTGACACAGCTCTTCAAAGTTCATAATGTAATCGTGCTTTATGTTTATCTACTTATAATAAGTATCTTATTAATGAGTACCATTTTGAAAGACTGATTGATTAGTAATAAGTAATAACCCATATGTGGATTGCTTATATATACCCCCACAGTAATGGAACACGCTGTTCGGCTGCTTACTTGGATTTTGTTGACAGTGTAATGAGAGAACACGTCTTTTCAATTGATTTCTCGCCATGCAACAATGTTTTGTAGAAAATCTGTTTTTATTTTTAAATTACTGTTGGCTGGTTTGACTCGATTAAATAGTGTATTCTTGCCTACGTTTTTGATTAAATAAGTGACAACCTGTAAAATATGATAAATCTAAGTCCATAAATCGTCACTATTTTAGCTAAAACTAGCTTGATTTGTAGTTTCTAAATACATAGTTGGCGGTTCGGTCTGGAAAATCGAAACGGATCGTGAATGGCTTTAATTTAGGGTTTGTGTCCATGGAAGGGCCATGGAAAGATAAGTGGAAAGATAAGGTTGACAATATATTCGCACAAGGAAAATGATTAGTATAGAGGTAGGGTATCAAAAAGACTCAAATACCCTTAAGTACCACCAACGGGTTATAGAGGAGCCTCTCGCATATCACCCGCGGGACATACGGATCACCCACATATCACAGAAGAGGAAGAACGTCCTCATACCACGCGTGGAAGGATCCTGGCACCCTCATAAGTCATCCGCAGGACAAGACATTGGTCCGCCAATATGACTGGAGGGCAATGCCAACTGGACAGCTGTCAGCAACTAACTACACTCTAGAAGAACGTCCACGATTGTTACTTGAGGAATACGTGACTTGCCCACCAATGAAAGAAGGACACCTGGCCAGTTTGTTATAACCGTGCACATGGCCAGGGTGCAATTCGTCCTATCATTAGGTGACGCGTGTCCAGGTTGTTGTACCCATGCACATGGGACGTATAGCTCAACCTATCATAAAAGGACACGCGTCCAGGAAGTTATTAAGATCTTCTAGAAGAGGACAGCTGGCCCAATCACCTTCCTACCTCCTTCGGCTATAAATACATTGTCAACCTGCATGAGGTATTCATCCACACTCACTCACTTGCATTTTGACTACACTTAGTCTACTTTACTTCAGTAATATCTTGACTACGAACGTTACTGATTCTCACGCCGGATGGTAGTTACAGGAAGACCCCCCCCCACCTTGTCCTTCCTGTAACGAGACTCACGGTATCTGTTTTGCAGGTTCCGGTCATTGGACTTTGGGAAGTTGTGCTCATACTGTGTTAGTAGTTATCGTATTTTACCCTGTGGACTCATTGAATCCAGGACCCATACCAGGGAATTGGATCCGTGTTTCTTCATTGGCGCCATCCGTTTTGGTGTTAGAACTGCACAATTTTTTCTTCGTTGGTTTTTTCGGTTCGTTTAAAGTATGAGTAAACTTCCTGAAGGGCCGACAGGAACTCCTGTACAAACACCACGTGTCGATAATACTGAAGCACCCGAAGGTTTTGCTTTCAGTATTTTTGCACGTGGCTTGGCTTCGGGTTCACGTGCCACCGGTGTAACGCCGGAAGGTCGTACCCTTGAGCGTGTTGTTGCACCAGCCGGACCAACTCCCACCGATTTGGGACGTGTTACGGCTTCGGAGGGTTCCAATTTGGCAGGTCAAGGACGAATTACGAGAGAGACTCGCCGTACTAGATCAATTATGGATCTGGAAGGTGATCCGGAGACTCTGAACTAGCAAGATCTCATCGTCATGAATCCAGATCTAGAGGAATGTTGTCTCCGGATGAATGGTTCCGCCTGCAACAAGAAAGTTTGGCGGCCGAATAAGAACGCAGGGTGCGTAATGAACGTTATCATGCCCGTGCTTTGACTTACGAAGAGTCTCCTCAGTGATCTCTTTCTCCTCCTCCAACGGTGAGAGGAAGTCAAATTCGTTATAGCCAACAAACTGATCAAGAATTCATTGAGCCACGAAGGCTACAACCTCGTCCTCGTATAGACATGCGGATGCCTTCCTATTTGGACGAATATGACAGTTATGACTCAACCTATCACCCGGAAGACAACTTCTATATGGGTAATAGTAGGATGAGTTCAAGGGCAAGAAGCATTCGTCCGCGTGATGTCGCCCGCCATACCGAATATCACAGCGATGCTGAGGAAGATTTCACCAAGCCATATCGTCCGGCAGCTTTTGCCGAAAAGTCGAAATTTATAGCTAGCATTGCGACAACACCCTTTCCTATCAATGCTAAGATACCTACAACGGTGGGTAGATACAATGGCTTGACTGATCCTAGCGATCATCTGCAGAACTTCGTGGCAGTAGGTGGTGTGAGCGGATGGACGCTTCCCCTATTGGTGTCATATGTTCGCATTGACACTAACAGGGGCAGCGAGAGAATGGTTCGAAAAACTCCCTGATGGTTAAATTTCTAGTTGGGATGATCTGGTGAAGATATTCTCACAACAGTTCAGCCAACAGAAGAAGCACACGCGTGACCAATCAGAAATTCTAGATGTTGTCCGCCGGGATAATGAATCCATTGAAGATTTTATTACCAGGTTTAATGACGAAAGTCTGAACATTGGTGGGATAAGTAAGGACATGCTTCCCGGTGCCTTCCGCAAGAATGTCAAGTGTGACGAATTGATCCGCACACTCACTGGCCGTGATGGAATGCCAAAGGAGAGAGATGATCTTATGACCGCAGCAAAATTATTTTCTAATACTGAAAAAACATTAAGGAACAATAGTTCAAGACAAAAATTCAAAGTTGAGTTTCAAGCTCCACGACCCAATAAACAGGCAAAGGGGCCAATTTGGTCAAGACTTCAGCCAAATACAGAGGCATCAAAACCATTTGATGCAAGATCCCTCATCGGTAATAAGAACAAAACAGGACCCTCGAGTCGAGGTCCTCACAGGTGGACTCCTCTTTCGAAAACTCCTGCTGAAATCCTCACCACTGAAAACGTAAACTTCCGGAAGTCCCAGCCACTCATGAGGAGGTCATTCCTCGATACCAAAAAATATTGTTCGTTTCATAATGACATTGGTCATAATACGAACGAATGTAATGCTTTAAAAAGAGAAATTGAAGCGGCTGTAAAGTCCGGTAAGCTAGGACACCTAGTGAAAGATGGAAAGCCGGGGACTGGTAAAGCTCCTATGCGGGACAACCAGGGCCCATCCAAAAAACAAGTCAAGGACTTGAACGTCCATATGATCCAAGGCGGACGAAAGACGGGAGGAAAGAGAGGAGAATGTGATGAGGAAGAATGGAAAAACGAACCAGTGATTTTTCCACGAGTCAAAGGTGGTCCCAGTAACAAAAATCCCTTAATTATCACTGCTGCTTTTGGTCATTATCGTTCCCAATATGTTTTCTTTGACACTGGAAGTACATCGGACATCATGTACGAACAATGCTTCAATTGGATGACAAAGATAAAGAAACATTGAAACCTATTCATGCTCCAGTATCATGATTCAGAGGAGAAATAATGCATCCGCGTGGGGTGATTTCTTTCCCAGTTACCTTAAGCGATGGAGTTCGATCAAGGACTGAGGAGGTTTAATTTTTAGTTCTGGCGGCAATATCGAAACATGATATCATCCTCGGACGAGAAGCCATTGGTGACTTCAATGCTCATCCGTCAACTGCTCACGGCGCGGTAGGAGTTTTAACACCCACCGGCGTGGCAATAATTCATGTCAATTGACATTGCTTGGCAATTGAGAGTTCAAAGCCCAGCAAGATTCCAAAACAGACTCGACGAACTGAGCCCGAAAAGTGGGTTTTGAACAAGAAGTTCCCTGACCAAACTGTAACAATCGGATCTGCTGTATCCGAGATAGTAAGGACTTTTCGGAAGCAGCTGTTGTAAAAAAATATTGATGTCTTCGCGTGGCAACCCGCGGACGTGTCGGATGTCCCGCGGAGCATCGCAAAACACAAACTGAGGGTGAACCCTATGTTTACACCGATCATTAAAAAACAGCGTAAGATGGGTCCGGAACAAACAAAAGCAATGAATGAGCAAGTTCAGGACCTCTTGCAGGCTGGAATCATCCGACCAATTCAGTATCAAACCTGGGTCACCAATTCGGTTATAGTTCCTAAAAGCAACGGGACGTGGCGGATGTGCATAGATTTCAAGGATCTTAGCAAGGCGTGCCCCAAGGATTGCTATCCTTTACCCGAAATAGACCTCAAAGTTGATGTTGTGGCACCATTCAATTTCAAATGTTTCCTGGATGCCTACAAAGGCTATCATCAGATCCGCATGGCTGCGGACGATGAAGACAAAACAGCATTTCGCACCGATCAAGGCACTTTTTTGCTACAAAATGATGCCTTTCGGATTGAAGAATGCGGGTGCCACATATCAACGTTGATGGATGTAGCGTTTAAAGGACAAATTGGTTGTAATCTGGAAGTGTATATGGACGATCTTGTGATCAAAAGTGTTGAGGAAGACAAGATGTTGAGAGATATCGAAGAGACATTCGAAACCTTGAGAAACATCAACATGAAGCTGAATCCAGCTAAATGTTCGTTCTGGATGGAGGAAGGAAAATTTCTTGGAGTAATTGTCACGGGTGCGGGCTTCAAAGCTAATCCGAATAAAGTCCAAGCTGTAGCCCGCATGCCTTCTCCTTCCTCCCTCAAGGAAGTTCAGACACTCAATGGTCGATTGGTTGCTTTGAATCGTTTCTTAGCGAATCATGCAGCCAAGTCTTATCCTTTTGTAACAACATTGAGAAACTGCCTCAAGAAAGCACAATTCAGATGGACTGCGGAAGCAGAACAAGCTTTCTTGGAGGTCAAAAAATGTTTGATGGAACTGCCTACGTTGACAACACCTTATGCGGGAGAACTTCTAATAATGTATTTGTCAACATCAGACATTGCTATTGGAGCTGTCCTTCTGACGGATAGAAAAAACGTTCAAACACCGATCTATTACGTCAGCAGAACACTGTCAGACCCGGAGACGAGATATTCCATGCTAGAGAAACTAGTCTTGGCATTGGTCTATGCAGCACGACGCCTCCGCAGATACTTTCAGGGGCATCCCATCAACGTTTTAACCGGATACAAGCTCAAAAACGTCCTCAGCAAGCCGGAATTGTCTGGGCGATTGGCCAAATGGGCCATCGAACTAGGTGAACACGCGATAGAATATAAACCTAGACCAGCAATCAAAGGGCTGGTGTTGGCAGACTTCGTCACTGAAGTCCCGCAACACAAAGAGAAAGAATGTTGGATCGAGCAACAACCTCAAGCACCTCCGGAACAAGGACAGATTTGGTCTTTGTTTACGGACGGGGCTTCAAGCAGTGAGGGATGTGGCGCAGGCCTCAGGCTAGTCAATGCCATAAAGTTAGACTTCAAGAGTACTAAGAACGAGGCAGAATATGAAGCTTTTTTTGGTAGGCTTACGGATAGCCAAAAAGCTTGGGTTAAACATTTGGAAGCTCGTGTGGATTCCATGTTAATTGCGGGGCAGATTAACGATACATATGAAACAAAGAATGACATCATGGCTTCATATATATCATAGGCGAACTATTTGATGCTTCAGTTCTCCTCGTGCAAGGTCATTCACATAAAAAGAAGCGAGAACAAATCAGCAGATGCTCTTAGCAAATTGGCTTCAACAAACTTCGAACATTTTGCCAAAGATATCCGCATCGAAATATTGGAACGCCCGTCTGTCCCGCAAAATCAAGTTTTAGTGATCCAAACAGGAATAGAGTCTTGGATGACACCCATTACAGCATACTTGTCATCCGGAGCTCTCCCAGAAGGAAAAGCCACGGCTCGGAAGATTAAACACAAAGCCTTGAACTATCAGTTACACGATGGTGTTCTATACCGACGTTCCTTCCTCGGACCACTACTTCGTTGTGTGGACGCCGAGGACGCGAATTATCTAATTAGAGAGGTTCATGAAGGCATATGTGGTCTTCACGCTGAACCGCGCATGGTCGTAGCAAATATAATGATCGTCGGATATTATTGGCCAGGAACGCATGTGGATGCTGTGCACGAAATCAGAAAGTGTGACTCATGCCAGCATCATGCTCCTAACATGCTACGACCAAAGAACGAGTTAGTTCCAGTCACTTCGGCTTGGCCGTTCCAGAAATGGGCAATTGATATAATGAGACCTTTCCCCGAAGCCCCCGGACGTGTCAAATTCTTGATAGTAGTCATCGACTACTTCACAAAGTGGGTGGAAGCTAAACCGGTTGCTTCCATAACAGCAGCAAGTGTCAAGAAATTCTTGTGGGAATTCATAATATACCGGTTTGGGCTTCCTCTGGAACTCGTTAGCGATAACGGAACTCAGTTCGCGGACAGTGGGCTACAAGAATGGTTAAAAGAGTTACACATTTCTCAAGTTTTCACCTCTGTAGCCCACCCGCAGGCGAATGGTCTGGTTGAGAAAACCAACCGGACGATCAAGGAAGGAATCAAAGCAAGACCAGGGACTAAACAGACGGGTTGGGTCGACGAATTGCCCCACGTACTATGGGCCTTCCGCACCCAAAAGAATTCCAGCAATTCTGAAATCCCCTTTAGTCTAACTTATGGCACAGAGGCCATGATTCCAGCTGAGATTGGAATCCCATCCGCCCGAGTTTTACTGATTGAGGACAACGATCATGAACTCCGGATGAACCTTGACCTCCTCGAAGAGAGGAGAGAACTAGCATCGATCCGCGAGCACAGTTACAAACGACAGTTGCAAAAGTATTATAACTCGCGGGTCCAAAGATGTGAGTTTGATGCGGGAGACTATGTCTTCCGCAATAATGAAGCCTCCGGGAAAGTTGGCCCCAACTTGGGAAGGACCCTATAAAATTCAGAAAGTTTTATCTAAAGGTGCATACAAGTTAGAAAAGTTGGATGGGACTGAGACCCTAGAACTTGGAATGGGGCCCAACTAAAGAAATGTTACATATAGTTTGTTTTTCTTTTGGCCTGCGTGCCTAATTAGATATTCAAAATCTATGTAATTTCACTTCTTGTAATTCGGCTTAGGCCTCATTTATAGAAATTTTCATTTCAGTCGTTTAAGACTTGTATTGTTATGTAATCCTTTATTGGCCTACAAAGAAGATCCTCAAAACACTTATATTATGAAAAATAAACAAAGTGTACCGGATATAAAAATATGCATTCTTTATTCATACAAAAGGGATTCCAGAGATATGGAGAGGTTAATTACAAAGGAAAAGCAAAATCTATCTATGGTGCGACATCATTATGTCCCGCACCTTCGCCCTCCGCGTCCTCAGCATCTTCTTCATCTTCTTCGTCAAGTTCAAGAAAGGATTTTAGTTGCTTGATGCTGCCTTCCTTATCCGCAAGCTCGGATATCTGCTCCGTCAACGAAAATTTCAAAAAATCAAAATCCTTTGTCTTTTGTAGAAGGACGGCAGTAGTATCCTGGCAAGCCAAAATATACTCCTCAGGAATCCTGGAAGTTGAACCAAACTGGTAACCTTCCTCGAAACCCAGTTTGCACCCAGCTTGCTTGAATGCCTTCAGAAGAACAGCAACACAGTTTCCAAGCTCATCACTTACCCGAACATCGGCCATGACCTGTTGGAACAATTATGCATAAGTAACTTTAAACACTTTTAGATTATTTATAGAAAAAACAAGGTACATACCTTGGGGATAGCTTCCGATAGTAGCCATTTTTGGTCCGCCTTGGCCCAGACGAGATCCATCTTGTGGCCGGCACACTCTAAGGCCTATTCTCAGTTTTTGGCATTAAGGTCAGACAAACGCGTTTCCTTGGCCGCCGATTCAGCTCGTAGAGCCTCCACCAATTTGGCTTGCTCATCCATTGATTTGGCTTACTCATCAAACTGTTTCTGGAGAGCAATCATGGCATCCTCGGCAACAGATCGAGCAACCTTCTTCTCCTCCAAAGCCTGGCGGGCCTCTCGGGCCTCGTTCATAGCTTTAAGACCTTCCTCCTTGGCCTCAGACGCAGAGGCCGCCAGCTCGTCCCATTGCTCATTCATCGCCAACCAGTCCCTGGTTATTTCCTGGTTAATGGAAATAGTATTCGCCAAATAATAAGAATTGGAGTTCAATAATTCTTGGCGAATACTACGGCGGCGTCGCTCCCTCTCACCGGGAGGAAGACTCTCCCGCAAATATTCAAAACACAGGTCCACATCACGGAATGTTGAATCCTGACGTATGGACCAACGCGGTTGGTGCGGGGTAGGATCTTCCTCCTGAGGAGCTAGAGAAGTCTGAAGAGCGTGAGGAAACATGCTCACGCCTCCTTGATCCCTGAAGTGATGAACATTATAAGAAGGTGACATATTGACATGTTCAGTATTGTCAACCTCCTTATTCTTCAGAGGAGAATCATCCGCCACAACAACCGGATCCTTAGCAGTGTTAGGAGACGGCAGTGGAGGAAGAGAAGTTGAACCCTTCAATTCTGTGACACCTTCAGAAAGGTTATCCAGGTTCACTGAGAAACATTAACAGTGGGTTAGACACATTCTAATTCACAGCAGTCAGCAAATAAAAAGATTTTGCTTACCTAACGAAGGATCGTCCGCGTCAAGCTGATCCAAACGCGCTTCCAAAGCAGAAGGTTTTGCCTTCTTAGATTTCTTCTTAGGGGCGGCCTTGGCAGGATTCACCTTGCGCTTGCCAGCCACCTTTGAAACGTCCGCATCAGCAACTGGATGTCCACCTTCAGTGGTGACATCATCAGGTGGGGAACGGTTTTCCCCTGCAGCAGTGTCAACATCATCTTGACCCGCCGCCTGGCTAGTAGTGGCTCTCTGGCGGGTAAGACTTGCAGTTGAGTCCACAACGATGTTAGCATCGATTGAAAAACTTCCTTCGCAGAATGACGACTCTTCACTAGAGGAAAAGAGTACAATCACTCCGCTAGAAGTAATAGCAGTCACAGGTCGGGGTTTCAAAATGTCCTCACCTCTTTGGATGCAATCTTTAACATACTCCTCACCTTGGGCGTACATCGCCTCGGAATCTATTGGTTCCGGGCAAAACGCGATGGGAAACACAAAATTGGAGCAGGTGCGCTCAAGAAAAGGCACGTCCCTTTCAGTGATTGGGCGGCGCACCATCATCCCGCCCTCATGATCTAACAAAGTGCTGAAGGCGGAACCCTCACCTACACAAGTAATGATAACAGTCAGAAATCTGAGGCATATTAAAGGAAGAGAAAAAGTATTCCCAAACTTACTCTTGTTAGTCCACTCGTAGTAAGGTTCCAAAGAAGGAAATGGCCAAAGACGGCTCATCTTCGCACTCGCCATGGCTCCTTCATGGATTGGGCGCATGGGAGTTGGAGTGGTAGTCAAGGCTTTAAACCAGGAAAGCCCCTCGTGGGCGGAAGCCGGAACCACTGGCATGGTCTCTTCCGCGTTCCGACGGGTCATCGGGAAGGGAATAACCTCCTCCCGGATCCAGAAAAACTTAGGCTTCCAGCCATGAAGGCTGCGGATCCATTCCGTGCCTATAACGTTCTTCCCGGTGGAAGCAAAACTGTACCATCCATCGCGGAAGGTCATTTTGTAGAATACGACAAACATGCCGACAGATGGTTCGAAGTCTCGAACTTGACAACAGAATTCGAAGTGTCGAATTCGTAACATCCCGAAAGGATGGACCTGGGAGATATGAATCCCATAAGTTGTCAAGACCGACTGGACGAAGTTCGTCACCGGAATTCGGAAGTTTCCGGTCGTAAAATGGTCTATATACACAACCATCTTCTTAGGCGGTGGACTGGTGGAAACAGAACCTTTTGCCGGAAGTTCTAGCTCCCATTCAGGGGCCAGACCATAGACATTTACAACGTCATCAAAGTCCTTCTGTTTAAGGCCTACAATAACTTCACCAATGGTGGGAGTACCTTTGTTTTCTCCGGCCATCTAATATGAAGGAGAAAGAAATCTCAGAAAAGCTCTTATGCTTCGAGTGTTTGAAAGAAGAAGAGTTTGAAAATGATAAGCGTTGAATGAAATCACAAGTGGTATATTTATACTCATCGCAATTAATGCGACTGATGGAGTGCCAGAGGAGAGAGAAACTTCGGACCGTCAGATGACTGACACGTCAGGCGGGAGATTCAAGAAATTGAATACAGGCTGTCAAAAGCGTCATACACGTCTTGTCAATTACTCCTAAGAAGTCTCTTTCCGCCACGTCATCATGATTATCTAATTTTCAAAAATTTCAAATTTCAAAAATCTTTTAAGGATATTTTCCTTAAAATAGTTGGATACTAACAAAAAGACAGAAAAGCCCTTTCTCATTAGTTATCCAAAAAATGATTACAAAAGTGGAAAGGAAAATTGCAAGTTACATAACATCTAAACCTATTCTAAAGGGTTTGAGGTTGTTTTGTCTTTCGGATCCTTCAATGACGTTTCTTCCGAAGAGTCATCCTCAGACTCCTCCCCCAAATAGATCTTTAACTGTTGCACATTGTCATGAGCGGAAGCAAATTCCGGAAGCATGTCTTGAAGCGGGAAGTGTAGACCATCATGTTCCTTAACCCGTATCTTCCGCTCCTGCTTGACGTCAAGGCCGTGAAGAGGATGATCTTTGAATAAAAGGTTACTTTGAGCATAATTCATCCCTTCATGAAAGCCTATCACACGTCCAAGTGAAGAAGAGGCAGCCATTACATTGGCAAAGCTGTTAGTAAGCTCCTTACTTCCCTTGATATGGCGGACGACCTGTCATGGTAAAAATATAAGTTTTCATTATCAAATATGAGAAGTAAGCAATGAGCATCGAAGTGGAAAAAACTTACAGCATCAACCCCTCGAGTGAGGAACCACTGACGGTCCTGCTCCGCGCGTTCAGCTCGCGCCTGAAGTGCTTGGTACCCCCGCAGCCGTTCCTCATGATTCTGCAGGAGGGAGTCATAAGCAGCTTGAATCTCAAGAAAACTTTTGTCTTTAAGCTCAGTTTGCTCCCTCTGCAACTTCAACTCCGCCTCAAGCTCCTGGATTCGAGTGCCTTGAAGGGTCACTTGATTTTCCAAGGCCGAGTTTGCTTCTTGATCCCGGGCCAAATCTTCTTTCTCCTTTTAAGCCTTTGCCCGAGCAGCCTCAAGAAGGGAATTTTGCTTTTCACAAGCTTCATTCCATCGGCGAGCAGCTGCAGGATTGCGATCATGCTCACTCTTGAGGGCGTTCTCCGCGTCGGCCTGCTTCCATTTAGCAGTATGGGCCGCAACACGGTACTCCTCATTTTCTCACCTCGCAGCTTCAAGGGCTCGGGAGGATTCACCTAGCTTCCCGCCCATAGTACGCCATTCATGTAAAACCTCTTGATTACCGGCTAAGGCATTAGCCAGATGATAGGCTACATCGGTATGAAGGTCATGATGGGAAAGATCACGCTGGTGCACCATTTCGGCCGGTGGCACGCAGTGCTTCATAAAACCCATACAGACCCCAGGGTCAGTAAACCGGGATCCATTAGTAATGTCCCATGGAGGGACAAACAAATCATGCTTATCACCCAAGTTCGCGTCCCCATAATAGCGGGAACTTGAAGGTTCTTGGCGAACGGGGAAAGACGATGATTGTTGAGGAGGAGGTCGAAGAGGAGACCTATCGTCCTGAAACCTTCCTCATTAACATCAGGGTTGTCCTGCTGGTCTCCAGTAACACTCCTAGTCTGAAAAAGATAGTCGAAACGATTATCAGTCTCAGACTTGTTGTTGGGTTCTTCCGCCGAAATATCAACCGGAGGAGAGGTCGGTCGATCTTCCACATTAATATTTCCTGGAGGAGTAGAAGGCTTGTCCTTTGCCTCTCTTTCTGGAGAAGGAGATGGTTGCTTCTCAGTTTGAGGAGTTGGAGTAGGCAACTTCTCAGACACATCTTCCGGAAAGATCAGCGGATCTGCATAAAAGTTACACTTAGCTAGCAGCCCAAAAATAGTAAAGCATTTCAAGGGGTAATACATACCTTCCATCGTATCAATACGATCAAAAAGACTGTACTGTGGCTTCTTGGGACGATGAGTTTTTCGTTTCTTCTTTGAAGGTCCCGCCTCAGCGTCCGCAGTCTTGGTATCCGCTTGGCTTGCTTGAAAAGCCATGTAAGCTCTTTTCTTCTCCAATTCTGCCAATAAATGGGAGACATAAGAAGACTCAGGGGCATCGTCATCAGAATCACCCTCCTCTTGAGAGGCGGAAAAATCAGAGGCATCGCCATCATCATCACTCGATAAAATGGCGATCGTCCCATCAAAAGTACAAGCATTAAGCGGATGAGGGTTTAGAACATACGCACCTGTTTCAAAGGTCGCGTCCGAAACAATGGGTTCAGCCCGCACCTTCTTGGGAAAAAGGAATCAGAATTTGGTTTTCTCAAGGATGGGTAAGTCCCCCGCATCACGAATGCTCTTGCGGACGCAACCCCTATCCTCGAACAGAGCGTTAATCATAGAACTCCGACCTGAAAAGATAGAAGATAAGTCATAAAAAGGTCTAAGGTAAAGGAAAGGCAATAAAGGTAACTTACGTTCGTTTAGATCAACAAAGATGGGCTCCATAAATTCCGACGGCCACAAGCGGCTCATACCTGCCCACACCAGGGCTTCCTCAGGTAGCGCCCACATCGGTGTTGGTTCCGCCATTAGAGTACGGAACCAATCGCGCCCTTCCTGGGCAGCCGTGATAACATCTGGAGGAGCACTGTTAACTAGGCGACGGACCATAGTAGCAGGTACCATGTCCTCGGAGATCCAGAAAAACTTATTACGCCAGTCGGCGGACCCCTTTTCAACTTCATAACCAAGACTTCTATCGGAGAAGCCTTGGCATGTAAACCAACCGTCACGATTGGAAAACGGTAAAAGACCGGAAATCGGTCAACGTGTGGCACCAGATCACGTGCTATACATACAAATTCGTAGGGACGAATTCGCATGACAGCATGCGGGTGCAGCTGGGAGAGATGAATTCAATAGGCAGTTAGCACCTTCATGAAAAATTTCGTTATAGGAAAACGGAAATTCCTATAAACGAAATAATCCGAATAAACGGCCATTTTACCGGGCGGTGGTAAACTCGCTATGGAACCGGGAGAAGGAAACTTCGGCTCCCACTCTGGTGGAATACCATACGTCTCTAGCAATTTCTCAGATTCTGAATAGTTCCATGAAACTTCTATCTCGTCAATTTCAGTTTGAACATTCGACATTATCGAAGGATTAGGTAAGAAAATATGAGAAAGTTTAGTGATTTATCAGAGAGAAAGCAAAGGAGATAATCAACAAATAAAGGCGATAAACCTTTAATCAGAAAATTTCTCTCCCTATTTATACCCATCGCAATTAATGCGACATGATATGAACAATGGAGAGAGAAAGTCATCGCCTAATCATCAACCGCCACGTCACGCGGGAAAATCGAAAAAGAGAAAAAGTTACACAGTCGGTTACAGTGACAGCCGTCAAAAACGTTCCATCACCGGTTCACGCGCCTGCGAGTGGCCAACTTGTCTTTTTTTCATGATTATCTATACCAACAGAAGATATTTTCTACCTAACTTCAAAATTCAAAAAACCCCAAAATACATTAAGTCCAGAATTTCACCCGCATAAAGACTTCACACGGAAGAAACACTGGACTTGGGGGACTTATAGAGGTAGTGTACCAAAAAGACCCAAATACCCTTAAGTACCACCCACGGGTCATAGAGAGCCTCTCGCATATCACCCGCGGGACATATGGATCACCCGCACATCACAGAAGAGGAAGAACGTCCTCATACCACGCACGGAAGCATCCTGGCACCCTCAGAAGTCATCCGCAGGACAAGACATTGGTCCGCCAATATGACTGGAGGGCAATGCCAACTGGACAGCTGTCAACAACTAACTACACTCTAGAAGAACGTCCACGATTGTTACTTGAGGAATACGTGACTTGCCCACCAATGAAAGAAGGACACCTGGCCAGTTTGTTATAATCGTGCACATGGCCAGGGTGCAATTCGTCCTATCATTAGGTGACACGTGTCCAAGTTGTTATACCCATGCACATGGGACGTATAGCTCAACCTATCATAAGATGACACGCGTCCAGGCAATTATTAAGATCTTCTAGAAGAGGACAGCTGGCCCAATCACCTTCCTACCTCCTTCGGCTATAAATACCTTGTCAACCTGCATGAGGTATTCATCCACGCTCACTCACTTGCATTCTGACTACACTTAGTCTACTTTACTTCAGTAATCTCTTGACGAACGTTACTGATTCTGACGCCGGATGGTGGTTACAGGAAGACCCCCCCACCCTGTCCTTCCTGTAACGAGACTCACGGAATCTGTTTTGCAGGTTCTGGTCATTGGACTTTGGAAAGTTGTGCTCATACTGTGTTAGTAGTTATCATATTTTACTCTGTGGACTCATTAGATCCAGAACCCATATCAGGAGATTGGATCCGTGTTTCTTCAATTAGGTTTTGAGGTATGTTGGATCTATTTAGTGAACATGTCATGTTTTATTGTTTTGTAACTCGTTTAATTCAAAGAGGGTATTTTTGGACTCCTTGTCAATCCTAAGAATAAAAGGAAAAAAATTCCTTCTGACATATTTATCAATTATTTTATTTTATTCCAACCTCTCAAGTCTCAACTAACTTAAGGCCTACGTAAATTGCCTACAAATTATCTACAACTTGTTAACCCCTAAAATAAATTGTTTACATTGTTCATATTTAGGTTAGATATTTTAATTTAATTCGGTTTAATAGTATTTGGAGCCTCTTTATTCATACTTTTATACGCTATAAAGAAAAATAAAACAAAGAAAACAACTAAAATATCACTATATGGATTCTCTATAATAGAGAAAAGTTAATAGAAAACTATAATAGTCCTCTACATTTAGAGGCTCCTAGTCAACACTATATTCTATTATGAGTGTATAAAGGAAGAAAGAATAATAAAATAAGTTTTTATGAGTAGAATAAAACAAAAATGGAGAATTAGAGAATTGGATACGGAAGGTTTTGTTTGTAAGAAAAATATGT
Organism: Bidens hawaiensis; assembly: GCF_021521415.1. Classification (NCBI taxonomy): domain Eukaryota; kingdom Viridiplantae; phylum Streptophyta; class Magnoliopsida; order Asterales; family Asteraceae; genus Bidens; species Bidens hawaiensis. The sequence continues at coordinate 715,836 of NW_027491351.1, forward strand.
TTTTGAAAGGTTCCAATATGAATGTTCTAAGGTCTTTGTGACGAATAAATGTAATGGTCATGTGAGGTGAATAAATGTAACTGTCATGTTCGATTAATAAATTAACAATCTAACTCGTTAACCCGACGTAATTAACTTTCAATTGAAAAACTTAGCGTTTAACGAACCAAACTGGTTTTAAAAACTAGCTATTAGATGCTATCAATAAATGTGTGTGTATTATATATATATATATATATATATATATCTTAGAGTTATCGTATTCCTATGGATGAGTTAAAATAGTTGTCTAACTGTGTTTTGTTGTCCGTATTTCGACATTAGTTAGGGTTTATAAGGTTATATATGAAATTAAGTTTATAACAAGAGATACCAATAAATTATGAAAAGCACAAAAGCATTCAACATCAAAATACATTATGTTTTTTAAGCATTCTGAAAAAGCAATAGCTTTGACCAGAATATAGAACAATGTAGAGACAATCTGCAATAACACTATCATAATTCCTTATATTAAACCCTTCTAGATTGCTAAGATTTAGTTTTAGATATCAATAGATTTCTATTTCAACCTTGGATGGCTCAACATTTACCATTAATCATTAATTCTAGCCCTAATTCATCATCATCATCATTGATCTTTGAAGCAAGATCTACCCTTTCTTTCTCCTTAAAATAATGCCAAACCTTCAACAGATAATTGAAATCTACCCATGAATCCACTTCATTAACACTGAAATCTCATCTTGACCACCTAGAATTTTCAATCATTATTGAAGCTCACATACACAATTTTTGTTTATCGTGAGACTAAAAGCACTTTAGTTTAAAAAACAACACTTTTCTTCCAGTTCCAACACCATGATATACCTTATAGGCCTAATTACAAGCTACTTGTAGTTGTCAAACTTTTGCTTTTTTAATTGGGAGGTTTTAGGTTCAAATTCACGCATGAAAAATATTAGTTTGGAATGGTGTAAATGTAGGAATATGATATATTTGGCGCCAAGAGAAGGGAAGAAAAACACGACTTTAACTTGTTTAATGGTTTTATATTCTTTCTCTTATTTTTCTTGAACGACCAACAAACATGTTTAATGGTTTTATATTCGTACTCTTATTTTTCTTGAACGACCAACAAACATGGAATTGTCAGGGTACTCCGTATGAGGTAACGCAATGGAAAAAGGCTACCGCCAACTGACCCAATCAAGCCGTACAAAGTCCTTAAATGTCTTCAAGTTATCAATAATTCCCGGGAAAACATACCCGCCTGAAAGTCCACTGGTGGTAAAACCTGAACACCCTTAAGATTGTAACAGAGATCGCAAAAATCCCGGTTTTCCTTCATTGAGCCACACATGTCTTCTCTAAAGTATTATTTGTAGGGATTAGAGCATTCTCATCCAACCCCTATCCCTAAATCCAAAATTACAGTAAAACACACTACATTTTCTCTCTCATTTTTAATTAAATAATATTTTTTATATCTTTATCATTATCATTTCTCTTTCACACCCACAACCACTTTCAAAATATATTAAAAAATTATAGGGGGTGAACAATAGTTTTTTAAAGATAATAAAAAACAACTAGGATTTTTAAAATATAAAAGTTTTACACTCACAACACCATAAATCAGTCCGATCATTGCATTATCGTTTTTATTCTTATTAAAAAGTAAAAAAAAAAAGAAAAAGAAAGTAATCGGTGGGTCGTCGTTTACCTGTTGTACAAGAAAATCCAGAGTCTTCTTCTTCTTCTGATAACTCATGAATCAACCAGTCAATCAAACCACCAGCATCATCACCGGCGACCACCAATTTCCTCAAATCAATCAATCTTCAACCACCATCACCATGCATCAAGGCGATTACACCACTCCTTATTACCCCAATCACCCTCCAAACCCTAACTCCAATCCAACCACCGATCTCCACCACCAACCACCCTTAAATTACGCCTCTGCACCTCCCACCACCTACCACCCTCCACCGCCTTCTTCCGATTATTATCCACCTCCTCCTCCTACTCCCACTGCTCCCTCATATATCACACCTAATCCCCAATTCGACACCCCCTATCAATCTCAACCACCACCACCCTATAACAATCCACCTTACGATCAACAACACCCTAATTACACCCCTACCTCTCCGATCCCTCAATTCAATCACACCTCAACCTTCCAATACTCACCCTCACCCTCTCCCTCTCCCTCTCCCTATAATAATAATACTCATCCTTCCGTACCGGCTCAGGTATACGATACTTCTTATGACACTGCCTATGCTGGAAATAATCAGTATGCTCAACTAGGGGCTGGGGGAGATTATTACGGGAACCAGCCACCCGAGTCTAGTTACGGTGAAGCTGTTTATGCTTATCAAGGGGGTAAGGTTGAGCCTTACGGGTCTAGGGGTACTGGTTCCAAGTCTTCTATGTGGAAGGAACCGCAGCAGCAGCAGGTGTTGTTTGATGATTTTGGCCGCCCGATCGGTTTGCCCGGTAAGGATACGGACTTGCCTCCCAAGGTTGTGAAGGCGGTACCCAAGGCTGAGACGCAGGAGGATGTTAAAGGTGGGGTGCAGAAGTTTAGGGTTAAGTTGTTGGCTGAAAGCGGGGGGCAGAGTACCATGGATGTTCTTTGTCAGGTACGGTTTAGTGCTTTGCTGTTATTTTGTGTTATCGGGATACTATACGTTACATGTCAAGATAAGATTTTTCGTTTGCTATGAGTGAGATTTTACTGGCTACGCTTGTTTATTTGTAACAATTGAAAGGTAGTGACGCATCTGTACGTTCATTTTAGAGGGTGGAAATTATTTAGCTAATGATTTAGTACCTACATTGCTAAACAAATTTGTGGTACTGAACAAAGATATAGAAAAGTAGGGAACTTCATTGTTTGATTTATACTCTATAGGGTGAGAGGGTATTCTTTTGTCATGCTTATATCATTCCAATATAGTTGTAGAGTTGCAAGTAGGTAGGTATTAATATTCATCAATTCAACTTATGGCTTCTTATTGTATCAACCTTTAGAAAGCAGGTATCTTTTTGGACACGTAATTTATGGTGTGTTCATAATTCCTTGAACCAGACACATTAGAATTCTACTCTCTATTGCAACATTTAACTCTTCAGGAAAACTTATTCTCAGTTTAGTGGAATTAACTATTTAGAATGTCATTGAGATCTAGCCGGGGGTCTCACCGGAAGCAGCCTCTCTCTTTCTACGGGGTAGAGGTAAGGCCGTCTACATCTTATTCTCCTCAGACCCTACCATAGCTTTGCTATTTGTGGTATTTACTGAGTACAATGAGGATGAGAATGTCACCGTGATCACAATTAGAGTGAACCAGTAAACTGCATATTGTTCACCCAAACAAATCATTTGTACTTTTTATGATTACAAGAGGGAAAATGGTAATTTGTTAAAAGAAACTCAACAAAGTAATGTTGGAAACTTGCAGTTATTGTGGGACCTTTAAAGAGAAGAACACTGCGATTTCTGTGGTGGGCTGCAGTTATATTGCATGTTAAGAATATGATCTTTCTTATAGTTAACTTATTCATAGGAACATCAATTAATAAGAACTAAAAGTTTAATTAGAGTCTAAGAAAGGATAGCTTACATCAACTTGGTCACATTACTTAATGTGATTTAAGTGTTAGCATCATAGTTATCAAATGCGATAAGCGCTCGAAAGCTTTGATGGCGCTCCTAGCCCCCAGGTTAGAAGCGGAAAAAAAGCACATTAAAAAAACAAAATTTTAAATAAAGTAGAACATCTTAATAAGAAAACAAACATTCATTCTTAAAACAGTTCATAGAATATAAATTAGATAAGAAATAAGGAACATAAATTGCAGATGTTTTCTGTTGAATTGTGAGGTTCCAACATCAAACTAAGATTGAGAAGCCATTTGCTGAACAAAAAATATAAGTTAGATAATAAGAAATAAGGAACATAAATTGCAGAATAAATAAGGAACAGAAAGAAATATTAAATCCGAAAATAAGAAAAAAACTAAGATGTGTATATTGAGACTCTTGATGATTTTGTGCTATAAGATGGAATATGGAAGCCCTTAAATAGTGGGAGTTTTAGGTTTTACTTCAGAATTGGAACATGTGGGATAGATGCAATTTAATATGCATGGGAAACCAGGTTGGTGCTTTAATATCGTATGCAGTGTAATCGCATTTAATGCGCTTTGCCTAAATAAATGCGCTTAAGCGCCCAAAGCGCTCGCTTTTAATAACTATGGTTAGCATGCAGTGTACTAAAAAACAGGTTAATTGGCTGCCGAAGTATCTGTTAAGTGGCCGTTAAAACTGTGTAAATCTACTAAGGCAGGCTGTCAAAAGTATTGATTAAGCTGCGAAGCTCTATATTTATCGAAAGTAACAGATAGTTGAACCCAACGCATTATTTTGTGAAAGCTTGTTATGCTTCTATTGTCCAAAATGATATGTTGTAAAATGAAGTAAAAAACTTGATACCTTGGTACCACATGCACTTGTGTCGATCGCCCACATCTGCCATGAAATCTGTGGTGGATTCATGCCTTTACTTTTTGCAATTCTTTTTGTGCTCCATCTGCTCTTCATCTTACTGTACTGCCGCCTGCCGGACACATGGCAGTAGAAAACAATTGATACTATTAACTTACTACAATTTGGCATTTGCAAAGTCATAGTTGAATTTCTTTTATTTGCAATTAGCTGTCATCTACTAATATTTGTATTTACTACAACGAGCTCGCTGTTCTCTTATTTTTAATGTTATTCTTGGTAATCGGTTAATTACAACTTTACTACTATTATTTTGACATCAGCGGTGCGCAAAAATGCATCAGGACTAACTAAGTCGAGTGACTAAATCAGGGGCTAGTAATCGATTCTTGTGGTTTTATGTTTTTGATATTGCAAATTTTGTTCATTCAGTAGTTATTATTTTATCCATGTGACATTTTAGAGTGTGCATAATGATTGTAGTTTTTACTATGTGTAGTGAATTCGCACGCTTAGTTCATGCAGGAGGCCAGCACGGTAGTATAGTTCTGAGTTGATGAAACGATTTTCTCACTCTTTATTATATTTTTACAGTGAACATTTAAAACGATGGTTGACATAATATTATGGTTTTTAATGATAATTAAAAAATGTGATTTTTACATTGTTACACTTGTTTCTTAGGGTATATGTTAACATGCAATCTTTTTTATTTCTTATTTTTTTTTCGTATATATGATGTTTAACACAGCTTTATTGTCATACTTTTGTTGACTGTAAATGCTGTTTTCAATAAGAAGATGTGAAGCATATTGTTTCTTATTTTTCCTCAGGTCGGATTGGATGGAATCCGAATGCTTGACCCCTCTACCAGTCGGACTTTGAGGATATATTCTCTTGACGCAATAACGAGATGTGAAGTATGTTATTTCTTACCTTTTCCTTTTTATTCATCATTCTAATTTTGCTACCTTTATTTATTGAAGTTTTCTCATACTTTATATAGGTGTATGATTCATCCACCTTGGCGTTTTGGTCCAAGAGCTCTGTGGACATTGAGCCAAGGCGTATAAGGCTGCAATCCAACAGTTACACTACAAACACATTGTTGGACACAATAACTGCTGCAACCATTCAGGTTACAAATTGCACACTCATTGCATTAATGTATGCCTGTAAACGAACCGAACGCTCATTAACCCGTTGGGCGGGAGGTTCGCTTATTGAATAAACGAATGGACACAAACAACAACTTTGTTTATTTAGTTAAAAGAACGAACATGAACACATGTCCTGTTTGTTCAGTTATGTTCGTTTTTATATTTATTAAATTTTTTAGGTCGACCACAAGTCTAGTTTTTTTAGGCATAACAGATTGATGTTCACATTTACGTTTTATTGGTGTTCGCTCAGTTATGCTCATTTATGTTCGTTTATCTATGTTCAATCATGCTCGTTCATTTATGTTCGTTTGTGTCAATTTACATTCATGAACTGTTCACTTACTTTGTTAACGAACAAACATAAACGAACACAAGCACATTCATTTTCTTTCCTAACGAACAGGAATGAGAAAATTTTGTTCGTTTAATTGTATGCTTGATCGTTTTTCAGTTAAAGTTAAGTGAATGAAGATGAACATAACGTGTTCCATTTGGTTCGTTTACAGGCCTATTAATTCATGATCCTTATCCATTTCTGAATACTTTTTCATGGAAACAACAGGTTAAAGAGATGGGTGTAAGGAGCAGGCCCGTTGAGGCTGTTAAAGTTACCGAGCAGTCAACTGAAAAGAAAAAAGGTTTGGGTGACTGGATGAACAGAATTAAACCCGCAAATGAGGAGAAAGATCATTGGGTAAGTAAGCCTTTGTAAACTTCTAGCAAGTATATGTTATTTATTTATGTTTTATCAAAATTCTTTATATATTAACAATTATTCTTCAAATAATATTTACCAAACAAAAATCATATAAGTATTTTTTTAGCTTCTTTATCGTGGCTTATTTTGAATTATTTTTTGTGTAGGTACCTGATGAAGCTGTTACTAAGTGTACTGGTTGTGGATCCGATTTTAGTGCTTTCAATAGGAAGGTTAGTGGAATTTATCATATTGATTTTTAAAAGCCCATTTGTATTTTGCGAAATTTTCAAGTAATTTAAATGGTCTTTTTTTTTTATTATTTCTCGATTGTAGCATCATTGCCGGAACTGTGGAGATATTTTTTGTGACAAGTGCACTCAAGGAAGAATTGCTCTTACATCTGAGGAAAATGCTCCACAAGTTCGTGTTTGTGATCGTTGCATGGTATGCTTCTATGACACCACTATAATATTTAAATTTCTATGGTTATACCATTTGATGAAAGTATTATATAAACTCTAATTTTTATTATTATTATTATTATTATTTTTTTCAGTTAGAGGTTAGTCATCGGTTGAGCAGTGCCAAGGAAGTGGCTGCAAGCAGATCATCAGGATTGCAGAGTCATGAAGACCTTGCAAAGAAACTTCAGGTCAACTACTATACTCCTTTTGAGCTGATTAATGAAACAGTTTATCTTATGTTTTTTTTTTGGTTAAATACAGGAGTTGGAAAGAACTCACAGATCATCATCAGGTAGGATAAATTTTCGACCAATACATACGAATCTTGCATTTTTTACTTTTAAATAACCCTATAATTGTTGATGTTAGAGCATTCACAGCCCGTCCCTCATCCCTATCCCTATAATTACACTACAAAACACTACATTTCTCTTTCCTGTTTAATTAAATAATACTTTTTATACTTTTATCATTACAGTTTCTTTCTCCTCTACTCACAACCAATTCAATAAATATTAAAAAAATAAATAGGGACAAACTTTGTTTCCCCAAATTTACAAAAAATCACTACATTTCTCTCTCCACCCTATAATTTACACTCACAACCATTCAAAACTCCACCCTATAATTTACCAATTCCCCTCACATAATTATGGGGGATGGGTTGGGAATGCTCTTATACTGATTTAAAATGGAGATGTATTAAACTTTATTAATTAGTTCATGAAGATACAGAGCCCGGTTTGTGTATTATGAGTACCAATTATTGGAAAGATAAATTTGCACAAATAGTTCCTGTGGTTTGACTATATTGCAAGTTTGGTCCTCTAGTTTAAAGATTGCAAACTTAGTCCAAACATTTGGGAGAGGGTTGAGCGATGAGTCCCCACGGCTAATCCCATTCAGTTCTTAGTTGAAAAGTTATGTCGTATGATGGTTATTGTATCTTCTCAGTTTTAGAACTTAAAAAAAATACTCTTTTAAACTCCAACTCATAACGTTGACTTCATCACCTTCGATTTTGCACTGATCGAAGACGTTTGGAGTTCTGGAGTTTGAAAGAGTTTTTTATTTGTGTTCCAAAATTCTAACACACAATTACCTTCACATGTTTCCGTTAAACCACAGTGACCATTTGCGCAACTTTCTGTATTGGATATGAAAAAGATTATAGGTTTTTATAATTATTAAAAGTTTAATATTTGAGTCAACAGGTTCCAAGTTTGAAGGGTCTAGCAGGCGGATGAAAGAAGTTGCTTGTCCCACTTGTACCGTCCATTTGCAAGTTCAAGTTCCCAGCTCGGGTTCGGAGACCATAGAATGTGGAGTTTGCCAGCACCCATTTCTTGTAAATGCACGTTGATGGCCTATGTTTGTATTGATTATTTTATTTTCCTGTTCATTTTGAGGGTTTCGGTCTAGTCGGCATTGTTACCTGTATGTTCATTGTTCACTTGGATTTGTTCTTATTCGTGTGGGTTGGTTTCATAAATTCGGTTAAACTTTATTTGTGAATGTGATGTTATGAAGGGTATGTTTCATGTAAAGGCTTTTCATAGTGTAATTACTTTTAACATAACTGAAAAACTGATTTAGAACATTGTGGTTGTGTGTGAGAGAGAGAGAGAGAGAGAGAGAGAGAGTTGGTAAATTGTTCTTTTTTTTTCACTATACTTGTATTTTTGTCATTTTTAATGAATTGTATTTTATTACTTCGTCTTTATCCGGCTAACAAATGTCATAAAGAGCATCCTTGTTCAATTCATCAAACAATGTGAGAGATTTTTATAATATAAGAGATGGTTTACGGTAGAGGTGGCAAATGGGTTGGGTCGGGTCGAACGAGTCATGGGTTGAAATGAGTCATGGGTCAAAACGAGTTTGGGTCATAATGAGTTTGGGTCAGAACGAGTGAATTAAAAAAAGGGTTGTTTTGGTTTGGTCGGAATAGGTTAGGGTTGAACCGAGTTTTGAGTTTTTATTTTTTTTTATTTTTTTATTTTTTATGTACGTGAATAATGGAGGAAACATTATAGTTTTTTTAAAATTTTTGTTTTTTATTTATATTTTAAGTTATGATTTTTTTATTATTTTTTTGAATTTTTTTTTGAGGGGTTTTCTATTAATATCAAAAACTCTCAAAAAAATATTCAAAAATAATAAAAAAAAATTATAACTTAAAATATAAATAAAAAACAAAAATTTTCTTTGTCCATTTTAGTACTAATCTCATACGCTTTGGTACATGACTTAACTCATTTTCGGCATTGGTAATTTCTGATACGCTTTGGTACTAATCTCATTATTAAAAATAACACACTACTAATAAAATGGGTATAGCCAAAAGTTAATTATCGATGACTTAATTCCGTCAGTAATTACTGATGAATCCCTTAAACTTAAAAATAGGGATCGACAACAACCCCGCTTAATTTATTTTTGTGGGGCATCTTGCTGATGGAAAACACTCGGTATTTGAGGATAAATCGGAATTGGTGTTCTTGGAATTAAAAGACTCATCCGAGGACACGAATTATACCATGCACTATAACTTAGAAGTAGACCCATACTAGAGGTGGTTCCCCATGTGTGCGTATATTCTCTCATGTATGCACGTATAAAAATAATTTATAAGTATATATGTGTGTACCACAAATAATTTAAGAGAGAGAGAAGGGGGGGGGGGGGGTAAGGGTGTTAAAAAATCCGAATTTGAATCCATATATGAATTGTCCGAAATTCCGAATATCGTAAATATGAATTTGATTCCAATTGTGTTTTAAAATTTTTGGATATTCGAAATGTTTATTATAAAATATTATTATATAATGAATACCTATTAGATATTTTGAATAATTTTTAGATATTTCGAAATTTTCAAATATTTCGGATAATTTTCAGATATTTCGGATAATTTTTAAATATTTCGAATATCCGAAATATTTTTTTTAATTCTTAAATATTTTTAAAGTTATTAAATTATAAATATTTTTTTAGAATTCAGATATTCGTTTGGATACCTGAACCCATTGTAACACCCATAGATGGAGGTAGGGATGAGCATAAGGGTATTGGTACCGAATTTGTTACCGTCGTTACCAACTTTTTCGAGTTTTCGATGCCGGTATGAGTTAGATTTTGACCCAAGGTGAACCGGTTTGCCTGATCAGTAGATATAAATCGAAGGCTAAAACCCAAACTTCTTAATCTACCTCTAGGACAATGAATCCAAACGCCAAAGCGCCCATCGAAAATTTGGGCGAGAAAATTGAGTATTTGCCTGGGTTTAGTGATAAACTACATATCAAGAGTAATTTTGCTATCCTCAAGAAAGACTCATCACATTTGTCTCTTGAGGATAGGCTATATTCAAAGAAAGGAACGAGAAGATCTGTTCGAAATATCGCAAGAACAAGTATTTTTTAGGGGAATATCTCATAAAATAGTAACCAACTTTTAAAAGTGTTACAATTAGGTCACTCATGCATATTTTTCTCAAATTGGGTCACTAAATCTTCAAATCGAGTCTCACCGATTTTTGTATGCGTCAAGAAAGAAATGAAGGATAAGATGTGGGGGTCGGAATTTGCAATATATGTAGTTATACTTAAAAAATATTAAAAAACGTTAATTATTTTAAAATTCAAAAATAAAAAATAAAATCCACGTTGCCACTCAACGTCAACATAAAAAAAGATAAAAAGATTTCATATGTGAAACAAAAAAGATAAAATGCTAAAAAAACATGTTAAAACCTTTAATTTAATAAAATATGAAAATTGAGTGACTTAATTAAAATAATTTTTAAAGTTGAGTGACCTAATTAAAACACCTTTAAAACTTTATTTATGTATTTCAAGTGCTTTTGTAAGTTTTTTTATAGGCATCTTTTTAGCAGTACTTTATTTTTGTTTTGTTTTATTGTTATGTGATATTTTTGAACTAATTTTACTAAAAACAATGATTAAAAAATGATTGAACCATGTTAAAACCACTATACTAAAATTAAAAGAGAGTTAAGTTAAACTCCACCGTTTTAGGTGCTATTTGTTGTTCTTAAAATGCATGCAGTTTACGAACTATATTTGTAGACATCTGTAAAAGAAAAGGAAGGCACAGCCTATGCAGTCTGTAAGAAGAAGACTGTTTGTTTTTTAACGTCTATAGGCTGCTAAAATAAACTGGTGGTAGTGTACGAACTATGGTAGTGGGTAGTGGTGGTGGTAGACGGTGGTGATAGACGGTGATAGTGGTGGCGATGGTGGACTATGGTGCTGGTGGACGATAGTGGTAGGTGGTGGTGTGATGGGCGATGGTGGTAGACGGTGGTGGTGAAGGAAGGTGGGTGGTGGGTACATTGTGGTGGACAACGGTGGTGGTTGGTGGGTATTGGTGGTGGTGGACGACAATGGTGATTGGTGGATGTTGGGGGCGGCCGATGGTGGGTGGTGGTGGTGGTGGATAGTGGGAGTTGGTAAGTGGTGATGCTTAACCCTATGTAGACTTTAAAAGATCTTATAAGTGGATGCGTTAAGTCTGCAACAAGGAGAGTTCGCTCAGATTTTTTTTAAAAAAACGTCTTCAAATAAACAGTAGTGTGATCTGTGCAACATAGACAAAAAAGCCTACACAACCTTTTTAATAAAAAATAAACATCACCTAAGGTAAGTGTCACTACCATATGCCACTTTAACATGTTGCTTTTAATATTAAGAGCTCCACATAGCCTAATACCCTAAAACCACATGTTAGGCCAATTACCATAGCATTCCTTCGCCCGCTAATAACATTACACTTGTCACCATAATTGCCCAATTATTGTTTCACGTTGGGAAGCCAAGCTACTCGTCAATTTAAACACATATGCATCAAAGCTTAGCTGGTTAGAGGTGTCGCTATTAAGCTGATAAATGAACTCCCTGGCTCCAAATTATCTTTGTTAATTATTTCGTCAAAATATTTAATGCTTTTATTATTTGTCATCATTATTGTAGCCTTTAAATATATTTAAATATAGTTTTTATATGCTAAAACTCAACCGTTGTTAACTCATCGATGAACACTTTAAAATTTTTTAGAATTATTTAGTTGTTTAAGACTTTCCAAACTTAAAATCTTTTGTATAGAAACTTGGAAAATTGAATTTAAATAATCTCTACTATTGACCATTGACAAAAAAAAATCCTAATTAATGAAACACCTGTTAACGGTTTGCGACTAACATAATCCTAACGTCGTTAATCGTCGGTTGCCGGAAAACTCTACATTTTCGTCCCAAACCTCTTTATAACTTTTGATAATACCTTTAAAAACCTTTATCTAGTACAAGACCAATTATTGAGGTCCGCAGAACCCTAGAACCACTGTCAGAGTCAGTTGGTGGTGCTCAAGTAGTGAGGGTTGGTTGGTGGTGGGTGTCCATGTACGACGGTGGAGTTCAAGTGGTATTGGTTGGTGGTGGTCGTCGGCGGCGGTGGTGTTCAGGTGGTGATGTTCAAGTGGTGCTGGTGTTTAGGTTAAGTGTTCCGGAGAAAAATGTTGTATTTTTCGGGCAAAAACGTTTTTTTGATGACTAATAGCGTTAGGATTCTGTTAGTCACGAATCATTGGGATCAAATACGCTAAAAAACGGGACCTTCAGCAGTCATTCTGTTAGTTGAAATAATTATTTATCAATAGTCAATAATTGAGATTATTTAAATCTAATTTCTCAGGAAACTTTATAACACAGGACAAAAAAAAATTGCAAGTTTCAACATCCTTTTTTGTGAAAATGAAATTTGTGTTTCAGAAAGTAAAACCCATTTTAGATCGACACATATATTTGATGTGTATTCTTACTGAAATTATCTGGTAAAAAAAGTTTGTTTGTACTTTGTACAAGCTACAAAACAATGTGTTGTGAAATCGAGCCGCACATGCATGTGACTAAAGTTCATGTTGGAAAAGTAAGGAGACGTGGAAGTAGTTTGATAATGAAAGGAAAAAATGTTCATTTTGAGCCATGAATTAATACAAAAATAAATTAAGTTATTTCTAGTCTTTTATCAAAGTAGATGTGCCTTCTAACCATATGCTTAAAGAGGCAATCTCTCACTTTCATTCAACCACCATTCCTTCTATCGATTCTTCATAATTTCTAACTGATTGCTTCATTAAATTAATGATTTAAATTGTATTATATGTTATGTCTGGCATCTTGATCTTGAATCTATGGATTATGGTGTGGAATGATGATTGCATGAACGATTATGATAAATTGATGATTAGGAGATGTATTTATGGTGAAAGATAGCCCCAAAATCGCCCATATGTGATAGAGAATGAGTGATAATTGATCTTAGGATTTTTCCTTTTTAAATATGGAAGAAAACAAGCCAAAATAAAAACCCCGTCAGACCAGGCCGTAGCCTACGACCTGATCACTGTATCTTACGGCTGAGTCGTAGGCTACGACTAGCTGGTTCTGCCTTATAGTGGTCATATCAAATACCCAGACCATAGGCTACGGTCTGGCACTCGTAATCTATGGTCGCTAAAGTGGCAAACACATCCATTTCCGTTTTCTTGACTTTTGATCATCCAGTTAAGCCCTTGGTTACTCCTCTTATTTCAAACTTGATTTCTTTATCCTTAAATACTCCAAATTAACTCCGCTAAGCTCCGCAAACTTGTAAACATATAAAACACTCAAAGTACTCGTGTTCAATGTATATAAACAAGTAAAATACACGAAATTACACACTATAAATACATGCTTTCACCCACACATCAAACACCGAAAGCATGCCCCACATTTGTCAAAAGGGGATACGGGTATGCTTTCACAAACGTCGACCAAGTAGGGTAGATATCGACGGTAAGATAGTACCCCACATTTATATTCTCAACATATACAAGAAACATGGCATAAGGCGCGGTTCCATTTCGATGGGTGAAGAAAAGGAGGAGATCGTTGGAGAATAACGATGACATTCTTGGATCCAACGGACCACAAATCACATGCCAAATCCACAAATTAATTTAAGCCACCGCTTCAACCATTATCGTAGTGTACTCGTGATCACCTCTGTTGGTACATAAATGTCAGTAGTTCATAGTCTAGCGTTTGTAATCGAGTCTGTAATGTAATTATGTTTAAGTTTATGTTTATGTATGTAAGCGAAGTTGTCAACAAGTTCGCTTAGGCGAACTTGTTGAACAAGCGAAGTTGTCGACAAGTTCGCCTAGGCGAACTTGTTGAACAAGCGAAGTTATGGACAACTTCGCCTGAACATATCGGGCGAAGTTGTCGTGTCTATATATACTGTAGCCGACGGATTGTTTAGGTTACGAGAGAGGAGTCAGTTGTTGAGTTCAGTGAACGTGTCGAGAGTCTGTAATAGACGTGTTTCAAGTTATAATATATAACGTGTTCGTTTGTATCGCGTGTGATTGTTTTACGTATTCTACGCTCGTAACTACCTACGCAGGGATTCCGCACCTACGTAGATAGCGATATCCCGTGTAAGATCCGTCCGGGAACCTACAATTGGTATTAGAGCCGAAGCTAGGGTTGTGGTACCCGAAGGGAGGAGACGTGAAGGGTGTGAAGAGGATTCTGCGGTATCTCAAAGGCAAGCCGAAGCTAGGGTTGTGGTACCCGAAGGGAGGAGACGTGGAACTGGTTGCTTATACGGATTCTGATTATGGAGGGTGCAATCAGAGTCGGAAGTCGACAACAGGAGGATGTCAGTTTCTCGGTGGAAGATTAGTTTCCTGGCAGTGCAAGAAACAGACATCAGTCGCAATCTCTACGTGCGAAGCTGAATATATGGCAGCATCCAACTGCTGCTCTCAGGTTTTGTGGATTCAGCAACAATTGCGCGACTATGGTCTGAATTTCTTACTCACTCCTATTTTTATTGATAACACTGCTGCCATCTCAGTAATTAACAATCCCGTGAAACATAGTAAAACTAAACATATTGACATTCGTCATCATTTCATACGGGATTGTGCTGAGAAGAAACTGATTAAGGTCGAAAAGGTCGATACGCTAGAAAATTTCGCTGATTTATTTACAAAAGCGTTTGATAAATCCAGATTTCAAAACCTAATTGAGCTGAACGGGATGATCAATCCCGAGTAACCATGTTTTTTTTGTGTTTATTTAAAAAAAAAAAAACGTCACTATTGCTTAAAATTAGTCGGTTACCTCAGTTTGATGGACATATCCTCAGATATGTTTTGGTCCTCGTTTCTATTTGTAGAGAATGAGGGTCGCCATTAACCAGATGACTGAAAGTGACCGGGGCGGTTATGATCTGTTTTCTTTCTGTCGCTGAAAATTAGTCGGTCATACTTAGTTAGAAGGACACATACTTGTATGTGGTCGGTCCAGTTGATCCATTGGATCTTCAGGATGGCCGTTTACCTGAAGACTTTGACGTGATCGGGGCGATTGAAGTCAAAATTTCTTGAGGGAAATGAAATTACTTTTCAAGTCTGTTACTTCGTAAGAAGTTAGTTAGCTATGTTGAACGGAAAATTGATCCAACCATGGAAAATGATAGATATACTAACTTTGTGTGCTTAACTAGTGAAGTTATTAGGCTTAAAAGGCTTTAGGACAATCATTGTATGTCATGGTAACTTTTTATGGTGCGTAAAAGTAGATGTGATACAAATTAAATTTTACTTGATTTTATGTGGAAACTCCTTAAGAGTTTTGCGTGTCTTCATGTATATCTTTCCGAATGATAGGCAGAAAAGTGATTACCCAGTCATACACGAACCCATGTGTGTTCTGATTCCCGTGAAGATAGCGTTTCAAGATACTGCAGTGATCCAGATTCGGGACTTGCAGTTAATTTCTACTTTGAAGTCTATGTTGTTAAAAAAAATAAAAAATAAAATAAAATAAAATAAAATAAAATTTAGTACTTATGAGTTATTGTAACATTCGAGAGTTCAAGATATCGAGACTTCTCAATCTTGGAGTAAGAATGAGTACGGGAAGCAGACAAAGAATACTTACAAGTTAATCAGACACTATGGGTCGAAGTCAATTCGGGGTGACTTGGGGAAAGCCAAATACGCTTTGAGAATAGATAGGAGGCATCAAAATCTCTGAGTTGTTGCCCACTTATTTTTGAGCTTAATTGAACTTAACTCGTATCACAGAAACGATGTAAACCATCTTAAGTATATTACCTGCTTACAACCTGTCTCTATATGTCATAATACAGCTAAACACGGATCTATGTGACAGTCACGTAGTTAGTATGATTCCTGTTCGGATCTTTTCTAAAACGTAGCAGTCCCTATCAAGACTGAAATTTGATCCCTTATACTTTAAATTTTTTTTAAGTTTTTGTACTTAGATAGTTGTATGATTTTTTAACTGGTTACTTAGAATTGATCATGTCGTTTATTTCTTAAAGGAAAGTTATAAAGAGTTAATTTAAATTGTTCAAAATTATAAGGTTTGGTTATGAAAATATAAGCGAAGTTGTTGAATCAGGCGAACTTGTGGATAACTTCGCCTAGGCGAAGTTATCGGTAACTTCGCCTGACCAACTCTGACCCTATATAAGGATTTCAAACAGTAAAATATTCATTATTTCAAAATATCAGCGAAGTTGTTCCGAGAAACCCGGCGAACTTAACTATTATCCGGCGAACTTGTTTCGTTTCCGATTTCGATCCTTTTTCTCAGTTTCGTTCAATAGATTCAAGGTGTGTGTTATCGATTAACCGTATATCCAAAGACAGTGATGCTTTTCATAGGTCGTTTTGAACGGTTTCGTGACCTCGGTCCGGTGACCTTTCAAAACCGAGATTTACAAACTTGTATTACGTGTTCATGGACGATCTTTTCATCTAACCATCCGTAATATCATGTGTTAGAGTCTCCTTGATCGTCAAACTTTGCCGAATCATCGGATTCCGGCTGTTAGAATCCTAACAGTCGCCTATTCTGATGCAGGCGAAGTTAGGGTTTAGGCGAAGTTATCCGCAACTTCGCCTGGGGCTTAATTTCGCCTGAGGCGAAGTTATCCGCAACTTCGCCTGAGACTTAATTTCGCCTAACCCTTATCTTCGCCTGAGGCAATGTTGTGAAGAGGCGAAGTTATCACTAACTTCGCCCAGACCCTATTACTTAAAATTAATTAGACGAACTTAAAGATGAAGCGAAGTTGTTCCCAACTTCGCCTCACCTTTAACTTCGCCTATACAGGTTTGATCACAACTTCGCTCCTGGTAATCAAGCGAACTTGTGTAACACTTTAACGTTTATCTAACTTGGTTTGTTTAGTGCAAATATGGCTGCTGTCGGAAGTGCAGGAGGTGCAGGTGATGACGGTGATGATCACAGACAATTCTTCCCAGCTCATAACCAGTTCATAACACTTGACCCAGATGCAAATGGCGTAGAGGACTATAGGGAGATAATTACTTTTCTCCTACGCTCACGGATATATCACGCAATAACAACTACCCTGCCTATTTCCCTACCGAATATTGAAGACTTTTGGCACACGGTAGAGTACGATTGCCGGGTTGAGCCCCCGGTTATGCGAGCCACCGTAAACGGTCAAGTTGTTCAGTTTTCTTCTGAACAAATACGGGTGGCGTTGCGGTTTGGTGAAGAGACGAGGGATGACCCAACGGAGTTTGTTGCGCCATTCCGTGATGGGGCGTTCCTCAGGATGGGGTATTCTGGTCCCTTAGGGGACACTCAACGGAGGAAGGGATTCCTTTTAGATCAGTGGCGCTTCCTTATGCACGTCATGATCGTATGTATGTCAGGACGGAAGGCAGGCACTGATGGTATGGGTGCGACAATGCAGTCTGCTATGACTGCGTTGACTTATAATAAAAGATATTCTTTCAGCCAGATGATCTTTTACGAGATCGATAGGCAACGAAAGGCTGTGGCGCGTGAGCGGTTTACAATGTATCCACGATTCCTACAGATGATTTTCAATCATGTGGCTCCGACGCTGCCTCAACGACGCCCTATTCGATACGTGGAAAGTGTGACAAAACGTATCTTTGCACAGTGTCGCACTTCCAGCGCACGAAGCAAGCCTGAGCTGCGTCCCAGGCATACTCCGCTCTTTGGGTACCTTATAAACCCGGAGTATGTGCCTGCGGCAGGGGACGAGTTCAGAGACCCAAGACCACAACAGGCGGCAGCAACCCAGGCTGTATCAGCTGCGCCTACTGTATCTGCTGCTGTGTCAGCTGCAGAGATTGACCTTGATGCCATGTTGGGAGGCCAAGGAATGTTTGATATGGACCGAGTTGATCCACAAGAGAATATTCAAGTCTCGGGTCCACAGGCTGACTTTGATGATGTGATGGAAGAGGCTAGAAGGATGATGGTAACGCATGAGAGAACAGTTGGGAAACAAAAGAGAACTGTTGACGACGACGACGAGGAAGATGATGAAGAAGAAGCTGTGCAGCTGGTGAGAAAGCGTTCACGAAGGGAAAGGACAGGTATGGATGTAGGAGCTGGAGAGACTTCACGGTTGGTACGTTTTGCTCCACCTGCCCTGTCTGGTATGTCCATTGTTCCTACCTCTGTGCAGGTATCGAGTACAAGCGCTACGGTTGTTCCCGTAGTGGCTACATCGTCGGCTGACATTCCATCGATCACGGCCGTCCAGACGTCGACTCCAGCGATTGTGTCTCTACCACCTCAAACGCTTACTCCATCGGTGGTAGTAGCACGATTTGTCGAGTGTACGGTCACCACTACTGCAGGGTTATCGGGTACGGTACCACCTGCGGTCACGCCCACTTCAGACTCGGAACGAATAGCTTCACTAGAGCGGATTGTAGCTGAGCAGTCCAAGACTATTCAAAGCCTAGTGGAAGCAAATCAACTGCAGGCATCCCTCCTGGTTGAGCACGGGAAAGTTATAGATGCCTTGAATGTGTTCTTGGCATCTCAGGGGGAGATGAGCTGTAGAGGAGATGAGCTGAGGACCAAAAGAAGAGAAGACCGAGACGATGATCCCAATGCATCGAAAGATGCAGGTGGTGAGTTGCCAAGATCTACTATAGCTCTTGGGGCTTCCAAAGCTGAGGGGGAGTCTGCATCTGGTGATGATGTGGTTGCTGTTGGTGATGATGTGGATGTGGTTGAAGATGTTGAGATTGTTGATGATATGATTGATGCGCTGAAAGAGATAGACGATATGTTAGAGGATGATGAGTTGATAAATGAAGAGGATGTTCTGCCAATCGATGAGATCGAAAAGATTGGTGCAGAAATTGTGGTTGAGAATGTGATAGAAGAAGGAGAGATTGTTGAAGAAAATGTAGAGCATGAGATCCCTGTGGTTGAACAGTCGACTATATGTGAAGATGCTGTGGTTGACAACACTGAGTGGGAAGATCAGCCAAACTGGAAGGAAGGCTGCGCTCAGTGGTTTGTAAAGACGAAGAAGCCTGCAGTACCGACGATGTTCAAAAAGTCGTATAATATAAAGGGATATGCAGAATCAAAGAAGGGAATCATATGCTGGTTGTACGATGAAGAGTTGAAACTATTTGTGATCAAACGTTACGACGGCATTCAGTACTTCAAGAAGATGTTAAGATCCCTGAATACCTTACCGGAGTGTGAGGTGAAAGACTTAGCAAGACTGGGGCTGATAAACAGAAGCGATGATAACATGGCGAGAGTAATTGGGAAAATTGTTTGGAAGGAGGCCATTAAAGATAAAAAGTTTGAACTTCTGAAGCCTCAGAAAGGGAAATTAGTAGAAGACAAAGATAGAGGGATGAGGGCAGACGGCAAACCATGGATGGTTATGAAGTATAAACCAGTCCGTCATTTAAAAGAAGTGCCGATGAAGGTGATGCCCAAGAATGTCTTGAAAGACTTGAAGTGGTGGTACGTGGATTGTGAAACTGCTGAAGCGGTCATGGAGGATGAAGATGAGCAAGAGATCATGAGAGTGTATGATCCTATGCACTTAGTCAATCTGTCTCAAGCTGACTTGCAGGTACTACATGCTAAGAAGATTTTCTACATTCCTGCTTGGAAAGAGGAAGCTAAGAAGTACCAGAAGTTGGTTTCTGTATGTGTTAGACAGGGAGTGCATGCTTGAAGAGATGAAGAGAGAAGACGAGAGATTACAAGACACAAGCTTTGAAGATCAAGATATGAAGCTACTGCCAAGGGGGAGTCTGTTGGTACATAAATGTCAGTAGTTCATAGTCTAGCGTTTGTAATCGAGTCTGTAATGTAATTATGTTTAAGTTTATGTTTATGTATGTAAGCGAAGTTGTCGACAAGTTCGCCTAGGCGAACTTGTTGAACAAGCGAAGTTATGGACAACTTCGCCTGAACATATCGGGCGAAGTTGTCGTGTCTATATATACTGTAGCCGACGGATTGTTTAGGTTACGAGAGAGGAGTCAGTTGTTGAGTTCAGTGAACGTGTCGAGAGTCTGTAATAGACGTGTTTCAAGTTATAATATATAACGTGTTCGTTTGTATCGCGTGTGATTGTTTTACGTATTCTACGCTCGTAACTACCTACGCAGGGATTCCGCACCTACGTAGATAGCGATATCCCGTGTAAGATCCGTCCGGGAACCTACAACCTCTCATATATTGGTCCCGCAACTCGGTATGACACATTTTCCAAGTGAGACACGTATAATCAAGACTACCCCACATCTTGAAAGGTGATGTTTTGTTTCAATGGCTTGATACGAAACGAGAATGTCGTGTTTCAATGATCTACTTAAGAACTCTCGGCCGTATAAAGGAACTACAACATCGCATAAAACTATTGGGATTCACGTAAGGTCCTTACAGACATGCATAAATACTCATCGATTCTTCTAGGGGATTACCGGAAGAGATTTGTTAAATGGCCGAAGTGCATTTTTGTAAAGCCAAAAACATGTCTTTGATATGTCACACCCCAACCTAGAAGTGTGACCAATAGTTGGCACATATTTTGTAAAAATATATCGGATTTTGTAACATCCTACTTTTGGTTATAATAATAATAATATAAATTTCGTCTATTTTATAGTGGGACGTTATCGGTTTAGATAACTAGAATATGAGTTCGGCTAGTGTTGGGGTAAATGGATATGGGTTATGGACTTGGGTATGAAAGAAAGAAGGAAAGACCATGGGCTAAGCCCATGATCCATAAATATATAAATCTTTAATACCCAATTTTCATTCATTTACACATATTCCATACACCTCTCAAACACACACTTAAGCTCTCTCTCTCTAGCCGAAATATAGAAGAATAAACGGATCCCGACCCAAGGTATGATAGTATTTTGTTGTATGAGCTTAAATCCGTTAGTTATGGTCACGAAACGACGAGCCGTCACCGTTAAACCGTTTAAGTCACGAGATCCGGGTGGAATCGGGTATAAACCGAACCTATGATGAGCTTAGGGGTCACCCTAGCTCAGATCTGGATCGAACGGGACGAAAAACGGCGAAAAATGAGTTAGAACTCGTTTTTCCGGCGAAAACCTGATTTTCCGGCAAAGGCGGCGCTGGAAAGGTGGCGCCGGAATAGTGCTACGAGGATAAGAAATGTCAGGGAATGTTCTGACATTCCCTGACCTAACCTAGTTCGCTAAGGGTAACTAACGAATTAGAAGTAATTCGCTAAGCTGATTCGTCTGTGGGAATGTAACGAATTAGCTTCAGTTCGTTAGGGGAAAAGATAGCGAATTACCCTTGATTCGCTATAGTTAAAAGATAACGAATTAGCCCCAATTCGTTATAGTTATTCGTTATAGGAGATAACGAATTAGAAGGTCCAGTTCGCTACTTGGACTGGTTCGCTATATGGACTGATTCGTTAGAGGGTCCAGTTCGTTACCATGACCAGTTCGTTAAAAGAAATGTAACGAATTAGAAGTTTAACAAAATGACAATAACAGTCCCTGGACTTAGAAAAGAATGATTTAATTACAAATAAGCCCTTGGACTTTAAGTAGCAAATTATGTAATGGTTCAAAGAAGCCCTTGGCTTAACCCCAGCCAGGGGCTCTGCCCCTTGGACCCCGCTAGGGGCTGCCGACCCTAGAACCCCGCTGCCAGGGGCGCTGCCCCCGGACCCCGTTCGTTGAGGGTAATAATTAAACTAGAAAGACGATATGTGTAGTGATAGTTTACTGAAACATATAATTATTATACAGTTAGTCGTGCACAGCTCAAGAAGGGAATAACCGTAAACGGTGAACGCAACCGCATTGAGGTGAGTTTCTAGCCCCACTTCCTTGTTATGTTTTCGGGGCTGTGTGCATACTCGATGTGATAGTTAATACACTTACCTTAAGTGGTAAGTGTATGCCTTGTAAGATTTATGTATGATGATTGCTTGATGGTGCGTGAACGATCTTCGGATATTGCATGTACCTTCAGGTGGTAGCTAAAGATGTGATTGCCATGTATGATGTAAGATAAGATGCATGTATGATTATATATGATGTATGCATAATGTATGTATGATATGTTAACGGTACGTGAACGCTCTTCGGAGATTGCACGTATTGTCAGGAAAAGTACTTAAGAACAGGTATAGTATGAAGCTATGGAAGAAAGGGTACCGGACCCTAATAATATCCGAGGATGAAGGGTATCGGAACCTAATAATATCCGAGGATGAAGGGTACCGGACCCTAATAATATCCGAGGATGAAGGGTGACCGGACCCTAATAATATCTGAGGATGGAGGGTACCGGACCCTAATAATATCAGAGGTATGTAGGGTGAAACGCCCTTTATAATGTATGGTTAGATATGAATGTGTATGGACGAATGCTGAACATGATATGTATGTAATGCGTACCTTCGGGCACGTATATGTGTATGAAAAGTAAGTTATGTGATTAACTAAAACTCACTCAGCGTAGCTGAATTTTAGTATGCACGCAGGCAAATAGGTTGAGGCAGCTCGCGTGACTGAAGACGCATGGCATGGAATCGTAGATACTGGCATCTCGGAGAAATGTTGTGATGTTTTAAATACTATGTTTTGTTTTAATTGATTACAAATGTTTTACAAGACATGATTTGATGGTTATGTAAAATGTTATGGTTGAAGTTTTATATTCGCGAAAGTTTTTATTAACTATGATATTTAGAACTGCATTTATGAGTAATTCCAACGTACAAAGTAGGGCTACCGGTAACGGGGCCTTACAGATTTTAAGGTTGTAAAGCAGAATTCTTGATTAAAGTATTAATATACTTAAAAAAACGGGGATTAAACACCCGTTAGTTGTTACAAAAGTGTTTGAAGATGAAAACCCATAATTTACATTATTTTAATAATAAAACCGGGACTGAGTCATCAGATCGTCTAACGGCTATCCATCATCTTCAAGCATCTAATCTTGATTACCTGTAAAACAGTTTATAAAATACGTCTGCAACACATGCTGGTGAACACGTTGACAAAAATATTTTAACACTTAATTATCCACCTCGAGACGTAACTTAGGCTTCGGCCCAACGTGACTTAGGTAACAATCAAGTTCAAAAATTC
The DNA here is from genome assembly GCF_021521415.1 of Bidens hawaiensis. NCBI lineage: Eukaryota > Viridiplantae > Streptophyta > Magnoliopsida > Asterales > Asteraceae > Bidens > Bidens hawaiensis. Next base: position 739,227 of record NW_027491351.1, read on the forward strand.
TGAATAACTATTCCAAACTCCAACTCAACTTGAAACTATTACAAACTCCAGCTCAACTCAAAACCGCTTAGAAAACACCGCAGTGTTCGAGTACTTAGCTATTATCAATATACACAAGATTATCCCCTCTCGGAATAACATAGGTCCGGTCCAATGTTGCGGAGGCATAACCAGGTGTGGTGTGGTGTACCCACCGTCTACCCACATATGTAAGGATTCAGACAAACGTATACGTTAGCCTAAGGGCCAACGATAACTTTTGTTTATAACGTTTTAGGGATACATAATCCCATGTACACATTTAATGACTCGATTTATAAAGTTATAAAGAGTTTGGACGTATTCACTTTGTTATATCCGGCGTGTCTCACTGATTTATGCTTCTTCTTACCTTAGACCTATAGTACGAGAATAACCTTTATAAATACCAGATCAATGATCCATCTTTAGACCTTTAGTGTATTTGCATAACCATTACCTTGATAATAATTTCTTTTATAAAATACTTGGACCTCTAGTCCAAGATGTTTACCGGTTATACACTACGTTTCTTGCTCGTGAAGAAACGTATATATTAAGTTTCTTCATTCTTAGGAAACATTATAAAATCTATATAATCATAGTGAAATAATATTTTACCTATATACTTGTCTTATGAAAACTATATTTCACTTATTATTTGATCAAGGTATGGGCTATACCCTCGACTAGGGTCTAAGCTATCTATAATAAAATTTTCGGGTATAACCCCTACCTTGTAAGACTAGTTTATAAGAAATGCTCAGGATTGACGCGGGCAACACTCCTATATGTCGTCGGTTAATTAAGAGAATAACGAACATCACTTTGATTCCTCACACATACTTCGAGAAACGAACGTCGGAATGTCAAGATCGGGTACGTATTTCAAGGTAGTATGAGTGTGAAGTGGATTTGGGATGCAGAATGCAGAGCCCGACTTCCTATTTATAGATTAAGTATTCTGAGCCATCACGTATTGCGATGGGGCTTACAGACGATCCATCGCGTATCGCAATGGATCTTTCGACCGCCTCTGAATATCATATTACATCGCGTAATGCGATGGAAGTTTGGGTTTGCCATCGCGTATCGCGAAGCCTCCAACTAGCTATCACACCCCCATCGTAGGCCTAGGCGCGTGACTCGATAGTTGGTACCACATTTGTAATTAAATCAGAGTTGCGGGTTAATGCAGTAGACTTTAATAAACATGTGGATTTAAAGTTTAATATTTACATAACAAAAGTCGAGACAAAAGTCTCGTTTAGTTTTACTTGTTTATATGTTTTACAAAACCACCGTATTTTAATATTTATACAAAATTATCCGAGCCATCGGATTCTTGAGCCTTCGTCCTTTAGCTCTAATCTTGGTTACCTGCAAAATGTTATGAAAATACGTCTGCAACGAATGCTGGTGAATATGCTGATGCGAAAATATTTTCCTTTACTTTGTTACCCCTCGAGGGTTACGCGTGCCTCTGCCCATCTTGGCTTAGGAATAACAAAGTTAAAACAACATCATTATAAACTCGAGCCTCTACCTAGGTTACCCCAGCAAGACACCGCAGCGTCCCGACATACTTAGGTACCATAAATATACACAAGGTCATTCTCACTCGAACATACTTTGGTTCGGCCCATCGTGGCTGGAGGTCGTGACCAGGCGTGGTGCGATGTGCCCACCGCATTTTACCACATATGTAAGGATCTAGACAAACGTATACTACAGCCTAAGGGCTAGGCCTTTACTCTTATTCATAATGTTTTTAGAGACACTTAGTCTCATGTAAAGTTTTACACATAACACCCTATTTATTTGAAAACAAGTTTGTAAAACTGGGGCGTATTCACCTTTGATCGGGATCGGTTTTCAACACCGTCCTTGCGTACTCTTTCTTGCTATCTCGCACCTATAGTACGAGTATAACTTTTATTAGTCGGATATACCATCCGGCTTAAGACCTTTAGTCTTATTTATCTCGATGAACCTTTAGTTCAATAATCTTTTACTTTAAAACCTTTAGTTTTAAAAGCAATATTTATAAACCTTTAGTTTATTATAAAAACCCAACGTTTCTTCTTTTCTAAGAAACGTATTCTTTTTCTTTTATTATTTAAGAATATCCTTATTACTTAAATAATATTCACAACAAAGAATTATATATATATAATTCACACACATATATATATACCTACATTTTTATATTTCTTTCTTTTCTTTTCTTTTCTTTGTTGTATAATTTCTTTTTCATAAGCATCGAGTATATTTCCGCCTTAGGGCATTAAGCCTTTATAATATTTTATTATTATTTTAGTCGGGTAGTAAGCCTTACCTTTTCTCGGCTTATAATTCACTAGATACTCGAGCGGCACTTCTACGCCGCTTAGTCCTTTCAACACTCGCCTTGATCGCCACTTCACTTCGGTACGTAAATCGAGACACCCAATCTTCTTGGCACGCACTTCGAGACAATCGTCGGGTTGTAAAAACAGCACCACCTTCTTGTTCGGAACGTCGTTGGGGAGTGGTACGAATATCGAGGTATGGCATGTATATCGAGGAATCGGGGCACGGTTTTCGAGGTGGATCGTTGGCACGAATTTTGAGGCTTGGAGAGATGTTTAGAGAGAGAGTTGTAAACTGATTTTGGCGTGGTTTATGAAGACCCCGGACCTGCTATTTATAGGCAAAATTTTGGATCCTATCGCGATACGCGATAGGCTTCTTGTAACCCATCGCTTAGCGCGATGTAGCTTCGCACAGTCACAACGTAGGCCTGCCATGTGTTGCTACGTGGCAGACGGTGTGCCACGTGTTAACACGTGGCGGATGATGTGCCACGTGTTGTCACGTGTCGGGACACGTGGCGAGAGGTGTGCCACGTGTGGACGCGTGGCACTCTTGTGCCAGAGGTGTCAGGACACGTCATCGCGATAGGCGATGACGTAGGTTCAACCAGCGTTCGCGTATTGCTGTTGACCTTTCCAAAAGGTTTGACCAAGCCCCTTCGCGATACGCGATGGCTTGTCCTTTGTCCCCATCGCGTAGCGCCATAGGAAAGAAAATAGATTTTTCATTTTTAACCTTGGAGTTTGGATTTGGTAGAATTAGTCCCTTAACTTTGGAAAGTTGACATTTTTGGCCCGAAATTTCCGTGATGTTACACTAGCCTTGTTTCGTCGACATGTAGACCTGCCACGTGTGCCACGTGGCCTGTCACGTGTCACGATTACTTCGCTTGTATCGAGGTGACCCAAAAGTTTAGGTGGGCGCGTAGCGCAACACCGCCCTTTCCAGGGTGTTGTGAAGTACCCATTGCGTTACGCAATGGGTTGTCTCCTGATCCATCGTGTATCGCGATGGGTCTTGAATTGTCTTTTCAAAGTTATTCAATCTAGTCCAAAATTTTAGAGATGTTACACGATGTATTTCTGGTAGTCGTTAGTATAATCATCCTTTAGAACTTGGTGACCTTTTTCATGACTACGTGGCAAGTATCTTTTTTTAGATGTCCTAGTATCTTCTTCTTCTTCAGTGGAGAGAAAAAAATTAGAGACTACTATCGCTAGAGAATCCATCTCGTAATCATTAGGTGGAATATACAAGTTTAACTTTATGTTCATTTTGAATAGTGTAGGTGGAAAATAGTATAGGCATGGTTTTGGAGGAGTGGACATAAAATTTGTTGAGTAAATTAGTTTATTTATAATGAAAAAAGTAAGAATTAAATGACTGGTCAAACTAGTCGTTGAACGGTTAGCCCAATCCCAACGGTCATATAGCGAGCAGGTTATATAACCCGGAGTTGGAACCCGGCCGGTACTTTTTTGGGGGTGGTGGCAGTGTTCAGTGACGAATCTTAAACATCTACTTTAGATTGGCCAAAAAGTTACGAGACCCAAATTGTTTTCATACTTCTAAGTTTCAGGTTGACAATCCGCTCGGGTCAGATCAAACAATAAAAACTCCTAAACATCAATTCAATCATTCAACTCTTAATTCAATCATTTAACTTGTAACATCCCGTTTCTCGAGTTTCGGTTAATAAATGAAAATACAAGTTATTATGAGTCGGGCTAGTGTTGGGTTAAAAAGATATGGGTTATGGACTTGGGTTATGAAAGAAAGAGGAAAGGACCATGGGCTAAAGCCCATGATCCATAATTATATAAACCTTAATTACCCATTTATTTCTCATTTCACACATATTCTATATACCACCAAAACACGCACTTAAGCTCTCTCTCTCTCTCTCTAGCCAAAATCTCCAAGAAACCGAGCATCAACCCGAGTTAATGATATTATGATGTTGTAGATATCCAAACACGTTAGTTATGGTCACAAAACGACGAGCCGACACTGTTAAACCGTTTAAGTCACGAGATCCGGATGGAAACGGGTATAAACCGAACGGGATCGAACGGGATGAAAAACGGTGAAAACAATGGTGAAATAAGCGAGATCTCGCTTTACCGGCGAGATCCCGGTTTTCCAGCCGGCGGCGCCGGAAAAACGTGTACGAGGTTCAGAGAATGTTTCTGACATTCTCTGACCTAACCCTAATTTGTTAACAGAAAGTTAATGAACTAGGGGTGATTCGTCATGTAATTCGTTAATGAAATCTTAACGAACTAGCCTTAGTTCGTATCCAGATTCGTTAAGGAAAAGATAACGAATTAACCCCAATTCGTTATAGTCATTCGTTAAAGGAGATAACGAATTAGAAGGTCCAATTCGCTACTTGGACTGGTTCGCTATATGGACTGATTCGTTAAGAGTCCAGTTCGTTATAAGTCCAATTCGTTTAAATAACCAGTTCGTTAAAGGTTTCAATTCATTACAAGAACCAGTTCGCTAGGATAAGCCAATTCGTTAAGAACCAAGTAACGAATCAGAAGTTTGATAAATGACAGAATGGTCCCTGAACTTAGAAAAAGAATGATTTAATTACAAAGAAGCCCTTGAACTTTTAAGTAACAAATTAATTAACGATTCAAAATGCTAATGGAAAATGAAATAAGACAGTTAATGAAAATAAAATTTTTCATTAAGAAGCCCTTGGCTTAACCCCCAGCCAGGGGCTCTGCCCCTTGGACCCTGCCAGGGGCTGCCGCCCCTAGACCCCGCTTTTAGGAGCGCTGCCCCCGGACCCTCGTTCGTTGAGGGTTATAACTAGACTAGAAACGCGATGTGAGTGGTGATAGTTAATTGATACGTGTAATTGTTATTCAGTTACTCGATCACAGCTAAGGAAAGGAATAACAATTAACGGTGAACGTAATCGAGTTCAGGTGAGTTTCTAGCCCCACTTCCTTGTTATGTTTTCGGGGCTGTGTGCATACTCGATGTGATAGTTAATACACTTACCTTAGGTGATAAGTGTATGCCTTGTGTGATTTATGTATGATGATTGCTTGACGGTGTGTGAACGATCTTCGGATATTGCACGTGCCATCAAGTGGTAGTTAAAGGTACGATTGATATGTGTGAGGTATGAATGATGTTTGTATGAATATATATGATGTATGAACAATGTATGTATGATATGTTGATGGTACGTGAACGCTCTTCGGAGATTGCACATATTGTCAAGGAAAGTATGTAAATGACAGGTATGTTATAGTAGTACGAATGTAGGGAACCGATCCTAATAATATTGACGAATAAAGGGAACCGACCCTAATAGTATCGCCGAATGTAGGGAACCGAACCTAATAATATCGGCGAATGTAAGGAACCGACCCTAATAATATCGGCGAAGGTTATAGGGCGGAATGCTCTTTAAAACGTATATGCGTGAATGAAAGTAGGTATGTAAGTATGAAAGAAAGAATGAAAGTACGTATGTATGTAAGTATGTAAGTAAATATGGAGGTATGTACCTTCGGGTGCATATGTAAGTATGTGGATGTATTGTATGTCGTCTGATTAACTAGAACTTACTCAGCGTAGTTGACTTTTAGTATGCACGCAGGCTAACAGATTTAGACAGCTGGTTTGAGCAGGACACATGGCAAGATTGAAGAGGCTGGCATCTGAATATTTGTCATAATGTTTCGATACTATGTTTTATTTATGTTTTAAAAAGACAAGTATGAATATTTGTAATGAATGGTTGACTATTAATATTATTCCGCGAAATTTTAAGTAACTCTGATATTCAGAACTGTGTTTATGAGTAAATCCAACGTTGAAGTGAGGCACCGGTAACGGGACCTTACATAACCTACCGTTGTTACACATAAAGAACCAATTTTTAAACAAATAAAAGGCAAAGTGCGAGGGGAAAAAGATGAGTACCTAAGGAGAATCACAACTCAGCATGGAGACCTTTAAGAACTTTAAACTCATCATTTATGGATGTCTAATCAAAACTATCAACAAGTTCTCTTTTGATGTAAATCACCAAGTTAATCACAAAGATAATAATCTGACATCTTATTGTGAAGATGATTCTTGAATATTTTCGTTGCCAAAAATCTCCTCTCTGTTGTTACAGTAGAAGGTAGAAGTGTCAAGATTAGCTGAACCACTCTATCAAGCAGATAATAGTTGTCACGTAATTGAGTTACCATAAAACTTTTACTTGGATCAACAATAGGTGATGCACTCCTTAGCATGAGATTATTTGATGTATGAAAATTAAAAGAATTCAACTGAACCCGTAATTGAATTCTTTCTTGCTTCGTGAAATCTTCACGATAATACTTCTCAACCAGAAGAGAAATCTGATCAACGTTGATCACTTTTGGATCTTCTTTAGAAACTAAAGTAGAACTAAGATTTAACAATTCCATCTTGTGTTCATTGAATCTAGCATTCAAATCATGCAACGGTGTGTCCACCCACCACTGTAGCTGTAAACAAATCTTCTTGGTAGTGATGTTCGAAAGTAACATGATTATCTTTTTTACGAGGATTGGATTTTGAGCTTTATGTTTGTTTTTTTTTCCTTTTAATTTGGCATGGGCTTGATATTATGGAGTTTTATTTCTTAGTTTTACAAGGATGGGTATGACTCAAATAATCTAGCTGTGTCAGACCCAATATATGTACTACTTTTTTGATTTTTCTGAAAAAAATACAATGTTGTGCGAAAAACCTGGTGACGCCGTGACCGATGAACCAACATGATAAAAATAAAGTTTTAGACTCACACTTAATTATTAATTAAGTTTTCCAAACTTACTTATCTACCCACCCACACAAACTTACACCACAAAATAGAATAAAAACAATATCAATGTGTATTGAAAACTGTGCAAAAACAACAACACAACCGGGACACCAAGGATGGAACATATTTTTTATGCCCTCAAGGTTAGCTTGGTAGTTTAGAAAATGTACTGTTCCAATTTCCAAACGTGTTAGACACGTAACTTGATACACCTCCGCACTAATCTACCATATGAATCCTTTATTTTAACGTGTATAAAGCTAAAATAGAAGATGGGATTTTTTTGGGTTATACTTTCAAGTTTTGGTTTTATTGACTAGGGTTTCTCGGGTTTGAAAATTTTAATTCTAGTACTCATACTTGACCCTTATCTTCCCCGGGTTATCGAGTTTGGCTTTATGGGTATGGGTTAATCGGGTTTTGAGTGCTTGATTTAGAAAACTAAAAAAGTGTGTCTATACTAAAATTCAAGAAAAAAAAGTTATATTCAAATTTTAACTTGCATAAGCAAATATCAAACCATGTAATCCAAAATACACAATCCTAAACAAGTGAACTAAATACTCCAATAACAAACAATGACGGACCCATGAAATTTTTTCACAGGGGTCGGAAAATTTTGGGTCAATACTCAGTTGAAAGTCGGTATTTAATTTTTTGATCGGTCTTGTTCAACCATTCGGGTCGGGTCAAATCAGTATATAAATCTTTTTCGTCCGGTTCGGTTGTTCCGTTCAACTCATGTAAAAAGAAGATAAACCAACAAAATATCATATAACAAAAAAAATACGTGAAACATCATTAAAAAGACAAAATTAAAATACAATATATATACAAAATTATAAAGGTTTTCAGATTTTGAAATCAAACAATATCATCATCTAATTTTACATTTCTAAACAAAATTTTTTCAATGAAACAAATACAACTGATTACGCAAATCGGATTTCAGGTACTCTATCGTTTAATTTTTTTAAGGTTGTCTATAGCTAGATATTAAACAAATACACCTATCGTTTCTCTATTACCTTCTTGAATTTCATGACATGTAATTTCTTATTAGGGTCACGCTTAATAAATTTTCAATTCGAGTTGAGTCAAGTAGTCATATATTCATCTTTCTTGTTCCATATATATATATATATACACACTAGTTTTTATCTCCCGTATTACGGGTGCTGTTTTATATTATGTATTTTTAGTATTTATTTATTCTTTAAAATTTTATTTTTTCTTATTGTATGAAAGTTAATAATATACTTATGGATTAATGATAAATTGTTACACAAATAAATGAGATGTTATAAACCGGTTTAAAAGCTATATGGGTTTTTGAGACCCAAGACCCGTTTATTTTTACTATAAAATTGGTTTTTTAATTATAAATAATATATATCTTTTCTTTAAATAAATTATATATTAATTTTTAGTATATCCCTACTTTATAGAATTTTTATATCAAATATTTGGTGAGATTAGTCTTTAATTTAGTGATATGTTATAACTCGTTTAAGAAATATCTAGGTTTGATGCGACCCATACTCGTGAATTCGAGTCAAATGCATGAGAAACCTCCATTTAAAAATCAAAAAAATCTGGTGACTTCAAAAAAGGGGGTAACGACCACATCGCGATACGTAGAATTTTTATGGTTTCGTTTATATATATTATAGAGATATACACTAAACATTAAGATTTTTAAAACTAATAAATTTACTAGTCAATAAAAGAATAAATAGTGAATGAAAGAAACTAAATACAACTTGCGAAGGAAAAAATAAGAAATTTATTTTATCAAATCTAAAATCTTAAATCTAAATAATTAAGAAAAAATATAGAAAAACTAATAATATTTAAGAAAAAATGAAAAGTTTATTTTATCAAATCTTAAATCTAAAATAATTAATGTAGAAAAAAGAAATAACTAATATTAAATAATATTGATATTGATGATAACTCTTAAAATCATGTACTTTTGCATTAATGGACCCACCTTTTGAGGATAACTCTTCTTCTTCTTCCTAAATCCACAACCAGTGTAAGGTCCCGTTATCAGTTCCCTACATTTCATGTCGGACTTACTCATGAACACAGTTCTACAAATCAGAGTTAATTAAAACTTTTCGCGGACATGTTAACTTCAATCATTTGTTACAAAACATACAAACTTGTCTTTAAAACGTATCATAATACATCACATTTAAAACATCATTTCTTCCGTCTTCAGATGTCAGTTGTTCAATCCTTGCAATGTGCCATCCTCATGCTAGCTCCATATACATATTTATCTGCGTGCATAATAAAAGTCAGCAACGCTGAGTGAGTTCTAGTTAATCAGGAAACTTACCATACAACCATTTAATGCATTTATATATACACATGTGTCTGAAGACACATTGTCGTTCATCTAACCTACTCACCTCACCGCTAACTTATTTACTACCCCTACTTCTTAGCCACTTAATTATGGAAGCACATTGATGCTTGCCCTCCCAAGTACTTACATTTTGCCACTTATTTAACGAAGGCACGTAGAGGCTTGCCCTCCCACGTACTATCGTTATGCCACTTAATAACGAAGGCACGTATAGGCTTACCTTACCACGTACTATCGTTATGCCACTTACAACCTTACCCACTTGTTACCTCTCCTACCACACTCTAACTCGACTTGTCTGCAGCACACTTCTTATCGTTACATTAGTTACATAATAAACAAATTACAACATAACATTCATACATACTGCTTATTACCTGGAAATCATTCTCTTTGGCGATACGTGCAATATCCGAAAAATCGTTCACGCACCGATAAACATTACTTTCCATGTCGTACGTGCAATATCCGAAGATCGTTCACGCATCGACATACATTCATTCATAACATATATATATATATATATATATATATATATATATATATATATATATATATATATATCACATCAAACATTATAAAAAACACTTACCACTTAAGGTAAGTGTATTCACACTTCACATCGAGTATGCACACAACCTCGAAAACATAACAAGGAAGTGGGGCTAGAAACTCACCCGGGTTCTGTTACGTTCTCCGTTAATCGTTAATCCTTTCCTTAACTGAGCTCGGCTGACTGTACATTAATTACATGTATCAGTACTTGTCCAATTTGCATTACTCAATTCTTAGCCAAAAATTGCTAAGTCTGGTCTATTCTAACGGCCTTATATTAGGATACATTTTACTTAGAATATAATGCATTCAAATACTTGGTATTCAATTACTTTATCATTCTTTTCTTTTTTTCTTTCCTTTCTGATCAAATAGGATTTGTATTCTAACCATATGGGATTCACAAGACATGCAAGCATACCATCTAACTATGCATTCGAATACATTGGTGTATTCGAATACTTTATTGTATTTGAAAACATTAATGTATTCAAATCTTCACTTTGTAACCGAGTCATCCATGAATGTGAGTCCTCCCATGTATTCGAATATATACATGTAAGCGAACCTTGCAGTGTATTCGACTTGTATATGTATGCGAGTACAAGCAGTGTATTCGAACCCCTAATGTCATCGAACTTACATTTGTATTCAAATTCTTTCAGTGTAAGCGAGTCATACATTGTAATCGGATGTACCCTTTGTATGCGAGTTCCTTATGTATTCGAGTAGGCCAAGTATGCGAATATGGCTAATGTAATCGAATCCAGGGTGTATTCGAATGGCCAATGTAATCGAACCTTAGTGTAATCGTTTATGCATTGTATTCGAACCATGACAGTGTATGCGAGTTTATCATTGTATTCGATCATAGCCTTTGTATTCGAGTTTCCATATTGTTTTCGATTATACGATTGTATGCGAGTCTTAATTGTAATCGAACCATCCAATTGTATGCGAGTATTAAGTTGTATTCGAATGTTGCTCATTGTAATCGAACGAGCTGTAGTGTAATCGAATGAGCAGAATTTGTTTGGTTCTTTTATCGCTATTAATACTACGTTTCATGACCTTAACACCCTTTTATGGTTCGGTATTAACCCATAAACGTTCCCGGTTCTATTTTCGGCCAAGACTTGACCCGGGTAACCATAAAGCTCGAACCTTTATGGTTTAAAACGTTCAAAACTAGATCTAGGGTTTCTTTTATGAGCCATTTATAACCATGAGTTCGTTAAGTTCATTTTAATCATCAAGTTTTCAACTTCATGCTATATCTAGACCCGATCTACTCTAGGTTTAAGTTTCATGGTAAACCGTTCATAAAAATATAACCTTTAAGGTTAAAGTACGTACCTTTACTCATTTTAAGTTACGGGTTAGCTTGGTTATGAACAATAGTGTCACACCCCTACCAAATGCGGCGGAACATGCCGGGGTGCAACGAATTGCCCAAATACACAAGACACTATTTAAAGTGACAATATTTAATAACTCATTTAATTTCACCAAATCATAAGATTTCACATAACAATATTCATACGATAACAAAATATAGCAAATAATATATTGTTCATTTTTGCTAATATCCTAACGGTCTTTGATAGCGTTTTCTCCAAGTCTCGAGTCAACCAAAAGTCAAACCTGTAACATTGCATAAAATCAAGTTTATCAACACAAAGGTTGGTGAGCAATTCATAGTTTTGAAAAAATATGTATATAATAGGAAATTCCACAACTTGTATACAAAACAATAAATAATAACAATAATTTGGATAAAGAAATCGTTAATAAGAATACATTAACGACACCTTGCTATAAGGGGATGCCAAATAGTCTAGGATTTATATGAAATCGTCAATAAGAATACACTAGCGACACCTTGCTATAAGGTGATGCCAAATAGTCTAGGATTTATGAATCAACCCTCCAAATGCGGTAAACGCATTAGCATATAAGCATGTAAGCATAGAACACCAAATTGAGCATTTATTTAAGTAAAGTAGACAATTAAGGTTGTGGTTTAAGACTCAAGTATAAAACATTTAGTTTAAATAAATATGCAATATCACCCCCAAAACGAAAGATGAAAAATGGGGTATGAAAATACTCACCTTTCAAGTATAAACTTGATCGGTTAAAGACGAGAAATCGGAAGGAAGGGGTTTAACGAGCAAAGTCTAAATAAAAAGGAAAAGCCTTGAATTAGAAATGTTGTTTTAGGAAAACTTTAAAATATAAAATAAGAAATGTAATCAATTAAAGTTTAAGGTTTAAAATGTAACTATTTAAGAAATTATAACAATAGTCCTTTAAAAATATAAGTTTGCTCGAGACCGGGTTAAAGTATCTAGCCTTAATATTTACTCAACCTATGTTAAGTAATAAGGTGGGTAAAAATGCAAGAATGCAAATCCCTTTATAATATAGATAATAAAACAGGTTTTAACGAGTGTTCAGGTTGTTGGTTCAGGTCTTGATAATTGGTCAAACCCAAAGTCAACTTTCCAAAATATTAAATGTTATGAGATAACTCATAAAAATTAAGTAAGACTTAACCAAGTATGTAGTTCTACTGTTTTAGAACTAATAACGTACGTTAAGCGAGTGTTCGGTTTTGTCGGTCCAAACTTTGTTATGAGATCAAGTTGGATCCAACATTTCCAAGTACTTAAGAAAATAATTAAAATCAGTTTATAAAGTATTTCTAAAGTTTTATACAAGTCTTGATAGCTAAAAACACACTTGTATGTCTTAAGCGAGTGAAAATCGGTTTAGTTCGGTTTCCATCTTACAATAAGTTCATAGATGGTTTCCACATGTCCAAATATCAAGGAACTTGTATAATAATTTATAAATGAAGTTACTTAAGTTTTATAGCCAAAAAAGTTAACAATAGAGTCTTTAAACGAAAGTTCGGTTTTCGGTTCGGATCTTGTTTCGGGTTAAGACTGAGGTAAGATTCTACAAGCCCATAACCGTTGAACTTATATAAATGATTTTAGAAATTTAAATCTAACAATAAGCATGTTTAAACAATTATTTAACAAAGTTCTATTTACGGTTAAACCGAGGCTAGTCTCTTCAAACCCATAACCATGTAACTTAATAAATAAGCAATATAAGTATAAGTTAAGCATGGTTAGTAAGCAATAATAAAGTTAGATGGTTAGATGCGGAAAATATATAACAAAGACCACGAAAGTCCTCTATGTAGCCTTGCCTTACGAGGCCCGACACTCAACCGACCGAGACCGGAAAAGTGACCACCAAAGGTAACAAGGGGGTGTATATTATATATATGTGTTGTATAACAAGCTTCAAGTATTAATAAGAGTTAGAAAAGTTAGATAAAACGAAAGACTTGGTCAGTTTGACTTTTGAAAGTCAAACTTATCAAGAACACGAAAATAATCTCAAATAAGCCTTGAATTTGAGTGAGAGAAAGAGTTATGAGCAGGGATTAGAGTGGGAGAGGGCCTTGTATATATAGGATAAGATTAAATGGGTTAAACAAGAGATTTAGTGGGTAAAAATCGAATTTGTTGGATAATAGCATAAACCACAAAACAAACAAAAACATGCAGCAGGTTGCCTAGGCGCCGCGCGGCTGTGAGAAGGGAGTTGGTCGCGCAGCGCGGAGACCCTAGGGGGGAGTTTAGTCCCAGCTCCTCTTGCGTGGTTCGTTCGCGTCCCGAAAGTTCGTTTTTGATGTAATTTGTGCGTTTTAAAGGCGTTTTCGAATCCGTAAAAAGGGTTTTTCAAATTGAACAAGTGGGAAATGATATAGTAACATAAAATCCAGTATTTTGATTATATCATAAGTTTCGGTTTACAAAACGGGTCGGTTAACATAGTAAATGGTTTTAAAACGAATACAAATCGGACCCGAATTTGACGAATGTCACAAATAGTTTTGTATCTTGCTTGTATAACCAAGATCTTCAAGTATTAAGGCTCGGTTTTGTTCCTGGATCCCTCTCTAGCTCGCGGCCATATGTGTAAGGTTATGTGTGTGTTTTAGAGTGTGTAGGGAATTATAGGTAGAATGAGGGTTTTTAGGGTTTTAGGGAGGTTTAAGGGAGTATTTATACTCTCTTAGGCTCATGGACCTAAGGTCCATCCCATCCTTTATTTCATCTTTTAATAATCAAAGTCCATACTCTTTCAACATACTTAATCTTACTTATATATTTAACACACATTTAAATAAATGAAACTCATTTCCCCTTATTTATTATTATAAAATTTAGGATGTTACAAGTCTTCCCTCCTTAAAGAGGTTTCGTCCCCGAAACCTCACTAGTTACTCCAACAGGATTAGTTCCTGCTCTGGCCTCTTCGTAACGCGTCCTAACTTTCTCTCTTACCCCTTTACCTCTTGTCTTAAAATTCATCGAGTTGACCATGGGCTTTAGCTTTATTACACTATAATGGCATACTACCCTACTCATTACCGTCCACTTTTGGCCCGATATGTCAATCACAAATTATTCACACGAAATCATAAGTCATTCATAAAGTCATAAACATAAATCCTTTAAGCTTACCATTAAACATTAGTTCATACTGTAACATAAGACACCCCTTAACAAGCACTAATATGAAACAACTACGAAAAGCCACTTATTCTCATGCAACTTGCTTGGTGACTGATAGACCATCCTTCTACGTGTCCCCCTTCCTTCCCCCCCCCCCCCACTGCTATGACTTCTCCACAATCTCTTGCTATATGACCTGACTTACCACAACTGTAACATTTCTGGTCCTCGGTGCATTCACGAGAGATGTGTCCCTTCTTCCTGCATCGGTAGCACTGGTTTTGACCAGCCTTGCATTCTCCCAAGTGCATCTTCCCGCATACCTTGCATGCATCCTTTTTTCCAACTTTAGACCACCTCTTATCAGTTGTTATCACCATATCGCCAGACCGCTTAGCAGGGGTAGCCCCTTTCTTCTCTTTCTTTTTATCCACTACCACATCGTCCACAGCCAAGTCGTCATAAACCATTTCTGCGAGCCCAACAACAAAATCAAAGGTTGCCGGTTTACTAGTCCTAACTAACGTGCGAACATTCTGTGTAAATCCTCTGACGTAGCACTTGATCCGCTTCGCTTCGGTGTTCACCTTATTCGGAACTAGCATGGACAGGCGGTTGAATTCAGTGGTGTACTCGCGGTGCATCATCTTACCCGCCTTCAGGTTCAGAAACAACATCTCAGTCCTCTCAAATCAGCATAAGCACAAAAACATTTCATGACCATATCCTTCAAATCTTCCCACCTCAACGCTATAATCTCATTTCGACTCTTCCTCTGCTCCACAGTCTCCCACCTGTACATGGCTTCATCTCCAAACGATTGAGTGGCATAGCCCACTGCTTGGTCGGGACGGCATTCGCTAATTCGGATAACCGTGTCCATGGCGGTTATCCACTGGAGAGTAGCGATTGTGTCTCCTAGACCAGTCAGTTTTGGCGGGTTGCAACCTTTGAACGACTTGTAATTGCACCCACATCGGCCTCTCTTCCTGTCATTAACATTCACAGATTGGACTTCGCTCGAGTCACCCTTCTCCCCCTCGTCATCTTTCTTACCATTCTCCCCTGATCTCTCAGCAGTTCTTGCATGACTTCCAGCAGACTTCTCAGGATCCAAGTTCTTCATGGCAGCTGCTACAGCTTGAGCAATGGCATATTGAACAACAGAGTCAAGTTGATACCCTTCGTTGTTACTCGGATTTTGACCAGCTGCACTTCCTTCTTCCTCAGTGTCAGTGGTTGTTCTTACAGAAAGTTCTCGGACAATGTGTGGTCTACCACGACGTCCCGTACGCCCTTCCTTTCCAGCAACTGTCCTAGCTCCAGCCATTCGTATTCTATAAGGAAGACACAAACATCATCACTCAAGAAACTATTTAGTTCAATGATAGTAAGGCTAACAGGTAATAACAATGATCAGCTGTGATTAGCTGATCAGATTACTTTCCGTGTCCTATACACTTCCCTTTATTAGTATATTTGTACTAAGTTCTACATTTAAGCAGTTAATCAATCAGACAATCAATTAATCCTATCCCTAACATTCACATATCTTTTCTTTAGCAATTAAGCTAACTTCATTATACATTATTATTTAACCATATACTTTACCTTTTACTGAGCTTGCTTGAGTGATACATGACTATCTTGAACTGGCACCTTCTTTCTTTTCTTAATTTAATCCTATTCTCTGTTCGAGTCTAAGCATGTACGATGCTTAATTCTCTCAAACTTTGCTCTGATACCAACTTGTAATGCCCCGTTACTAGTGCCCTACATTTCATGTCGGATTTACTCATGATCACAGTTCTACAAATCAGAGTTGATTAAAACTTTTTGCGAAAATTTTAACTTCAATCATTTGTTACAAAACATACAAACTTGTCTTTAAAACGTATTATAATACATCATCTTTAAAACATCATTTCTTCCGTCTTCAGATGCCAGCCGTTCAATCCTTGTCATGTGCCATCCTCATGCTAGCTCCTTACACATATTTACCAGCGTGCATACTAAAAGTCAGCTACATTGAGTGAGTTCTAGTTAATCAGGAAACTTACCATACAACCATTTCATGCATTTATATATACACATGTGTCCGAAGACACATTGTCGTTCATCTAACCTGCTCACCTCACTGCTAACTTCTTTACTCCCCCTACTTCTTAGCCACTTAATTATGGAAGCACATTGAGGCTGGCCCTCCCACGTACTTACGTAATGCCACTTATTTAACAAAGCAAATAGAGGCTTGCCCTCCCACGTACTATCGTTATGCCATTTAATAAAAAAGGCACGTATAGGCTTACCCTACCACGTACTATCGTCATGCCACTTACACCCTTACCCACTTGTTACCCTTGACTTGTCTACAACACACTTCATATCGTTACATCAGTTACATAATAAACAAATCACAACATAACATTCATACATACTGCTTATTACCTGGCAATTATTCTCTTTGGCGATACGTGCAATATCCGAAGATCATTCACGCACCGATAAACATTACTTTTCTTATAGATACGTGCAATATCCGAAGATCGTTCATGCATGGACAGACATTCAATCATAACATATATATATATATATATATATAAATCATATCAAACATTATAGCATACACTTACCACTTAAGGTAAGTGTATTCACACTTCACATCGAGTACGCACACAGCCCCGAAAAGATAACAAAGAAATGGGGATAGAAACTCACATGGGTTCTGTTACGTTCTCCGTTAATTGTTAATCCTTTCCTTAACTAAGCTCGGTTGACTGTACATTAATTACATGTGTCATTACTCGTCCTATTTACATTATTCAAGTCTTAGCCAAAATTGGCTAAGTCTGGTCTATTCTAACAGCCTTATATTAGGATACATTTTACTTAGAATAAAATGCATTCAAATACTTGGTATTCAATTACTTTATCATTCTTTTCTTTCTTTCTTTCCTTTCTGATCAAATAGGATTTGTATTCTAACCATATGGGATTCACAAGACATGCAAGCACGCCATCTAACTATGCATTCGAATACATTGGTTTATTCAGATACTTTATTGTATTCAAATACATTAATGTATTCAAATGTTCACTTTTTAATCGGGTCATCCATGAATGTGAGTCCTCCCATGTATTCGTATATATACATGTAAGCGAACCTTGCAGTGTATTCGACTTGTATATGTATGCGAGTACAAGCAGTGTATTTGAACCCCTAATGTCATCGAACTTACATCTGTATTCGAATTATTTCAGTGTAAGTGAGTCATACATTGTAATCGGATGTACCCTTTGTATGCGAGTTACTTATGCATTCGAGTAAGCCAAGTATGTAAATATGGCCAATGTAATTGAATCCATGGTGTATTCGAATGGCCAATGTAATCGAACCTTAGTGTAATCGATTAAGCATTATATTTGAACCATGACAGTGTATGCGAGTTTATCATTGTATTCAATCATAGCCCTTGTATTCGAGTTTCCATATTGTATTCGATTATACGATTGTATGCTAGTATTAAGTTGTGTTCGAATGTTGTTCATTGTTATCGAACGAGTTGTAGTGTAATTGAATGAGCTAAACCCGTTTGGTTTTTTTATCGCTATTAATACTACGTTTCATGACCTTAACACCCTTTTATGGTTCGGTATTAACCCATAAACGTTCCCGTTTCTATTTTCGGCCAAGACTTGACCTGGGTAACCATAAATCTCGAACCTTTATGGTTTACAACATTCAAAAATAGATCTATGGTTTCTTTTATGAGCCGTTTATAGCCATGAGTTCGTTAAGATCATTTTAATCATCAAGTTTGCAACTTTATTCTATATCTAGACCCGATCTACTCTAGGGTAAGTTTCATGGTAAACCGTTCATATGAACATAACCTTTAAAGTTAAAGTACGTACCGTTCATAAGAACATAACCTTTATGGTTAAGTTTCGTGTATAACCAAGATCTTCAAGTATTAAGGCTCGGTTTAGTTCTTGGGTCCCTCTCTAGCTCGCGGCCAAATGTGGAAGGTCATGTGTGTTTTAGAGTGTGTAGGGAATTATGGAAGGTAGAATGTAACATCCTAAAATATTATAACGTTAAATAAAGAAAGTTACGTTTAGTGATCTCGCGTTATTAATTAATATCGAGTAAAGAACGGATCATGGACTTAGATTAATTAAGGTGGATTAAGTGGTAATGGGCTTTAGGTCCATGGGCTTCAAGAGGTATAAATACCCTCTTAAACCACCCTTAAACCCTAAACCATCATTCATTTCCATCTTATTCTCTATACATTCAAAACACACACATACACTACACTATATTTCGGCCGAGAGAGAGAGAGAGAGAGACGCCCGAGACCAAAATCAAGCCAACCATTATTAGATCTTCGATATACGAGCTAAATACGAGATAACCACGCAAACCGAACACATAAAGGTAAGATTTCGATCTTAAAGTTCATGTTTTTATAGACGGTTTGCCATGAAACTTGAAACGATAATAGATCGGATCTAAACGAAGCGTAAAGTAGCGAACTTGATGCTAGAACAAACCTAATAAACCCATAAACATGTACGGTTCGTTTAAGATAAACCGTAGATCTTGTATTGAACGTTTCTGAAATTAAAGGTCCAAACTTTACGTGTTTTCGGGTCAAATCTTATCCAAACACGACCATAGGAATTATCGCGGGTTAGTCAAATACCATACCCATGGATTTCTTAGTAAAACGATGATGATTTTGGGGGATTAAGATTGAACAGAGGCGTAGCTGGACAACTTTGTCTGCAAGATTAACTTCGCCTGCAAGCTAAGTTCGCCAAGCCATAACTTCGCCTGCAAGCTTAACTTCGCTTGAAAGCAAGTTCGCCTAAGGCCAAGTTCGCCGAACTGATAACTTCGCCTGGTGACAAGTTCGCCTAACTGATAACTTTGCCTGGTGACAAGTTCGCCTAACTGATAACTTCGCCTGGCATAAGTTCGCCTAGGGTTAACTTCACCAAACACTAATTTCGCCTATGCTTAAGTTCGCTTATTGTTAAGTTCGCTTAATGATAAGTTCGCTGGAGTTAGCAAATGAGAAAATAAATTAAAACCTAATGAAAAATGTGTTAAGACAAAGCCAGGGGCTCTGCCCCTTGGACCCTGCTAAGGGCTGCCGCCCCTAGACCCCGCTGCTCGACCCCAACCAGGGGCTCTGCCCCTTGGACACTGCTAGGGGCTGCCGCCCCTAGACCCCGCTGCCAGGGGCGCTGCCCCCGGACCCCCGTTCGTTGTGGGTTATATAAAGATAGAAATACAACATGAGTAGTAGTAGTTAATTGATACATGTAAATATTATACAGTTAGCCGTGCACAACTCAAGAAGGAATAACGATTAACGGAGAGCGTAACAGGATTCATGTGAGTTTCTAGCCCCATTTATGTGTTATGTTTTCGGGGCTGTGTGCATACTCAATATTTTTGTTAATACGCTTATCCTAAGAGATAAGTGTATGCCTTATGTGAATGATGTGATATGTATGAATGATGGCTTGATGGTACGTGAACGATCTTTGGATATTGCACGTACTGTCAGGTTGTAACTCTATGTATAAGGTAAGTATGATATGTATGCTTATGTGTATGAACGTGATAAAGTTAATAAAAGAAGGAAAGGATGGTTGTAAGGTTGTATGGTTACGAACAGGGTACCGAGCCCTAATAATACTCGAGGTATGATGTATGGTGGTATGGTAACGAAGAGGGAATCGAACCCTACTAATATTCGAGAACTAGGGAACCGAACCCTACTAATATTCGAGGAAAGAGGGTACCGAGCCCTAATAATACTCGAGGAAGGAGGGTACCGAGCCCTAATAATACTCGAGGAGGGAGGGTACCGAGCCCTAATAATACTCGCGGAAGGAGGGTACCGAGCCTAATAATACTCGAGAAAGGAGGGTACCGAGCCCTAATAATACTCGAGGAAGGAGGGTACCGAGCCCTAATAATACTCGAGGAATGTAGGGCGTAATGCTCTTTATAACGTAAGATATGAAAGCAAGTTAGTATAAAAGAAAGTAAGAAAATATGAAAGTAGGATTGAAATAATATGAGTTTGTGTGTATTGTATAATGTATGATTAATTAGAACTCACTCAGCGTAGCTGACTTTTAGTATGCACGCAGGTGTGTAGGATGAGGCAGCTCGCTTGAGGGGACACGTGGCGTTGAATAAGAGACTGGCATCAGAAGGCTCAAGACGTGATATGTTTTAATTACTTTGTTTTTGAAAGACAAGTTGTTTGTTTAAGACAAGTTTTGGATTGTTACGAAATGTTTTATGAAAGTTTTTAATGTTCCGCGAATGTTTTAATTAACTCTGATATTTAGAACTGCGTTTATGAGTAATTCCAACACGAAAGTAGTGCTACCGGTAATGGGGCCTTACATAGAATGGGTGGTTTTTAGGGTTTTAGGGAGGTTTAAGCGAGTATTTATACTCTCTTAGGCCCATGGACCTAAGGCCTATCCTATCCTTTATTCCATCTTTTAATAATCCAAGTCCATACTCTTTCAACATACTTAATCTTAATTAAATATTTAACACACATTTAAATAAACGAAACTCATTTCCTCTTATTTATTATTATAAAATTTAGAATGTTACAACCAGCGTCGGCATCTTCCACAGACACTGGAAAATTTCCGGCGAGTAAAAGTTCAATCTTTTCTTGCATCTTAAACTCTCACAAGCTTCACAGGGGTTGGTGTCAATATTTATTAGGGGTCGGTTGAGATTTTAACACCTATATAATACTAAAATAAATAATTTCACAGGGGACGACCGACCATTGCACCATTATAGTAGGTTCGCCTCTGATAACAAAAGGCTGATCGATTGAATTAAACAAATTATAGTAGATTAGAATAATAATCTCTTGAGTAGTCGGTGATATTGAGGTGGATTAAAATAATAATACATTCAATGGGGTTGGAATATGGATTCGGAGTAGAATATGTTGCCGATGATATTGGAATCGGTGATATAACATAGAACCAACAGAACATGAATCAACGATATAATAGCATATGTTGCAGTCGACAAGGTCACATAGGTTTTTCGAGTTTGCCACGAACCCATTAAAAAGTACTTGGTACTTGCCTTGAATTAGAACGGGTTGGGTTTGGGTTTGTTAGATTCGAGTTTGGTTTTTATGAGTATGAATACTTTCGGGTTCAGGCTAAAATTTATTCAAGTCGGGTTTCGGGTTACGAATAAAAATGACTACCTTAGTGTACTGATAGGAATCTTGTAGAATGATTATGAATCCAAGCAAGTCGGGTTGTGGATTACGAATAAAAATGATGCCCAATACTCTAAACATCAACTTAAATGATTATGAATACAAGCATGTTGATGAGGAGATTTTTGAGATCCGTGACAGGAGGGTAGAAGAAGCAAGGGAACGGGGAGAGAGGTGGGTGCGAGTTTGAGTGTGGGTGTTGACATCATATACCAATCCGAGGAAATGAACAGTCAACTCCAAGATATACTCGACCTTATGTATGAACGTCTTCAAGTCAAGAATGAGGTCGCCGATGTTCTTACACTGAGGCAAAATATGGACATTGATCTCAAAATTTTAAGGAAGTTTATCACTGACATTGACTCTCGAATGTGGGCTCTAGCAAAAAAAAAAAAAAGAAAAGAAAAGAAAAGAAAAACAAAAAAAAGTAATGACATTTATGAAAGATACAAACTTTAGGTTTATTTTTTTTAAGTAGTATTATTTATTTTATAGTACTTTAGTTTTTTAATTTTTAATTTTATTGCATTTTTTTATAATTTAATGTAACTTTTATTTATTTAATGAAATATTATATGTTTAGTTTAAATTTAGAAAATTAGAAATGCAAAATCAAAATTAATAATAATAATTGAGTAACGATGCTACAGAGTCTTGAGGAGAGTTTTGACTACATAGCTTTTTTGCAAACTTTAAATAGATGATTGGACGCCACGTGACATGAAATGGCCAAGAGTGAAGAGTTTTGACTACACATGGTCTAGTAAGCGTATCAAAGCATTCACAATAGGTCTTTTATATTTATGTGAGCGAGTTCTCTATATTGTATGAAGTATGTTGTAAATGGTTGTGAAAGGGTCATGAGTAAATTTGAAAAAAACACTATTTATATTCTATAATTTTTTAATATTTGTTGAAAGTGTCTTTAAGTAAAAGGAGAAAAGATAATGATAAATGTATAAAAATATTATTTAATTGAAAATAAAAAATATAATATAATAATTTTTAATGAATTACATAAATAGAAACAAAGGACCTATAAGAACTGCTTTGTTCTCAATTGAAAAAAGGTTGAATCATTACCGGTTTAAACAAGTCCAAGCATACTAGCAATTAAATGAAAAAAAAAGCATTTTCATAGTTTCCACATTCCTTCCACAAGAGTGGAAGTTAGTTTTTTTTTTTCTTTTTTTTTTCAAACTTTAAAATTAAAATTAGATGTTTTTACGTGAATTACGATTTTGATGATTATATGATAGAATGATTCTTGCATTTATTATATTAAAAATGAGTTCTTGATAAAAGTTGAGATTGAAAATGTAATGAAGCATTTTCAAAACAAGAAAACCTACATGAAACAACTTATAAAATGTGGTCGTTGGTGTTGCCGACGATTATAGAATTTGGTGCAGGTGAGGGTGGCAAATGTGTTACACATTTGGTGCCGACGATTAAAACACATAATAGACATATATACCCCTTACTTAGTAGAATATAATTAATAGTGTTAGTGAGTTGTATCAAGGACGAAAATGAAATAAAAAAATGAAAAGAAAATTGGACGACAGTGACAACAGTAATTAAACCATAAGAACAAAAATAATCACAACCTACTCTTATAATATATATGGTAAATCTTAATATTCAAAATTTAATACAACTAAAAGGATCGAGGATGATATAATTATGTTATCTATAATATATATAAACGAAAACTCAAAAATCATACGTGTCGCGATGTGGTCGCTCCCCCCCTCCCTTTATGGAAATCACCATATTACTTGATTTTTAAACGGAGGCTTCTCATGCATTTGACCCGAATTCACGGGTATGGGTCTTACCAAACTCAGACAGTCTTTAACGGGTTATAACATCAAATTAAATTAAAAATTAATCTCACCAAATATTTGATATGAAAGTCCTATAAAATAGGGATATATTAATAATTAATATTTATTTATTTCAAAAAAATATATGATTTATTATTAAGTAACAATTTAATATTAAAAAAAAAAGAAACGGGTCATGGGTTTTACCGAACTCATATAACTTTTAAACCGTGTTATAACATCTAATTTATTTGTGAAACAATTTTCATCATTAAATCCTAAGTATATAATTATTAACTTCCTTACAATACATAAACTTAAAATCAAATATATATATATATATACTAGTTTTTATCCCCCGTATTACGGGGGATTGTTTTATATTTTTGTTATAATATTAATTTATTTTTTGAAATTATATTTTTTTATTGTATGAAAGTTAATAATATACTTATGGTTTGATGATAAATTGTTTCACAAATAAATGAGATGTTATAACTCGGTTTAAAAGCTATATGGTTTTGATGAGACCCAAAACCCGTTTATTTTTTTTACTATAAATTTGGTTTTTATGTATGAAAGTTAATAATATACTTATGGTTTGATGAGACCCAAGACCCATTTATTTTTTTTACTATCAAATTGGTTTTTTAATTTGAATAATATACATATCTTTTTTAAAATAAATAAGATATTAATTTTTAGTATATCCTATTTTATAGGATTTTTACATCACTAATTTGGTGAGTTTAATTTTTTATTTAATGAGATGTTATAACCTGTTTAAGAAATATCTGGGTTTGGTAAGACCCATACCCATGAATTAGGGTCAAATGCATGAGAAGCCTCATTTAAAAATCAAGCAAATCTGGTGACTCCAAAAAAAGGGGGAGCGACCATATCGCGACACGTAGGATTTTTATGTTTTCGTTTATATATATTATAGATATATATTAGAAACGAGTAATATAAAAAAATCCTTAATACGAATGAAACCTTTAATATCCTACGTGTCGCGCTCTGGACACTCTCCGCTCTCTTATATTAAAAAAAAAGAAAAGGGTCATGTGTTTTACCAAACTCATATAACTTTTAAACCGTGTTATAACATCTAATTTTTTTGTGAAACAATTTTCATCATTAATTCCTAAGTATATAATTATTAACTTCCTTACAATACGTAAAATTAAAATCAAATATATATATATGTATATATTAGAAACGAGTAATATAAAAATTCCTTTATACGAATGAAACCTTTAATATCCTACGTGTCGCGCTCTGGACACTCTCCTCTCTCTCTCTCTCTCTCTCTCTCTCTCTCTCAAGCCACCAGATTGCTTCATTTGTAAAATGAGTCTTTTTATGCGTTTGAACCTCTTTGACGGGTATGAGGCTTCTAATGAAACCCGGATAGCCCACGGGTCATAACAACTCATATTAACATTTTCCTCTTTCCTCTGCTGCGAGACCTTGCTCACACCCACCTTATAGCTTGTGTGGATTGAAACAGGGGAATACTGAGTGAGGTCATTGTGGATTGAAAGTATTTCTCTATCTTCACAATTGCAAAACCTTATCTTTCAATCAACGATTCCATGGTGTGATTTCATCGCTTTAGCAACACATTAATTGCGCACTAATTTTGAATTCTTCTTTTTGTAGACGTCTTTTTCGTATTATGCTAATTTCAAATCGAATTCAATAAGTAAGTTGTATCATTGCCCCTAATCTATATGTATACCTAAAATTGATTGGTTTTTTTATATATTTAAATCGGCCTTTGTTAACTATTAAAGATTCATTGTTCTTTATTAATTAGGTTTTTCATTAATATTTTTATGGTTTTATGATATATATTATTATTATTGTATTTAATTTCAAAAGGTTATTTCCGTTAGCGTTCTGAATAGGGTTATTTTTCGTTATGCCTTTGTTAGTTATTGAAGATCATTTGAGGTTTATGATCCCGATAACAAAATCATGTCTGGATAAGTTACTGGAACTTTAAACCCTTCTAAATCATGTACATTTATTATTATTATTATTATTATTATTATTATTATTATTATTATTATTATTATTATTATTATTATTATTATTATTATTATTATTATTATTATTTTGTATATGATTGTAGCGGTTTGTTACAATGAAACTCTAATTGATCTAGAAGAAAGCCATGGTTGCTATTCATCGATGTTAAAATATCTAATTGCTACAAGTACTATGTTTTAAAACTATTCATCTTTGTTTCTATAGATTTGACCACATCCAGATTTGTCTTGATTTTATGTTAAATGCTTTACTGATAAACTCCAAACTAGTGATCTACAAATTTATGTTTAATTTTAATCAGAGGCTTCAAGCTTAAGTAAATTAGGTTTTGTTTACTTTCAAAGTTAAAGTATCAGATTATTGAATATGGTAGCTTTAATGTTTTGGGCTAAACATCTCATTAGGTTATTCTGGTGGAGTTTGACTTTGATGATCAAACAGTTATTTTTAAAATTTAATTTCATGTTGATTGGTTTTAATTTACTTAAGTACATCAGTGGGGTATTCCAGTAAACTTTGGGTTTCATGGTCAAATAATTTCTTTTATGTAGATTGGATATAACTTATTTTAAGGATTTGTAAATTGTTTTATCTCCGGATTTATTTGTAGATCAGAACTCACTTTAATTTATATGCTTATTTAATTTGCAACGTTTTTGTTTTTTTTTTCACATATGTTTGTTTGACTTTTGGATTAATATAGTTTTGTTTAATAATATATTTTTTAGATAACGATATTATTGGTGTCTGAAACTTCACTTTCAACTCAATATTACTATATGTTTTACTTATTTGTAAGTTTAAGTATCTAAATTGAACGAATTTGTTATCTGCAGTTTTGCACATAAATAAAGAAATAATATAATTTCACATATTAAAAACGAATAATTGTTCTTGCAACTTGAGTTGCGTGCTATTTCTTTGAAAAGTATCAATCTTATGAGAGTGTCTTGGTACTCCACTCAAGTTCAGTTGTTTCTACTCAATATGTAATCTGTTTTTATGATGTGCTCTTCGGTATGTACACTGCCTTTCTATGTTGTTAATATGTAGTTTAAAACCTTTTTTTACATTAATCTTTTAATAATTGTAGTGTCAAATATGTGTTTTATCTTTGAAGAAGTTCGTAAAAAATGAGCAAAGAATACATTTGTGTGAGACAATACATGTTTTATGAAACGGTAATGAAGTTTCTATAATTAGGTAAAATGAAAAGACATGCAACTTTATTTTATCTTTGATAATTATTTTTGTTGCAACACTAGTATGATAACTACCATAATCTGTTTATTAAAAAACTAAAAAAAATAATAATCACTTGTTCGCAGGTAATACCAACTTTCTATTGCAAAAGAATCCCGAATGTTGAAGCATTTGACATGATAAAAAAAATCTTATTTAAAGAACATTACTAATGTTGTTTTGGGTAGCGAGTAGCAACTTACTAATATTTTATCATTAGATATCAAGCATGTTGAAAACAAGGTCAATTCTGGAATAAACATCTTCATGCATCAATACAACCAGTTCAGAAAGTTAAAGTTTAAGGTGTTGGTTTCTTTCTCAATTGATGCAGGTAATAAATCATAAACGGTCCTATGTTAACAAGAAGCGTATTTGATTGGGATTCGATCATAATGGAGGTTACATATTTTTGTTTACATTTAGACCAAAATATTTAGCTTCATCTTTCATAAAATGGGAAACCCTAGGCCGTTGGCATAATGGAATCCTTGGTATTCCAAGGTTCCTTATTATTACTTTGTTCATGTTCGTTCATAAAAAATAAGGGCATGTACGTGTGGATTCATGTTCATTCATTTAAAATCTAAATGAACAATTTGCAATGGAAATGAACAAGTCTAATACATCACAATTTATCCAGAAAATACATCTAAATTAGTAGCTTAAATTTACTTCATTCATTTTAACGAGCCCTTTTTATTTTCATATATATATATATATATATATATATAACTAGTTAGATGTTTATAAAACATAAATAAACGAACATAATCGGATGCTCACGAACATAAATGAACAAACAAAATGCACGTTCATGTTTGATCGTTTTTTAAATAAACGAAGATGAACTTCCATCCGAACAGTTCGTTAATGTTCAGTTCTTTTATAGGCTTAAATTAGCATGTAAGCTGATTGGAAATACATCTAGAAGTTATAATAAATAGCGTATATTTTAGAGAAGTAACTATAGATATATTTATATAAACACTTTTAGAAAACTTTCTACATTTACAAGCTCTACTAGAAGAAAGAATAAAACATAATCCTAAAAGGGTCATATGGGTCACACAGATTAAAAGTCGTCTGAAATTTATTGCATTGTGTTTTTGTAATCATGCTAACGTGTTCAAGCAGTCTGGCCTAACCTTGACAGAATTTTATGAATACCTTGACAGAAGATGAATGCTATTTTAGTTCCATTGTATCCTCAAAATATAATTTGATAAAGAAGAGACAACATGTATACACAATTTCTTTGTGATCATGCTTTGTAATGGACTATTTTGTTTATAAATGAGTCATAATATCAACTTCATATTTGACAAGAGGAGCCATCAAGGTTAAAGCTTGTATTATCATTTGATTCATTGAAGTACCACGTGAATTCTAGAAGTTAAGTGACAAGATTCATATTATTAGTTCTATCTTTTTAAACTTGTTGGCTTGACTTCAAAAGTCAAAATTCACCCAATAAAACATATATATAATATTTTCATATTTTTAGGAAACTGATGGTGGTGGCGGTCGTGGTGGTGGTGACTGTCATGATGGTGGTGTTGGCAGTGCAATATGTCACATAAGCATACCACATATATGCCAAATAAGAATGTCACATCATGAAAACTAACGACGTTAGGATTTCGTTAGTTAGGGTTTATTGGTAGAAAAAAAAGATAAAAGGTGGGACTCTCATTAGTCATTTCGTTAGCTATGATCGACAGTGGCCAAAAGATGATAGTTGAGATTATTTAAAACCAATATATTATTTTAAAAGTGGTTGTAAATTGTTATTGACATGATGTTTGATTAAATAAACTAAGAACAAACACAAATCCCTTCAACAACCTACAAAACTTTCACTTAACAACAAAATTCGTCCTAATTAAGTGGAGGTGTGGAATATTAACTTAGGGTTTTTAATTGTTAGATGAAACGAATGATTTGATAAAGAAGGCGAGAAAAGAGTTTCTCAAAACGGTTTATTATCATTATAGCGTCACTTTCAAATGACGACTTTCAATTATTACCCATTTTAAAATATAAAAAAGAAATAGATGCACAAAACTTCGTAATACAAAAATTTATGTATAAAATATTAAAAACATATACATTATTAATAAAAAATAATTTTAAAGATTAGGTTTTACATATGATCATAAAGTTTTCGTTAATATAATTCATAAACTAATATAACTTCTATTATATTTAATAAAAATAAAAACTAATTAACAAATTAAATGTTCTTTTAATACACATCAATAAGTAAACTACAAAATCTATAAATACAACAAATACATACAAAATAATAAGAAAATCACAAACAAAACACATACTAGAAAAAATATAATAAATTAATAATTTACCCAAAAATGAAATGATAACACATGACGTACCCATTTCAGATAGACGTGGAACTAGAACTGGTCTATAGAAATTCAAATACATCAATTTATTAAAAGCTCAATTCACTATTAAGCACAAAATACATATTTTAAACAACAAAAAAATAAAATGTTGGGCTACATTAATTGACAGACACATGAGAGCCTATTTTTGGTGATCCATTAAACAACATATACATTTTATATCACCAACGAACCTTAACAACTCAATACAAATGAAAATAACACAAACCATATAAATTTCTTTATGCATTCATGTATATTAAGACGAAAATTGGCATCTTAAATAACAAATGTTCGGCCACGTTAACTACTAGACCAATGAGACCCATTTGAGATATAAACAAAAAACAAAACAAACTATATTCAACTACAACTAATAAATATAACATATTTTATAAGTTCATGTAACATTTAAGTTTAATATCTAAACACATCCTACATGAAAAATATGCATAAATAATAATAAAAAAAACAATTACTAAAAAAGAACTAAAATTAGCACGCGTAACACGCAGGCTAAAAGCTAGTGTACTATATATTGTTAAACCCATTATCATATTAATTTAAAATCTTATCTTTTAAGAAAGCATTGAACACCTACTACACTTTACCCGTCAATACTCGTAGTAGATTTAGGGTTTGTTAATATATATGTAATACAATTTATATATATATATATATATATATATATATATATATATATATATATATATATATATATATATATATAGATAATGTGTTGTCCTTTAGGTACGGATTTTCTATCTTCTACTTCTACTTCTACTTCTACTTCTACTTCTACTTCTACTTCTACTTCTACACAACACACATATGCATTTTCAATTTAAGAAATCGTGGCATGTTGTGAATAATGAGCAAGACAGGATCAACTTTTTGCCTAGCTACGCGGCGATGCAAAGCTTACTTTACATTATGTGATTTAGGTGAGAGTGTCGTGATGTTAAAAAATGGATCTTTCCATAATGTTATCAAGTATCAACCTAATTTAAGATTCTTGTGACCCATTTGTTTCTTTTCTTTTCAGGGGTTTGTATTGTAAACAATTTACGAGAAGCCATTCACTAGATAATTGTGCTTGAGAAAACATATTTAAAAAAACAAACAACTAATTAAGTTCTCTTATTTACTTTATTTTTGGGTTAATTTGGCTTTTATATATTTATATCATGTTATTCGAAAGTAATTCAAGTGCCTTGTAAAGTGGTGCCCACTCTCAAGTAGGGTTACGAGTATGTGATGAACACTGATCCAGTATTAAGAGTAAATTAGACTGGCGTTAAAAAAAATAATCAAAAGCATGTATACTTTTAGTATTGTAATTAATTGTTGAAACCATAATTGAACTGGATATGATTGTGTGAGAGTTCGATGATGGGTTTTAGTGAGGAGATAAGACTGGCCATTTTTATTATTGAAGGTTTTTGTTACATGAATATGCCCTCCTTGCAATACATACTGTAGAAACCCTAACCCTGAATGAAATCATTATAAAATCGAGTGTGTTAGTGTGTTTGAGTGCTTGAAGGTTCTTAGTTGATTTTAGCATGAGATCACAGTAAAAATGAAGTATGGTGTTTTATTCATGTTGTGCATACATATTACAAAAAGGATGTACACATATAGAGGGTCCTGGAGAAATCTTTCCGTGGACCATTACTCCTAGGGTTCCATCTATTGTCCACTGGTTTCTCCTCTTCCTCCTCACTTTGGCAGAGGGCTGGCTATTATCCGCTCGACACTTTCTTTGCTTTAGGAGTACGTCAGCATTAGTTATGTGCAACGCCCAGATTAATAGGGACAGGTCAGTTGTTGACCTAGGCTCTTTTCTAGAGTGCACTATATACCATTGGGCTGGGCTTTACATAACTTTATCCTTTGGTTTCTTCTCTTCCCCGCTGGGGATGTAGCTGGCCTCCTTTTATTCTCTGGATATTGTCTCGCCTCCAGGAGCATGCGTGACTTTGGACCTCTTCCAAGTCAGGTGCAGAGTAACTTCTGACCCCTTTGACTTGGTATTTTATATTATTATACCCTTTATCCTTGGGACTCTTTTCTTGGGCTAGGTATCATGTTCTTCACTTAAATAGGTTGTGACCCAACTCAAAGAGCCCAATTCCCAGGTAGGCTCTTCAAGTCTCCCCAATTCATTGTGCTCGTTATTTATGACAAGTATAATGGACTCAAAACAAGTCTCTATTCGACCTCTTGTGTGATCCACCTTAAACTCCGATCGACTAAATGGTTGTGAGTATTTATTCTTTCATGTGGAAATGGGTGAGTACAAATGGAAGATCCCCACTGTCACACCCCGACCAAAGGCGGAACATGCCGGAGCGTAACGTATTGATTGGACAGTAGCTCAAAAGACACTAATTAAAGCGACAATAATTATTTAATTCATTAATATCAAAACGAGTACACAATTATACTAATAAAATCAATACATCATACTTCTTGGGTTTTAAATAATATCCTAAAGTAAAACTAATTTCTTCGATCTTGAACAATGTAAATTTCTTGTACCTGAAGCATGTATAAAAATAGAGTTTGTCAACACGAATATTGGTGAGAGTACATAAGTTTTAGTTGATATATATATATATATATATATATATATATATATATATATATATATAGATAAAAACCACAATTCATATGTAAATGATGAGTATTACAATTCATATAAAAATGTAAACAACTAAATAGATGTGGGCCCATTCTTATTGATACGAAATCAAAGTACTTGGGTAAGTGTATGATCATACTAGATGAGGATGAGATACCAACCACCAAACATAAAATAAACAATTAAGCACATAGAGCATTATCATAGAGCATGCAACAATCACTCATAAACATATATTGAATTGTGTTATAAAAAGATAAATAAATAAAATGAGTAATTTAAATAGGGTATACATGTCACCCCCAAAATTTAAAATATGAAAATGGGGGATATGTAAACTCACATGTTAGGGAGGCAAAAACGAGCAAATAAGCGAGAAAGGCTTAAGCGAGTGAACCGACCGAGTCCGGTTCAATGAGCGACCCTAGATAAATAAATAACTAGGTTCAAAATAAAAGGCTGAGAAAAAAAATAAGAAAAAGGTGGTCGACATGTTCGGTTTATAAATATTAAACGAAAAGTTTGTTAACAATATATTTTATTCTACTTTTTATAAGTTACGAGAAAAAGGCTAATTACTTGATTTATAGTCAAATTATTTTAGTTTTAGGAAAAATATATGTTACAATATTTATTAGTTAATTTTTATGCGTTCGTTTTATTTTCGAACCAAAAATTATTTAAGAAAATAAGTTAAACGAGTGGTTCATTTTTAGTCGGACATGAACCCGGTTTTGAGTAGGGTATATGTCACACATATTTGAAATGATAAGATGAAGTGACATGTTGGAAATGTTTTATTTGGTTTTATTAGTTTTGTAAAAGTTAGTTTCTTTTTTTTTTCATTAACATAAAACTTTTATAACCGAATGTTTGATGAGCCGAAAAAAGTGGTAGTGAAACACAACCATGACTATCAACAAAAAGTGACAATATGGTGATGAACACAGGATAACAGTAGGGAAAATAATAACTTACCCGATGATGAAAAATAAATAAAATAAAGAAGAACTTGACCGTTTTGACTTTCTTGGTCAAACTTGCTCTTTAGCACAAATTGGGAAGCAAGAACACAGTTGAGAGTGAGAGAGAGAGAGAGAGAGAGGCTTTGAGTGAGAAATGAGTTGTGGTGCAAGATTTGTAGAAGTAGAGGTTAGTATATATAGGCCAAGAATCGTTAAAAACAAGGTCAAAACGAATTAAATTGATGGCTAGTCAAGTGACAAGTCTTAAGCAAAAGTTAATAATGAAATTAAATGGTTTGACCGATAATTGATGAAAGATAAAGATGTATACATTTGAATATAGTCTAGTTGAATTAATGATCTTCAAAACCAAGTCAAAAGGCGAAACTCATAGGAGAAAGTAATGAAATTGGTCAAAATAAATAAATATAATTGAATGTCATCAAAAAAATATGAAATTAATCATATTTAGTGAAAGAATAACAAATGAAACGTAATCAAAACATAAATGAACCAAATTGATATTGACTCAAATTTAATGTTTGAGATAACAATATTAATAAAACATCATGATAATCATAAGCAACATAATGATCATAAATATTCAACAAATTAACCGTATTTAATAATGATTGAATGTCTGAATTACATCGAACACCCTCTTTTTATATAGCCATGGGGGCATCTTTGATATAAAAAGATTATCCATAGAACTATTACATACTGGTTATTGACCTAGGAGCTTTCTCCTGGACCATTGTTCTCTTTGACTTTGGCTTCATCCATTCCAACGGCATGGCATGTCACATGTGTTGTTCTAACCCTATCTTTTGGGTTGATTCTACTAACTTATTCAGATCGATATGATAAGTTCTTAACCCCCTAGAACCTTTGATTTCATTAAGTTACTTTGGGAGGTCTTTTATGTACTCTCTTTTGGGCTCCCTTACTTTAGCCATCCTTAATTTGGGCCCGTGTTTGCTATTGGGCATATTTCTCTTATCATTCGGAGAACCCATTTCTAAGGTAACCTTTTCAAGTCTCCCCAGTCCATTGTGCTCGTTATTTATGACGAGTGTATGGGACTTATATTAGTTCCCCTCCGCATTTTTAATTCATCCTCCCCGGCTCTTCCTTTAATCTTTGGAGGTGTCCGTTGATGTTGTTTACTTAATTGGCCCGATCTTCGTGTTATCTCAAACAGCTTAACACTTTTCTATGTACCTTTTAAATACATTTGTCCATCTTCGAACTTTCTTCACAAGGTTAGTGCTGATATCCTTTATCGATATCACCATTATCTTAGCGATTGCTAGAGTGAGAATGTTATTCTTAGGCTTGTTTCCGGGGTAGTTTCCTCAAGTCTTCCCCGCCTATTATCCTTATAACTTATGATGAAGGTAATGGACTAAACCCCGACCCAGCTCATCCTTCCCTTTCTTTGATTTATATTATCTAAATCCCCTTTTATCTTTTCAGCCCATTACTGGCCAACACCTGAACCCACGTTATTTTTTAAAATGCCTCTCATGCTTCCTTCAAGATGTCCTGTTATCTTTCAAATCGTTTGCCTTTCTCTTAACTATTGGCACCCTTTTTCCACTTTCAAATTTACATTTTCTATCTCCTTATCAGGTTGGTAGGACATTTGGTTGGAGTAGCTAGTACTCTCCAAGTATCTTGGTTTCTCTTGGGCTTCCCTGACTTGGTCCCCGTCATGGGATGGAGACCCGTTTTCATAGAAGGCTTTACAAGCCCCCTAGTCTTTATTCTTTATAATAAGGACAAGAGACTAATGTAACCCTAGCCTATCTTTCTTATCACATACAGGATAGGTTTGTCCCTTTTAGACCCATTGATTGGGCTAGTTTCGGACGAGGTTCTCTTTTTATATTTTGTTGAGATAAATGGTATTTAGTTTCCAAAAATCTTCTTAACCTAATTCTTTTGACAATTTAAATCTACCATGATAGAAATACGCGGTCCCTCTTTTGTTTTAACTTATCAAATTTGGACCCAATAAGGTTGAGATAGCTAAGTCATGGGGTGAAATAAAGATCAAGCATATCTAAATTCATCACCATATAATGGGCCCAGTCCTAGGACTATCTCTTCAAGTCCCCCAGTCCCTTATGCTAATTATTTATGATTGGGATAAGGGACTATAGGCCCCAGTTTCCTTAACATAACCAAGACAAGGTTAACTTTTGTTTCTGAGGTAACTATGTTGGTTGTATGTAATCTCTTTTTACTTATTGAATAACCCTGCAAAGGTTGTTAGTAGCCAATTAACAAGCTCTAACAATGATCATGTTGTTCTTGCTTCATTAGTAGTGGACATAGAAACGATGATATAAACAATTTAAGCGTGATAATATCTTGTTGAAAATATATCAAGCCCCTGACATTAAGTATGATGATTCAAATTCTTTCTATATATTTCCTCTGCAAGGTCTCGCCGTTTATTATAAACAATCAAGTTAAAGATGTTAGGGGCGTATATGTATGGTGTCCCCTTTATTGGGAAATATATAAGTCGTGATCCCTCTATTAGGGGTCATATCCCACTCGGGGGATGTAAATTCTGAGCCTTTTAGAAGGGGCTATTTTCCTCTGGGAAAATTATAAGTATTAAGCCTCATGGATTGGGCTATTTTTGTTTATGGATCCAAGCCCCTCAGTCGGGCCTTCCTTTCACACTTGTGAAGGAGAATTAATGTCATTTTCCCATCTGGGGGAATTATAAGTTTCGTGCCTCTTAAAGAGGGCTTTATCCCATCGGGGGGCATTATAAGTATTATGCCTCTTAAATAGGGCTTTATCCCATATGGGGGAATTATAAGTATTATGCCTCTTAAAGAGGGCTTTATCCATCCCATCTAGGGGCATTATAAGTATTATGCCTCTTAAAGAGGACTTTATCCCATCCGTGGGAAATATAAGTAATGATCGGCCAATTATATTTGTTAGTCATAAATATAAAAGCATAATTAGTTTTAATAAATGCTAGAAGTCTTACACATGAAGGATGATGGAAATGGCTAATTGAAGGGGCCCATTCCCTTCGTATGAAAGAAAATATGGATATGGAAGTTTCTTCTTCATGGAAATTCTTGGAATGTAAAGTGTTTCTACATAAGGCTTTTTCCTTCTATAGCGACCTTGTCACCATTTGAAAGGAGACTCTTCTTCTTCAAAAAGAAAACTCTTGAACATGAAGTGTTGCTGTAAAAGGCTTTCCTTCCTCCTAGAAGGGACTTTTCCAATACCTTCTTCATTGGAAGGGAGATATTCTTCTTGAGAGAAAAATCTTGGAAAGGGATCTTCTTTTTTGAAAAGGATTCTTGTAATATGGTATGGGGCTTCAGTATGGATTGCCTGGGAGGAATGTTTGTGCTGAGGGGATTATTTTGGAAGGAGCATCATTATGAGGAGGTGGTCCCGTAAGGGATCTCGTCCTGGGGGAATTATTTTGTAAGGGGTTTTGTTCTATATAGATTTTATTAAGGGACTTCATTATGAGGAGATGGTCCCGTAAGGGACCTTGTTATGGGGGAATTATTTAGTAAGGAGGTTGGTTCTGGAGCAATAGTTCAGTAGAGGGATTTGTTATGATCAAGAAGAGACTCCCGGATAGATGTCTCACCTTAAAGGCTTTTTACCATGATACGACTTCCCTCTTCAGGGAAGGGACTTTTCATATTCCCTGTCACTTAGATGGAGTTTATTCCCCTCTTTAAAAGAAACATTTTCGAATTTGTAATAGGATGTTTTTCAAATTTGTCTCAAGATTTCCTGCACAACAAACTCAAGAATTGTCTCCTGCATGGGAGGTCTATAGATGCCCCATAAGTTGTATTATACGTACAACTTATATGACTTTATATAACTTATTTCCAAAATAATTGTTAACTTAGCAATTGTTATCAGTCATATTGTATTATTAGGCTTATATTAATTTAATATGCAAAGATATAATATTTTCCCTTATCAACTTACCTTTTTAAGAGGCAGTTCCTTTAGATAGGGAGGATACCCCATTCTTTCTTTATTTGTGTACCACAATAGATATAATCGTATTATTTTATGGGTTTTAAAACTTTTAAAACTTCTAAGGTGATGCACGCAAACATTGATAGTATTCAATTTCATGGAATGGAATGAGATCATGACTCTCACAAAGAAGAAACCCTTATCCCCCTTTCATCTTTGTAGATTAAACATGTATTATAATAACTCTTATCCTTATTTTATGAAATTAAATAGATTTAGCTTAAAGAAACTAGGATTGGGGGCATTCATAATTTACCACTTATACACTAAAAACATGTAAGCTTTTTTAATCAAGTTGAGTGATTAAACCTAAAATGAACTTGGTCTGTATATAGTGGCAGAACGTAAATATTTACAGTGTGGGAGTAAAAGAAATATATGTTAGATTTGGGTTTTCTAGGTTAGGAGTGGTCTAACCAAGTAGAACTAATATTGTTTTAACCTAATGTGCTAATACTTAACCTAATGGGCAAATACCTACAATTCTAAGTAAAATATTAGGGGCCAAGGCCCCTTTCTCGCTTTATGAAAGCTCTATTTAAACTTTCCTTAAACAAGACAAAGAAGGCTTGAAATCAAACACATAAAAGTTCAAAGACCTAATAACTTTTTAAAGAAGTACTACTAGAAAACTAATATGTTTCTTGCACCATTTTTTTCTTGAAAATGCTTATAGTAAACAATGTTTTTCGATGTATCTCCAATTGAACCATGTGGTAGGAATAACACTCATTGGAAAAATCTTTTATGCATTTCTGGCGAAAAGATTTATTTTAGATTTATAGACTTCCTACCTAGTTTCGACAAATATATAATTACTCTTTTCACATTTTAGACAAAGAATATTGTAACGATGCAGATTAACATGGACAACTGAATCACTCTTCTAAAATCTCACATCGGTTGTGAACAGAAGAGATTTTTGGTTTATAAGGAAATGTCAGCCTCTTTAATCAGTAACGCATTTTAGGCTCAGGTGGGAGTAATACCAGGATGAGTGACCCACCAGGAAGTCTCCACTCGGCCAACAAAAAACAAATTTGCAAATTGTTATTCATCGGCGTCAAAATGGACAATGTTGATGGTACGAAGGGCCGATGCTACTAATGATATTAGAGCTACTCTTGATTTGTTCAGAATGTTGGGGCAAGCCTCATTAAGACGATGAGTCCCTGGTGGGTGGGGTGGGGTGGGGTGGGGGTTAATTATAAAGATACAAAGAAGATTAACATGACCAATTGTATACAAGAAAGGCAGGAAGTTGTTTATAGATTAAGAAAAAGAAAAAAAAACTAGTTGTTGGCATTTGTTGCATACTTGCATCTCTACACACGCAACACACAGCCGTATGCATCATCCATATACTTCTGTAACAACTGGAGATTAACACCTAAGCTTAATTGCAGTTCGTCAAAAAATATCCGTTTATCTAAATATTCTTTTCTCCTTCAGGATCATATGATGTGATTTGTTCTGCTAAAAAATATTTATCCTTTAATAATATATTTAGAAATTTTATTTGATGCATAGTTAATTTGCCTTTAATAAATCTATGAAGAAACACCAGTCGAACCCCGACCGATTACTGGTAACCTAGGGGTTGGAGAGCTGTTTCCCACGAGGGGTTAGACCCTTGGAAGATGGTTCTTCTGATTACCTGCAAAACAGACACCGTGAGCTCGTCACTGAGAAGGGGGGGGGGGTTCCTCCTTGTGACCACCCTCCGGCGTGAGAATCAGACTAGATTGCTCTTTAAATATAAAAGTATATTAAGAGATTGCTAGAGCAGATATCAGGTATATATGATGATAATATGATCATACCATTGGGGTATTTATAGCCGAAGGTAGGTTTCCAAGGGGTTTAGCCGGCCCAACACGCTACCAACTGTAACCTATGCACGTGCCCTGCCTGTGAGTGGTGGATAGGTAGCGGCTGACACAGAGCAGGCATGTCGTGCACTCTTCCTCTTCTGCCAACTACAGGCTAGGCACGTGGTATGGCAGGAGTTGGTGGATAGGCGGCGGCTATTGGTCACAGTGCTGTGGCGTGCTGTCTGCCATGCTGCTGTCAGTGAGCTGTCGCATTCTTGGTCAGATCTTTTGTCTGTACCTCGTCAGGTATCACACAAAAGATCCTCCATCATACGGACTGGCTCATTTAGGCGGGAGTTTTCCCCCTCCCGCCTTTGCTCATTCCTTCAGGTGACACTGGGGAGAGTTAAGTGCCTTGTGCGTGTAGCCATGCTGCGCGGGTGGCCTTCCCTAATGGCTTGTATCCGAGGCTGCGGGGACAGGCGGAGTCCACCATTGGGAGGCATTTCCTGCGGGACCAGCTTGCGTACTGCGCGTAAGGACGTTACGTCTCTGAGCATGGTTGGTCCTGCGGATCCAGTTGGTCTCTGCGCAGACGTCCCTGTTTAGGGTGAGTCTTGCGGGTCCAACTGGGCTCTGCTGGGACCTACCTCTTCAAGTCCCCCCAGTCCAATGTTCTTCTCATGAGTGTTTAATAAAATGAGGTGAACTTTTGGACTTGAGCAAAGGGTTTTGAAAAGGGTTTTGTAAGGTTTTCCATGGGGATTCTTTCCGCGGAAGTCCTTGTCACTTGCAGAAATGCCCGAGTTTCCTGCTTGGTCTTTGGGTATGATGCGGGTAGGTCTGTAACCTCCTCGCAAGTCAGGAGCATTGAGTCCCAGTTGTATGTATTTTCCATGAGGTTTTGGTAGTTTTGAACATAGTGATCAATTATGTTAAGACCACCAATTCCATCTTGGAGCTTCAAACAACGTAGTTCTCGACGTTCCCGCTATGCGGGGATGTTATTTCCGTTTCCGCAAGCATTGCCCAGAAGATCCTTCTTGGTTTCAATTCCCAGCGGAGCGCTAGGTATGTGAAGGGTTTTGCCTTAACACTGTACCTGTGCTCGTCTTACGGTTACTTTACTTCCAAGGTATTCCTGGCGTCAATTCCCTGCGGGTGTTAGGTATGTGAAGGGTTTTGCCTTTACACTGTACCCGCACCCGTCTTATAGTTACTTGGTTGCCGAGGTACTTGGCTTCAATTCCCTGCGGGTGCTAGGTATGTGAAGGGTTTTGCCTTAACACTGTACCCGCATCCGTCTTACGGTTACTTGTTCACCAAGGTTTTCTTGGCTTCAATTCCCTGCGGGTGTTAGGTATGTGAAGGGTTTTGCCTTTACACTGTACCCGCACCCGTCTTATAGTTACTTGGTTGCCGAGGTACTTGGCTTCAATTCCCTGCGGGTGCTAGGTATGTGAAGGGTTTTGCCTTAACACTGTACCCGCATCCGTCTTACGGTTACTTGTTCACCAAGGTTTTCTTGGCTTCAATTCCCTGCGGGTGTTAGGTATGTGAAGGGTTTTGCCTTAACCCTGTACCCACAGCCGTCTTACGGTTATTTGTTTGCCAAGGTTTATTTGGCTTCAATTCCCTGCGGGTGCTAGGTATGTGAAGGGTTTTGCCTTTACACTGTACCCGCATCCGTCTTACGGTTACTTGCTTGCCAAGGAGTAAGGGGTATTTTCCCGCTTACTTTTTAATATTTTCGAATTTTGAATTTTGAAATTCGAAGAGTTGGTGAAAAGATAAGTCCAAACCTCTGAAACGTCGTGCGACGGTTTCTTCTGACTGTGTCAGGACGTGCAGGGAGTTATGGTGACGTGACAGAACATGGTCATTCCAGTTGCTTTTTCAGGCGCGTGGGCACGGGATTTCGGGCGCGTAGCCGCGAAATCTCTGGCATACGTCCTTGTGACAGATGTTGCCAGCTTGCTTTTGCCACGCGTCATAGTTTCATTGCACCTCTGATTTCTCTCTCTTCCGTATTAAATTCATCGCATTAATTGCGATTACTATATAAAGGGGGAGAGGGTTATTTGCAATTCATACTTTTCACTTTCATCTCTTCTTCTCAAGTAATTTCCGGCGAATTTTTCTGTTCAGTAAAGCATTACCTTGAAATCTCTTTTTATCTTTCTTCCACCATGTCTTCTCATGATGCTGATGACCAGAAGACTGCTGGCGAATGCCAGTGCTCTCTTCCTGTCGATCTGTACCAGTATATCGTCAGGAAGTTCATGCTCGAGTCTCTCGAGCCTGAGTTTCCTGAACCCCACCATACTGTGTACGATGCCCCTAGTGGCAAGATCGGGGTTTATGCTGCATTCTTTGTCTACGGAAACCTTAGGTTTCCGTTGACAAAGTTTGTGTACCGTGTCCTGGAGAGGCACGGTGTGCACCTGACAGAGGTGCACCCCATGGCCATTGCCAAGGTCCGGCACTTTGAGTGGGTGTGCCGGATACTGGGCCTTGAGCCCCTCGTTGACCGTCTGATGACCTTCTACACTTGGAGGTGCATCCAGGGGTGGTACACTCTTACAACCCGTATCAAGGGTTTAAAGATTTGTACCACCGAGCGGAGTCTTCGCTCATGGAGAAGAGAGTTCTTCTTCATATCCGCTCGCGCCATCCCCATCGCCATGAAGTTCAAGAATGGCCAGGCGCTTCCGAACCTTCCCGCCCTTAACTACGAGGAGGCGGAATGGTTCTCGAAGATATCCCGGGTCCAGTCCCCGGTTTTCCGTTTTCCGGAGTCGGCGATGGTGATGCTGGGGATGAGCCGGGTGTGGAAGGCGGCGAATGCGGATAAGGTTCCGATCGTCCTTGAATATGGTTCGAACTCTGTCCCTTATGGTACGTCTTGTTTCATTTTGCTGACTTCGATTTTTTCTAACTTTCTTGTTGATTTCAGAGGGGAACGATCTTCCGTCGCTCCTGAACCCGCGGGAGGAAGATGGTCCCGCGCGGATGGGTACTCGTGCTTTGGACGAGAACGAGTTGCCCATCTTAGAGCAGACCGCGGGTCGGTTCGTGGAGGTTTACCCGCCAGGCCAAGAGATCCTGAGCCACCGACGGCCAGGTAAGCCTATCTTCTACCCTGAACCTCTCAATGCTGTGCCTGCTGCTGGAGTTGACATTTCTTCTTCTGAGGAATCCGCAGAAGGTCCTCCATTGGTGCGGAAGAAAAAGGCTGCCGTCGGGAAAGGCAAGGAGAAGGTGGCCTCTACGGCCGACCCAGTAGTCCTATCTGACTCGGAGTCAGATAGTGCAGAGGTGGCGGGGAAGCCTGGTGGTGAGGAGACCACCGCTCCGGAGGCTGTAGCTGTTACCTCCGGGGAGGCAGCGACAACGACGGTTACCGGTGTCAAGAGGCCGGCTCCATCGGGTTCGCCCCCGCTCGTCCGTATGTTCAAGCTCAAGAAACCCCGTAAGTACCCCCATAATTCTTGTCTAGATTTGTTGTTTCAAATAAATTTTTCTAACACTTTTGCTTGTGCAGGTGTGGATGTTGACGCATTCCCGGGTGTAGTTGGAGCAAGTATTCCCCCGCCAATGAGGGAAGGCTTGGTCAGCCTTCCAGAGGCGTCGACCCAGGCGTCTGCGCCTGCTTCCGCTGGTTCCAGCCTTCCTGAGGCTGTTCCAGCTGAGAAGATGTCTCCGCCGGCCGTGAGTGCAATTTTTACAGCATCTTTCACGGAGCCGGCGGTTACTGTTGCTGAGGAGGCGGCGCCAACAATGGCTACCACAGCGGCTGCCACTATACCTACGCCACCCGCACCGACGGCCGGACCATCAGGTACGCGCCGGGCTTCCCGCCGATCTATGCCACCTTCCCGTCTGCCTGACCTGTTGGATGGATTTCCTTTAGGTTCAGGTGATGGGTTTGGCGGCTATCGGCCTGTTATTGACCCTACAGGTACGTAGGGTTCTTTTTCCTTTGTATATTTTTGTCATCTTTTCCTAACTGCCTTTGTTTCTTTTGCAGTGTCGGATTCCAATGAAGTGTATGTTCCAAGATGGAACATACGCCGAGGAACAACCCTGCGCACCCCTGTGGAGTGCGTGGATTGGGCTCGCCACGCTGCTCCTCATGGTGCGTTGGGGGAAGCCATGGCTAGCTACCAGGAGGGTAGGCTAACCAATGAGCTTCGGGTTCTCCAAGCCCGGATGCAGCCCCGCGTCGAGCTGCTTTGTCGTGAAAACGACAAGTTAAAAGCAGCTCGCGCCAAAGAAATATCTGAGACGCGGGCTCTGCGGGAGGAGAACCGGCAGTTGGCCGCTGCCGCCGCCGAGAAGGAGAGAGCATTTAAGGCCCTCGAGGTTGAAGTCCAGGCGCGACTCGAGGCCCGCTCCAAGGCTGCCCAAGCTGTGAATGAACAGCTTCGGCTGGCTAAGGAGACTGCGCGAAACTCAACTGAGAGGGCTGCCAAGGCTGAAGCTGTTGCTGAGCCGCTTCGCGAAGAGAATGAGCAGCTTAAATGCAAATTAAAGGCTCTTCAGCATGCTCATGACGCCTTGGCAATGGAAGATGCCAAGAAGCTGCAGGAGATCCTTGACCAGAGGGGGGTGCTTGACCGCACTGAAAGGAAACTCAAAAGCGTCGAAGAGGCTGCCGCCAAGGAAGTTCAACTTGCCAACCTTGATAAAAGCGGAGCCGAAAGTGCTTACAAAGAAAGTCAAGCTACCCTCCAATGGCTGCTTCGAGAAGCGTTGCCTCAGGTATCTTTATCTTTTTCTTTACGCTTTCCGCTCGTAATTAGAAAATGTTCTAACTTGTAATTTTCTTTTGTAGGTTGTGCGTCGGGTCCTTTCAGAGACCTCTTACGACGATGCAATGAGCGCAGCCCTCAACGCTTCTCATGAGGATGGGGAGAAGACTGGTTTCCTGCTTGGTCTAGGGTTTGCTGAGAGAGGCTTTCCGCCCTCCAACTTCCCTTTATTCAATGTTAATACTGAAGC
This sequence comes from Bidens hawaiensis, assembly GCF_021521415.1. NCBI lineage: Eukaryota > Viridiplantae > Streptophyta > Magnoliopsida > Asterales > Asteraceae > Bidens > Bidens hawaiensis. The sequence goes on from NW_027491351.1 coordinate 783,216, forward strand.
TGCTTATGACCAAGCTGTGAACCAGTACGCTGCCTTCCCGCATCCAGTGGTGGAGAAGGTGAATGAAGCTGCTGCTGCTGATGATGGGCTAAACATCCTTAAGGCTTTCCTTGGGCAGCCGCGCTCTGACGGTGCTGGTCCAAGCGGAGGTGGCCCTGAAGCCTGATCCTGAAGATCCCTTCCCACTGTTAGGATAGACTTAGCTTTGTATAGATTTCTTTTAGGCGGGTAGTTACCCGGCCATTCTTGTAATATTCTTGAAATATTAATCTTTTTGCGTATAAGATTGTTATTTCCTTCTTTGGGTTCCTTGCTTTATAAACTTATGACTTGCATACTTAGTTTAAAATAGCAATTTTCCAAGTGTTTAGAATAAGTTAAACCTGTGAACGTGGTTGATGGGTTAAAGTTTTGCTTCCTCTTTCGTGATTGTGCGGGTAGACCCGTCACTTGCACTTAGTAGGATGGCGTAACTTTACCCATATCTGACCTGCGTGTAGGTTTACCTGTTGAGGATAAGTTAACCTTTAACGTGGTTGATAATAGGTGTGAAGTTTTGCTTCCTCTTTCGTGATTGTGCGGGTAGACCCGTCACTTGCACTTAGTAGGATGGCATAACTTTACCCATATCTGACCTGCGTATAGGTTTACCTGTTGAGGATAAGTTAACCTTTGAACGTGGCTGATAATAGGTGAAGTTTTGCTTCCTCTTTCGTGATTGTGCGGGTAGACCCGTCACCTGCACTTAGTAGGATGGCATAACTTTACCCATATCTGACCTGCGTATAGGTTTACCTGTTGAGGATAAGTTAACCTTTGAACGTGGCTGATAATAGGTGTGAAGTTTTGCTTCCTCTTTCGTGATTGTGCGGGTAGACCCGTCACTTGCACTTAGTAGGATGGCATAACTTTTACCCATATCTGACCTGCGTGTAGGTTTACCTTTTCCTTTTAAGAATTTTGAACCGTCCCACGCGCGGTTGTTGATAGGTTGGTGCAGTTCCCTCGAATGATTCGTGCGGATAGACCAGCACTTTCATATGGTAACTTTTTCCCCTTCAACTGACCTGCGTGAAGGTTTATCATGCTTTTTGGGTTCGTGCGGGTAGGACCGCCTTCCCATGCAATGACGCTTTTTGTAATTATGCGGTGAAAACCGGCATATTAGTGTGTACAAAAGTATAAATGTAAATCATCAGCTTCGACGTTTGAAAGAGAATCATTTCCATTAGAAGTGGCTCTTGGCCTTTTCTGTACAAATTGGAATTGATTACATGCAAACTGTGTAATTGAACTCCCTTCCATGTTGGGACAGGAGTGCCATCGAGCCGACACGCACCTGTTTCGGGATCTCGTTCTTTACGCAGCATGTAGTCTCCATATTGAAGCTGATTTTTTTATTCGTGTTTACCCCAGCCGTGGTTCCACACACACCTGCCTGCCTGCTTAGCTTTTATTTCGCCACGAGGTGCGCGAGCGTCCCATCTCTGACGAATGTTTCGACCATGTCTTTTACGTCTATGCATTCTTCAGTGTTGTGGCCTTTTGTTCTGTGATAGTCACAGTACTTGCTCCGATCAGCATCGTGACGATGTCGGATTACTGGAGGCTTTGGCCATGGGAGCTCTTCAGTAGCAAATATGTCAGTGACGCTTTTGGTAAGTGGCGTCCATCTGGAGTTCCGGTGCGGCTTTACATTATCCCTTTCACCCAATCGGTGCTGTAAGCCGGATGAGGTGTCAAAGTTTACCCTTGACTGCCAAATGCCTTGCTTCCGTTTTTTGTTCAATCGGGCGGTGAGGACGTTGTCCTCTCTCGTCCTCTGGGTGTAAAGGTTTGTGCTCTGCGGAAGGTCTCTACCCAGTTGCTTCTCCGTTTCCGCATAGCGTTTGGCTGCTGTCATGATGCCATCCCATGTGGATGGCATTCCATCTTTACCCGTTAGGGTGCGGATGAGCTCTGGGTCCTGCGCGCCCTGGATGAAGGCTGCGCGAACAAGATCCTCGCTGATATTGCCCAAACTTAGCTTCTTTGAGTTGAAGCGAGTGATGAAGTTTGGCAGAGATTCATCTTCTTCTCGTATGCATTTGAGGATTGTCCATTGTTCCTCGGTATACTTCCGTTGCTGGCTGAAGTGTTGGCTAAACTTCTGCTGGAAGTCTGCCCAGTCGTAGATGTGGTTGACCGGTAGACGATCAAACCAAGCTCTAGCAGCCCCCACCAGCGTCATTTGGAACATGTAACACCACGTGGGTTCCGTCCAATTGCTAACGGTTGCCCCCGCTATGAACCTGTTCAAATGATCGTCTGGATCAGATAGGCCGTCATATGTGCCTATGTTAGGCATTTGTTTGGCACTCTTCGGGGCAATTGCTTCAGCAATGTCCCTTGCAAATTTGGACGTTCCTGCATTTGTAACGTTTGGTCTGAACGTTTTAGAGAAGTCTCGTGGACTTCCATCTATGCTTTTTGGTTTGAAGGCTTGTCCAAAATGCCTTTTCGGTTGGGTTTCCGTTTCTTTACGCTTCCCTTTTGCCTTATGACGAGGGTTCGCGTCGGAGTCGGATTCCTCCGAGTCATCCTCCCAGTATTCGAATTCGTCGGCCTGTTGCACGGAACGCAAGCGTTCGTTCAACTCAGCCTGGAATTCCTTTTGTCGTGCCTCCGCCCATGCCTTGACTTCGTCGAGAGTCTGGCGGGGGAGTCTTCGTTTTTCAAACTGGGTATCGGTGGATCCCAGTAGGCGGTCATTTACTGCACTTGCCCCTGCTTTAGTAAGTGGGGTAGTGTTCGTAAAATTTACTTCACTTGCTCCGGCTTCGGTAGCCGGAGTAGTGTTTGTAAAAACTGTGTTGCCGGTATTCCCCCCAATAGCTGGGGTTGTGGTTACCGGAATTTCTCTAACCATCTTTTGTAGAAAGTTTTGAAAAAACTGGAGAAAATTGTAGTTCTAGCTTTATGCACGGATGGCGCCAATGAAGAAACACCAGTCGAACCCCGGGCAGATTACTGGTAACCTGGGGGTTGGAGAGATGTTTCCCACGAGGGGTTAGACCCTTGGAAGATGGTTCTTCTGATAACCTGCAAAACAGACACCGTGAGCTCGTCACTGAGAAGGGGGGGTTCCTCCTTGTGACCACCCTCCGGCGTGAGAATCAGACTAGATTGCTCTTTAAATATAAAAGTATATTAAGAGATTGCTAGAGCAGATATCAGGTATATATGATAAGATAAGATGATCATACCATTGGGGTATTTATAGCCGAAGGTAGGTTTCCAAGGGGTTTAGCCGGCCCAACACGCTACCAACTGTAACCTATGCACGTGCCCTGCCTGTGAGTGGTGGATAGGTAGCGGCTGACACAGAGCAGGCGTGTCGTGCACTCTTCCTCTTCTGCCAACTACAGGCTAGGCACGTGGTATGGCAGGAGTTGGTGGGTAGGCGGCGGCTATTGGTCACAGTGCTGTGGCGTGCTGTCTGCCATGCTGCTGTCAGTGAGCTGTCGCATTCTTGGTCAGATCTTTTGTCTGTACCTCGTCAGGTATCACACAAAAGATCCTCCATCATACGGACTGGCTCATTTAGGCGGGAGTTTTCCCCCTCCCGCCTTTGCTCATTCCTTCAGGTGACACTGGGGAGAGTTAAGTGCCTTGTGCGTGTAGCCATGCTGCGCGGGTGGCCTTCCCTAATGGCTTGTATCCGAGGCTGCGGGGACAGGCGGAGTCCACCATTGGGAGGCATTTCCTGCGGGACCAGCTTGCGTACTGCGCGTAAGGACGTTACGTCTCTGAGCATGGTTGGTCCTGCGGATCCAGTTGGTCTCTGCGCAGACGTCCCTGTTTAGGGTGAGTCTTGCGGGTCCAACTGGGCTCTGCTGGGACCTACCTCTTCAATCATCCATATACTTCTGTAACAACTGGAGATTAACACCTAAGCTTAATTGCAGTTCGTCAAAAAATATCCGTTTATCTAAATATTCTTTTCTCCTTCAGGATCATATGATGTGATTTGTTCTGCTAAAAAATATTTATCCTTTAATAATATATTTAGAAATTTTATTTGATGCATAGTTAATTTGCCTATTTAGTTAACACAAAGCATACTTAAACTGTTGATAAAGATATATGGGAGCATGGGAGCATATTACTGTAGCAGTATAATATGTATTTAAAAAACTGAAAAAATAAACGGTGTTGTCGTATTTTGGATGATGGAATAATTTCCATAGTTAATAGAGGGTAACTTCATATAATGGTAACTAAGTTTTAAAAGTATTTTAATTAGGCCACTTAATACTCGATTTGAAAATTTAGTGACTCAATTTGAGAAAAATATGCATGAGTGACCTAATTGGAACATTTTTGAAAGTTGGTTATTATTTTATGAGATACTCCTAATAGATATATAACAGGTCCAATTATCAAAAGACGTTAACTTGTCGATTGTATATATCAAGCATTAACAAAGGGTTAGATTATCCTACATAGTTTCCTAATTTTGAAAGCATACGAAAACACAATTGATCGGAAAATGTAACACACTGTCGTAAAATATAACACAATGCTAGGTAATATAACAAAATGTCAAGGAAGAAAAACACAATGTCAAGGTAAAAAACATGATAACGAAAATAAACAAAAAACACAATATAAATAAAAAGACACAATGATCTAAACAAAAAATTTAAAATCAAAAAGCTAAAAATCGAAAAGATAAAAAGCAAAAAACTAACGTCTAATATTGTAGAGTTTGACGAGACGGTTCCAATACCAATAATTTAACCTCAATTAAATTATGTTTGATACCCTTCTAACGACTTCTTGGTTTAAAAGACTATATATTTGAACTTACCCTTTGAATAATAATTCTCAATATATCAGATATATTATATAGCAGATATAATATTATATAGCAGATATATTGCATGAAAAGGGTGAAAAATACGTGGACGATAAATAGAAATATAATATAATATAAATCGATAGGTTGATTTAAAAATATTGAATAGACTATAATTAAATTTTTTTTCAACTATATTTATACTATATAATAAATAAAAATTGTCTCCTGTCACATATCATTATCTTATGTATTATACTCTTTTTTTCCCGTCACTCTCTCCTATTAATTATATATTCTTTTTAAAGTTTTTGTTATATATTTTTGTTTTAATGATTTCTTTAATTGCTTTTACAAAACATATATTTATTTTTAAAAAATGTTAGGTTCATTTATATAACATTTTCATAAACATTTACACATATATGAAACATTTTAGCGTTCATTTTTTAAAACATGTGAATCTTGAACCCGATCCGCCTTCTTTTCCCATGTAACCGTAATCTCTTTCTATCTATCCATATATTGCCGATCAAAACCTTATTGATTCTCTCTTGCTGTACATTCTTCGACTGATCGAAAGCTTTCTTCTATTGATGTCTGATTCGTATTGTTCCGATTGTACCGTTTATGTTCTCATAATACTATTTTACTTTAGTTGCTACCATATATTTAGTGTATCATCTAATGTTGTACCGAAAGAAATATTTAAAGATTTATGATTTATTTTTAAGTTTATGATAGTAGTTGTAATTTAACTTCGTACTTATTTAGTGTATTACTCAAATTTATTTGTAAAAAAATTATCACTTACATAATTTAAGTTGTTCAACCCGTGTAAGACATAGGTACCTAACCTAGTTACTAATAATTAAGTGATAAAACATTCCTTTTTTTAATGGCAGAAGATTTAATGTGTAAATCAATCATATTCGAGGCTATGTCCACGGTCGACTATTCGACTGTCAAGAGAAAGTACCCCCTGATGTGTGAGAACCATATAGAATTCGTAAACCCTCACCCCCTATCGGGTTCGAACCCATGATTAAACCCCGATTCTTGCATTCACTCAAATATTCGTTGAACTGATCCAAGCGAGAATCTAACTTGCGTCTCCATTAGGGGAGGACAGACCTCTTACCACTTAACCAAATTTTCTAGATAATCATTCTAATTGTTATGTTTGTGTATAAATTCTTTATGGGTTCATAATTTAACACGCCTTTATAGGGTAGTAAATCAGTGATCAAGTCCAATTAATTTCCTTTCGCAAGAATAAACTGTTAGCTGAATATTTAATTTCGTCTTAAATTATTTCTTGATAAACATACTTATCGAAGTTTCTCAATATATATCCGCTAAATAAATATTTAATATATATGTAACTGTATTTTCATTAAATGTTACATTTTCAGGACAAGGATTGAAGGGTACATTTGTGTAGGTACATTTGTGTATATATATTATAGTGTAGATGGATCGCTCAACTCCCACTTCTTGGTCTTCATTTTTCTTTTCTTGTCTTTTCAACCCATTGTTTTCTTGACATGTACTCTTCATATTCACTAATTATTTTCTTGTTCTCTCTTCATTTACTTGGGGATCATGGCGGAGCGCGGATCACCCTACCGGAAAATGTGATTGTGCCAGCGGTTATAGCGTTCGGGGACTCGGTGGTGGATCAAGGGGCCAACAATAATCTAAAGACTTTGATTAAAGCAAATTTTCCTCCTTATGGACAAGATTTCATTGCCGGACCAACCGGAAGATTTACCAATAATAAGACACCGGCAGACATGATTGGTAAATCTGTGTTAATTTTCAACATCTTTTGTAAGTTAGTATTGCATGGGTTTTTCAATATATATATATACTATTTAAGTTGTGTCTATTTGAATTTTCAGCCACATAGGTTATGGGTATTTCCCTTTTGGTTTCCATAACTTTTTATTAAAGTGCTTCTTAAGTGATGTGCATTTCTCTTCTAGTTTCTAAGGCCTTTTTCTAATGAAATTTACAGTTTAAAAAAAAGTAAAATTGAAATCTATTGGCTAAGTCTAGTAATTAATAATATTTATATTTCTTTAACCTATTTTTTCAATGCCAAATATATTAAAGAAAGAAAGGAACACCAGAGTAATACACAAGTAGCCCAATGTACAAATTGAAAAAAGAAAAATACAAACACGGATTATACTGGTTACCTAGTTACACTTGTTTATTAACTTTTTCGAAATTCAGTTTTTATTTATAGGAAAGTTCAGAAAAAAAAAAAAAGAAAGGAAAAAACCCATCAAAATCCACAATTTTAGAGTTACTAAACTGAGGCGTGAGAGATAATGGTGTAACTAACTATATATATTTTGAAAATAAAGTAGATGTCGTGTTTATAAAAGTCAAAACTGAATTGACTTTTCAATTGAGGAAACATTGGAAATTCTAGTTCAACTACTTTCCATATGGAAAAACCATGTCTTTTGGTCATTTGACCACAATTGAAGCGGGAATATCTATGATTTTGGTTCTTATAAATATATTATTTATTTTGAGATAATTGATAAGATTAAAGGAAGATATAGTGCAAAGAAATAATATAAAAGTTATGTTTCAAACATCGAATGTGGTAGATACATGGCATGTGTATTATTTTGAAAATTGAGTTTGTTCATTATATTTAATCTTTGTTTTTAGTGGTAGCCCAAAATATTATTAGAGTTTATTATTATATAATATTATTTTTTTTGAATGACCAACTAAGTAACGTCGGGTATTTCGTACGCGGCCTCCATTAGCTAAAGGTAGCCCGAGCCAGCCACTAGTCCGAACGGACGGAGTCCCTAACGGTCCACCTATTGAGGATTCACCAACTATTGAATTAATTTGTATTAATTTTATATTACTAGTATATATAATTGATTAATAATATATAATATCTCACGTGATTTTTATTTTTTTACATAATAACTTAGTCATAATTAAGGTTCTAGTCAATTTCTTCTCCTTTATGTCCTGTTCGGGACTCTTGAGGTCACACACACAGCCGCTAGGGATAACCACTTTTTTTAATAGATTTAGAGAGATCAACAACTTATCTACCAACACAATCGACATGTCTGCATTCTTCATCCAATTTTTAGTTAAATTGACACTCTCCTACCGCCATTGGCAACTTCATGCACAATCCATAGCCATCTCGTAGCCGTACCTTGTCCACACATCACATAACACCACTAGTCACTTACTTTTTCGGTCACAATATTAGTCTCGCCATAAACTAAAACGCCATCGTTTTCAACTTACATCTAAGTTTTGTCATTTTCCTTCTTTTGATTCTTTGTATATTATTTGAACTAGTAAATAAAAAATCTCCTTACTTTTTACCGTAAAACAGTTTATTTGTTTATTATTGTAAAGGATTACACCGTCAAGTAATAGCTCAACACGCCAGTATATGTGGCTATATAGGCGTATAGCCACATATACGTAAGTTTGCTACAATCGTAACTTCTGTTTGATGTCGCTTGACCACAGTCAAGCCGCCACCAAACTTCTTCTATCGCATGCCAATCATGTTCTAACTACGCGTGACAACTATTATATAATAACTCATGTAGTTTTCATTACTCCAAATATCTTTTAATCTACGATGGAACTTGCACTCTCAAACTCTTTTAAGTAGGATACCAATTTACACAACTTAATACAACATGGCCAAAAAACCTTTAAAATCTTATACATCATATTGGTAACCCAAATCGAAAAGTTTATCGTAATTCAAGTAAACAACACGCCTGTATATGTGACGTTGTCAGTTTTTAATACCTGACTTCCTGACATATTCGGTTATTTAGTACAGAGGAAACATCAAACACGCACGTACTGGTACAAATTCTTGCATTCATAATGTATGCCTAAAACAAAAAATAAAATAAATAAATATCGTCAGTGTCATGAGAACTAATTGTGAATTGTGATGGTATCAAGTCACCTTCCTCTCCATTAATGAGCAGGACACGTACTTTTGTACAACTGAATTAATGTGATTTGTTTTAAAGTCATAAAGCAAATAATTATGTAGAAAGTTATCTACATAAATGTTAATATGCTATAAAAAAGTATATTATATTAGAAAATATTATCAACCAGTAGGTTTCAATTAAAATTGAATTTGGCTAAATACAGAAGTAAACATATCTTAAGTAGTATATTCTCGTTTGCACAATATTAACGAGGGTATACATGATTTTGAGAGCAACGTAATATATAGCTGACGAATATGGTCTGTAATCAACCAAAATTTATTTTAAGTAAATAGACGTCTTTTCCGAATTTTTTTAACAGACTAACAAAATTCATTTTATTCATAAATGACTATCGAAATCAGCAAAGAGCTAGACCTCAATAACCAACACAAATAACACGTGATTATATATTTGTATCCTACTAAACAGGGACTACCACCATATAATTCTAATGATTTAGCTTACAAAACAGAGTTAAAATCCCACCACTCCTCTCATGACAAGCCCACCCGTTTTGAAATGATTTGAAATCCACGTGACATGTTTGGGATTGAGTTTGAAAATAACTTATTGATTTTTTCATTTCAAAATGCCAATAAAGTAAAAAAAATGTTTAAAAATCACAAAAGTCTTTTATTTTAGTTTTTTAATAAGGTTAAAAAAATATTTTCTAAAAACCATAAATTATGGCTTTTAAAATGGTTTTTTTAAAAAAATCCAATAAGTTAAGAGGAGCCGGGGCACTAGTGTGGTTAAGATTCATGGGCAGTTTACCACATGCAAACCCACCCCTAACTATATGGGTAGTTTGCCAAATTACAATTTGTGGCAAAGGTTTACCGTGTGGTTATATGCTTGTTGGAGGTTTTTGAAGAAATTAAAATACCCTTTAATAATCAGTTAATTACATATATTACAAAAAAAGTTTTAGGGTACTTATGGGTAGGTGTTTCTAGTTATTTTCTGGTTTATGGGTACTTGAGGGTAGAAATAATATAACGATGTATGATTGGCCGGTGAATGGGTGGTACCCATGAGTGCCCATTCCCCTCTAATAAATTGTTTTCAAACTCAATTCCAAACGTACTTTAAAGGCCTCAAAATTTTGATTTCACCAACCACGTTATTCAATTGTGCCAGTTACCTCTCATATACCATCAATATTTTAATTTTGTAATCATAAGTTAAAACTTTTTTTTGTCCCTCAAGTCCTTTGTTAATTATTTTAACTTATGTTTTAAACATTGTTTTTCACCTTTTTACATTATATTTTTAGTTTTCATGAATATGACTATTTTAGAAAATATAATATCAACATATAAACAAAATTTGTAGATGTGTGAAACAAAGTTAGCATCTACATTTTTATACATATACTTTGGCCAGAAACAGATTGATTTAACCATAATTATTACACGTTGTTAGTGTACTTTTTATTAATATATTTTATAAAATTCTAAAAACTGTTCAACCTCAATAATTATATTAAAATTGTACGTATATTTTACAATGTAGTGAAATGAGTTATGAATTGTTTGTAACTGGAGATGGACATGGAGGCGCTCAAGGGTTATGTACAATTTGGTTGGGGTAGCTTTCGTCAATGGAACACACTGTACGGAATACCAAGACAATCCTCTGTTTATTTGTCATTTGACATAATAAATCTAATTTGTTTGGTTAAATGGCAATGGCGTTCTCACCCTTCACATGGCAACATTTGATTGGGTTGCAACCTTTTCACTCCTAGCTTTGACGCTCCTGGTAGTGGAGAAAAGGGTATCACCCTATTTTAGAAGATTTGAAAGACACTTGGATTGATGCCCGGCCCCTACTCTCCGACCATACCAGTACTCGGCTTTAAAGATATTGCGTATATGTGAAACCTTAAGATATTCTAAGTAATTCTAATTTATCTGAATATAGAAAATATTCCATAAAAAGTTAAAAGTTGATGGAACTATAAACTTTTAGCGACAAAGATAGTTAATGCTTAGACGTTTATCTACTACCTCACAACACAACTACTAAAGTGCCTAACAGTATTAGGAAAACGTTTTATTTTGTACACCTCGATGTTTAACTTGTTATAAATAATTATTCACGATTGTTTATAATTTTTATTCATAGTTATAATTTTTCTATACCAATATTAATTTAATTGGAAAAAATTCATTGGTTTTTCAGTTAGTGAACTGGGAATAAAAGATGTATTGCCAGCGTACCGACTGGAGTAAGCTTTGCTTCTGGTGGCTCAGGATATGATCCTCAAACTCCAAAGATAGTGGTAAACACCATGAATCAAGCTAGTCAACTAATTACATATTTACCCTATGAAACTCATTTGTTTTCATATATATCAGTACCATCTTATTCTTGTGAGATTTAATTTCTTTGAATCTGAATATTTTAAATTAGTAGATGGTTTCAGATTAAGCTAAGAATTAATATCTAGGATTTTTCTTTAAAATTCTTGTACATCTAGTCAGTTTGCAAAATTATGGAGTCTGTTCACTAGTGTGGTAAGCGAACTCCATAGAGTTTTTCACGGAGTTTGTTTACCTCCAATGAACATGCCGAGTTCGTTGCAGGGATAGCGAACTGTCTAGAAGTACAAGAAATTACGTAAAATGTGTAGAAATACTATTAGTTAATCCTAAACCACTAAATAATCCAACACTTTCCATTGAATTTAACAAGTTTGGATATTCTGTATCAGTCTGTTTTATCGTTTGAGGAGCAGCTACAACAATTCAAAGAATACATTGTGAAACTCAAGGGCATAGTTGGAGAAGAAAGAACACAATTCATATTAGCAAATAGCTTGTACTTGGTGGTCGCAGGTAGCGATGATCTTGCAAATACTTATTTCACTATTGGCATTCGAAGATTACAATATGACATTCCGTCTTATGCTGATCTTATGGTATCATCTGCTTCCAATTTCATACAGGTAACATTGTTTACTTTCTACATATGTTTATGATTTTCCCACCAATGTTGTGAATTACTTAATCAACTGTCCCTTTTTCCGCGTTACATTTGAAGGATATATACAAACTTGGAGCAAGACGAATAGGGGTGTTTGGTGCACCATCGATAGGGTGTTTGCCATCACAAAGAACTCTTGGTGGTGGTGGGCTTAGATTGTGCGCCGAAGAGTACAACCAAGCCGCACAAATTTATAACAGCAAGTTGCAACCAGAACTTGAGTACCTCAACGGCACTCTAGCACAATCCAGGATCGTATTTGTAGACATATACAACCCGTTGCTTGATATTATTAAAAACCCTTTCCAATATGGTACTTGACGTCTTTTAACTTTGATGAAGCTCGGTAGTCATATTATATTATTTGTAATTAATGACCTTTTATAAGTTGGTTTAACAAGTTCATTCTCATACTTCAGGACTAGAAGTTGTGGATAGAGGTTGTTGTGGCACCGGGAATATAGAGGTCTCGATTTTATGTAACCGATTGCTTCCAACATGCCCAGACGATTCGAAGTACCTTTTTTGGGACAGCTATCATCCTACAGACAAAGGATACTCCATCCTCATAAATAATGTGTTAGGAAAATACATTAATGATTTCTATTGATTACGTGGATGTATATCTATAAAAGTTTGTATGCCCTTTAAATGTTTGTGGACAACCTTTCTTGTTGATAATGCTTGAAAAGCACAATCTTAATGATGTATCCTATGCAACCCGTTTATGTACCTACGTTATCAAATTAATAAATTTTAACCTCAATTACTTTTTGGAAAATGATGATGAAATTGTGATTCACTATGTTATTAAGAGTTTTTTTTTTATAAAATGGGGGTAGTTGGAAAAAATATTTACCAATTTAGTGTAGTTTGGAAACTATTTATAAAATTGGGTATTTTTCTTGAAATTTGTTGTTTCTCTTATATTCTAATTGAATAAACCCAATTTAGTAAAAGTAAATTATCATATTGTTATAATAAAAATTGTTAAAATGAATTAAATAAAAAGAAAACACCGCTATTTACTAATTATCATATTTTTTTAAATATATTTATTCTTGTTTTAAATAACAGTGAACATAGTCATATTGTTGGTACATGTTTGTCAGTAGTTCATAGTCTAGTATTTGTTATCGAGTCTGTAATATAGTTAATGGTTTGTTTATGGTTTGTTTTGTAAACTAGCGAAGTTATCAGCAAGTTCGCTATGGCGAACTTGCTGATCTAGCGAGGTTACTGACAACTTCGCCAGTGGCGAAGTTGTCGTGTTTAAATAGAACGTTTCAGCAGAGAACGTGGGTTAGGGGTTTTTGGTTACGCTTTGTTTCGTTTTGTTCTCTGTAACAGTGACTTACTGTCACGTGTTTAGTTATTCAATATAACGTGTTTACCTTATAGCTCGTGTTCATTGTTCGTGTATTCAATCTCTACAATATCTACACTCGTACCTATATACGCAGGGATTCCGCACCTGCGTTGTTAGAGATTTCCCGTGTACGATCCGCGTTCAGGAACATTCAATTGGTATCAGAGCCATCGGCTCGATTGTGAGGTTCGGGATTTCACGCGGGTGTAGATTTCGTCTCATTTCGGGTGTTACCGGGACGAGTTTTTGGTGTGTTTAATCATTCAAGCTACCTACCAGTGTGTTTAAGCCTTTAAACCTTCAAAATTCTCGTTAAAATCCGAGTTTCAGATCTGAACTGTTCTTCGTGTTCATCGGGCGAAGTTACCGTTCATCGGGCGAAGTTGCTGAATTCAGGCGAAGTTGCCGTCACTGGAGATTAGGGTTTCGGCGAAGATATAAGGATTAGCGAAGTTAACCACAACTTCGCTTACCTCATAAGTTCGCCACAGCGAAGTTATCCGTAACTTCGCTTACCACCCAACTTCGCTTACCACCCAACTTCGCTTACATCCTAAGTTCGCCCATTTTAAGCGAAGTTATTTTTAACTTCGCCAAGCCAAGCGAATTTAAGATCCGCGAAGTTCTTGTTCAGCGAAGTTAACTTCCAGCGAAGTTATTCTTAACTTCGCCATCTGAGCTGTTTTAATATTTTTTTTGTGTTTTTTTCAGGTTTTTTTTTTTTCAGGTTTTTGCAAGGATGTCCGCGATTAACATCTCAGATTTAGTCAAGATGGAGGTAGAGGCGGGGTCAGCCACTAAGGCCCCGAGGTTGATGAAGGGAACGGACTTCGTGGCGTGGAAGGACAGGTTCATCCAGTATATCAAATATCAGGACGCCAAGATGTGGGTGTGCATGCAGGATGGATATGTACCTCCAACCATGCAATACGAAGGACGTGATGTGGTTAAGAAGTACAGTAAGATGGATGACGAGGAGAAGAAAATGTACGAGGCTGAGAGTAAGGCCCATGCTGCTATTACTATGGCACTACCTCAAGAAGTTCTTCATACATTCCGAAAGTACACTTCTGCAAGAGAGCTCTGGGATGCTCTGGAAAACAGATTCGAGGGGAACGTGGGTATACGTGCCTCAAAAATTAAACTTTTAAAAACCCAATTCTCCGTCTTCAAATATTTGAAGAATGAATCCTTAGATGATATTATCACCCGATACTATCACTTAATGACAGAGCTTAGCAACTATTCAATTGCCTATCGAGAGGAGGAGATCGTTGAAAAGCTTCTAGATGCTCTCCCACCGAAGTGGGAAATGTACACCGTGTTAATGAGGGATGACAGAGACTTTCCTAACTGTGACTTAGAGACTGCAGTAAACAAGCTCAGAACTTATGAGCTAAATATGGTACGAAAGGAGACACCTACAGACCAGATACAAGACCCTGGTATGTATGGTGCTAAAGTTAACTCAGGCTCAAGTTCAAGGCCTGAATCTGCTGCATTTTATTCGAAGGGGGAGTCAGGTTCTGACTCTGCACATGAAGGAAATGTTTCTGTGAACTCAAATGGGGACGTATGTTTTGTTGCTGGAGGATCTAGTGCTTCAAAGCCTCAATCCTCTACAAGTGGTTATTCAGCTGGTCCCACAAGCAATAATTACACCAAGATGCCTATGAGTGTAAAATCTGCTGAAGAGCAGTTTGCAGTCTACGCTTCATTTATTGCTTCATACGAGAATTATATCCAGGGGAAGATTGTGGACCCTGCCGTTCTTGATGAGGATTATGACCAGATTGATGCTGACGATTTGGAAGAAATGGATTTGCAATGGCAAATGGCAATGATCGTGAGACGGGTAAAACGTTTTATGAACAAAACAGGAAGAAAGTTTGTTGGTGGTAGGCCTGGATTTGACAAATCAAAAGTAAGGTGCTACAATTGTCAACAGTTCGGGCACTTTGCTAGGGAATGTAGGAATGAGAGAGTTGAACGGGGACAAGTTAGGCCTAACCAACACTCTGGAATTAACCGCGAGATCAATGCCATGTTAACTAGAGAGGCAGGAGAATACAACTGGAACCAACACTCAAGTGGTTTGGGTGAACAAGCACACATGGCTGAGACTGAAGCTGTAGAAGTTGAGAAGGTTGATGGAGAGAAGAAAGCAAATGAAGAAGAAACTGCTTTCATGACGAACGATCAGGATGGTAGATCCAAGGTATGTCCCAAAATTATTTGTGCTAATTGTGAAAATTTGACTGAGCAACTAACCAATATAACTGATCAGTATGTCAAATTAGATGCTGAGTTTAAAACTGTTAAAGAAGATCACCATTTCATTAAAGCAAGAGAAAACAGTTATAAAGTTAAGATAAAGGCTTGTGAAAAAGACATTAAAAGTCTTAAAACTAAACTTGCTGAGAAAATAGAAATTATTGATCTTAGTTATGAGGTTTTGGAAGAAAAGACAAAATTGATTGCTGATAGAGATAAACAGATTGCTGACCACCAGGTAAAGGTGGTGGAACTGAACCGCAAACTTGAGCAGTTCAGAAACTCCTCGGCTATCCTTGATCACCTTGTGAGTGATCCAAGTACCTCTGCAAAGAGGGCAGGAATCGGATACCACGAGGTTCCACCACCCTTTAACCATAATTACACTTATAATCCAAGTGTTCAGAAATCTGTTGATGTTGAGATTGCTCAGTCAACCCCAATTAGAATTACTAGTGTCAAACCAAGTGTTAGCTGTGGCGAAACAAGTTCGCCTGTTTCTAGTGTGAATATTTCTGTATCAAGTCCAGTCTCATCAGATTCGGATATGTTGTCCGAATCTGGTCAGACAAAAGAAAAGGTAGAATTACCCACCAGTGGAGATAATGATAAAGTTTCTAAAAAGAGTTCTCCACTCAATCCGTACGTCCCACCTTATGTGAGACGAACGGCTGGTAATACTACCTCTACATCCAAACCAACATTTGACAAGAAAATGGAGAGTAGATGTTGCTTTAGATGTAACAGGTTAGGACATCTTGTTGCAGATTGTCCTTTGAAACCGAGATTTAGAGATGTGAAGCCAAATAAAAATGAGAATAAGCGTCATTTTATTCCAGCTAAAAATGAAAACTTTAAAAATTGCCAAAATGTAACGAATTCAAGTTTTCATAAAAACCAACCTCATTTTTACAACCAAACCACAAGAAATAACACTTTCTATTCTCAAAGGTTTGGAAGGCATTACACTCAATCTGCAGGGAGATTCCCTAACAGGACGTACAGAAATTATCCTGACGCTAACTTGAGAAAGCCAGGGTACGGGATGTATCGATCCAAGACCAACTGGTCTTGGGTCCCAAGATTCTAACTCATTGTTTTATTGTGCAGGAACAGTTGAACAGGGCTGCCAACAATCTTTGGATTGTAGATAGCGGCTGTTCCCGGCACATGACTGGCAACAAACACTTGTTGCAAGATTTAAAACCTGTTCAGGGAGCTAGAGTTAGTTTTGCTGGTGAAAGTGGAGGACGAATAACTGGAAGAGGAACAGTGTCAAATGGGAGGATGACACTAGAGAATGTGAATTTTGTGGAGGAGTTAAAGCACAATCTGCTAAGCGTGTCGCAGATTTGTGATAAAGATTATACTGTCCATTTCACGAAAGATGAAGCGATTGTGTTAAAGCCTGGTTTTCAAATACCAGAAGAATGGATTGTGATGAAAGCTCCACGTGAGACAAACACTTATGTGATGGATATGAGGTCAACTGTAATGATAACTGGAGAATCATGTTTACTGACAAAAGCTAGCGAATCTGAATCGGAGCTGTGGCACAGGAGGATGGGACATATTCATCTTCGGAAGATGAACTACCTTGTCAGAAATGGGCTTGTGATTGGTGTTCCTTTAAAAAATTTCAACTTTGAAGATAAATGTATTGCATGCAAGAAAGGAAAACAACATAAGAAAAGCCATCTCACCAAGAAGATTAATTCAATAGGTGGTACTCTAGAGTTACTTCATATGGATCTCTTCGGTCCAGTGAATGTACAAAGTCTTGGCGGTACTTCCTACTGCTTGGTGATAACTGATGATTACTCGCGATACTCGTGGGTATACTTTCTGAAAACTAAAGATGAGACTGCTCAGATGGTAAAGAATCTAATTACAAAAGTTGAGAATATCATGAGCAAATCAGTTAAGTACATCAGAAGTGACAATGGGACGGAGTTCAAAAATTTTGAAATGGAAATCTTCTGTCTTCAGAAGGGCATTGAGCATCAATTCAGCGCTCCGTATACTCCACAACAGAATGGAGTGGCTGAAAGGAAGAACCGAACGTTGATAGAAGGAGCCAGAACTATGCTGGCTGACTCAAAACTTCCTGTGATGTTCTGGGCTGAAGCGGTGGCTACAGCCTGCTATGTTCTGAATCGGGTGTTAACGGTTAAGAAGCTTGGAAAAACGTGTTATGAGCTTATGCAAGGAAGGAAGCCCAACTTGTGCGGTCTTGAGCCATTTGGGTCTCCTTGTTCGATTTTGAAGCCTAACTCGAAATTTGGGGAAGTAGCTGATGAGGGAATCCTCGTTGGTTACGTTGTTGGGACCCCCAACAGACGGATCTTCAATACTTCCACTTGCAAGGTGGAGGTGGTCTGTAACACTGACATTACTAGTTACCAACCGCCAAAACCAAGCAATGGACCGGCGGAGCTCTTTGACTATGTTAAACTTTTTAAGTCGTTTAACGTGCCTGATCTGGAGATTTCTGAAGTGGAAGAAACTACTGCGACGAAGATGATTTTTGATGAGGAAGAGAATTTACTGCACCATCAGATGACTGAAACATCTCAACCTTCCACATCAAACCCTTTCAATACCCCTGCGGCCTCAACTGAAGACGAATTCATTAATCCGTTTCACTCTCAGCCTGAAACAACCATAGATGAGCTCTCTTCAAACTTAGAAGACAATCTGCATGTCGGTGCTGTACCGACCACGAGAATTCACAAGAATCACCCACTGGAGAATGTTATAGGTGATGTGTCCTCCGGTGTACAAACCAGAAGTAGTTTGACCGAGAACACCTGTGTCTATACCAGCATAAGAGACACAGGTATACTGAATGAATGTTTGTACTCCTGCTTTATAAGCCAAATTGAACCAAAAAATTATCAAATGGCTTTAAAGGACAGCTCGTGGGTCGATGCCATGCAGGAAGAGTTGGCTCAGTTCAAGAAGATGGAAGTGTGGACTTTGGTTGAAAAACCAAAGCATGTGCATGCTATAGGCACAAAATGGGTGTTCAAATGCAAGAGAGATGATAAGGGAATAGTCGTGCGTAATAAGGCGAGGCTGGTGGTTAAAGGTTTCAATCAACAAGAGGGTATTGATTACAATGAAGTTTTCGCTCCTGTTGCCCGGTTAGAAGCAATTCGACTGTTTTTGGCATTTGCTGCTTTTAAGAAGATGAAGGTTTTTCAGTTGGATGTTAAGAGTGCGTTCCTTAACGGGAAAGTTGATGAGGTTGTGTATGTTGAGCAACCTCCGGGTTTTCCAGACCCGGACTTTCCTGATCACGTATACAGGTTGAGCAAGGCATTATATGGGTTACATCAGGCTCCTCGGGCCTGGTATTCAACTTTATCTGATTACTTGCTGGAAAATGGTTTCGAGAGGGGGTTGATAGACAGCACGCTTTTTGTAAAGAGAGATGGATGTGACTTCCTGCTGGTTCAAGTCTACGTGGATGACATAATTTTTGCAGCCACAAGAGTATCCATGTGTCAGGATTTTGAGGACGTCATGAAGAAACGATTCGAGATGAGTGCAATGGGTGAACTAACTTTCTTTTTAGGTTTGCAGGTGGATCAAAGGAAGGATGGTATGTTCATTCATCAAACGAAATATGTTCATGATGTGCTGGAAAGATTCAAGATGGGGGACAGTTCTCCATTTGACACACCAATCTGCGTCAATCACAAACTGGGAACTGAATCAGACGGTGACGCGGATGTGGACCCTACTCAATATCGGGCGATAATAGGTTCTTTGATGTATTTAACTGCTTCTAGACCTGATATTATGTTTGCTGTTTGTCTTTGTGCTCGTTTCCAGGCAAACCCAAAGGAATCTCACATGAAAGGTGTGAAGAGGATCTTGCGGTACCTCAAAGGCAAGCCGAAACTAGGGTTGTGGTACCCGAAAGGTGGAGACTTTGAACTGATAGCATACTCGGATTCTGACTATGGTGGTTGTAATCAGAGTCGGAAGTCAACAACGGGAGGCTGCCAATTTCTTGGAGGAAGATTAGTTTCATGGCAGTGCAAGAAACAAACATCGGTTGCAATTTCAACATGTGAAGCTGAATACATGGCAGCATCCAACTGCTGCTCCCAGGTTTTATGGATTCAGCAACAATTGCGCGACTACGGTTTGAATTTTCTACTCTCTCCCATTTTAATTGATAACACTGCCGCAATCTCAGTCATTAACAATCCCGTGAAGCATAGTAAAACAAAGCATATTGACATTCGTCATCACTTCATACGGGATTGTGCTGAGAAGAGACTCATAAAGATCGAAAAAGTTGATACTCTTGAAAATCTTGCTGACTTGTTCACAAAAGCTTTTGATAAATCAAGATTTCTTAACCTGATTGAGCTTAACGGGATGGTCAATCCCGAGTAACCATGTTCTACCTTAAAAAAAAAAAAAAAAAAAAAAAAAAAAAAAAAAAAAATGTCTTTATTGCTTAAAATTAGTCGGTTATCTCAGTTTGATGGACATCTCCTCGGATATGTTTTGGTCCTTGTTTTCGATTTAGGAGATGAGGATAGCCATTAACCGGAAGACTGAAAGTAACTGGGGCAGTCTTGACATGTTTTCTTTCAGTTGCTGAAAATTAGTCGGTCATTCTTAGTAAGAAGGACACATACTTGTATGTGGTCGGTCCAGTTGATCCAAGGATCTTCAGGATAGCCGTTTACCTGATGACTTTGACATGATTGGGGCAATTGAAGTCAAAATTTTTTTTGGGAAATGAAATTACTTTTCAAGTCTATTACTTCGTAAGAAGTTCTTTGCTATGTTTAACAGAAAATTGATCCAACCTTGGAAAATGATAGATATACTGATTGTGTGTGCTTAGCTAGTGAAGTTATTAGGCTTAAAAGGCTTTAGAACAGTCATTGTATGTCATGGTGATTTTAATGGTGCGTAAAAGTGTATGTGATACTAACTTAAATTTACTCGAATTTATGTGGAAACTCCTTAAGAGTTTTGCATGGCTTCATACATATCTTTTCGAATGATAGGCAGAAAGGCGACTACCCAGTCATACACGAGCCCGTGAGTGTTCTGATTCCCGTAAAGAAAGCATCTCAAGACACTGCAGTGATCCAGATTCGGGACTTGCAGTAGTTTAGTACTCCGATGTAAATACTGATGTTGATTTAAAAAAAAAAAAAAAAAAAAAAAAAAAAAAAAAAAAAAAAAAAAAAATGATAAATTTTATTCATGTATCATTTTTGTACTTATGAGAAATAGTGACAATCAAGACGAGAACCGAGACTTCTCAAGATTTCTCAAGTTTGGAGTAAGAAGAAAACGGGAAGCAGACAACAAGTATCTACAAGTTAATCAGACACTATGGGTCGAAGTCAATTCGGGGTGACGTGGGTATAGCCAAATACGCTTTGAGAATAGATAGAAGTCATCATTACCTCTGAGTTGTTGCCATCTTAAATTTTTGAGCTTAACTGAACCTTAATCCGTATCACAGAAACAATGATAACCATTTAAGTTATTACATGCTTACAACCTGTCTCTCTATGTCATAATACAGCCAAACACGGATCCAAGTGACAGTCACATAGCTAGTATGATTCCTGTTCGGATCTTTTCAAAAACGTAGTGGTCCCTGACTAGACTGAAATTTGATCCCTTATTTCGTTAAAATTATATAAGTATTTTCTGTTACGTAGTTATTTTATTTTTATTATTTTATTATTATTATTATTGGTTACTTGGACATAATCATTTTAGTTATAACTCTTTTTGGAAGTTTTCAAGGTTAAATGACAGATTTTTCAAACTTAAAGGGCTGATTTTGAAGGTACTGGCGAAGTTGTTGAATTTGGCGAAGTTGTTGAATTTGGCGAAGTTGTGCTTAACTTCGCCATGGCGAAGTTAATCGTAACTTCGCCAGACACAACTCCGCCCTATATACGTTATGTCACTGTGCTCATTTGTTATCTTCCGGCGAACATATATTCACTAAACCCTACGGCAATCTTTATACTCAATCGTCTTTTCGATCTTGTGTTTCTTGTTACTATTATTCGTGTGGTATGTGTTATCTCTTGCGTCTTACCTCTCTCGTTCGTAATAGTTTACCCGGTTCGAGACCTCGGATCGTCGGTTTTTCAAAACCAAGTTTTTCCGACCCTTTGTTACGTGCTCATGGACGAGCCTTACGTCTCAAATCCTTTGAAATATGTTGTTCTTCACTTATAAATCATCGATTTTGTCCGAAAACCATCGGACAAAATCGATTGAATCTCAACAGTCGCTGGTTCTGGTTCTGGCGAAGTTAAGGTTTTGGCGAAGTTATCATCAACTTCGCCAGTGGCTGAAGTTCGCCAATGGCGAAGTTGTCCCCAACTTCGCCCTCGGCTTAAGTTCGCCAGTGGCGATGTTAACCGTAACTTCGCCAAGAATTTAACTTCGCCTATTTCCAATGCCTTATCAGTTTTCAGACGAACTTAAGGACGAAGCGAAGTTGTCTCCAACTTCGCCTCATCCTTAACATCGCCTGTACTGGTTTCCTCACAACTTCGCACTTGGTAAACCGCGAGCTTGTGATTTCGGTTTTAAACGGTTCTAACTTGATTTGTTTTGTGCAGATATGGCTGCTGTTGGAGGAACTGGTGGTAATGACGGTGATGACCAACGACGACAATTCTTTCCATCCCACAACCAATATATCACCTTAGATCCGGATGCACGAGGCTTAGATGATTTCAGGGAGATTATCACATTTCTCCAGCGATCAAGGATATTTCATGCTATAACGACAACATTGCCCATCTCCCTACCAAACATTGAGGACTTCTGGGAGACAGCTTACCTTGATTGCAGGGCTGAGCCTTCGGTGATTAGAGCAACCGTAAATGGCCAAAACATACAATTCTCTTCTGAGGATATACGGTTGGCTCTGCAATTCGGTGCAGAAACCAGAGATGACCCTACGGAATTCACAGCTCCTTTCCGTGATGGAGCATATTTGAGAATGGGCTATTCGGGTCCACTGGGGGACTCACAAAGGAGGAAAGGCTTTCTGCTGGACCAATGGCGGTTCTTGATGCATGTGTTGATTGTTTGCATGTCCGGCAGGAAGGCGGGGACAGACGGAATGGGGGCGACGATGCAATCGGCTATGCTTGCGCTGACTTATAATCGCAGATACTCATTTAGTCAGATGATATTCTATGAGATTGATCGCCAAATACGGGCTGCGGCGCGCGAGCGATTCACTATGTATCCGCGCTTCTTGCAGATGATTATCAATCACATTGCTCCGTCTCTACCGCAACGGCGCCCAATCCGATACGTTGAGGGTGTATCCAAGCGTATCTTCGCTCAGTGCAGGACGTCAAGCACACGGAGCAACCCTGAGCGTCGTCCCAGGCATACTCCTCTTTTCGGGTATCTAATTAACCCAGAGTATGTCCATGCAGGCGGGGATGAGTTCAGGGATCCACAACAACATCAGGCGGCAGCACCTCCTGCTGTATCTGCTGCGCCTGTTGTCACTTCTGCTGCTGTGCCAGCTACTTCATCGCAGGCTGTGTCTACTGCTGAAAACATTGATCTGGATGCTGCTTTCAGTGGACACGGTCTGTTCGATATGGATCTCTCGGGTAATCAGTATTTGGGTACTACCTCAGCGGCTACTTCGGTAGCTGAAACCGAGCTGGATGAAACATTTGCTGAGGCCAGACGGTTGTTGGTGACTCGGGAGAGGACAACGGGTAAGCGGCCGAGGGCTGTGGATGAGGATGAAAATGATGAAGATGAGGAAGAGGCAGTCCAAGTTGTGCTGAGACGCTCACGTCGAGAACGACAAGGTATGGCCACTGGAGCGGGGGAGACTTCAAGGTACGTACGATTTGCTCCGCCTGCCTTGTCAGGTATGTCTCTATTGCCTACTACTGCACAGGTTACTGCGGTCGAGGCGTCGGCACCAGTAGTTGTGTCGCTACCACCCCAACTGGTTGATCCCCCGGTGGTAGTTGCACGCTTCGTCGAATCAACAATTACAACTACTGCAGGGTTACCTAGGGTACCACCTGCGGTCACTTCTGCTACTGAGGTTCCACCAACTCCATCGCCTGCTTCAGACTCTGAACGGATTGCTTCGCTGGAGCGTATTGTTACTGAACAATCGAAGACCATTGAACGCCTAGTGGAAGCCAATCAAATCCAAGCCGCCCTCCTGGTAGAACACGGACGAGTTATCGATGCCTTCAAGGAATTCTTGGCATCTCAGGGGGAGACGACTTGCAGGGGCGATGAGTTGAGAACAAAGAGACGACAAGATCATGACGATGATCCCAATGCACCTTCGGGTGCAGGTGGTGAGCTGCCAAGAACCTCTCAGGCTCTTGGGGCTTCCACAACTGAGGGGGAGTCAACTGATGCAGCGGGTGATGATGTTGTGGATGTTGACGACGATGCTGATGTTGAAGATGTCATCGATGCTTTGAAGGACTTAGATGAGGAGGAGGATGATGACTGTGTGAATGATGATGACGTGTTGCCCGTGGAGGAGATAGAAAGGATTGGAGAAAAGATTGATGTGGTAAATGTGTTGGAAGAAGGAGAGATCGTGGATGATGCAGTGGAACATGAGATTCCAGCTGTTGAAAGAGCAGATTTTGGGGATAAGAATGTGGTAGATGAGATGGTGTGGGAAGAGCAGCCTAGATGGAAGGAAGAATATGCTCATTGGTTTGTCAAGTCCAAGAAGCCTGCTGTTCCAACCATGTTCAGAAAGAGCTACAACATTAAAGGGTATGCAGAGGCGAAAAAGGGGATTATTTGTTGGATTTATGATGAACAGCTCAAGTTGTTTGTGGTGAAGCGTTATGATGGCGTTCAATATTTCAAGAGAATGTTGAGATCGTTCAACACATTGCCTGAATGCGAAGTAAAGGACTTGGCCAGGTTGGGCCTGATAAACAGAAGCAACGACAATATGGCTAGAATGATTGAGAAGATAATGTGGAAAGAAGGAGTAAAAGAAAAGAAGTTCGAGTTGCTAAAGCCACAAAAGGGAAAATTAGTGAAGGATACAGAAAGAGGTATGAGAGCAGATGGTAAACCGTGGATGGTGATGAAGTACAAATCAGTCCGATGTATCAAGGAGGTACCCATGAAAACTATGCCTCAAAATGTACTGAAAGATCTGAAATGGTGGTATGTGGATTGCGAGACAGCTGAGGCGGTTATGGAAGATGAGGACGAACAAGAAGTACTTCGGGTTTATGACCCGATGCATCTTGTTAATCTATCGCAGGCTGATCTGGAAGTGCTGAACAACAAGAAGATCTTCTACATTCCTGCTTGGAAGGATCAAGCGAGGAAATATCAAGGAGTTGTGTCGGTTTGTGTGAGAGAAGGGGCGCACGCGTGAAAGTGCAAGATTACAAGACTCAGAGATCAAGATATGAAGCTACTGCCAAGGGGGAGTCTGTTGGTACATGTTTGTCAGTAGTTCATAGTCTAGTATTTGTTATCGAGTCTGTAATATAGTTAATGGTTTGTTTATGGTTTGTTTTGTAAACTAGCGAAGTTATCAGCAAGTTCGCTATGGCGAACTTGCTGATCTAGCGAGGTTACTGACAACTTCGCCAGTGGCGAAGTTGTCGTGTTTAAATAGAACGTTTCAGCAGAGAACGTGGGTTAGGGGTTTTTGGTTACGCTTTGTTTCGTTTTGTTCTCTGTAACAGTGACTTACTGTCACGTGTTTAGTTATTCAATATAACGTGTTTACCTTATAGCTCGTGTTCATTGTTCGTGTATTCAATCTCTACAATATCTACACTCGTACCTATATACGCAGGGATTCCGCACCTGCGTTGTTAGAGATTTCCCGTGTACGATCCGCGTTCAGGAACATTCACATATCATTAGCTATTAAAAAATGTAGCTTTGTTTTTCAAATATCTTTATTATATATTTATTTTTGTTTTAAATAATAGTGGACGTGGCTATACCTTTTCTTGTTTTTTCTATTTTCATTAATTAACTCATATAGTTAAAACAACTAATTAATTGAACACGTCATATATTTTTTTTGTGCCGGTACGAATTTCAATACATTTTCGCTTATAATAAATCATTTTTTTATTTTCTCTTTCGTTTCCTGAAACCGTAATTTTAAATGTCTTTTAGCCCAACCAAAATCGAAAAAGTTTACTACTATCGTATTATATAATATAAGTAACATTTAACTAAATGCCTTTTAATAAAATTTTAAATGTTTTTTGCGTTTTCATTTTTTAAGCATCGTATAGATCTGATTCAATTAGAACTTTTAATTTTTTAACGATTAACAAGATTTTTATTTCCACCAAATCTCCTAATACATAAATTATAAATAGAAAAATATCATAGTATAAATGAGTGGATTGAGCAATAAAAAGAAAATTGTTAATTAACTTGTTCTGTTTTAGTTTTGAGTTACAATGGCATAATTAATCAGTTTCATGTTAATAATATTTTATTGAATAAAATTATCATTTTATCAATCTGTTAGTTTAATTTAAGTGATTGGGTTATTCAATTAAAAGAGTATAGAGAGAAACAAACAAGTTTCAAGAAAAATACCAAATTACATTAAATTGGTAAATATTTTTTTCTAACTACACCCATTTAGTAAAAAATTCAGGTTATTAACCCGTGTACGACACAGGTGGATATATTGAAATTTTCGAACAAACACATGTCATTTGAAAGGACAACAATAGTTGTTATATGTTATTCGGGGCGACAACAAATTTTAAGTTGTAAATAATATTGGTACGAAAACCAATGATTGTGAAATACAAAGATAAACCCAAACAACATTCAAATTACAATATTTGAATACATAAACAAAAGTTAGATGTAAAATTCATAAGCTACTAAAAAGACTTCATTATAATCCACATTTATTCTTTATTTGTATCGTTGTCTTTCTTGTTTAATATAAGAATTTTAACACCACTCTTCGCTCTTGAAAAAGCTACATAGAGTTGTCTATGTGTAAACACCGGGTCTCTGAGATATATGTCAACTCTTGCTAGAGATTGACCTTCACTTTTGTTTAGCAATTAAGCTAAACATTCACATATCCTTTCTTTAGCAAGTAAGCTAATATTAACATTCATTATTTATCCATACACTTTACCTTTACTGAGCTTGCTTGAGTAACACATGGCATTCTTGAACTGACATCTTCTTTCTTTTCTAACTTTAATCCCATTCTCTGTTCGAGTATAAGCACGTAGTTGCTAAACTCTCAAACTTTGCTCTGATACCAACTTGTAAGGCCACGTTATCGGTGCCCTACTTTTGGACGTTGGATTTACTCATAAACACAGTTCTACACATCAGAGTTAATTTAAACATTCACAGATTATTAAAACTTCAACCAGAATATATTACATAGCTTTCAAATCTTGTCAAAACAAACATTCAAAGTAGTTTAAACATAAAACATAGTCTTTAAAATAACATAACATTTCCTTGAGATGCCAGTATCTTCAATTCCATGCCATGTGTTCCCCCTCAAGCGAGCTGCCTCATCCTACTCACCTGCGTGCATACTAAAAGTCAGCTATGCTGAGTGAGTTCTAGTTAATCATTCAACATACAACACATTCATATTTACATACATTCGTTCATACTTTCATACTTTTATACAGACGTTCATCATATACTTACTTACCTTCATATCTTACGTTTTAAAGAGCATTACGCCATACTTTCCTCGAGTATTATTAGGGCCCGGTTCCCTCTTGCCTGGTATATTATTAGGGTTCGGTTCCCTCTTACCTCGAGTATTATTAGGGTCCGATTCCCTCTTACCTCGAATATTATTAGGGTTCGGTTCCTTCTTGCCTCGAGTATTATTAGGGCCCAGTTCCCTTTCGTTACCATACAACCATACATTACCTTACATTCATACTTACATACATACATATCATACATGCATTATTCATGCATACTTTATCTCATATACACATTTCATACTTACTATATAATATCTTCCTTAAAAATACGAGCAATACCCGAAGGTCGTTCACGTACCGTCAAGCATTCATTCATAATATAAACATAAATACCATATTCATCATTAGGGTGTATGGTAAGTGTATTAACATTCACATTGAGTATGCACACAGCCCTGAAAACATAAAAAGGAAATGGGGCTAGAAACTCACCTGGATCCTGTTTCTTTCTCCGTTAATTGTTAATCCCTTCTTTAATTGAGCTCTGCTAACTGTATATGAGTTACACGTATCAATACTCGTTCTATTTGTGTTTTAGCCAAAAATGACTAAGCCTGGTCTAATCTAATGGCTTTGCATTAGATTACTTTTACTTATATTTTTATTCTTATACCCTAAGGTATTTGAATTTATGGTTTTCATTTACTTTAATATTCTTTCTTTCTATCTTTGGTAATCTTTTCTTTCATTTCTTTATATTCGAACCATTAAGGTAACCCAAAGTAATCGAGCCTTAATGTAATCGATTGGACCTTGTGTTCAATTGGCTCCATGTAACCGATTATACCCATGTATGTGAAATGCCCTATTTTAATCGATCGAAACTATGTAATCGAGTCCCTTGTGTAATCGGATGTGGCATGTATTCGAGCTTAAGGCATGTAATCGACCATGTAGGTGTAATCGAGTTCGCCAATATGATCGACTAGAGTGTTGTAATCGATTGCACACTTGTAATCGAGTTAGGGATTGTAATCGGGTATAAAGTAAGCGACTCAAAAGTGATCGAACCATGGAGCATGTAATCGAATTGTCATTGTGATCGAATGAGGACAAGTAATCGAGTTACAGAAGTAATCGATTAAACGTTTGTATGCGAGTCCTTTGTAATCGAGCCATATTGTGATCAACTTTAGCGTTGTATGCGACACATGCACTTGTATTCGACTGGTCCATTGTAAGCGAGTTTAAATTGTAATCGACTATATATTGTAAGCGAACGACCTAAAGTGTTTTGGTCAGTTTATTACCATTTTCACCACATTTCATGCCCTTAACACTTATTATTGTTCGATATTGACCCATTGATGTTTCCTTAACCGTTTTCGGCCAAAACTTGACCCGGGTAACCATAAAGTTTGAACCTTTATGGCTAGAAACGTTTAAGCTAGATTTAGGGTTTCTTAAACGAGCCGTTCATGTCCTTAAGTTCGTTAAGTCCATTTTAACATCAAGTTTGCTACTTTATGGTTTGTTTATACCCGATCTACTCTAAGATTAAGTTTCATGGCCATCCGTTCATAAAAATGTAAACTTTAAGATAAAGAACATACCTTTTTATGTGTTCGTTAGGTCACAGTTATCTTGGTTATGAACTTTAATCTTGTATCTAGCTTGTACATTCAAGATCTATCAAGAATCTAAGTTCGGTTTGTTCTGGGACCTATTTTCTTGCTCAC
Organism: Bidens hawaiensis; assembly: GCF_021521415.1. Taxonomy (NCBI): domain Eukaryota; kingdom Viridiplantae; phylum Streptophyta; class Magnoliopsida; order Asterales; family Asteraceae; genus Bidens; species Bidens hawaiensis. The sequence goes on from NW_027491351.1 coordinate 812,174, forward strand.
GGACGACTAAGGCAATATGTGTGTGTGTGTGTGTGTGTTTTGAGTGTGTGGAGAATAAGATGGAAAGAAATGAGGATTTAGGGTTTTAGGGAGGTTTAAGGGAGTATTTATACTCTCTCAAGCCCATGGACCTAAGGCCCATCCCATCCTTCATTCCATCTTTCTCCACCCAAGTCCATATTCTATATAATATTAATCTTAATTAAATATTAACGCACGTTTCATAACATAACTTTTCTTTATTTAATTTTATAAAATTAAGGATGTTACAAGTCTTCCCTCTTTAAAGAGGTTTCGTCCCCGAAACCTAACTATCTAGAACAAATCTGGGTAAAACCGGCACATCTCAACCTCAGCTTCCCAAGTAGCATTTGATCCCTTGCGATGCTTCCATATCACTTTTACTAAAGGTATAACCTTGTGACGAAGTTGCTTCTCCTTGTGATCAACTATCTCTACGGGTTGCTCAATGTAGTTTAATCATTCATCAACCTCAATATCCATTAATGGCACGTGGAACGTGTCATCAGCTAGACATTTTTTCAGATAAGAAACGTGGAAGGTTGAATGAATCCCTTCTAGCTCTTCAGGTAAATCTAGCTTGTATGCTACCTCACCCACATGATCCATAATCTTAAATGGTCCAATATACCTCGGACTCAACTTTCCTCTTTTCCTAAAACAGATAATTCCTTTCCAAGGCGAGACCTTGAGCATCACATTGTCTCTAACGTTAAACTCAATCGGTCGTCACCACTTATCAGCATACGACTTTTGTCAGTCTTGAGCAACTTTCATTCTTGCCTTAATCTGATCAAACTTTGAATATGTTTCTTGCACAACTTCCAAACTTCCCATTTCTTTCTAACCAATCTCTCCCCATCATACCGGGGTTCTACATCGTCTACCATAAAGCATTTCAAATGGTGGCATACCAATACTTGAATGGTAACTGTTGTTATAGGAGAACTTTGCCAGATTCAGATGATCATCCCAACTTCCTCCAAAGTCTAAAACACAAGCATGTAGCATATCCTCAAAGGTTTGGATCGTCCTTTCAGACTGTCCATCTGTTTGAGGATGATACGCCGTACTGATGTTCAATCTTATTCCCATGGCTTCATGGAACTTCTTCCAAAACCTCCAAGTAAAGAGAGTATCTCAATCAGAAACGATCGATAATGGTACTCCATGCTTAGACACAACCTCTTTTACGAACAAGCTTGCTAACGTTTCTGACGAGATAGCCTCTCGTAAAGGCAGAAAATGAGCACTCTTGGTCAAACGGTCCACAATCACCCAGATGGTATCATGATGTTTAGCTGTACGAGGTAGCTTAGTTTTGAAATCCATGGTGATGTGTTCCAATTTCCATACTGGTATCTCAAGCGGTTGCATTTTCCTATAAGGCTTCTGGTGCTCCGCTTTTACTTGTAAACATGTTAAGCATTTAATGACATAATCTACTACATCATTCTTCATTCCTGGCCACCAGTAATCTCTTTTCAAATCTTGGTACATTTTCGTGGTTCATACTTACATGCATTCGTTCATACTCTCATACTTTTATACACTCGTTCATACTCTCATACTTTTATACACACGTTCATCATATACTTACTTACCTTCATATCTTACGTTTAAAGAGCATTACGCCTTACTTTCCTCGAGTATTAATAGGGCCCGGTTCCCTCTTGCCTCGAATATTATTAGAGTTCGGTTCCCTTTTACCTCGGTATTATTAAGGCCCGGTTCCCTCTTACCTCGAATATTATTAGGATTCGGTTCCCTCTTGCCTCGAGTATTATTAGGGCCCGGTTCCCTTTCGTTACAATACAACCATACATTACCTTTCATTCATACTTACATACATATATATCATACATGCATACTTTATCTCATATACACATTTCATACTTACTACATAATATCTTCCTTAACAATACGTGCAATACCCGAAGGTCGTTCACGTACTGTCAAACATCCATTCATAATATAAACATAAATATCATATTCATCATTAGGCATACACTTACCATTTAAGGTAAGTGTATTAACATTCACATTGAGTATGCACACAACCCCGAAAACATAAAAAGGAAATGAGGCTAGAAACTCACCTGGATCCTGTTTCCATACTGGTATCTCAAGCGGTTGCATTTTCCCATAAGGCTTCTGGTGCTCCGCTTTTACTTGTAAACAAGTTAAGCATTTAATGACATAATCTACTACATCATTCTTCATTCCTGGCCACCAGTAATCTCTTTTCAAATCTTGGTACATTTTCGTGGTTCCTGGATGAATTGAATACCTCGACTTATGAGCTACGTCTAAGATTCGACCTCTAAGATTTCCATGACGTCGAATCAATATATGGTCAAACCTAATCTTAACCCCATGAGTGTTTTCCATCAACTCGTCTTGTTGACCGAAGATTCTCTCTTTATTTGCTAAACCTTCATCTACCAGCACTTTCTGACTGCACTTTGATGATTTCTTCAAAAAGACTTGAATTCATAATCAACTAGTATGGCTTCACTGTTGCGATGACTTTCTCATTCTTACGACTTAGCACGTCGGCGACCACATTAGCTTTACCAATATAGTACTTAATGTCGCAGTCATAATCCGTTATCAATTCTAACCACCTTCTCTGTCTCATATTCAATTCTTTCTGCTCGAAGAAGTACTTTGAGCTTTTATGATCTGTGTAAATAGTACACTTGGTACCATACAAGTAATGTCTCCATATCTTGAGAGCATGCACTACGGCTGCTAGTTCTAAATCATGCGTTGGATAAGTACTCTCATGGACTTTCAACTGTATAGACGCGTAAGCTATCACCTTTCCTCGTTGCATCAATACGCAACCTAACCCACGATGCGAAGCATCAGTACAAAAAACCAAATCCTCGTCACAGTCGGGTAAAGCAAGGATTGGAGCTTACATGAGTCTCCTCTTTAATTTCTCAAAAGCTTCTTCTTGGAACATTCCTAACTGAATACTATTAACTTTCGGGTTATACCGGTCAACGGTGCGGCTATGTTGGAAAAATCTTCGATGAATCTCCTATTGTGGCCAGCTAACCTTAAGAAGCTTCGTATATCAGTCGGATTATGTGGAGTCTTCCAATTCATTATCGCCTTAATCTTAGCTGGGTCCACGGTAATCCCTTCATGATTTATCACGTGACCTAGGAATTGCACTTATCGTAACCAGAACGCGCATTTCGAAAACTTAGCATACAACTTCTCTTTCTTCAGAGTCTCGAATACTTCTCTCAGATGCTCGGCATGATCATAACCACTCTTTGAATAAATCAATATATCATCGATGAAGACGATAACTGACTTATCCAACATCGGCCGACACACCATATTCATCATGTCCATAAATGCTGCGGGTGCATTCTTTATACCAAATGACATCACGAGGAACTCATAGTGTCCATACCGTGTACGAAACGCTGTTTTAGGGATGTCTACATCTTTCATTTTTAGCTGATGATAGCCCGATCTGAGATCTATCCGTGAGAACCAATTTGAGCCTTGCAGTTGGTCAAACAGATCATCAAACCTTGGCAAAGGATATCTATTCTTTACCGTAAGCTTATTCAACTCACGATAGTCTATGCACATTCTCATACTCCCATCCTTCTTCTTCACAAACAACACTGGTGCGCCCCACAGGGAAACACTTGGTCTAATAAAACCCTTGTCGAGGAGTTCTTGCAGTTGGGACATCAGTTCTTTCATCTCTGATGGCGCTAGACGGTAAGGCGCCTTTGCGACGGGTTGGGCTCCTGGTACGAAATCAATCTGGAATTCTATCTCTCGCTCCGGTGGCAACCCCGGAAGATCCTCAGGGAATACTTCTGGGTAGTCGCGCACGATAGGAACATCCTTCATTCCTTTTTTCTCGGCCGTAGCGTTGACAACATACGCCAGGTAGGCACCGCACCCTCGCCTTAACAAACCTTCGGCTTTTATCATCGAAATGACATTAAGCCCAGAACTTTCCTTATCACCATACACCGTCACCACACTACCATCCAAGGACTTTAACCTTATTATCCTACTCTTACACACTATCTGAGCCTCATACTTAGACAACCAATCCATTCCCAAAACCACATCGAACCCTGCTAAGGTCATAACATACAATGTAGCAGGGAACTCATGTCCCTCTAGCTCTATCTTATAGTCCTTAACCAGTTTCAATATTTTAACCGAAGTGTCACTAGCGGTTTCTACTATAAAAGTATCAGATACTCGGCAGCATTTCATGTTAGCTAATTTACTAAATGGGGTGGCTACAAAACTTTGGTTTGCACCCGAATCAAATAATACATAAACGGAAACACCTTTTAATAGAAAAGTACCCGTGACGACATCTGGAATCTGCTTGGCTTGTTCTTGAGTCAACATGTAAGCCCTGATCTTTGGCCTTTCTTGCTCAACATCCTTCTTCCCGCTTCCCCCGGCTCCACCATCGGTGCATTCCCTAGAAAAATGACATGTCTTACTGCACTTGGAACATGCGGGCTTTGTACTACACTCATGAGCATAATGTCCTTCCTTTCCACACTTATAGCAAATATTTGATCCAACTCTGCACTCCCCAGCATGCATCTTCCCGCACTTATGACATGTATCAGAACCAATACCTAACCTACACTCTCCATCGTGCATTTTACCACAAATATTACATGACTTCTTCTCCCACACCTTCTGTTTCTTATCCCTGGAGTTCCAAAACTGAGTACCGGGTCGTTTAATAGGAGCGACCCACTTCTTATCTTTCTTCTCTTCCACCACCACATCGTCTGCCGCCAAGTCGTCATAGACCATTTCTGCGATTCCTACAGCAGAAACAAAGGTACCAGGTCTAATAGCCTTGACCAAAACGCGAACCTTTTTTGGCAACCCCCTGATGTAACACTTAATCCGCTTGGCTTCAGTGTTCACCATGTCTGGCACCAGCTTAGACATGCGGATGGATTCGGTGGTGTATTCGCGGCGTGTCTCTTACCCGCCTTCAGACTCAAAAACTTCATTTCAACCCTTTCAACCTCTGCATCAGCACAAAACCTCTTCATTACCAACCCCTTCAGATCATCCCACCTCATCCCCTTTATCTCTTCCCGACTCTTTCTCCGCTTAATTGACTCCCACCAGTACATTGCCTCGTCACCAAACGATTGGGTAGCATAACCCACGGCTTGGTCGGGACGATACTAGCTAATGCAGATAACCTTTTCCATAGTGGTTATCCATTGGAGAGTAGCGATTGCGTCTCCCAAACCGGTTAGCTTTAGCGGTTCACATCATTTGAAGGACTTATAGTTGCACCCACCTCGGCCTCTTTTCATATCATCAACCTTTACTGAATTAACCACACTTGATTCCTCCTTCTCTCTCTCATCATCCTTCATACTTTTCTCCCCAGAATTCTCAGCTCTTCCCTGGCTTCTAACAGACCCTTTAGACTCAAGTTCTTATAGCAGACCCTTCGTTGTTGCTCGGGTTTCGTCCAGCTGCGCTTCCTTCGTCTCCTGTGTTGGAAGCTGTTTCTACCGAAGGTTGTCGGACAAGACGAGGCCTGCCCCGTCGTCCATTGCAACCTCCTGCTCTCATAACTTCTCTAGCTCCAGCCATCGTATTCTAAAGGGAAAAACACAAACGTCATCACTCAAGGAACTATTTAGTATAAGGATAGTAAGGCTAACAGGTAGTAACAGTGGCCATCTGTGATTAGCTGATCACGTTACTTCCATGTCCTATACACTTCCCCTTATGAGTCTATTTGTGATGGTTCTACTTTCAAACTGTCAAACAATCAAAGATATCGATTATTCCTATCCCTAACATTCACATATCCTTTCTTTAGCAATTAAGCTAATATTAACATTCATTATTTATCCATACACTTTACCTTTACTGAGCTTTCTTGAGTGACACATGGCATTCTTGAACTGACATCTTTTTTCTTTTCTAACTTTAATCCCATTCTCTGTTCGAGTATAAGCACGTAGTTGCTAATATATCGAACTTTGCTCTGATACCAACTTGTAAGGCCCCGTTACCGGTGCCCTACTTTTGGTCGTTGGATTTACTCATAAACACAGTTCTACACGTCAGAGTTAATTTAAACATTCACGGAATATTAAAACTTCAACCAGAATATATTACATAGCTTTCAAATCTTGTCAAAACAAACATTTAAAGTAGTTTAAATATAAGACATAGTCTTTAAAATAACATAACATTTCCTTTAGATGCCAGTATCTTCAATTCCATGCCTTGTGCTTCCCCTCAAGTGAGCTGCCTCATCTTACTCACCTGCGTGCATACTAAATGTCAGCTACGCTGAGTGAGTTCTAGTTAATCACTCAACATACAACACATTCATATTTACATACATTTGTTCATACTCTCATACTTTTATACACACGTCATCATATACTTACTTACCTTCATTTCTTACGTTTAAAGAGCATTACACCCTACTTTCCTCGAGTATTAATAGGGCCCGGTTCCCTATTGCCTCGAATATTATTAGAGTTCGGTTCCCTTTTACCTCGGTATTATTAAGGCCCGGTTCCCTCTTACCTCGAATATTATTAGGATTTGGTTCCCTCTTGCCTCGAGTATTATTAGGGCCCGGTTCCCTTTCGTTACAATACAACCATACATTACCTTTCATTCATACTTACATACATACATATCATACATGCATACTTTATCTCATATACACATTTCATACTTACTACATAATATTTTCCTTAACAATACGTGCAATACCCGAAGGTCGTTCACGTACTGTCAAACATCCATTCATAATATAAACATAAATATCATATTTATCATTAGGCATACACTTACCATTTAATGTAAGTGTATTAACATTCACATTGAGTATGCACACAACCCCGAAAACATAAAAAGGAAATGGGGCTAGAAACTCATCTGGATCCTGTTTCTTTCTTCGTTAATTGTTAATCCATTCTTAAATTGAGCTCTGCTAACTGTATATGAATTACACATATCAATACTAGTTCTATTTGTGTTTATGCCAAAAATGGCTAAGTTTGGTCTAATCTAATGGCCTTGCATTAGATTACTTTTACTTATATTTTTATTCTTATACCCTAAGGTATTTGAATTTATGGTTTTCATTTACTTTAATATTCTTTCTATCTCTCTCATTGGTAATCTTTTCTTTCCTTTCATTATATTCGAACCATTAAGGTAACCCAAAGTAATCGAGCCTTAATGTAATCGATTGGACCTTTTGTTCGATTGGCTCCATGTAACAGTTTATACCCATGTATGCGAAATGCAATATTGTAATCGACCGCACTATGTAATCGAGTCCCTTGTGTAATCGGATGGGGCATGTATTCGACCTTAAGGCATGTAATCGGCCATTTAGGTGTAATCGAGTTCGCTAATGTGATCGACTATAGTGTTGTAATCGATTGCACACTTGTAATCGAGTTAGGGATTGTAATCGGGTATATAATAAGCGACTCAAAAGTGATCGAACCATGGAGCATGTAATCGAATTGTCATTGTGATCGAATAAGGCCAAGTAATCGAGTTATAGAAGTAATCGATTAAACGTTTTTATGCGAGTCCTTTGTAATCGAGCCATATGGTGATCGAATTTAGCATTGTATGTGACTCATGCATTTGTATTCGACTGGTCCATTGTTAGCGAGTTTAAATTGTAATTGACTATATATTGTAATCGACTGTATATTGTAAGCGAACGGGCTGAGGTGTTTTGGTCCGTTTATTACCATTTTCACCATTTTTCATGCCCTTAACTCTTATTATTGTTCGGTATTGACCCAACGATGTTTCGTTTACCGTTTTCAGCCAAAACTTGACCCGGTAACCATAAAGTTTGAACCTTTATGGCTAGAAACGTTTAAGCTAGATCTTGGGTTTCTTAAATGAGCCGTTCATGTCCTTAAGTTCGTTAAGTCCATTTTAACATCAAGTTTGCTACTTTATGGTTAGTTTATACCTGATCTACCCTACGTTTAAGTTTCTAGGCCAACCGTTCATAAAAATGTAAAATTTAAGATAAAGAACATACCTTTTTAAGTGTTCGTTAGGTCACAGTTATCTTGGTTTTGAATTTAATCTTGTATCTATCTTGTACGTTCAAGATCTATCAAGAATCTAAGTTCGGTTTGTTCTTGGACCTCTTTTCTTGCTCACGGCCGACTATAGCATTATGTGTGTGTGTGTGTGTGTGTTTTGAGTGTGTGGAGAATAAGATGGAAAGAAATGAGGATTTAGGGTTTTAGGGAGGTTTAAGGGAGTATTTATACTCTCATAAGCCCATGGACCTAAGGCCCATCCCATCCTTCATTCCATCTTTCTCCACCCAAGTCCATATTCTATATAATATTAATCTTAATTAAATATTAACGCACGTTTCATAATAAAACTTTTCTTTATTTAATTTTATAAAATTAAGGATGTTACAAGTCTTCCCTCTTTAAAGAGGTTTCGTCCCCGAAACCTAACTATCTAGAACAAATCTGGGTAAAACTGGCACATCTCAACCTCAGCTTCCCAAGTAGCATTTGATCCCTTGCGATGCTTCCATATCACTTTTACTAAAGGTATAACCTTGTGACGAAGTTGCTTCTCCTTGTGATCAACTATCTCTACGGGTTGCTCAATGTAGTTTAATCATTCATCAACCTCAATATCCATTAATGGCACGTGGAACGTGTCATCAGCTAGACATTTTTTCAGATAAGAAACGTGGAAGGTTGAATGAATCCCTTCTAGCTCTTCGGGTAAATCTAGCTTGTATGCTACCTCACCCACATGATCCATAATCTTAAATGGTCCAATATACCTTGGACTCAACTTTCCTCTTTTCCTAAAACAGATAATTCCTTTCCAAGGCGGGACCTTGAGCATCACATTGTCTTTAACGTTAAACTCAATCGGTCGTCACCAATTATCAGCATACGACTTTTGTCAGTCTTGAGCAACTTTCATTCTTGCCTTAATCTGATCAAACTTTGAATATGTTTCTTGCACAACTTCCAAACTTCCCATTTCTTTCTAACCAATCTCTCCCCATCATACCGGGGTTCTACATCGTCTACCATAAAGCATTTCAAATGGTGGCAAACCAATACTTGAATGGTAACTGTTGTTATAGGAGAACTTTGCCAGATTCAGATGATCATCCCAACTTCCTCCAAAGTCTAAAACACAAGCACGTAGCATATCCTCAAGGGTTTGGATCATCCTTTCAGACTGTGCATCTGTTTGAGGATGATACGCCGTACTGATGTTCAATCTTATTCCCATGGCTTCATGGAACTTCTTCCAAAACCTCCAAGTAAAGCGAGTATCTCTATCAGAAACGATCGATAATGGTACTCCATGCTTAGACACAAACTCTTTTATGAACAAGCTTGCTAACGTTTTTGACGAGATAGCCTCTCGTAAAGGCAGAAAATGAGCACTCTTGGGCAAACGGTCCACAATCACCCAGATGGTATCATGTTGTTTAGCTATACGAGGTAGCTTAGTTTTGAAATCCATGGAGATGTGTTCTAATTTCCATACTGGTATCTCAAGCGGTTGCATTTTCCCATAAGGCTTCGGTGCTCCGCTTTTACTTGTAAACAAGTTAAGCATTTAATGACATAATCTACTACATCATTCTTCATTCCTGGCCACCAGTAATCTCTTTTCAAATCTTGGTACATATTTGTGGTTCATACTTACATACATTCGTTCATACTCTCATACTTTTATTCCTCAAAAGCAAGGATTGGAGCTTGCGTAAGTCTCCTCTTTAATTCCTCAAAAGCTTCTTCTTGGAACTTTCCCCAACTGAATACTACCGACTTTCGGGTCACACCGGTCAATGGTGCGGCTATCTTGGAGAAACCTTCGATGAATCTCCTATTGTAGCCAGCTAACCCTAAGAAGCTTCATATATCAGTCGGATTCTGTGGAGTCTTCCAATTCGTTATCGCCTCAATCTTAGCTGGGTCCAAGGTAATCCCTTCAGGATTTATCACGTGACCTAGGAATTGCGCTTGTCGTAACCAGAACGCGCGTTTCAAAAACTTAGCATACAACTTCTCTTTCTTTAGAGTCTCCAATACTTCTCTCTGATGCTCGGCATGATCAGACCCGCTCTTCGAATAAATCAATATCATCGATGAAGACGATAACCGACTTGTCCAACATCGGCCGACACACCATATTGATCATGTCCATTAATGTTGCGGGAGAATTCGTTAGACCGAATGACATCACGAGGAACTCGTAGTGTCCATACCGTGTCCGAATTGCTGTTTTAGGGATGTTTGCCTCTTTCACTTTTAGCTGATGATAGCCCGATCTGAGATCTATCCGTGAGAACCAACTTGAGCCTTGCAGTTGGTCAAACAGATCTTCAATTCTTGGCAAAGGATATCTATTCTTTACCGTAAGATTATTCAACTCGCGATAATCTATGCACATTCTCATACTGCCATCCTTCTTATTCACAAACAACACTGATGCGCCCCACGGGGAAACACTTGGTCTAATAAAACCCCTGTCGAGTAGTTCTTGCAGTTGGGACATCCGTTCTTTCATCTCAGATGGCGCTAGATGGTAAGGCGCCTTTGCGACGGGTTGGGCTTCTGGTACGAAATCTATCTGGAATTCTATCTCTCGCTCCGGTGGCAACCCCGGAAGATCCTTAAGGAATACTTCTGGGTAGTCGCGCACGATAGTAACATATTTCATTTCTTTTATCTCGGCCGTAGCGTTGACAACATACGCCAGGTAGGCACCGCACCCTCGCCTTAACAAACCTTAGGCTTTTATCATCGAAATGAAATAAAGCCCAGAACTTTCCTTATCACCATACACCGTCGCCGCACTACCATCCAAGGACTTTAACCTTATTATCCTACTCTTACACACTATATGAGCCTCATACTCAGACAACCAATCCATTCCCCAAACCACATCAAACCCTCCTAAGGTCATAACATATAAGGTAGCAGGGAACTCTTGCCCCTCTAGCTCTATCTTATAGTCCTTAACCATTTTCATTATTTTAACCGAAGTGTCACTAGCGGTTTCTACTATAAAAGTTTCAGACACTCGGAAACATGTTATGTTAGCTAATTTACTAAATGGGGTGGCTAAGAAACTTTTGTTCGCACCCGAATCAAATAATACAGAAGCGGAAACACCGTTTACTAGAAAAGTACCTGTGACGAAATCTGGAATCTGCTTGGCTTGTTCTTGAGTCAGCATGTAAGCCCTGGTCTTTGGCCTTGCTTGCTCAACATCCTTCTTCCCGCTTCCCTCGGCTCCACCATCGGTGCATTCCCTAGAAAAATGACATGTCTTACCACACTTGTAACATGAGGGCTTTGTACTAGACTCATGAGCATAATGGTCTGCCTTTCCACACTTATTGCAAACATTTGATCCAACTCTGCACTCCCCAGCATGCATCTTCCCCCACTTATAACATGTATCAGAACCAATCAAACGTCACGAGATCTAAATGGAATCGGGTATAAACCAATCAAAAGACGAGCTTTGGGGCCACCCTAGCTTGGATCTGGATTGAACGGGAGGAAAAACGGTATAAAATATGTTTTTCCGGCACAACGGCATCGGAAAGGCGGCATATGAAGTAAGGGATGTCAGGGAATGTTCTGACATTCCCTGACCTTACCCTTGGCGCGTGTAACGAATTAGCTATGCAATTCGTTATGGAAAACTAACTAATGAGCCCTCATTCGTTAGGCTCATTCGCTATGCAAATTCGTTATGAAAGAATGACGAATTAGCTACATTCGTTAAGTCATCATTAAGCAATTCGTTACAGGGAAATGACGAATGAACCCTCATTCGTTATAAGGTCTATTCGTTATGAAGGTCCATTCGCTATGAAGGTTCATTCGTTATAATGGTTCATTCGTTATAGAGGTCCATTCGTTAAGAGATAACGAATCAGTCCATTCGTTATGAAAGAGCACATTCCTTAAGGGATAACCAATGAGTTCATTCGTTAAGAATCAGATGACGAATGAAGTTTGATAGAATGACAGAAAGGTCCCTAGACTTAGGATAAAATGGATTAATTAAAAAGAAGCCCTCAAACTTTATGAGTTAGCAAATAAAATAATAAATTAAGAATTTTATTGAAAACTGTGTAAGGCAGTTAATGGACCCTCGAACTTTATGAGTTAGCTCGACCCCAGCCAGGGTCTCTGCCCCTTGGACCCTGCTAGGGGCTGCCGTCCCTAGAACCCCTCTTCCAGGGGCGCTGCCCCCCCAACCCCCATTCATTGAGGGTTATAATTAAACTAGAAACACGATACGTGTAGTGATAGTTAATTGATACATATAATTGTTATACAGTTAATCGCGCACAGCTAAAGAAAGTAATAACCATTAATGGTGAACGTAACCGCATTCAGGTGAGTTTCTAGTCCCACTTCCTTGTCATGTTTTTGGGGCTGTGTGCATACTCAATGTGAATGTTAATACAGTTACCTTAAATGGTAAGTGTATGCTATCATGATCTATGTGATAATACGTATGAATGTATGAATGAAAGCTCGTCGGTGCGTGAACGATCTTCGGATATTGCACGTATCGACGGGGAAAGTAGTATTTAGTATGCCTTGTATGAAATATGTATGTATGAAAGTATGTAATGAAATGAGTATGTACGAAACTATGATCATGTAAAGAAAGGTATGTTTGGTTATAGCACGGACGAAAGGTATGGTTTAATTAGGGAACATACCCTAATAATATCTGCGAATATAGGGAACAGACCCTAATTATATCTGCGAACGTAGGGAACATACCTTAATAATATCCGCGAATGTAGGTAACAAACCCAAATAATATCTGCGAAGGTTATAGTGCGGAATGCTCTTTAACACGTATATGTATGAATGAAAGTATGTATGTAAGTATGAAAGAAATAATGAATGTACGTATATGTAAGTATGAAAGAAAGAATGAAAGTATGTATGTATGTATGTAAGTATGTAAGGAAAGATGAAGATACATACCTTCGAATACGTATTTATGTAAGCATGTGAATGTAATGTATGTTGCCTGATTAACTAGAACTCACTCAGCGCAGCTGACTTTTAGTATGCACACAGGTTAATGGACTAAGACAACTGGTTTGAGAGGGACACATGGCTGGATTGAAGAGGCTGGCATCTAAAGATTTGTCATGATGTTTTGAATGCTATAATTTATGTTATGTTTTAAAAGACAAGTTATGGATGTTTGTAATGAATGGTAGACTTTTATAATATTTAGCGAAAGCTTTAATTCACTCTGATATTTAGAACTGTGTTTATGAGTAAATCCAACGTCCAAAGTAGGGCACCGGGACAGGGGCCGTACAAATTTTGGTTCAAATTAAAATATAAAAAATAATTGGTATGATCTTACTTAAAAACCAAAAAACTAATTTTTTAATATGGACCACAACTAAATTTGTGAATTTTGTTGCAAAGTATGGAAACAATATAAATTGAGTTAATCAATTATAAGTAAAAAAATAATGGAGAAATATCTTTCCGCCACTAATTAACATAAATTGATTCGTATACACATCTTTATTAAAAGATATATTTTAATTAGTTTTAAGAAAATAAAATAGTATTGGATAACTGAAAATTATGTTTCATATCACTTTTAAAAAAGAAAATAGAAAAAAGAAATGTGTAAACATACATTCAATGTTATTAAAAATTTGTTTATAAAAAATGTATAATGTAGTTAATAATAAATATATTAAATATCGTTTATAATTTTCTGTTAAAAGTGCCTAATTTTTAGTTAATAACATATTAATTTTTATTTACTATATTTTAGTTAATAAAAAATTTATATTTTAATACAATATAGTGCATTAACGCGCTTAAAAGAAAATGTTGCCGTTCAAAATGTTAGTAAGTAGTTCTCTTGGCGTTGAATATGCACGTTTACAACAAAAAAATGCACCCCTTAAAAACATTTAAAGGGTAACTAAAAAATATTAAAATGACTAATCGTTTGATTTACCCTTTTTATTGGAAGACGTTGATTGAAAAAAAATTACATTTTCTTTAATTTTGAAGACATCTAAAATAGAATATAATATGGTTAGTATATAAAAAAGATTAACATAAATATAAAAACAGAATTTTATATAGCATGATGTTTCAATTTTGCTGACTTAATAAAGGATTTTAATACATAAAACAAAAAAATTAGAAAACCGGGAAACAAAGTACTATTAACTTTAGTGGCAATTGTAAGTTATTTATATTTGGTGTTCACGGAGATATTAAAGACATGAAAATTAGAAATATTGCACAGGAAACAACAATAACACAATTTACTCAACTGGATATGAAGACTATCGGCTAACTTGAATCGACATAGATGATCATTTATGTAAAAGTATCTAACCCACAAATATATTTCTATAATAGTAGCCCATATTACACATTGGTTGAAAACACAGAAACAACCATAAAATTTCATAACTAACATATTAAACCAACACAAATATTTAACATAAGTTTGTAACCAAAATATTAAACATTTAGATTATGTGCATAAAAAGTTAATACTTACACAAACTTACTATACACCTAAATTAAAAAACCAACGAAGACACGAACATGTTATTATCATATTAGTCCACTATCAACTTCTTCGACATTTCACAAAAAAAAGTCATTTTGCTTCACAATATAAAAAACAAAATAAATCATAGCAACCTGAGTAAATATACAATTAAAGTCTTTAGGTATTATGAATTTCATTTCAAAATTAATAAATAAATAAATGTATATTTTATTATAAATTATTTTGTAATTAAAATTTTGTTTTATTTCGATTCAAAGACCTTTTAATTAAATGTAGTAAGTTAAATCGAACCAATAAAGTTTTATTCTACTAATTTCTTTAATTAAGTATAATTAAAATAATATAGAGATAATTAAAATTAAACTAGTTAATTTTAATTTTGTTACATAGAAGTCATTCGTTAATTAAAATTTTATTAAAGTGACCGCAATCTACAATAAATTATGTTTCAAACTCTTTAACATCATTACTTTATTTTAAATTAATTTCATTATATAATTCTTTTTCAGTTGCATATAATAATCTTGACATTTGTGCGTAATTAAAAATTGTTCAAATATAAAAGATGGAAACTTTGTTGAGATTGGAGACTATTAAAAACTACAAAAGAGTTGTCAAATTCGATTCTTAAAAACAGAAATAAATAAATGTATAAATGATTGGAATGCATCATTAAAATTAAATATGATGATTATTTAACATAAATAATCAATTATAGTGAATATCTAAGATTATATGTGTAAATACAAAGATGATTACAAGTAAACTAATAAACCACAACATTCATCTCATTTATCCAAACACTATCAACTTTGAAATGAATGATAAATTTTGTATTGTGAATCTCTTGGACTTTGCTGCTGCAAATTTGAATTACTTCTAACAAATGTCAAACTGGAGAAAAATATATAGTTGGTAACTTACCATCAAGAAAAAAAATCATTTTTTAATTAAAATGTCTAACTTTTAACGTTAAAAGGTCATATTTGTTTCGGTAAATTATACATACTACATACACTTTCTTTTGAACTAGTTTTTCGTTAAATATTGTTCATGACTGGCTCATATTTGAATTTTGTTAGGTGCAAGAGACAATGAGCTATGATTATAAAATGGTTATCGAAAATATGTGTGGTTTATTTTAGGCATGCATCTTGACATCTAAACATAATTATTAATTGATCAAATAAAAAAATAAAAATTTTCCAGTGATTGGAAATTATCAAAATCTTTTAGATGTCATTGAGAATTGGTCATATAGTGTTTGTTGATATTGGGATACTACTACAATTAGATTATATTGTTAGAATTGGACAAATCATAATTATAGTATTTGTTAACAAAATTTTGAATGAAGTTAAAACATATACACATGCTTTGTATATGAACAAAAACATATAATTATATAAAACTATAATCAGTGAGTATACAAATTATTAGAAAAGAATTTTTATTTTAACTTTTGTATAAGAGATGCTCAATGACTTTGTAGTTAGATCTATTAAATCCAAAGCTATGGTTCACTTTTATGAATAAAAAAATTTAGTAAATTTTCAAAAAAAATATTTAGTACAGTTGTATTGTAATAGATATTTCGACATAATTATAAAAGTTTTAAAATCAAACTAGTTAATTAGTCAACTTCCAAAAATATGAAAATTTTTATTATTTTTGAAATAGTAAAATGGTGTTTATATTTTAGAACATTAATTTTGACATTTAGGTATAATTAAAAAATGGTCAAATATAAGAAAATGAAAAGGTTTGTGTAAAATCCTACTTTAGATAATATTAATAAAGGAAATTTCGTTTGTTATTAACGTGTCGTGTATCAGTTTAACTAAATAAACTATAAGAGAGAGTGCTTGGACATTAAAAGATGAAATAAGGAATGATAATGGGCCTTAGGTCCATGAGCATAAGGGAGTATAAAAACCCCTTAAACCCTAATCTTTTCCATTTTTAACCATCTCTACACAAAAACACACATAAACACTCTCATTTATCCCGAACCAAGATCCGAAGGTGAGAACCCGAGCTTGATAGTGCTAGAGCATCGTAACCAACCAAACCAACATCAAGACTAGATCGTGTTCGTAGATCGACTTGTTTAAAGGTACGTTTTATAACGAAACCCTTATTCGGCTTGTTTAGAATCCTTAGATCTGTACAAATGATATAAACTAATCAAACGGGATGATCCCTACTGAAATTCGTTAACAGTGGATAGGTTAATTATAAACCTTAAGAATTGGGTTTGAATATCAATCAATCGCAACTCTAAACACGTGATGTTTAAGTGTTTGAACTATTAGAGTTTGTTAGCGATGTGATTACGAGTCTAATGATACCAGATTCACGATGTTTCATTGTAACACCCTGTTTCCTGTCTCGGTTAATAAATAATAGTATTAGTTAGTATGAGTTGGGCTTGTGTTGGGTTAAATAATGTGGGTAATGGACTTGGATTAGTAAGGAAGAAAGAAATACAATGGGCTTAATCCCATGGCCCATAATATATAAACCACAATTATTCCCTAATCCATTCATTCCACCCATTCCATACACCATTCGAAACACACGCTTAAGCTCTCTCTCTCTTATCCTCTCTTTCTTTAGCCGAAATAACAAGAAGAAACTGAGCATCGATCCGAGGTAATGATGTTATGATCTTAGATGGATCCAAACCTGCTAGATCTAGTCGCAAAACGACGAGCCGACACCCTCAACCGTTAAAGTCACAATATTCGGATGGAATCGGGTACAAACCGATCAAAAAACGAGCTTAGGGGTCACCCTAGATCGGCTTCGGATCGAGCAAGGCGAAAAACGGTGTAAAACATGATTTTCCGGCCACCGCACATTTTCCTGGTACGACAGCGCCAGAATGGAGGCGTACGAGGATAAGGGAATGTCAAAGAATGTTCTGACATTCTCTGACCTAACCCTAGGCGCGTGTAACGAATTCGCCATGCCAATTCGTTAAGAAGGAATAACGAAGGAGCATTCACTCGTTAAGGAAAAATAACGAATGAGCCCTCATTCGTTATGATCATTCGTTAAGGCCATTCGTTAAGTGAGTGAAGAATGAACCTCATTCGTTATAGAGTTCGTTCGTTAGCCAGACTAAACAAATGAGTCCACTCGTTATGAAGTCAATTCGTTATAAAGGTTATTTCGCTATGAGGGTCCATAAGTGGCAATTCGTTATAAAGTAACAAATGAGTCCATTAGCTATGAGCCCCCATTCGTTTAACTTCTGGGTGAGACGCCTGTCTCAAGTGGACCTATGATGTTCTCGATTGGATGATCTCGTTGAATCTTCGTTGGAACAGAATGATCGGGAACAGAACATGTAGTCGGTAAGTTTGTTGGATCTTCAAGAAGTTCAGAGAGAGGGTTCCTCCATCCAGATGACGCGGTACTGTGCGAGAACGAGGTACTGGCAATGTATTCATTTGGTATGACATCTGGAAATAGAGTGCTACCAAAGATTAGAAGGATGGTACTCTCCCCCTCAGCTGCTGAAACATCGGCCCCAGGTGTCTCAGCGCTGTGCAATTCACATGCTTCACGAGACTTTTGGGAATAGACAGTCTCAGTAACATTTTCATGTTGACTAGAAGAAAATGGCTTAGAAATATCAGATGATTCCGACGGATTTATACCCAGCACCGGAGACTTTTGAAAATCAGCAAAGATGTCTTCTTCTTCATCAACAGATTTCAAAGTCCATGCACCTGAGTTTTCTGCATCAACAACTAGAGTGTAACGTCCCACTTTCGATAATATTGTGTAACATCCCACTTTCGATAATATTAATAAAGGAAATTTTGTTTATTCAATAATATATCATTTATCAGTAGTGGGTGAATCAACTATTAGAGGGTGGGCTTGGACTTTAAAAGATGGAATAAGAGGTGGAATGGGCCTTAGGTCCATGGGCTTAAGGGAGTATAAATACCGCTTAAACCTTAATCCTTTCCATTTTCATCCATCTCTACACCATAGCCTACACCTTCAAAAACACACACACACCCTCCTTTATCCCGAACCAAGGTGAGAACATGAGCTTGATAGTGTTAGAGCATGTTAACGAGCCAAAACCGATATCAAGACTAGATCGCGTGTGTAAACCAATTGTTTAAGGTACGTTCTATAACAAAAACTTGTTCGTCTCGTCTAATGATCCTAGATCTATAGATAAATGGTAAAAACGAATCAAACACAACGATTCTCATTGAAATTCGTTAACGTTTAATGGGTTAATTAATCAAATAATAAGCCGTTTATATATAGAGATCAAACACACCAGTTAAATGGAATGTGTTGATGTTTGGATGATTGGGGTTTGTAGGCGCTGGGTATACGATCCTAATTATACCAATTTCGTGTTATTTCATCAAGATTTGAGGTGTAATTGAGAATCTGGTGTATGTTGACTGTTTATGTTCTTATCGATTTTGACTTTGATCCCAGAGTCAAAGATCTAGATAAGGCTGATGCTCATTCATCATGATGAACGAATCGCTGGTCATTCGGTAAGAAATCATAACGAATGAGGTTGCATGTGTAACGAATGAGCCCTCATTCGCCCTATAGGAGTCACGAATGACCTTACTCATTCATCATCTGATCACGCCTTGAGGGGACAACGAATGGGACCATTCGTCATAGCAAATGGTGTAACGAATGATACATACTCAGAAGGAAGATTTCATAACGAATCAGACCATTCTTTATAACGAATGAAGTCATTCGTCATAGCGAATATGATAGCGAATGATGCTTAACCAGAACCCATTCGTCATAACGAATGAGTTAGCGAATAAAATAATAATTTAAGAATCCAAAGAAATGTGTGTTAAGGACGGTTAATAGAAATAAAATTTTTCCAAGCTGACCTGGCTAGGGGCTCTGCCCCTTGTACCCCGCTAGGGGCTGCCACCCCTAGAACCCCGCTGCCAGGGGCGCTGCCCCCGGACCCCCATTTGTTGGGGGTTATAATTAAACTAGAAATACGATATGTGTAGCGATAGTAATTGATGCGTGTAATTGTTATATAATTAGCCGTGCACAACTAAAGAAATAGATTACCTTTAACTCTGAACGTAACCGAGCTCAGGTGAGTTTCTAGCCCCATTTCCTTGTTATGTTTTCGGGGTTGTGTGCATACTCGATGCTATTAGTTAATACACTTACCTTAAGTGGTAAATGTATGCTATGTGAATGTTTATGAATGATGTATGTACGATATATGAATTTCTATGAATGATATATGAAAGTTATAAAAAAAATTAAGTGTATGGATGAAAGTAATAAATATAAATATAAAGAAGATAACGTATGGTTGTATGGTGGTATGCTTGAAGGGTTGCAGACTCTAATAATATTTGTGAAGGTTAAAGGGTTGCAGACCCTAATAATATCTGCGAAGGTTACAGCGTTGCAGACCCTAATTATATCTATGAAGGTTACAGGGTTGTAGACCCTAATAATATCTGTGAATGTTATAGGGCGAAATGCTCTTTAAAACGAATAGATAGCTATGTATGAAATGTACGGGCTGAAATAATGAAATTATGAAAGAAAGAAAGTATGTATGAACGAATGAAAGAAAGGTAACATGCTAAATATGTAATATGTATCTTTGGATACGTATATATGTAAGTATGTGAATGTATTGTATGTTGTCTGATTAACTAGAACTCACTCAGCGTAGTTGACTTTTAGTATGCACGCAGGTAAATAGAATGAGACAACTGGCTTGAGGGGGACACATGGCAGAATTGAAGAGGCTGACATTTGAAAATTTTTCATGATGTTTGATACTACATTTTATGTTATGTTTTAAATAGGACAAGTTATGGATGTTTGTAATGAATGGTTGACTTTATTATTATTCAACGAAAGTTTTAATTCACTATGGTATTTAGAACCGTGTTTATGAGTAAATCCAACCCCAAAGTAGGGCACCGGGAACCGGGGCCTTACATAGAAACACATTAAATGGATTAATCAATTCATTATAATCGAATAAGCAATCAGGATCGACACGAGCATCGGTTTCATTCTCCTCTAGCCAGCGCACATCATAATATTCCACAATCAGCTTTGTTGCCTTGTGGTAAACTCTGTAGGCAGTGCGACCAGCATATCCAAGAAAGTAGCAATCCTCAACTTTAGCTCCAAACTTTGGATTTGAATCGATATTTAATAGAGTGCATGGACATCCAAAAGCTCTAAAGTGTGCTACAGCAGGCTTGTGACCATAAACAATTTCATAAGGAGTTTTCATCTGAGATTTGTTGATCAACACCCGATTTTGAACGTAACATGTTGTGTTGACCGCCTCAGCCCAGAAGAACAGAGATAGCTTTGAGTCACACAACATAGTCCTTGCAGCCTCGATTAGGGTTATGTTCCTTCTCCAGGCTACACCATTTTGTTACGGTGTACGAGTTGAGCTGAATTGTCTATGTACTCCCTTTTCGGCACAGAAATAATTCAACTTTGAATTCTTGAACTCTGTGCCGTTGTCACATCGAATTCCTTTTAGCTTCAGACTGAGTTGATTCTCCATTAGCACCATAAAACGCTTTATCAATTCTGTAATTTCACTCTTATTTGACAAGAAAAACACCCAAGTAAAACGTGAGTAGTCATCAGTAATAACCAAACAATAAGAGCTGCGAGAAAGACTCAAAACATTAACATGACTAAACAAGTCCACATGAAGAAATTGAAAAACCAAGGAAATAGTATTGACCATTTTTGGCTTGTGAGATTTATGATGATGTTTGCCTAAAGCACTAGCTAAACATTTCTTAATTGTTATAAAACCTAAAGCACAAGATTTACGGACAATGTCATTCTTAGCAAGACAGTTTAAAGTGTTAACATTTGCATGACCAAGACGACGATGCCAAAGCATGGCATTATGTTCCGACACTTTTGAAAATAAACAGGTGATTTCATCTGGAACATTTTTATTCATGTCGATCATGTAAAAATTATCTTTTCTTTGTGATCGAACAAGAACCCAATCTTCTGGTATGATGATACTAGGTTTTAAAATCAGACACTCTTTGTTTGTGAAATGAGTTGAAAACTCTTTATCACAGATTTGTGACAAACCGAGCAGACTTCGTTTAACTCTGGAAGAAAATTGACATTTTCAAATTTAAGAATACCATTACTTACAATACCCTTCTGTGTGATTTTCCTTTTTCTCCTCCCGCAAAGGAAACATACCCTCCATTAAATATCTGAATGTCGTGCAGTTGAGAGATGTCTCCTGTCATGTGCCTGGAAGAGCCACTATTAACATACCAAGGTCTGATGATATTCCTCCATAGTTTTTTTCTGCACGATGTGCGAGATTAGTTAGTTTTTGGTACCTAATCTATAGTAGTGTTGGGTAAGCTTGATTCATCTATACGTGTTGCGGGTTACCATGACATGTCATCTGGATTATCTAAGATTAAGCACGGAGATTTTGATGACTTGGACACCAGAGATTTGGGCAACCATTTATAGTCGGGTTTTAAAACTTTGTGACTAACATGAACGGTTGACTTTGTCTCCGGTTTGCAGATGGAAGTCACGTTGGACTTTTGTTTCTAGATTGATTTCGATTTAGAGGCCGAATTATGTCTCGGGGCCGAAATCGAGTTTCCATCACGCTTTTGAAACATGGCAGACTTAGTCTGATGGGAGTTCAACATGTCAGCCTTGTTTCTTTTCCATTCACCGTTAGAGGGATTTGCCTTGTAATACCTTGAATTATTAAAATTAAATAATGGAAGGTATATCGAGGCATATTCCTCTAATTATGTCCGTTGTATGGGACATAAGGACAGTGTGGGAAAATTCTAGCAAGGTGACCAGGAACGCCACAATTAAAACATGTTTTCCTTTTGTTGGGCCTAGATTAGAGTGGTTTGTATTTAGTCTATTTGTGTTTGGGTTAAGCATGTAATATGGGCTTAGGCTACGTATGTAAACCGAGATCCCAAGGATCTCGGTGGGCTTTTGGTTAGTATTGGGATTGTGTAGTTGGTTCCCTGTAAATAGCGTATATTGTATAGGGTTTAAGGTTGATCGTTTAGTTGTTTTGTTTGGCCATCTAGTACTTCATAGATGAGGTTGTATTTGTGCTTAAGCACCTGTCGTATAACAATGATACGTGTGTTTTGAAGCAATCTGTGTGTTACGTGTTTGTGTTCATTGTGTTCTTGAATCACTGAGTTGGATTTCCGCACCAATACTTGGTTTATTGATATCATAATTGTAGTGATCCAGATTCAGGACTTACAATTGGTATCAGAGCCTTAGACCTATTCAGGCTAAATTTGTGATATCAACGGATTCAAGATATCAAGTTTTGGTGGTGTTGTTAATTTCCTGCGGGACTCTGTTTGGAGAAGAAGATAGGAGCAATTTTGGTAGAGATTTGATCATTTTGGAAACAAAATTTGAATCCCTTGATTTACGGGATTCAGTTGGTTACAAATCTCAATATAATCAAGTCAGATCTCGGCTGAAATCAGTAGTTCTTGGTCAAACTTGGTCACCTCAGGGTTCTCGGTCAAGACTAGTTCTCGGTCAATATTTGTTGTTTTCTGTCAAGATAAGTTCTCGGTCAACAACAGATCTCGGTCAACAAGTGTGACATTTTTTCTAGGCCTAATAAGCTGTGAATCCTGTTCTCGGCCCAGTAAACTGTTTGGGCCTGTGTAGTCTTAATTTGGGCTTGTTACCTGGATCATAAGACTTTTTGGAATTTAAATAACTCTTAATATGGATCAATTAACTAATGGGGACCACCACTCGTATACCCCGTTTCTTGTCCCATGAGGGGTTTAGTGAATGGAAATTTCGCTTTGAAAAATATGTTAGGATGAAAGATGCAAAAGTTTGGAGAAGTATCGTTAGGGGGGCCTCAAAGAATCACTTATCAAAGGGAAAATTCAAAAGAATTTATAGCGAACCTTGTTGCAATGTATGACGATGATGATTTTGCTAAGGTCGAGGAAGATGAAAAGGCTCTTTCTACTCTAACCATGACACTCTCACCTGAGATTGCCCTTGGCTTTAGAGAACTTCAATCTGCTAAAGAGTAGTGGGAGGCATTGATCGAGTTGTATGAGGGAAATGAAGATATGAAAAGAAGTCGCCAAGACTTGCTGTGACAAAAGTTCAACATGTTTAATCATGTTCTGGGGGAAAAGTTGGAAACTCAACTTCAAAGGTTCATAGCATTGGTGACTGAGATGAGATCAGCAAGTATTTATCTGGCAAACTTCTGAGATAAACAACAAGCTTGTGAACTCATTGCCAAAGAGTTGGGATATGAATGTGGCCGCAAAAAGACTAAAGATCTCAACAGAATGTCTCTCTCTCTGAGATGATGGCTACTATCAAGGCATGTGATATGGATGATAATCAACGTGCGATAAATCATGCAAATTCCTACAGTGCAACTGGGTATAACGTTGCTTCCAATAGTGCTCTCATCTCTCAAGACAGCTTTTCAATGATCAAGGCTACTCAACAACCACCTCAGGGAAACTTTCAAATGTTCTCACCCACTCAAGGCCAACCATCTTCCATTCCACCCCAACCAGCTCCAGTATTCTTCACTAAGTCCGATCAATCTTCAGTTGATAATGGAAAAGCTTCACTCTCAGTCAGAATTCCAGTCAGATTCCTTCCATCCCAAAAGAGACTCAGGAGAATATAGCTCTAATAGCGGGATTCATGAATTTTTATAATGCCTTCTTGGCTGGAGACTTAGTTCAACCTGTGGTTGCTGCTGAACTCGATCAGATACATCCTGATGATGTTGAAGAAATTGATATTTCTTTGCAAATCGCCATGGCTGTATTTCGGGCAAAGAAGTTCACTAAGAGGACGGGGAGAAATAATTGGAACATGCCTAACAATCAGAAGGTGGGGTTTAACAAAGACACTCTTAGATGCTACAACTGTCACGAGCCGGGTCATTTTGCTCGTGAATGTAACCCAGCAAAGGATGGAAACACAGAAAGGGCATTGGTTCCAGTTGGGAATACTAGAGGTGAAGCTGGAAGTAGTTCAGGAAACCGTGAAAGAGGAATGGTTGCTCAACAATTCTCTTGGGAGTGTCAGATGGTTGCGCTCAACATTGGAAATCAGACCGCAAACTTTGCCAATGTTGAAGACACAGGAGAAGAAAATACTACTGAGGAGAAGATCAAGAAACTTCAATTTGCATATATGGCGTTCACTTCTCCAAATTCATCTGAGGTAAGTTTTCAACCATGCTCTTTAGATTGTATTGAAAAAATTGAACTATATAAGCTTCATAATGACAACTTAATTAGAGATATGGAAAGAATAAAATCTGAGAATTTTAAACTTAAGAAAAATGAAAAAGCTTTCCAAGATAAAATAGAAGCACAACAAAAGGATATCTCTAAGCTTAAATTTGATTTTAGTATTAAGTCTTGTTATCACCTTGATGCCAAACAAGATATCTCTGAATTGACTGCTAAACTGGAAGCCTCCAAGTTAGAAATTTTGAGTCTAACTAGTAAATTTGAAAGGTTGAACTAGACTTTAAGAAATTTGATGGTTCCAGTAAAGTAGTCAGCTCAATGATTGAAAATCAATTGTGGTGGAAAGAAAATGATGGTGAGGGAATAGGATACAGTCAAGTTCCCCCACCCTACAACCACAATTATGTCCATACCCCTGTTATCAAAGAACAATAGGAAAAGATAAAGGACATGAAGTACGGTAAACAAGACAAAGGTGATGGAACCAGTTATGTGAATGCTGGTCCGTCCACTTCAGATATGAACGATTCTAATGTGTCTAATTCATGTGCAGAAAAAGTAATTGTGAAGGAATGGACAGATGAGGATGACGACCTTATTTTGAATTTAATAATGACATTGTTTCTGATGTTTCTTTAAAACTTACTATTTTGAATTCTGTTATTCCGACTGTTTGTGTGGGCTCTGTTTTAAAGAGTAAGGATTTTTGTGTGGTTGATTTTGTTGAAACTTTGAATTTGAATAATGTGGTTTCTAATAAGATTAAAAATTCAAAATTTTCCAAAAAATACGTAGCACCTAAATTTGTCAAACAGGGATGTTCTAATGATAAACAAGTTGATAAACTCAAGGATGTTAAAAATGGTCCTCCCAGTTTTAAGCAAACTGGTCCACACAACCAGTCCAGACAAGGAGTCGCCCAAAATAATTTTTACATAAAACGTCAAACTTGTTTTAATTGTGGCACTCCTGGTCATGTTGCCAGAAATTGTCCACATCGTCCATATGTTCCTTATTATGGATTTTATCAGAGGAATATGCCCCATATGCCTCATAACTCGTACATGCAAAGATTCAAGCATAATCAGGCTAGTCCCTCTGACGATGATTGGAATCGAAACAAATCTGGCAGGTTTATTCCTCATCAGACCAAACCTAACGTGTTTCGCGAAAGGGTTAGAAAAAGTGTTTCAAATTCAAATATAAACACTAAGTCTAAACCAAAACAGGAGGAAAAGACAAATTCATCTTCTTCCAAACCCAAAACACCGGAGGTTACGACAACCATTCGTACTTATAATGCCAAGTCATACAGACATAAATGGTTGCCTAAATCCCCTGCAAAAGAATATGTAAAATCTACGTTTGACGATCAAAAGGAAATGTCATGGCAACCCATGACAACTTTAGATGAGTCAAGGTCACCCAGTGTAAATATGGGCTGGGTACCAAAATCTAGCTAATCACACGCTTTGTGAAAGGACAGTTATGGAGGAATATCATCAAACCTTGGTATGTTGATAGTGTCTGTTCCAGGCACATGACGGGAGACATTATCCAACTACACAACATTCAGACATTTAATGGTGGGTATGTGTCTTTTGCGGGAGGAGAAAAGGGAAAGATCACTCAGAAGGATACTGTAAGTAACGGTGTTTTAAAATTTGAAAACGTTACTTTTGTTCCAGAACTGAAGCACAGTCTTTTGAGCGTGTCACAAATTTGTGACAAAGAGTTTTCGACTCATTATACTAAGAAAGAGTGTCTGATTTTGAAACCTGGTATAATTATACCGAAAGACTGGATTCTTGTTCGATCACAATGAAAAGATAATGCTTATGTAATCTACATGAACAAAAATGTTCCTGATGAAATAACATGTTTGTTTCTAAGGTGTCTGAGCATAACGCCATGTTATGGCATCGTATTCTTGGTCATGAAAATTCTAAAAATCTTAATCGTCTTGCTAAAAATCACCCATTAAGGATTTTGTAACTATTGAAAAGTGTGTGGCTTGTGCTTTGGGTAAACATCATCGAAAAACTCATAAGCCGAAGTTGATCAATATTATCTCATCTGTTTTTCAATTGATGTATAGGACCTTTTTGGACCAGTCCATGTCTTGAGTCTTTCTCGTAGCTCTTATTGTCTTGTTTTTCTTGTCAAATAGAATGAAACTGCTGATTTAATCAAGAAGTTTGTGGTGCTCATGGAGAACCAATTAAACCTGAAGCTGAAGGGAATTCATTGTGATAATGGAACAGAATTCAAGAATGCATCATTGAATCACTTCTGTTTAGAAACGGGGGTGCTACGTCAGTACAGTGCCGTACGAACACCACAACAAAATGGTGTAGCTGAAAGAAGAAACAGAACTCCTATCGAGGCAACAAGAACTATGTTGTGTGATTCTAAACTGCCTCTGTTCTTCTGGGCAGAAGCTATTAATACGGCCTGTTATGTTCAGAACCGGGTGATAATTAACAAATCTAAGATGAAGACCCCATATGAGATTGTTTATGGTCATAAGCCCACTGTTGCACATTTCAGAGCTTTTGGTTGTCCTTGTACACTACTGAATCTCGAGTCTACTCCAAAATTTGGGGCCACAGCTGATGAGTATTATTTTGTTGGATATGCGGGCAATACAGCTTACAGAGTCTACAATAAGTCGACCAAGCATATTTTATATCGTCCTAAGAGGTTCGCTGGCTAGAAGAAAATGAGACTGATACTCGTGTCGGTCCGGACTAGTTATTTGATTATAATGAACTCTTCAAACCATTTAATGTGTTTCCAGCCCTAAACACAGAACCTTTAGGTGGTCCTACCATGGAAACTGCAAAAGATGACTCACAGACGGTATCTCACATCTCTCCAATTCTGGATGACGATGCCACTAAATCAATTAATGAGTCATCCGCAATCGACACTCAGCCAAAAGAAACTCCAGAATCTGAATGTTCTCCGAACTCGCCGAAAGATGTTGCTGCATTTGAGAGGGAGAGTTCCATTCCTCACATCTTTGGGAGCACACTGTTTCTCGATGTCATTCCAAATGAATATTTCGTCGGCACCTCGTACTCTCACAGTACGACGACCTCTGGATGGAAGAATCCTCTTGTTGATGTTAATGAGAACCTATCTAACTTACAATCTACCGGTGATGTTTATGATCAGTTGATTCCATCAAGAATTCAGAAAAATCATCCAATTGAAAACGTCATAGGTCCTCTTGAAACGGGCCTGTCCACCAGAAGTTAGACTGGACACCTAAATAGCTGTCTGTTCTCTTGTTTCATTTCTCAAATTGAGCCAAAGACGGTAGAAATGGCACTTCAGGAACCCAGTTGGGTTGATGCTATGCATGAAGAGTTGAATCAGTTTGATAAGTTGACGGTTTGGAGATTGGTTGAGCTGCCGGAAGGAAAGAAAGCTCTTGATACAAGATGGGTTTTCCAAAACAAGCAAGAAGACACCGGGGTTATTGTTCGAAATAAGGCACGGTTGGTAGTTCGTGGTTTTCATCAGGTTGAGGGACTAGACTACACTGAAGTCTATGCCCAAGTGGCCAGACTTGAGGCTATTAGGATTTTTCTGGCCTACGCATCATTCATGGGGTTCATAGTGTGTCAGATGGACGTCAAGACTACTTTTCTGTATGGGGAAGTCAAAGAAGAGATCTACGTGGATCAACCACCGGGTTTTGTCAATACCAAGAAATCGAATCACGTTTACAAACTAGACAAGGCGTTATACGGGTTACATCAGGCCCCTCGGGCGTGGTATGCTAATCTGACTGCACATCTTCTAAATCATGGCTACAAGAGAGGAACCATTGATCAAACCTTGTTCTGGAAAACTATCGGAAAGATTTGATTCTAGTCTAGGTCTATGTAGATGACATTATTTTTGGATCCACCAGCGCTGAGTTGTGCACAGAATTTGAAAATGTAATGAAGAAAAGATTTGAAATGAGTTCGTTGGGTGAAATGACAACTTTTCTGGGGTTACAGGTTCGCCAAAGCTCGGCAGGAATTTTATTGCATCAAGGGAAGTATGTTGAGGACATGCTGGAAAAATTTGAACTTCAAGATTCCAAGAGTGCCAACACTCCCATGGCAGAAAGGCCTCTACTGTTATCTGATCCTGAAGGGAGTCCCGTAGATCAAACGTACTATCGATCAATGATCGGGTCTCTGATGTACCATACCACCAGTCGTCCTGACATCATGTTTGCAGTCTGCCAATGTGCTCGTTTCCAGGCTAATCCTAAACTCTCTCATTTAATTATTGTTAAACGTATTTTTAGATATCTGAAGGGACAACCGAAGTTAGGTCTTTGGTATCCCAAACAATCAGAATTTGATCTTTATACTTTTGCTGATAGAAATTATGGTGGAGATGACATTGACAGGAAATCCACATCAGCTGGATGCCAATTCTTAGGAGATCGTCTCATTTCATGGCAGTGTAAGAAACAACAGACGATGTCTACCTTGACCGCCGAAGCGGAGAATGTTGCCGCATCAGCGTGCTGTTCTCAGGTTATCTGGATGAAAAACCAACTGCTGGATTACGGTTTGGAATTTCTAGATACTCCTATTTTTTGTGATAATGATGCTGCCATTGCAATTGTGAAAAATCCGGTTCAGCACTTTAAAACTAATCACATCGATAATAAAATTCATTTTATTCGTGACTTTTTCGATCGAAAATTGATTCACCTTGAACAAGTTCACACTGACAACAATGTGGCAGACTTATTTACAAACCGGTCGGAACAGCCAAATTTAATGTGCTTGTGAGTTTTCTTAAAATGCTTCGTTTCGAGGATTGAGTCTTTTTGGGAATAAATTTGTACATATTTGTTTAACTTGCACAAATTTATGGGGAAAAATCAAAAAGTCAAAAATAGAGTGTGTGGTCGTTTTTATTATTAAAAATTGTTTTTATTATTAAAGAAAAATCAAAAAGTCAAAAATAGTGTGTGTGCGGTGTTCCTTTTATTAAATGAAGAACTGATCAACATTTATTATTTATTATGTTTTCTATTACTTACATGAAGAACTGATCAACATGTTGCACCTATATTGAAGCAATAGCTGTATTCGTTTTTGTGCATAGTAGCTTGTAATTGTTGGTTCGGTTCTCGGGTTTTTGCTTAGGTAATTTGGTTGTAATCGAGAACCTGAATTCATAGTCATAACCTAGCAGCAACTTAGCCAACCATTTATGTTGTGGTGGTGTACTTACCTTCTGATATAGCGAATATTTAAGACTTAATAATAATAATAATCAAAATTTCTAATAATGATCTATCACAAACGTTTTAATTATCAATGATTGATTAAGAAATGGTTGACTGATATACCCCTGCTAATCCGTTTCTGTGACAAAACACTTTAGAGATTATATGGACTTCTTTGCCATCTTCACCATCATCCCCAACCCGATGCAAGTTAGGGACATCAAATGTGCAACCATTTGAATAAGGACCAACTTGATCATCAACAATTCCCATGTCAAATGCATCTCTTACTTTTACATATCTGACGACCTCCCAATCTTTATGCTTAGGATCAGTGACATAGAAAACCTTATTAACTTGTGATGCCAATACAAATGGATCATCAGTTAAATCAGCCCATGTATGTGTCTTGTATGAGAAATTCACCAATGTTAGACCATTATCTATCTTGAAACCCATATTGATGTCAACCCAATCACATTTGAACAAAACTACTCGTATTTGACCAGAGTAATTTATTTCAATAATGTCATTCAATTTACCATAGTAGTTACTCACGCCATGAATAGGCCCTCTACCTCTAATACCAGCACCTTCTACAATTACAACGACACCACTATTTTGAGTTTTTATAACTCTCTCTCGCTTTTGTATGTGAAAATGGTAACCCTTAACAAGGTATCCAGAGTAATGTTTCACACTTCTAAGTGGACCACGAGCGAGCCATTTTAGATCTTAAGTTACGTCGTCATATTGCTCTTCCATACGTGCAACCTACAACATAATTATTTATAATTATTACACTAAGATTCCAAATAACAAGTAATAAAATATTCAATATTTGTTTAAAATTACCCTTCTTTTGAACCAATCAGCAAATGTTTGCACATGAATCTTGTTCATTTCATAATCTCACATCCTACGAGAACGGTATTGTCCTTTGACCAGAGTAATTTATTTCAATAATGTCATTCAATTTACCATAGTAGTTACTCACGCCATGAATAGGCCCTCTACCTCTAATACCAGCACCTTCTACAATTACAACGACACCACTATTTTGAGTTTTTATAACTCTCTCTCGCTTTTGTATGTGAAAATGGTAACCCTTAACAAGGTATCCAGAGTAATGTTTCACACTTCTAAGTGGACCACGAGCGAGACATTTTAGATCTTCAGTTACCTCGTCATATTGCTCTTCCATACGTGCAACCTACAACATAATTATTTATAATTATTACACTAAGATTCCAAATAACAAGTAATAAAATATTCAATATTTGTTTAAAATTACCCTTCTTTTGAACCAATCAGCAAATGTTTGCACATGAATCTTGTTCATTTCATAATCTCGCATCCTACGAGAACGGTATTGTCCTTTGACTATCCGTTTGTGTTCCCTTAAAAGAAAATTCATCTTAATAAATTTGCGTTATAGATGAATGAAGAGAAAGAGTATCTAATACAAACGTATATTATCTTACTCTCGAAAAGGTGTAGCCGACTCAAAATTGAATAATACATAACGATGTGCTTGAGTAAGAGACTTTTCATCAATCTGTGAACTTGAAGATCTCTTTCTTTTTTTAACGAATACTTTCAAGGAAAATTTACGACCTATGGCACGACCGGGGCAAAGATTGTTGGATTCTTCAATGTGATTTTGTTGACCCTCATCATCATTCCTAATTGCTCTAGTGAAGACAGTTTCTACTTTCGATTGATATCTTGAGCAAAATGTTATACTTTCCTCAGCTACATAACCTTCAGCAACTGATCCTTCAGGATGAGCTCTATTATGTACATATGACTTGAGTTTTAGAAGCTCCTTGTTCGTTTCATACAAGTCGCTCGTAATTTAGAAATTAAAAAAGTAGCAAATAATGGATAAGATTTATAGAAATGTTATTTACCTTTCAATAGGGTACATCCACCTAAATGCAACGGGACCTCCCAACTTAACCTCTCTAGTTAAATGAATCACCAAGTGCACCATTAGAGTAAAGAATGGAGGAAATATCTTCTCGAGTTTGCATAAAGTGAGAGCAACTTTAGACTCAAGAAAATGTAGATCAACCTCAGATAAATCCTTGTAGCAAATGGTCTTAAAAAATCATATAACTCGATAATAACCGAGCTTACATGGTCTAGCAAAGTTCCACGTAATGCGATTGGCAAATACTCTTGCATCAACATGTGACAGTCATAACTTTTCATCCCAATTAACTTTCGCACATTTAATTTTACACGGCGAGAGATATTGGATGCAAATTCATCGGGGGGGGGGGGGCTTGATGAACTTGAGGGTTTTTAAAAACTCAGTCTTTTCGCCTCGAGTCCTTTGATAGCAAGCTTTTGGCATGAAAGTGATATCACTTATAGGTCGCTTCTTTGGATTAAGTTCCTTTCTTATACCCATTTCTTTTGAATCAAGTCTTGTTTTATAGTTATCTTTTGACTTTCCTTCTTGTCCCAATAAAGTCCCCACTATGTTGTCACAAACGTTCTTCTCAATGTGCATCACATCAAGATTGTGACGTAACAACAAATGTTCCCAATATGGCAACATAAAAAAGATACTTTTCTTTTTCCATGGACCACTAGCATCATTGTCAACAAGAAATTCCATGTCATTTAGCTATTGTATAACTTCCTCTTCAGAAGGGGGAATGGGAGCAACTCTAAGTTCCTGGTCTCCAACAAAAGATCTAATGTCTGAACGCCATCGATGGTCAGATGGAAGCCACCTCCTATGACACATGTAACACCACTTCCTTCCATGAGTTAGCCATTTTGAATCGGTACCAAAACAACATACAAGACAAGCAAGTTCTCCTTTTGTGCTCCACCCAGATAGATTGGCATAACCTGAAAAGTCTGATATGGTAAAATAAAAGAAGCCTTCAGCTGGAAGTATTGTATTGTCGAGGCATCAAATGTATTAACTCCATATT
This sequence comes from Bidens hawaiensis, assembly GCF_021521415.1. NCBI lineage: Eukaryota > Viridiplantae > Streptophyta > Magnoliopsida > Asterales > Asteraceae > Bidens > Bidens hawaiensis. The sequence goes on from NW_027491351.1 coordinate 845,374, forward strand.
CCCATAACTCCTTCAATTCATTAATCAAAGGTTGCATATACACGTATATTTTGTTTTTCAGGACCTTTTGGACATGCGATGATTAATGAAAGAATTAAATTTGGTTGCTTCATAACCAACCATGGTGGAAAGTTGTATGGAATAGGAAAAACTGGCCAAATACTATGTGCTACATTCATTGTCCTAAAAGGATTAAAGTCGTCACTTGCTAGAGCTAGACGAACATTACGAGGATCACTAGCGAATTCAGGAAACTTTTTATCAAAATATTTCCAAACTAATGCAACTGCTGGATGTTGAAACTTTTCATCTTTCGCACGCCCTATATGATGCCACGTCATAAGGTTTGATGTCTTTGATGATATAAACAATCTTTGAAGTCTAGGCTTCAAAGGAAACCACCGTAATATTTTTGAAGCCTTCTTCGAGGGAGGACTTTCTTCGTATTATGGATTAGCTTCATGAACTTTCCATCTAGAAGATCCACAAAAAGAACAAACGTCATCGTTCTCCTTGTTCTCCCAAAACAACATGCAACCATTAGGACATGCATGGATCTTTTCATATCCTAATCCCATGTTAGCCATGATTTTTTCACTTGTTGTGTTGTTTTAGGTAACACATTTCCTTCAGGTAACAAATCTTTTAAAAAGTCTAATAACATGACAATGATTTGTTACTCCATCCATATAGACATTTTAAATGTTATAAATGCACCACACAAGATAATTTGTTGTACTTGCAATTCGGGTACACCATTTCTTCAGCTTCTTTGACAAGGTTGTCAAAATTACTTCCTCTATTGTTCGTCTCTTGACAATTATTGGAAGTATTCTCATGTATATCTTCTCCACACCTTCTGGTTGAAAATTTCCATTCAACATTTCATGGTCATATACTTCTTCCTCGTTAAGGGGTGTGCTCGTCGATGTAGTTGTTGTGTCTTCTCCATGATACACCCATTTCAAGTATTCTGGTCGAAAGCCTGAACATATGAGGTGATCCAGAACAATTTTCATACTTTGAAATTTCATGTTTAGACAATGTGCACATGGACACTTTATCATCCCATTGACACATGCCCTCTCAAATGCATAATTTAAGAAGGTTGACACCCCACTAACAAAAGTTTGACTTGTTCTTGGTGCGAAATACATCTACGATCTGTCCATGGCTAATCAAAATGAAAAGTAACAGATTATTATCACAAATGTATATATATAAATAATCATCATTCAAATACATAACCAATGGAAATATAAAAAAAAAAATTCACACATTTAAATCTCCCTGGTTTAGTCTCAACAGGTTCCAAATTAAGGTCATGGTGAAATTGAAATCCTAATTGCTAATTCAAGATTATCGCACAATTTAATGAACCTTAATTACAAACAAACAATTCACATATTTAAACCTAATTCAAAACAATATTAGCACTAATTACCGAAAGCTCGCGTGAAGCTGAAACCTTAATTGCATACCGATTTGGCATTCCAACACCAAAGCATATAAGCATTCAGAATGAAACAATCTGAATTCATAACATCACTAATTAATTGCCATTTCTAACATACATAAAAAATAAAAAATCCTATGCATAAGATCACTAATTAAATGATTGGCATTTCTATTAAAACTAAGCAATCATCGGTAGCTAATTATTTCCATTTCTATTAAACATAAATCAATTTCTAATCATAACATGAGAAAGACACTTGCAGTGGGCTGCCGTGGATTGATTTGCCATAACAAAACAATAATCCATAACAAATTAAAAAAATAAAAATAGAATGGAAGAGATCTAATACCACAGGAGAAAGACGCTTGCAGTGGGCTGCCGTGGATTGGTTTGCCGATTATCGATTACCGATTTGTATGTGATCTATTGTGGATTGATTTGCTTGATCGGATTTGTAAGTGAGCTGCCGTGTTTCGGTAGTGCAACTGGTAAGGTTTAGTAAAAAGATATTACATTAATGTTATAAGTAGGGTGCAAACGAGTCGAGCCGAGCTCGACCAGGTTCAAGCTTGGCTCGTTTAACTTACATAGAGCTCGAGCTCGAACTCGGCTCGTTTCAAGCTCCATTTTCAAAGCTCGAGCTCGGCTCGTAAGTAGATTTTCAGCCTTGAGCTCGGGCTCAGCTCGTTTGCCATTTATAAGTGATTTTTTAAATAATATATTTATTATTATATATTTTTTCTACTTTTAGAGGCATACGCAAAGTGCCACGAGAATCATAAATTAGTGGCATTTAAATTAAATGTCACTAAAACTGTATTATAAGCAAAGATGGCGTACGCAAAGTGTAATTAAAAACCTATGTTAGTGCCACAAGAGCTAAATGCCATTAAAAACGTGTGATGCTAGCTTTTTAGTGGCATACGCAAAGTGCTACTGAATCATAAATTAGTGGCACTAAAACTAAGTAGCGTTAAAAATGTGTTATAAGAAAAGATGACATATGCAAAGTGCCATTAAAAACCTAGATTAGTGGCACAAAATCTAAATGCCATAAAAAACACATGACACTAGAATTTTAGTGGCATACACAAAGCGCCACCAAAATCATAAATTAGTGGCATTAAAACTAAATGTCACTAAAAATGTATTATAAGCAAAGATGGCATACACAAAGTGCCATTAAAAAACTAAATTAGTAACACAAGAGCTAAATGCCATTAAAAATGTGTGACACTAAATTTTTAGTAGCATACGCAAAGTGCGATTGAAATCATAAATTAGTGGCACAAAAACTAAGTGCCACTAAATCTGTTATAACAAAGATGGCATACACTAAGTGTCATTAAAAACTTAATTTAGTGGCATATAAGCTAAATGTCATTAAAAATATGTGCCACTAGATGACCTTTTATTTGTAGTGTGTGTTTGGGATGTATTCGGTAGTAATAAAGAAGTGATGTTAAAAACCCGTTAAACTGATAGTACCATTGTGATCGAGCTAAATCAATCAATCTGGCCGGATTATGGTTAGATTTCTAGTTTGGAGGCGATCATATTAATCAAACTAACTGAGATTTACGTTAAAAGAAATACAAATTTTTATTAATATAACTTTATGAGACAACTACTTAAATTATTCATGTGGTTAAGTTGGTCCAAATTACATATTTGAGGTCTAAGTTTCAAAATTCACAAGTTTAAGGTTTGTGTTTTGAGTTTTGTAACATGTTTAGGGTCTAAGATAAACTTTGCTTATGTATTCTATTAATGTTTTATTAAAGAACCAAAGTGCCCTTTTGATGGACTATTTGTGCAATTATCTCAAGAGACACTCAATCAACTAATTTTAAGTGGTTATTTGTGTAAAGCGACCCACCTTCTTATTGCACAAACTGTCACCGCCCCACCACACCACACTATCCAGGTCTTTTATTCATGGCTCAACACCTTCATTGTTTCCGGCCCACTTAGGTCTTGGTGGTACATGGCTCAACACCTTTGGTTGAAACTTTGTTCGGTAGTTCAGCTAGGGTGGAGAAACATGACAATGGGAGTGTTCCTTGCCAAAAAGTGAAATTTGGGAGTATCTAAATCCAATAACCCCATTTAATTTGGTGTTTCCGTGTTGATATGGGACCTTCAAGAGGTAGGACTGTCAACAGACGATATAGACCTCTTCAAACCGGGCTTATTATTGCTATTGATTTAATGATTTCTATATGGCGTGGTCAGCGAGAATTAATTATTGGGGACAGACCTATTGGGATCTTTGTCTGATCAACGATAATGTCTTTGTTTAACGTAGGGCTATGTTAAAATTTTGCTGTTTGATTTAATGCAAGTAACTTATAGAAATAGTCCCTTGCCTTAGGTTTGTAAAATATTATTTTGGTCATAGTAGACTAGTGGTCATGCAATTTCTGTTTTGGTAAAATATATTGTTCAAGCTCTTTGGTTGGAGAATAAAAATTACAGTCAAAAATAATTCTACAAAGACAAATAATAAGGAAAAATTACAGATTCTATATAGAAGTCCTGAATATGAAAAAGTTATGAATGTGCTGTTCCTTATCCTTGGGAAACCACTATATATCATAGAAGAGTATGGCCTGAGTGGTGAAGCTGCACAATCGTCAAAGGCGGAGCACATCATCAGTGTATCTCTCGAGAAGGTTATCAACAATGATCCTGTAACCTTTCTCTGTGGGATGAAAACTATCCCAGAAAAGATACTTAGAGACATTTGAGCATGTCGAGTCAAATGTATTACACAGCCAGCTAACTTCTACCTCTCCCGTGCCACAGCAACCTCTGTCCACAATCTCAAATCCTAAATCGGTCACATTAACACGAACATACAAACAGGCTTATTTAGTACCATGAAGTAAATTGAAGATAAACCTACTTCTAAGAAAAATGAATAATGTTGCAAAGTTCAAGGAACCAAAAGTCATTATTTAAGATAAAAAATGGATATAGTATTATTTGTATTCAACTTGAAAACAACCTAATAAAAAAAATGCTAAATTACCGTAGGAGTGTGGATTGTTGACTATGTCAAGTAAAGGGCTGTAAATATCGGCAAGGACGACCTTTACTGGAGGGTTTCTGGATCGAAGAGACTGAAGCTCAGAAGATAGCTTCTTGTTGAAGTACTTTGCTGCTCTGTTGTGCATTGTTGAACATGATCTGTTTTTGCTTCCACTAACAGATATTGTAGTTGGCATACACCCAACTGGAGGTAAACCAAGAACAACCACCCTTCGTGCCCCAAGGCTATGTAGGCCCTACAAAACAGTAAACCAAACACAAAAATCAATAGATACTAATGCGGTCAAGTTTTGTTTCTGGCATGGATATGAAATGTTTCATAAAATGCGTCTGCAGTTGGTATTCACCGGCAATAATGCTGACGTGTTCTTTTAAATATCAATTATCAGGTAATCGTACTGAAGGGTAGGAAGATTATGAACAAGAAGCTCAAAGGTTGATAGATAGTCTCCTGGCCGTTGAAACCTTGCAGCTGAATATTTATTTATAACCCGTGTACGAATTGAAAAAGTTTTCATTTCACTTGTTTTGTAAACAATGAATTGTTCCCTATGTTAATGTAATTTATATTCCAAAGTTTATAATGTAGACTTTTATTTATTCCTACGTGTTTGAAAATAATTAGGTACCAACTGTTTGTTGGTCACCCGCCCTAGGTCCCAAAAGTAGGGTGTAACACATTCATAGATACATGAAGTCAAAGTCAAAGGAAGTGAGATACGAAAAGTCATACAAGTGAAAAGTCAAAGGAAGTGAGATATCAGTGATTGAGTTTTGGTATCTAGTAAATTGGGTTTTGTGGATGAAATTAAGAGTATACAAGAGAATTTACTTAAATGGTTGAAGAAGGTGTTTAGAAATTTGAGTTCAAACAACAAGGATCGATTGTAACTAAATGTCAAAGTAAGTCGGTTATTTCCTTCTAAGTCATGTTCTTCACAAGAGATCCAAATACATAAAGAGTTAAATTATCATTTCTTTAAAGACATGATTTCTCTAGAGGAGATTAGGTTGGAGGTTTTTGATATAAAGAGCAAAGTTTCTGTATAAAACAAAATAGGAGTTAATTATGTTTGAACTTGGAAGGTAGTCAATTGTGAGTGGATAAGTGAGAACAGTTATATTTGTAGAATTTTGAGAAATATTTGTTCAACAAGTTTTCCTCACATTAGATAAAGAAGTTGGGATCATTTTCAAATTCAAGTCTTGTATTCTTTTTCTTTTGAGAAATATTCGTTAGTCAAGTTTTCTTATGAACAAAATATCCTAATGATAAAAAAGGACAAACAAAACAAAAACAAATATACCCAGAATAGTCTCATCAATAGTACTAGAACTAATGGTGCGTTAGAAAGAGGGTGTGCCGGTGTGGCGCGATGAGAGCAAACCTCATATCTACCCCTAAAAGATAGAGAGGATGCTCTCGTTGAGACTCTCAAACTCAAAAAACCTTTCTTACACTATAGTAATAAAAAACTACCATACAAATACAAATGTACTAATATTGATAGTTGTGAACCACCGCTAAGTTATAATGATGAGTAAACTGTAGCTACAAAAGGAAAGAACGAAGAAACAACAAAAAAGCAATATAAGGACATATTGCTAAGGCAGCAACAGTTTAGGAAAAGTAAACCCCCCCCCCCCCCACCACGATTAAAGCATATATGCACACTCCTTCGAAGTCCATTACCCTAATACGATGTTTCCAAGAACTCCTATCCTTGATGTCTCTGGGACGGTGCAAGTCTACCATACTCGTCCCGTGTTAGTTTGGGTTTGCCTCTATTCCCTTTCCGGTGTGTGGATTTCCATAGTACAAAGTTTGTACTAGAAGCAGATTTGACATATGTCTCCTCTTCACATGCTTAAACTAACTCAATTTCCTCTTCACTATCTTATTTGAAATACATTACCAGAATTTCTCATAAAAAAACTTTCTTTATTATACGATTTGTCCTTGTGCCCACACATCCACCCCAACGTTCTCATCTCTATTCCTCGAGATTTCATGCTTGTATCTTCTTGATGGCTTAGGGATCGGTTCCACATATATGAACTTATCCAAAGCATAGAGTATTTGATTCCCAACAATTTCTGTGTGTGCATGCTTCGACAAACAATCACTAGGCTGTGGTTAAACGCATTTACAAAATCTTAATGGCAGTTTGAACTATGGGTTACTTGTTCTCCATGCATCCCAACTCAATCTTCACGCTACACCCAAGCTTATTGGCAGGGAATGCGCTCTCCATGCCTCTCTAAAAGACGTTCACCGGTAAGGTGGATTTACAGTTAACTTAGGCTCAAATTTATTTCCTCAAGAACTCAGAAATCAAAGTACGTATAAAGCAATTACTGACACTATTACTGAATTTAAATGGGTTAAAGTTCATTTTGACGAGCTTAGTGTTTCATCCAAATAGACTTGGGTGTAATAATCATGTTACAACCTAGCTCCCTGCTATATTGATATCCCATAGGTATGCAACATGTAGAAGTTGATTTTCACTTTTGTCATATATCATGCAATTACCACAGGAAATATTTGGGTTCAATTAGTTTCGACACATGGTCATTGACTCATTGTAAATATCTGATATATTTATGCATTATTAACTTATATAACGGTATTTATGACTATAAAGATGAGTTTAAGGCTTGATGCTCAATCTATTAGCAGGATACTATAGCAAGATTAAAAACACATATAAACAAAAGAGTGCAACTTCACCTGTATAAAAGTGGAAGCTTCTGATACTAGAAAATTAGTGTAAGCAGGTATATCATATTGAATTCTCCTCATCGGATAGGTGAAGTAATCATCGACGAAATCATCACTTCCTGTTGCTACCAAATACAAGCTGTTATTCACAATATTATTCGCTTCAACTTTACCCACCAATACTTCAAGTTTCCTGATGTAGTTTGAGAACATTTGTAGCTGATCCACCATTGGTATGACCATCTGGTTTATATGATGAACAAAACATGCATATCATCAGTATGCAAATCACTCAAAAAATTTTAAATTGAATACTATACTATATCATGCCATACGTTTATAGTTGCTGTGTGAGGATCAAGTCCTGTGGCTCCTGATGCAAAGCTTACACCAGTGATAACGTCTTCATCTTCTATGAATGGGTCCAAGTATGGTGGCACATACTTCTTAACATTTATTTTCTCAGCTAAAAATAAAATAGCAGATTAATTAGCTTGACATTTTACTCGTATACAATAATACATAATAAAACACATAGTAAATTGGATGTTAATAACACGAACTATGAACCATTTTCCGAAAATAACCCTTACTTGAAGTGTGGCAAATGAGACTCCTAGTTACTTTTGTTAGATATAATCTTGATTTCATATGTGAAAATTTGAAACTTGGGGGTTATGTAAGTAAGGTTGGTCGAATTTTGGGTCTTAGGCTTTGAGTAAGTTGATTTGGTTAGTTTTTATTTAGTTTCTTAATATAACTTTGGTTACATTAACTTGGTTTACAAGCTAACTTGATATAAGTAAATTGGCAGAGCTTAATGTTTTTGTGTCGTTTTCTAATATATATAGAAGATCCGTAGAAGAGTTTTTCCACAAAAACATCGTGTTCTATACCAATTGTTTCCAACAATGGGTACAAAAACTAGTAAACAATCTAATGAGAACCGAAGAGAAAATTGGGATGAAATTAGTAGAGTGAAATTGCAATGAACATGGTCATTCTGCATATGAATGTCCCAAACAAAAAAGAAAATGCGACTTTAGTTCAAGAAGAGGACGAACCTACTACCATAATGAAGAGACAGGTCCAAATTAAGATCAACGGAAAGAATGTTAGATATGATGAATTCATAATGTGAAAAGTTGAAACTTGGGAGTTTAGTTGGATTGAATTTTGGATCTTAGAATTTGAGTTTAATTTGGCTACTTTATTTATTATTCTTTTTCTCTTTCTGGTTTTGGTTTCTTAGTAAAAATAGATTGTTAGCGTTTTGTGTTTGTGTGCTTTTTTAAATTGATAATAAGAGAAAGAGTCGTGAAAGAGTTTTTCCACAAAAACCATTTTGTTTCCAACAATTTTTACTTTGTGCAATCTCACTGCAGTAAGAGAGAACTGTATGCTCTTAATAACTTTTAGCCAATTCATCCTAGGCGTCTTTGCCGGGTAGGTCCGCCCCTGCTTATGTTACTATGTGATATAACTTTATTAGCCAATAATAACATAGAGAAATACCGATCAAGTCTACAGGCGTCTTTGCGTTTGAAAACCTTCCTGTTGCTTTTCCGCCCAAAAAGTTCGCCCCATATGGAGGGAAGTTTGCTCTTATGAACGTCAGAATGTAGTTATTATTTCCTTGATCCAAGATCGAGTCTCCAAATGCGATCAGAGCTGGAATCGTCACGTTTTCAGGCATCTTGAAGGTTGCTAAACCAGAACTAACTAGTAGATTAACACAGATATAAAATAGAACAGCAGTTACAGGGATTCTTGAAGAAATGAAACCTAAATCCATGATGATTATGATTAGTGCAAGTACGTACGATGGTTCAGAATGTTAATATTATTGTAACAATACTTAAAACTGGGTTGTTTTGAGATATTAACAAGTGTTTTCAAGCAGTAAAACACTCGTCTCATGAAAGTTTTATGATGGTCGGTTTTAAAACTGATTTGCTTATCTACAGGAACATTATAAAAATATATTATTAGTGGCCTTAAATTAATCCGACTATAATTTTAATTGATGAGAGATTACTCGGTCTCCAGTTTTAGATCAAAACCATTTTGGGATTTCTTTTAGTATCAAAACCATGTCTTCACACGGTACATAACCTAAAAAAATGTTCCAATGGATAAAATATGAAAATTTTAGAGCTTTTATAAAATAACAGCAAATTAGGTGAGCCAACTGGGTTTTACTGGGAACGCCAAGTCAAACTCGGATGCCAACGTGGATCCCGACCATGTCAACATAGCTGGCCTGAGTGGGGTAGTAGAACGCGACGTGTTCGCGCAGTGAGATAACTTAACTGTGAAAGTCACTGTTCGAAAAAAATAAAATCAATCAAAATAGGTAAATTTGAAAATTTATTTCCGTTAAGGAATGAAATATATATGCAATTGCCCGAAATAGAAAAGTGATCACGAGTTTTGTTTTCACCAATCTTGTATCATAAACAAAAATACAATGAAAATAAAAATAAATTACAAACCTTAACTTGCAATGAAATTTTGTCGCTACGTATGTCGTGGGAGTTAGGTTAATCTTTTATTATTTTTTTTTTGTGATTAATATATATATCTTTCTTAATTTAGTAACGTCCAAAATATTTACAATGAAGTGGCAGGTAAGCAGGCAACAAGCTGCGTCGCAACCCTTTTTGGATAGCAAACTCAATCCTACTAAAAACAAAGTTTCGATTCTTATGGGCTGATACGTTACTATGCACAATTTTCTGAAACATATTCAAAAGGTCCACGGCATCCGGAGCTAAGAAACCAAAAGTATCAAAGGCAAAGGGGATAAACACATGTTGATTCACCAAACAAGCTCTCTCATGTTTAGCAATCTTGCCCGATGCCAACTTCAATGCTGCATGGCCTGCTACAAACCCATTGTCCCTAATCCCAACAAGAGGGGACACTCCTGTGAGGTCGACAAAAGCATGTTTCCCCCCTACCCACCCAAAAACAAGAATATTGGTCGGTCGTAATGTAGATCTTCCTTCTTGAGAATCCTTAAGAAAGTTTACAGGGGCTTCCTTTTTAGCCGAAATTCCGGCTCATTTAAGAACGCATAAAACATCCCTCACCAAATCATGCATGTACTTAAACCCAGGCAACTCTTTGCAGTGAATCGCATGCTCACCAAAAGAATCCAAACAAACCTTATGGCAAACCGGGCACGGCTCATCTACCGGAAACAAAGGGATCATTAACCGATAGTTCAGGATGGCCCGGTACTCCAAAGCCGACATATGTTGATCCAATCCTTCAATAGGGAGAACACTTTAGAAATCTTGAGCCCAAGGAGCCCGAAGACACTCAAACACCCTTTCTGACGAGGGGATAAATCAAACTTCATTTCCAAACTCTTGATGTTTCCACTATAAAGGGCACTTGCCAAAGCATGTTGGGCTTTAAGGGGGGTGTCTTTATTAGAGAAACCGCTAATATCAAAATCGAGAAGTGAAATTTGCAACCGATCTATCGCACTCCCATAATCGGGGTCAAACCCATCAATACCACAACCTCGAAGAATGTGGTCTTGCAATTCCCAAGATTGCGCCCTCGAGGCCAAGCCCTCGAGGCCACAAACGCATAAGTAGAAACGTCTGAAGCTGAACATAAACCCAAACCTCCAAAACGAGTCGGAAGTGATGCCAACCTCTATTGAAAATCTCCAAAGAAGGCACCACCACAAACCACGATGTCCTGAATCACCCCCGAAGGCCATTGTCAAACACAGAAACTGCTTCCCCTACATACACAGGTTGGCATGTCCTGAGACCGAACAACAACTTTCCAACTCCCATACATGAGCAGAGCAAAAGAAGCTCGCATTGAGGGTCACGCAAATGCGGAAGATAGCTCATCAACTCCACAGCTCGCGAAGCCCTTTTCATAGCAAGTTCATCTTTTATTAGGTTAATTATGGAGTATAAAAGACTTTACCTCCTTAATTACCATTGCAACCTCATTTGCCATTCCACTCTGTTTGACCATAATTCACCGCCATTGCGAATTATAAGACCCATATGGACTATGTGGTGACCATTAACCACTATGACTAGCAGTTTGGCATACATTAACTATGTTTTATCCTTCGGGTCATTTGATGCCATAAGTGTCCTAATAGACCCTAACGAGTCACTAGTAAGAGTGTATGCGCGTTGTGGCGAGTAAACTCAATTTTGAATAGAATTCATATAGGAAGAAAGATGATATAAGTACGTGAAAATGGAATTGTCAATATATTTAGAATTCTAAATTCTAAAAAGAAAGAATGGTGATCCAAAAATAATTTGCAATACAAAAACATGTTTGTGTACAAAAACCAGACTTAATAAGAGCGGGTTAACATAGGCTAAGGTAGAGATGTTCAACGAAACCGGTTCCTGGAACCGAACCGGTGGACCTGAACCGGACCCGAACCGGTTCCTACCCGTTTTTTGTAGGAACCGGATCCTATCTGATTCAACCCGATGATCCGTGACCGGTTCTTGCATTTCTGAGTGGGGGCGGGTAGGAACCGGAACCGAACCATCCGGAACCGGTTCCTAACCGGTTCTAGCCGTTGGATCGAATATAGCCGTTGGAAATCGTTTTTTTGGCCGTTTTTTGACCGTTGGAGTCAAAAATAGCCGTTTTTTTTGCTCCCCCAAGCACCCCACTACTAGTATAAATAGGTATTTGGTGTCATGGGTTCATCACAACACTCAAAACGCAAACCCGAACGCAAAAAAATACAAAAAAACAATGTTTTGAGTTCTCTAATATCTTGTTTTCTCTTCTTCTATATTCATATTTGTTGTTATGGCTGCCTCACAATCTCGGTTGGTCAAGGTTCCAACGCCGAACCAAGTTTCGTTCGTATTGTACCTCATAATCGTAATCAAGAGATTTGGTGCAATTGGGATTTGGTTGAATTGAGTGATGACCATTCATTGAAGGCTCGGTGCAAGTTTTGTGGGATTTATTTAAACCCACTTTAGAATTCAAATTTGAAGAAACACATCGAAAAACCGTATTGCAAGGCGTTGAAAAAGAACGTCGATTCGCAACAAACGCAAATGGATAGTGAAGGCGGAATATTTACATACCAAATTGATCGAGTTCAAGATCGTATGGCGAAGTTTGTGATTTATGTTATACAAATACGAATCGTAGTTTAGAATCCAAATCGCAAACGAAAAACGAAAAAAAAAAAAAATTTTACACTGTAACCGGTTGGAACCGGTTACGGTACAGGAACCGGGTTAGGAACCGGTAAGAACCGGTTAGATAGGTTAGGGGTCCGAGGGTGGGAGAACCGGTTCGGTTCCCTAACCGGTTCGAGCCTGGAACCGGTTTAAAAGGGGGTTTTGAATATAGGAACCGGTTGTTCCGGTTCCTAGTCCCAAACCGTTTTGAACATGCCTAGGCTAAGGTGAAGCCGAATACGCGAGTGAGCAACAGTTGATGTATAAATTTATATAAAGTATAGACTCTTTTAAGAGACTATGTAATCGGGAATCATGTCCAATAAATGAGCCATTTTGCATCCAATATATAGTATATCTTTACAATATAGTATATTCTTTACATTCAGTGTGTATCAATATTTAGATAAAAAATAATTCAATTGCAACTTGCTTGGTTAGAGATAATTCCAAAAATGATCAAGTGCATTTAGTTTTAAATCTTCTGCATATAACCAAATCTATTGAAAATAACCAAAACACTTTCTTGCCCTCAAGCTATAGTCTAAAAAAAAGTTATTATCTCCTAAATAACGAAAACCAAAATAAGTTTGTATTTTCATTATATCAAGGCCAATAGCTACTTTTGATCCAAAATTCAAGCTTGATACAACTGATAAACATATATAAATTAAATTCAGTGTATCCAGTCCTAATTCGACAAGAAACTATCAAGACGTATTAAAAAATGACTTCCAAAAGTCTAACTAGCAAATCGTTTAGTCAACAATCAGCATACCATATTTACAATATCAAAAGTCTAACCAGCAGATGGTTCTCCCTCAACGTTGACCTGTTGGTCAACCATTTATGCATTTTTTGTTGACGCCATATACTGATGAAACTCTCATACTGCATCCATTTGTAACGTGAGTAAACAAAATATAAAATACAAACTCAAAGATTAAAAAATACAAAAAGAAGTCATGAACATTTGGCATAACTTTGGGAAGAGAATGCAACAATGCTAAGTTTTTTTGCAAACCAGTCTTGGTAGCATAATAAAAGAAGTAACATTTTATAACTATATATATATATATATATCATCTTATAAATATTTATGTGTTATATTAAATAAAAATTATATACATAAAATGCTTGTTTAGGCTCACAAGTCAGCTCGAGATCGACAAGCAAGGCTCAAGCACATTTAAGCTCGGCTCGATTCGAGCTTCTAGCAAGCTGATTTCAAATAGCTCGACCCCGTACTCGTTTATTGAACAATCTTATTTATAGGCTCAAGCTAATTTAAGCTAGACTCAATTTGAGCTTTAGCGAGCCCAAGTCAGGTAGCTCCCGAGCTGCTTGACTCGTTTTTACAAACATGTTATTCAATATCATACAATAAGAATTGGATTATGAAACCTTCAATAAAAGAATTTATTAACCCCTCAACACTCTAATTATTAAAATTGGTTTATGAAACCATAGTTATTCAATATCATACAATAAGTCTTAAAACACGTACTCAAACACTCTTTAAAATCTTTTTGAGCTGAATTTTGGTTTAGAGGTGTTTACAGTCTAACTAATTCAGCTAGCTTGAGCGCGTCAGCCAAAACAACGGGCTTGGTGGTTTAGCAGTTTGAGCTAAATTTATATATTTATTTTTTTGAAACCATTAGTTTGTATTAAAAAATTATTAACAAAGATAGTTTTCTTTAATTATAATACATATAAATAACCATATATGTGAAAAATGAGAAGAAATATTTACACAACCAGTTTTAAGTTTCAAACCATACCAAACATTATGAGTCTTAAGCCGGCCTCACCGGTCCACTCGCTTTCATTTCGACAGTTGTTCAACTGTTTTTTTAACACACCTAGAATTAGCTATCATTGATATTAATGGTGTAAACTTATAACGTGACATGAAGCTAACACATAGTTCTAGTCTACAAGTAATCAGGTCGGGCCAAATATGCAAATTAAAACGTTTAACTAAATGGGTTGGATAAAATTGATGTTCATATGTTGATCCATTTAATGGCTTTATTTTTTTAAAACTTTTTTTATGTCTGTTTGTAGGATATGTTGATCCATTTAATGGCTTTATTTTTTTAAACTTTTTTTATGTTTGTTTGTAGGTCATAACTTAAAGTGGCTGGTATATTATGTCAAAATTTAAATATAAATCAACATCAACTATTTTATATACATTTATATCTTTGTTGTAAATTTGTAGTTTCAGTGTGTTAATATAAAAAAAATGTAACATGGCCGTGTGCGTCTCTACCAATGAATATTCGGGATGTGCTCAGTTTCATGTGTATCAAACATGATTTCGAGTTCAACCATTCAACCCACAAATGTGACTCGTTTAGCTCCTGTAGTTGATATTAACTAACCGGAAATATATCACAGTCTATAATAAAACAAAGACAAGAATAATGACTTACTTGAGTTGGTTAGACTGTAAACTGCTAACGTAACCGCAGGATACAACCGAAGTGTTTCTGTGATGACAGCATGCAAGTAATACAGATTTGCTAATGTATCATAACTCATAAGCTCAGCAAACTGCATTGTTCTTAGATCAAACGATTCGGGATCTTGTGTTTCACATGATTGCAAACATACATTCGCTTCTTCTGAACGATATTGTTCAAACGATTTAAGTTCCTTGTACAATTTCTCGGCTACATGATCATGAGTCATGATCATGTAAATGGCCCAAGAAAGAGCTGTTGTTGTCATGTCTCTTCCAGCGATCACAAAGTTCAATACAACTTCTCTTAGACTCTTGTCATTGATGTTGTTTAATGGATCTTTTCCTAACTCAATGAATCTTAATAATATATCGTGCTTGATCTGATAAACACATGTAATAAGATCAAATTTAGTTATATCCGGTGCGACATTCTAACTAAAACACATAAATATAAAAAGATGCGCGTACAGGTGGAAAATCTACGGATTGAATTGGTTAACAAAACAAAATGAGTACGAGTTAATATGAATTTATATGATTATAATACTTTATTAAAAGTAATACAATCGATTATCATATGTAGTGACTTTTTATAAGAACTTGATGCAAGAGTTAGTCGGCTTATACTCAAATGACTATGGCAAATAGGCTAGAAAATGACATAGCATGGGCTACAACAGAGTTACGGGGCCCACATGTAATGGTTGTAATGCCTTAATGGATGGCAATAGATCGTTTGTCCTAGTGGTCAGACCCAAGTTCCATCCAGAGCCTGGACTAAACCATTATTCTTCCAAATTTCACAAATTTTGATGTATTAAATAATATATGTGCATCCTTGTAAATAATCAATTTTGTATACTTTTGGTAGTTAATGTGTTTGACCTCTTATTATATTAGTCAATTATAAACCAGGTTTCATATAACAAAACCATTAGTAACTGACTTGCATTCACCTGGGTTGATGCGACCCGACCCGTTTGGACCTGAATGGCTTCTGGAGAGGCTTCTGTTCTTGAATATTTCCAGTGATCTACACGTAGCACTGTCTAAATAAGGTTCAAAGTTTGCTTCAGCAACTAAGTAGCATAAGCGTGCAGCAATAATCTGTATCATTTGTTAAAAGTAGTTAATTCATGATAATATGCTTACGTGGATTATAACATGTACTTACATTACTTGTTTCTTTCCATAAACAGTCACCAAGATCACAAGATGAATAAGCACAAGTTCATAGCCAAATTTTCTTCCCAGTCATCAAGCATAGCATCAGCACCAAGTTGAGCCTACAGCCAGAAAACATGACGGGTCGGTTCAAACAAGTAAAGTTGACCCATTATATGTTTTGTTTGTTTCTTCTCTTTTTGAAGTTCATAAATAACTAATAGAGTTAATTACACAAATTATCCTTGTGGTTTGACCTCAAGTAACACCTTTGGATACTAACTTTTAAAAGTTGCAAGTTTGGGTTGCATGGTTTTTAATTTAGTAACAAGTTTGGGGTTTAAGATTAACTTACAAAATAGTCAAACCACGCGGACCATTTGTCCAACTTTCACTATATTAAATATATGGACAACAAAATGTGAAAATCTAATATATATATATATATATATATATATAAAAGATCTACTCATTTGACACATTAACAATAATAATATAACCCACTTTCTCAAATACAAACAAGTTGATTGCCTCGTTTAGGTGCACGAGCAGAAAACTTGAATGCAGGGCCCCATAAAGTGTCAGATCGTCCCAAAACGCCCGCAACCATAGTTCTCTCTCGTAAGTTTAGTAGATTACAAAGCAGGGGTTATATTCGCATTTTTGGCAAACTATAATAACAAGACAAGATTAAAAGCAATAAAATAAAGTAATATCTGTGCAGGCTGCTGATAAATATCACATGGTGTTGGGTCAACTGAAAACACATCTGCGGGTTGACCCGCAATAAGCAGGCATAAGGGCCTCAAAGGTGAGCCCGTTACCAGCTAGAAAAGAGCCATCTTCCTAATAATGTTTACATAAAACTGCAAAAAAAAAAAAACGTATGAATTTAGTGAGTTTTGATGTTTTCAGTTGCTAAATCCAGCACAACTAACAACATATTATCCAATAACAATCCAGAAATTGTTATGCCCTAATCATCACACATCATATTAGAACCATTCGAATTTGATTGTATATGGAATTGAAGTAGATTACCAAATCAAATTACCTAAGAAAATTAAACCTAATTATCCACCAATAAACCACAATTAAAACCCAATGTAAAAGTGAATTAGGTTCAAAGCAGAATGAAATCACGAAATTATGAATATAGATTATCAAATCAAATGACCTAAGAAAATTAAACCTAATTATTCACCAATAAGCCATAATTAAACCCAATTTAAAAGTGAATTAGGTTAAAAACTATGAATAATCAAGAATCATGGGAATTATTATAATACAAAGGAAGAGTATAACATACCTTGTGTAGAGTCTGGTGAAGAATAAGTTCGTGTTGCTGTTTTTATACCATTATATTACATAAAAACTGACATCAATTAAAAGAAATTGATTTGAGAAATTCATTGATTGTTGAAGAAGAAATTGATTAGTGAAGATGTAACGTATGGAGAGAGGAGAAGTATTAAAAGAAAGGTCGAAGGTTGGATTTGCTGAAGCCGGAGCTGGAAGAGTGGCCGGCAGGGATGGGTTGCTGAAGCAGGAGTTGCAACAATGTGGGTCGGGTAATTAATATTACGGGTAGAGGTGTTCAAAAAAACCGGTTACGGAACCGGTTTGGGCGGTTAACCGGAAAACCGGTTTTTTAAAAACCGGTTTTTTTTAAAAACCGGTTTGACCGGTTTACGTAACCGGTTTACGTATCGGTTATACTTTTTGGAGCCAAAACCGGTTTTATAACCGGTTATAAAAAAAACCGGTTTTTTTTAATAACCGGTTATTAAAAAACCGGTTAACCGGTTTTTAAAATAACCGGTTTATAGCCGTTATAAAAAAACCGGTTAACCGGTTTTTTAATAACCGGTTAACCGGTTAAACCGGTTTTCGAACGTTACCAAACGGCTTTATAGCCGTTTTTTTTTTTTTTGCCCGTTTTTTTAGCCGTTTTTTTTGGTTTTTTTAACCCCACAAACATCTATATATAGTTTAGGTTGGGTATTGGTTAGATCACACTTGATTATACAACTCCAAAAGCTCTAAACGTTTATTTCATACGCGATTATAACTCCAAACGCTCTTCTTTCGTAGTCGTTTATTTCATACTCGAGTATACCACTCTTAATTCGTAGTCGATTATCATGGCCTCCCAAAGTGCTGCTTCATCGGTCAACATGGGTGCCTCGAACACGGGAGAAACCGTCGTTCGGGTCATCCCCACGAAACGAAACCAAGATATTTGGCAACATTTCGACCTATGCGAAATGTCTAACGGAACCCAAAAAGCTAGATGCAAACATTGTTTGAAGTTTTATAACAAAGAAGCAAACTCCAGTTTAAGAGCTCATGTAGAAAGGCCCTCTTGCAAGGTCTTGAAGGACGAATCCGGAAGTAGTTCGCAGCCGGAGATGACGAATCAAGGAACGGTGTTTACGTACGACCTTGAAGCGGTACGTCAACAGTTTGGCAACTTTGTGATTCAACAATCACTTCCTTTCAACCACTTCGACAACCCTCAATTCACGGAGATGATGCAAAAGTATGTTCAACCACGCTACCAACACGTAAGTCGTTCGACCCTTAGAAGAGATATGCTTAAAGCATGGAAAAACGCTAAATCCGAACTAATTTCATACTTTTCAAACTTACAAACTGGTGTGAACTTAACAACGGATGTGTGGTCGGTACCTAATGGTTCGCCCGACTCATACATTTGTGTGACGGCTCATTGGGTTGACCCCCGGTCGTGGCAAATGATGAAACGAACCGTTGCGTTTCAATTGTTTGATTACCCGCACACGGGTAGAAATATTTTTAAACTCTTGGATAAAGTCATTCGACAATACAAGATTGAAGATAAAATCTTTTCAATATCGTTTGATAACGCGTCCAACAATACGGCCGCGGTTGGCCATTTAAAATTAAAGTATAAACCTATTTGTGATGGAGCGTTTTTTCATAGCCGATGCATTGCACATATTATCAACTTGGCCGTGCAAGATGGGTTAAACGTGATCGAAACGCAAAGAAACAATTTTAAAAGAATGTTACGAGATGTTTTTAGCAACAATAAAACATTTTCAAGATACAAAAAATTTTGTGATGAAGCTAATTGTCAATGGTTGGGGCCCAATTGGGATTGTCCAACAAGATGGAACTCGACTTGTGATATGTTTGAGAAAGCCATCCAACAAAAAGAATCACTAGTTGCGTTTCATCAAATAATGTCAAGTAGGGGTAAATGTGCACCGTACGATCCTAGAAACTGGTTATTGATTGAGATCGTTACGGAGGTTCTTCAAATTTTTAAATCTTGCACAACTAGTTTATCCGGGGTTTACTATCCAACAAGCCCCATTGCTTTACCAAAAATTGCTGTCATGTGCACAAAGTTGACTGAAATTCATTGTAGGGGTGCACCTTATTTTGATATGGGTGCAAAAATGAAAGAAAAATTTATAAAATATTTTCAACAACTACCCGCTGTTTTGACCTGTGCGGCTGCGTTAAACCCTTGCATCAATGTTGGTGGTGTTGAAGCTTTAATAGAAAAAATTTGTGATGAGCTAGGGTTAAACGACGATCAAAACCCCTATTATAGCCAAACTTTAAAGAATGATTTCAACACCACATTGGCAAACATGTATGATGTTTACCTTACAAAACACGGGTCGTCTTCCCAAATTCATGACTCGTTAAGAGCTGTTGCCCAATCCCAATCCCAAACCGACCTTGAAATGGGGATGTACTACATGATTTGGGAAGACGCCGGTAAACGTCAAAGGGTAAACACCCCAAGCAGTGAACTTGGAAGGTATGGTGGTACCAACTTTGTGAAACACATGACTCCGGATGAATTTAGAAGTCTTGATTTGCTGGCTTGGTGGAGAGGTAAGGAGGATGAGTTTCCGATCCTCGCCGCCATGGCCAAAGATTTACTAACGGTCCAAGCTTCCACGGTAGCTTCGGAGTCTGCTTTTTCTGTTTCTGGCAGGGTTATATCGATTAGGAGGACTCGACTCACTCCAGCAGCTGTAGAGATGTCGATTTGCTACAAGGATTACTTGGACTCTTTAGACAGGGCACAACATCAACGCTCACTCGAGGGGGAAATGGACTATGAGGCGGCCTTGTATGAAGACGAGGTCAATCAAGGACACATTCAACCAATGACCGATGAAGAAGCCGCGTACGACGATTACCTAAGGAATAGCTCGGGATCGGGTAGCGAAGAAAATGAGTAACAAACATCAACTTGTTAATGTAATCGTGTCTAAGCATTCTTTAATGTTTGTATTTTTGAGTTACGAATATGCGATAACGATTTAATGTTTGTATTTTTAATGTAAAAGCTATAAATGAAAGTTATGTGTTTTTAATCTTCCAAGCAAAGAATGCTAACAACGAAACCCTAAACCCTAAACCCTAAAGAAAAAAAAAAAAAAAAAAAAAAAAAAAAAAAAAAGGTTAACCGGTTAGACCGGTTATTAAAAACCGGTTATAAAAAACCGGTTTAATAACCGGTTCTAACCGGTTTTTAAACCGGTCCAAACCGGTTTGGCCGGTTTGAGTTTTCAGCAATAAAAACCGGTTAATAACCGGTCCGGTTATTAACCGAACCGGTTTTTTTCTGGATAAAAAAAACCGGTCCGGTTAATAACCGAACCGGTTTTTTCAAAAAAACCGATTTGTGCACCTCTAATTACGGGTCTCTTGAGGATAGAGAATATAGGAAGGTGAAAGGTTGCTTATCTGTATTACAATGTAGTATAGATAAAGGATATTCACGCACGCATTTGACTATGGATCACTATGCTTGATTATCCATTGCTGATCAGTTTTTCATGTAAGTAAAAAATAACATGAATAAAAATAAATCTATGAACCTGTTACAGCGTGGAGAGTAGTAACCGCAACAGAGTATGATCTAGTCGACATGTTTGTCATCTTGATCGAGTTCCCCTTTAGGATGTGTAGTTAAAGATGGTGTTAGGGTTCTTGAGAGAAACCCGATTTATGAGAGAGAAGACACACAAAATTGTATATGTGTGAGATTATGTTATGATGTTAATATTTATCTCTCTTTATATACACCCAAGGGGAAACCCTTTATTAGTTAATTATAGGTAATATGGTTTATCAACAATCACTAAACTAATATATAATAAGGTAGTTAATATTTTGATCTATTATAATATAAATGATTATAATTATCACACATATATATATATATATAATTATATATTTAATCTTACATCGTTCACTGGTTGATGATTATTTGACCTATATTGACTATGTTTGACCGTGAATCTTTATGATTAAGCATGAGTCACCAAAAATTTTATGTTTAACCAAATTTGACTTTTACTAAAAGGTTTGACTTTTGTTTACAAATTATGGTCGTAATGAGTTATAATAATAGCTCATGCGTATTTTAGTGTCACATTAGGTCATATTATATCTTAGTTTGTTACAGTTTGTTAACTACATCTATGATTGTTCATGATTAGAGGTGGTAAATGGGTTGGGTTGGGTCGAACGAGTCATGGGTTGAAATGAGTTATGAGTCAAAATGAGTATGAGTCAGAATGAGTTTGGGTCAAAACGGGTCAATTAAAAAAAGGGTTGTTTTGGTTTGGGTCGAAACAGGTTAGGGTCGAAACAGGTTTTGAGTTTTTTTTTTTGTTTTTTTTGTTTGAACGAGAATAACGGCGGAAACATTTTAGTTTTTTTAGATTTTTCTTTTTTTATTTATATTTTAAGTTACGATTTTTTATTATTTTTTTTTGAAATTTTTTGAGGGGTTTTTTATTAAGATCAAAAACCCTCAAAAATATATTCAAAATTAATAATAAAAAAATTATAACTCAAAATATAAATCATAAACTAAAAAAGTAAAAACACTAAAATGTTTCCTACGTTGTCTTCGTTCCATTAACAAAAAAAAAAGAAAAAAACTCAACTAGGATCGAACCGAAACCGAAAGAATCGGCGAAAATGAAACAAAAAGCCAAAACCGGACCACATCAATCGAAATTGAAAAAATCAATCAAAAACGAAGCTAAAAGAATTCAATCCGAACAATAACAAAACTGAAAAAACGAACAAAAATGAGCCCGGAATCGACCATAAAGAAACAAACGAAACCAAAACCCAACACGTTACGGGTGAAAACTCGTGTTGGCTTGAAACCCGAACCAAACCCGTTCCAATCTGAAACCCGTTTCGTGCCGAAACCTGTCTTGTACGAAAACCCGTTCTGATCCGAAACCTGTCACATTTCCTTAGGACACTAACCCACATCGACTAATTTTCTTTGAACTTGTCGACCCATTTTGACCCGAAAATAAAAGGATGAAATTTTAAATGACTCATTTTGACCCATTTAGTTAAAACCTTTTACCCAAACCAACTCATTTAACTTTCAAAACAACTCAAATTGACTCATTTGAAAGAGTTTGGGTCAAGATTGCCACCCCTATGACCATGATTGACCATGAGTGATTTCAAACCCTTGCATACCAATTAGGCAATTATATTCGTAGTTCCCATTTTTTTTTTGCCTTTTTAACGTTAAATTACCCATTATGTTAATATAGTAAAACTAACGGTTGAATCATCACGTACATTCATTGGAGAAGTTATAAATACATTGGGGTTGAGTACTATTTCTCACAATTTGATAAGTTTGAATTACACATTACATAATCTATCTAGCTAATATTATTTGACGTTTCTTATTTAGAGTGTTTGTTTCAAAACAATAATGCGTCTTGTATTAGAACAAACTTTTCACCACATCTTTCTCTGTCGGGTATGTCGAGACTATCTCAAAACAGAAATTTTTAATCGTATTGACAATAACCTCTTTTTGTAACTTCCTCTGTCTGTAACTGCCAAGCCTAAGTAATTAAACAGCATAAAGGAACAGTTGACTGAAATGTTACTTTGAAAAATGCATGCCAAGTTTAATTGTAGAATATTTGGAAAATGTGGATGAATTAGTGCCGAGAAAAAGTCAAAGTTTGCTTGAATATCTCAATAGGTCGTAACAGTCTATAATAAGTCTCAATGGGTCACATTAGAGATAAGATCGGTATCGTATATGTACCAGTATCCATACATGTACCTGTATCCGAAAGTACCCGTACTTGAAATCAGTAAATCTGGATGCCTATGCCCGTACCCAATTTTATAGTCCGGGTACAGTACACGCTTTGGTCACACTTCTTTATTTAAAAAAAATCTCTACAATACTTGGTATGAAATATAAAATTCATTCATAATCAAATAATGAATTCAAAAACATACCAAGTCTCCCAAAGATAAGTGTTTAAAACAATATTAACTTATGCAAAGAAATTTATCATTCGTTTGATCTTCGCTAGTCATATTCTCATTTTCCCTTTTCATTTCTTTGTTTATTGTTTCCTCAATTTCTATATAAAAACAAGAGAGGAGGAACTGATTTAACTGGTATATATTATGTTTTGGGAATCTCGGTTGTAAGTCATGAGTGTTGAAGACCTAATAAAAGTCCCTTTATATTCTAAACGGGCACCAGCACCCGTAATGACCGTACTTGTACCAATACATGTACCCAAAAGTATGTGTACCTAGAATCAGTAAATTTTGGTACTCGTACCTGATAAACACATATGGGTACAGGTACGGGTATCGATACGGGTAACGAACGTGTACGGGTATTCGAGAAAAAAATCTCATCCTATGTCACACACACCAACATGTAACTATGAATCATTATGTTTGAGCATAATTCACCACTATTGACTATTAGACTATACACAATGGGCGCTATTGGGGGCTCTCATGTGGCTTCGAAGCCCCTGCACACCGTAGAGGGCCACTCGGCGGAGGGGGGGGGGTTGCGTCTTCACAATGATGGGCGCCTAAGGAAGTGGCGGTGGGGCCATGTATCTCTCTTTCTTTCTCTCTCTCTCTCTCTCACACACACACACATATATATATATATATATATATATATATATATATTTACATCGGGGCGCCCAAGGGGCTTTAAACCAAAGCGGAGCGTTATGGATAAGGGGATCGAAGCCCCATGTTCTATGTGGCAATGGCATGACATTATGGAGGGCTTCGATGCCCCCAACCATAGAGAACGGCCTTATTAGACCTACATAGACTATGTGCTGACCATTAATCTATTCACTATGACTAGCAGTATACATTTAATATCTTTGATTTATCAGGTCGCTCAACGTCATCAGCGTCCTAATAAATCTTAATGAGTCATAAGACTACCCGTAGTGGGCAATAGAATGGGGCGAAAAGGCGGCGAATTGAGCGAGAACACCCCCCCCCCCCCGCCGCCGAAATGTGGAGCGAAATGGGGGGGGGGAATATTTTGTCGCCGTTTGTTGTGTGAAAATAATAATAAAATAACAATATGATAGTTGGGAACGGTGAAATGTAATAAAAAAATTAATTTAAACAATATATATACATATACCAGTTTCAGTCAAAAATTAACATAGTAATTTTGTGATCAAATTCATGTGTGAGGTAGAGTGCTTGATCAAAAATAGAATGAACACAATGATTTGATTTCGAGGGAAAAAACCCTTGATCGTGAAGATCTCCGGCACTAAAAACCCCCGGACGGTGAAAACTATCACCGTCTCTTTATTAATAACAAAAAGAGTGATTACAAGTGGTGGAGCTGATAATAGATCGTATACTAAGTGTTACAATGAGTGTTGATAGCTAAGCAAGTGAAGTGTGTGTTCTAAATGATCATATCAGCTCGTTAAAATAAACTGAAAACTACAACTGAAATCCCGAGAAATCAGGAATAAACCCTAGACTAAGTCTCCCATGATCCGTTGCTGCCCACGTTCAAGTTGACGAAGCCGTTACAAACCCACGTTCTTATAATTACATTAAACACGTGGTCTTATCTGCAAAACAAACAAAAATAATAAAGGACAATTGAATTAGTCAACAATAATCCTCAGAATATTTGCATCTGCAGGATATGTCGAAATCCATAAATCATGATCAATCCTGAAGATAAAAAATCTGCTCCCAACAATTGGCCCCAATTTATATAGTTAGCGCATGACAGCTGTAAAGATTTTTAAATTTTAAAGATGAAAATATCTCTGCGATTTGAAAGGACAGGCACGCGAATTTAGGAGACCCTAAAACCGTTCCTTTAGGTTATAATTAAGCCATTCCCAAATCTCAAAATCACAATTATCTCTTCATTACTTCATTACCAGGTCAGTTCTTCTCTTTCTCATCTTCTAATTTTTTGAAGCTCCTTGTTTAATTCGAAAAACAATGAGAAAAAGAACCCCTCGATCGCTCAACCCTTACTTTTTTGCAACCACTGAGGATTTCATCGATCAGGGTCACATCCCTGCTACTGATGAGGATCAGTATCTCTTCAACGATCCTGACATTAGATTTTTAAAAATTTCTGGCTTGTTACCTGCTAAGGCCGTCATCAGACCATACGACCCCAAAGCCAAAGCTGACTTTTCGTCCGAAACCTGGGTTTGTTTTTTCTATTACCCTTTTTCAATCGGTCTTTCGTATCCATTTTCCCCGTTCATTAAGGAGTTTTTCGATATTACCGGCTTCTCCTACTCCCAAGTCATGCCGATGGTGTGGAGAGTCTTATCTACAATAGATCGCTTGAATAGTACCCATGAACTGTCTAGAGGTGTCCCTGAGATAGCCGCAACCTATAACCTTCGCACACACGGATCTTATCGTTATTGCCTACAATCGAAAACCAGCCGCCTCTACATGGTTCCCAAAGTGTCTGCTAGCGACCACGAATGGAAGAAGAAATTATTTTTTGTGTGTCGTGACTCGATCCTCGATGGAGTAAACTTGCCTGTTGAATGGGTTCATAAGGGTAGGAAATCCTTAGGATAGAATATCTTTCTACAAACAGTTTGTGTTAACACGTCTTCTTCTTTGCAGTTGTGTTTGATGATTTGGTGAGGTATAGAGTAGATATGAATCGAAGGCTCAAAGCTTTGTTCAAAATCCTGACACAAGAAAGGAAATTGCTATTTGAAGGAGAAATAGGTGATACCAGCACAACTGCGGTGAGGTCTTCTGAAAATATGTCTTCTCGTAAGTATTCTAGGTATTTCACAGAACCCTTAGGATTTTTCTTTCCTGAAAATAACTTAATGAATTGTTGCACATAAATTCCAAAACCAAAGTCTTCCTTCAGCTTGATCGACTTGGACGACTTCATTGAGGACAGAACCGTGGTGAAATAGGAGCACTCCAAGATTCTTTCCCCAAAGCCGAGGATTCCAACTACTCGGAAAAAGAGTGCTGCCCAGAAGAAAAGGAAGGCCACCACTTCAGTCGAGATTGAGCCTTTTGCTGATATAAGCACTGCCGATGTTGGAGAGAAATTACAAGCTCTTGCCAATCTTCTTGGAACAGTAAGTATCTTTCTTTGTCCTAAAAATAGTAATCTACAAGAATTTATGTTAACCTAAGGATAACAGGGAATTGAGAATTACCAACAAAGGCTCCAAGATGCCGAATTGTCTCTTAGAGAAGCTGAAGGCAAGATTGCCGATCTCCAACATGCAGCAGACATAAGGATCAAGCTTCACAAAAAGAAGGAAAAGAGATTAAGGATCTTAAAGCTTCATTCGAGCTGGAGAAAGCCGAACTTATTGAAGATGCCAAAAAGTCTGCACCTACAAGTATCCTGAAGTCAATGCTCAAGATGTCAGAGGAGGTGCAAGCAAAGGGCTACGTGATGGATTCCTGGAATTCTGCAGATTGGGAAAAGAAGCTAAAGATGTTGAGGGGTGAGAAGGTTAAATAAGTCGAGGGTGTAGGAACTTCTGAGGTGATAAAGGAGACAGGTGCTAGTGAGGTGGCGGAAGCGGAAAAG
The DNA here is from genome assembly GCF_021521415.1 of Bidens hawaiensis. NCBI lineage: Eukaryota > Viridiplantae > Streptophyta > Magnoliopsida > Asterales > Asteraceae > Bidens > Bidens hawaiensis. Next base: position 872,374 of record NW_027491351.1, read on the forward strand.
AAGGAGGGTGTTCAGGGTGATGATGACAAGGTTTGAGCCTGGTTTTCAGGTTGTTGGATTTGTTTTAGGTGGTTGTTTGTTTGAACAATTTCTATTTTGGTTATGTATGAACAATATAATATGCTTAGGATAACGGTTTGGGTGGAGGGATCCTGGTTCAGGACGAAGCCCAAACTAACTTTTATTTCATGTTTTTGAACAATCTAATGGTTCAGGTGGATGGGCTCTGTTTTGAGCGAAACCTGGATTATCATATCCTGCACTTTAATATTAGCATTACGACTTTTTATGACTTATCTTGGTATTTTATCCCAGTTTCTGTTATTAAGTATTAAAAAATGATTTTATTAGGAATGAAATTCTTTAATAACAGTTTAGGTTTAATTCAATAAACCAACACCAAGTCATAAAATTCACCTTATCAATAAGACAAGTAATATGAAATATAAAATATTCACAAATAGGAAATCATACCAGAATCATATAGAAACTAACTCTGATAATGTCTAGACCATTTCATCCTTGTAATAAGATCATTTCTCAGGATTTCCTTCGATTCTAGGGATATACTAATAGACCTGCATTGTTAACATTATCCTGAAAATAAATTCAGAAATTTTGGCGACAAGGCCCAAATAAACTGGCGACAAGGCCTTTAGAAGAGGTGAAAACCCCTTTAAACCTTAGGAAAGGTACGTCTACCATTAACTTGAGATTCAAACCAATAGCTGAGGATAACGAGGTAACAAGTCACAATATTTCATGTGCTCGCCCCGCTTCTCGAACTACGGCTGAATAAACGTGCGCTACAGGCGATCTTAAGAAGAGGTGAAAACCCGTTGAACCTTAGAAGGCATTAAATAATACCTTAACTGGCGACAAGGCCCAAATAAACTGGCGACAAGGCCCATATTAACTGGCGACAAGGCCCAAATCAACTTCATTCCATATGGGAATGTCACATATCTTCAAGCTACAAAACAGTCGAATCTAGGTGATGGGTGGGTGTTAGCCTTGCTAACACCCCTTCGATGCCTAAGTCAGTATCATGATAAAAGAATAATATTATTGAAATTGAATAAAAGTATAAATTCGAATACATACCTTAGTTGTTTAATATCGCTGTTAAATTTCTCAGGATAACAATTATCCTCAGGATAGCAGTCTTACATAAAATATTTTTTGAGGTGGATAGCATTCCAAGCCCCTGGTAACAGGTCACCATCCAAAGTAGACAATCTGTATGCCCCCTTTCCTACTTCTGACTCAATCAAGTAAGCACCTTCCCTCTTTGGTGCAAGCTTTCCATCCGCAGGATTTGTAGTATTCTGAAAAGCTTTTCGGAGAACTAAATCCCCTTCTTGAAATCTACGAACCCTGATATTCTTGTTATACAAAATGTTGCTATGTCTTTGACATGCATCACATTTCTGAGAATAGTCAATAGCATCCCTCTTCATCGTTGGCCAAAACTATCCTGTCTCAGGATTTTGGAGAATAGTGCTCTGCCTCCAGTGTGATTCCCACTATCTCCTTCATGGATATCCTGAAGAACTTCTTGAGCTTCTGCCTTCTCCAAGCACCTAAGATATGCTCCTGCAAGAGATTTCTTGTATAATATATCATTCATTATAGTATATGGGACTACCTTTGTGTGACAAGCTCTTGGGTTTTCATTCTTGGGGATAACTCCATCCTGAATATATTTCCTGATCGGGATAATCCAAGAATTTTCATTATCCTTATGATTCTTGACTCCCATATCTTCATTATCGTTTGATATTTCATTGACACCTTTCTCTCCTATTGCTAGGCTCAGGTAATATATAATAGGAATCTTGGCACCTTCTGATTTCCTGAAGGGCGAAGCTAAATATGCTAGGGCATCTGCTTCAACATTCTCTTCTCTAGGTACCTGTGAAATATCAAATATTTTGAAACACTTTGCTAGTTTTTTGACTAGCTATAAATATTTCATTAGTTTTTCTCCTCAAACAGCATATGAACCATTAAAATGATTAGTTAATAATAATGAATCAACATATACTTGAATAAACCATATTTTCATGTCTATTGCTAATTGTAATCCTGCTATCAAAGCTTCATATTTTGCCTCAGTATTTGTTGCTTGAAATCCGCAGGATATAGATTGAGGTATAATGTCCCCCTGTGGCGATTTCAGCAGGATCCCGAGACCTGTTCCTCTAACATTTGAAGCACCATCGGTGTACAGAGTCCACTTATCTTTGGTTTCTTCAAGTTGTTGGACTTCCAGGTCTGCCTCTTCTTTAAGTTCTCCAGTGAAATCAGCCATAAAGTCTGCTAATGCCTGGGATTTGATGGCATCCCTAGGTTCATATGCTATATCATCTGCACTCAGCTTAACAACCCATTTTGCCATCCTACCTGACATTTCTGGTTTTCTCAAAACAGACTTAATAGGGTAATTATTTTTAACACATAGAGGGTGAGTTTCTAAATAGTGTCCAAGTTTAGTAGATGCCATAATAAGCGCTAAAATTAATTTCTCAAGATATGAATACATGGTTTCAGCATCCAAAAGACTTTTACTTACATAATAGATGGGATGCTGTTGACCTTCGAGATCCTTGGCTAAAACTGCATTTACAGCATTATTTGATACAGCTAGATATAGAGATAGAGGTTCACCTTCCTAGGGTTTTACCAGTAGAGGAGCATAAGAAAGATAAGCTTTTAAGGATATTAAAGCTTCCTCATGCTTACTGGTCCACTCGAACTTCTTGTTTTTCCTCGGGATATCGTAAAATTCTTTGCACTTTTCTGAGGATCTGGATATGAATCTGTGGAGCGCTGCTATCCTGCCAGTTAGCCTTTGAACATCCTTGACTGATGCTGGGGATTTCTGATTCAGGATAGCTTGTATTTGCTCTGGACTCGCCTCTATCCCCCTCTTAGTGACCATGTATCCTAAGAATTTACCATCCTTCACTCCGAAATGGCACTTGGAAGGATTCAGCTTCATGTTATATTTGTCGAGGATATAAAATGCGGTCTTGAGATCCTGGAGGTGATCCTCAGCTTTCTTGGACTTCACCACCATATCATCAATATAAACTTCCATCGTGTCCCCTAGTTGCTCTTTGAACATCATGTTAACTAACCTCTGATAGGTTGCACCTGCATTTCTAAGTCCAAAGGGCATAGCAATATAACAATAAATACCTATGGGAGTCTTGAAGGCTGTATCTTCTTGATCTAGAGGCTCCATTTGGATTTGCTGAAATTCTAAGGATGCATCCATAAATGTAACATTTCGTGGCCAGCCGTAGCGTCTACCATTGAATCTATGTGTGGTAGAGGAAATGGATCCTTAGGGCAAGCGTTATTCAAGTCTGTGAAATCTACACAAACTCTCCATTTGCCATTCTTTTTCTGTACAACCATCACATTTGCTAACCATCGGGGATATTAAACTTCCCTGATCATATTTGCCTTCAAGAGTCTTTCAACTTCTTCTTGGATGATGATGTTTCTTTCAGGTGCAAATTTTCTTCACTTTTGATGGATTGGCCTGATAGAATTATCAATTCCAAGTTTATGTGTTATAATATCTTTGGAAATACCTGTCATATCTTCATGTTTCCATACAAATGTTGACAGTCTTGACTTGAGGAAATCGAGCAACTTTGACTCAATATCCTCATGAATGCTCGTTCCTATCAGCACTTTGACTTTAGGATCCTCAGTATAAGGAAGTATTTCTTTAATTTCTTGTTCCCTGGCCTCCATTACGTCTCGTGCTGGCTTCTGTAATTGTTATGCCTGCTGGGATTTGGAAGTACACTTCATAGAAGAGGTGTAGCAATTCTTTGCATCTTGTTGATCACTGATGATTTTGATAACTCCCCACGAACTTGGAAGTTTCACACATTGGTGATAAGTGGAGGGGACTGCTTCCATGCCGTGTATCCAGGGCCTACCTAATATAATATTGTGACAAGACAAACAGTCAATAACACAAAATTTTTGCATTTTATTTACCCCTTCAACATATACTGGGAGCTTGATATCCCCAATAGTGTTCTTAGTTTCTCCACTGAATCCAACCAATACTAAGGAACTGGGGATAATCTCATCCTCAGGAATATTCATCTTTTTCAGCACTTCTAGTTGAATAATGTTGACAAAGCTTCAACCCTCTATGAGGATCCTGCGCACATAATGGTTAGCCACATATAATGTTATTATCAACCTATCATGGTGAGGGTCCTGAATATTGACTCTATCGCTTTCATCATAGGATATGGTCTTTGCTTGAGTGAGAATGGATGTCTTTGTTGGTCTGTCAACCACTTCTAACTTTCTTTGATCAGCATTTCTTTTTGCAGCAGAATAAGAGGTTCCACAGATGTCAGATCCTCCGGATATGAACATGATTGTTTTTGCATCTGTTGGTGGAGGAGTTGCCTTTTCAAGAACTTTTTCAGGATTTTACTCTTTTTCCTTCTTTCGACCAAATAGCTCTTTCAAGTGGCCCTTGCTGAGAAGATAACTAATCTCCCTTCTGAGCGCAATGCAATCCTCAGTCAAGTGCTCAAAATCCTCGTGGAAGGCGCACCATTTTGATTTGTCTTTCCAGGCTCCTTGTTTCTCCATCTTCTTTGGCCACCTGGCTTTCTCACCTAAATCCTACATGGCACATATTAATCCACCAATATCAACAGAAATACAATATTCAAAGATCTTAGGATATTCTTCATCGTCTCCATCATCTATTGCACTAATCCTGGGGTTATCAAGCTTATAGTAAGGTTTTGATCGATATGATTTTCCCGAGGATTTGGCATTCCTGTTCGTCTGATCATATTTTGGGATATCGATCTCTTTAAAGTTTTTCTAATCGTCCTCTAGCCTGATAAACCTCAGAGCTCTACTTCTTGCTTCATCTAACGACCTGCATGGAGGCATTACAAGATCATCGTAGAAAGAGGAGTCTTTCTCTAACCCCAAGTTAAGAGCTTCTACTGCCGAAGCAGGATTTAGATTTGGGATCTCCAGCGACTCCTTGCTAAACCTGGTAATAAAATCTCTCAAGGAATCCCCAGGATTCTGGGTAACCCTATAAAGATCACCTGTCATCTTCTCAAACGTTCTACTGCAAGAAAACTGGTTATTGAACAAGTTTACTAAATGAGAAAAGGAAGTGATGGTGTTAGGAGGAATACTCAGTAGCCATTTCATGGCTGCTCCGGTCAGTGTAGACCCAAACCCCTTGCAAATACATGCTTCCTTAATTTCCATAGGGATTGGTTTGATCTCCATACGCTCTCTATATTGTGCAACGTGTTCCTCAGGATCCGTTGAACCATCATATAGCTTCATATTCGGGGTTTGAAATCATTCTGTACATCACCAATTGATGGCACAAATCGAGATATTTTGTGACTATCAGTGGGAACTTCAGCTATGGGATGGATTACACCTTGAACATTTGATATCATGTCCTTAAGCTTCTGTAATTCCCGGGATAAACTTGAACTTATGCCTGCATCCTGCAAAAATCCTTGATTAGCATTAAAGGGAATTGTATTGAAAGTGTTACCCTGATTAATATTTTGAGGAATAGTCTGGGTGTTGTAGCTTGCATTCCGAAACATAGTATTTCCCGGAGTAGCAAATGCAGTGGTCGAAGTGTTAGCCTGCATCGGGATAAAGTCTCCCTGATGCACCTCGGGAGACCCTGCGAATTGCTGGTCTGAGCAAATGGTTGCTGAAATCCTGAGGATACTGCCTGCTGCTGAAATCCTGAGGATACCGCCTGCTGATAAGGACCTGAGGACCCTGTCTGATGGAACAATCCTGAGGATCCGGACTGTCGAAATGATCCTCGGATCCTCCCTGCTGCGACATTACTGAGGATCCTGCATGTTGAAATGGCCCAGCAGAAGATGCATGCAAGTATTCCTGGGATCCAGATGAATGCAATCCTGCAGACCCTGAGTATTGGAAAAATGAGGATCCAGAGTTGTATTCCATAGTCGACTCCGGACGCACCAATCTTGAGGATCCTAGAGGAGTGAAATCCAGAGATCTCGGGATTAGTGGTGTAAATTCTTCCGCCGGCTTCTTGGCTTTTTTTTGATATCTTCCAGTTTCTTCACCAGCATCTGGTTGGTCTTGTTCTGACGATCCATCTTTTCCTGTAACCGTCTATACATAGATTGAAGGTCGTTGTTAGATACCATGATGGGATCCTGGGGAGACGGTCTCGATCCTGAGAACACGGGAGTAGCAGGTTTCTTCTGAGTGTTGTCAGGTTTCTTCGGAATACCACCAGCAGGAGGAGGAAGCATAAGAGGCCTCACAGAGGAATCTGAAGTCGCGGCAGAAGAGGAAACATTCTTCGGTTGGGAAGACACATTGTGGACGTTAAAATTAGGGTTTAATTTGAGAGTTAATAGTGATCAAAGCACCGTTTGCCCCACGGTGGGCGCCAAATTGTTTCGGACAAAATTTAACAAAGTAATTTTGTGATCAAATTCGTGTGTGAGGTAGAGTGTTTGATCAAAAATAGAATGAACACAATGATTTGATTTCGAGGGAAAAAGCCCTTGATTGTGAGGATCTCCGGCACAAAACGCTTTGCCCACAAAAGATTTTGAGGGAAAAAGCCCTTGATCTTTTTCGTCCCTGAAAAATTCTAATGCAGTTGGATAAGAATCGGATAATATAGTCTTAAAAACATATAGGTTAATTTTTAAAGCTTAAAAGAACGCAAAAACCGCGATCACCGATATTGTTATCCACTTAAACCCATGCCTTAATCTTTACCGGGACAAATAAGATCCGACAATAATATTACTCAGTGGTTTACACAATTAAGACTCGCTTATTTTCAGCTTTTACCGGACCAGACCACCCCAAATTGACTTAAAACTCAAAATTAGCAGAATTAAAAGTTTTGTTGCTCTGTTTTTTTTTTCATGAATAGTTAAGACGATCAAGGGTATTGTTATCCACCTAAGCTTAAGCATCAAAGTCAACCTAGCAGCCATTAGATATGATTAAGATTCAATTAATTAATAGCTATTGTTCCGCACAACATGACATACCCCCGTTATCAAGCAATACCCCGAAACCATCGCCATAGGTGAGTATGCAAAATTTCATCTGTAGGGCTTACATGTAGCGTGTCCCTTGTGGTTCGTTTCTTAATGGTAATGAGACGCGAGCAAGGGGACCCCACATGGTTAACAGCGTGGATGATCAAGTCTGTAGTGTATTTGTACTTTTGTATTTTTGTGATCATGTTTAAAGACTTTTAAGGGTTTGCTCTTTTTGGCTTTATTTTAAATATCCACAACCCCACTTAGGAATTGTGAATACCTAGATGAATAGATTGAATACAGACCCATGGTCTCCGGACCCGAAGCATCCCATCAATTCAAGATTTAAGGTTATAAAACCATACGCCAATGAGGTGTAAAATACTAAACTAGCAGTTTAAGATTTATATCACAGGCTACACGACATACTCTAATGTTAAACCTACCCAAGCATCATATGATAACGTATTCAAATTTTTAAAACTCATGATATTTCCACTTTTTCATACCAAAATTTGAGGCTTGAGTATGGCCTGACCTTTCATTACTTATCTTCCACGGACAAAACGCTTTACCCACAAAAGATTTCCGTTTTAACCATTTTATCAAATTTGCCCTTTTATTTTCAAGGCTGAGCCTACCGACACATCCCAAGTTAAGTGAGTTTTCTTTTATTTATCTCATATTATTAGTAGTTTGAAAAACCAATTTCAGATAAATATCATCATCTCCCACTTTAACGCAAAAAGAAAACTAAATTCAAGGGACATTTTTCTTTAAAACTTTTTTTTAAATGAAAACGTCAATTCCCCATCCCCACACTTAAATTTCACATTGTCCTCAATGTGAGACAAGGAAAAGACAAAACTAAACATAAAGAAAAATAAAATGGAACAGACTCCCCTGGCATATGTGATCATGCAAATGTGCGGTGAATCATGTTCCTCGCCCTCCTATTCGAACGCAAGCTTAAAACTCCAGTGCTCTCTATCAAGCTATAACTAACGAACGAAAGCGACAATCCTTAAGCCAATTGCATCCCCACACTTGCTTAAAACTCCAGCTCATAAATGTCATCAACCAGCCAAGGAATAACCTGCAAGTAAGAGAAGAGACACCCGACAAAACTCGGAAATAAAAATAAAATAAAAATAAAATAACAAGAAAAGATATTACCGGGTTGCCTCCCGGGAAGAGCTGAGTTTATTGAATAGTCTTCAGCCGGACTCGCTCCCGAAACCTCAATCAGGAGGCTTCTCCTTTATCCTCTTCCCATCGATGCTCCTCAATACTCACCTCTTACAATTGGTCGGGAAGAAACCAATTGCACAACTCTCATGGGCACGACCATATGAATTAAACTCGGCCCACCAACTCTTAGACTCCACAAAAAATGATCCCCTAAAGTGAAACGGGAGTAACGAACTCTTCTGCACACCATGATCTCTGAGCCTAGATATCCTCCTTATTCTTTTAGCCAACTTTTTAAACCTCAACACGTCCCGAATGGAGATTGAGTACGGTTCACGTTTTGGTTTTTCACATTCAAAGTGCAATGGTGGAAAGACTGATTCACCAACCACCTCATGGCTCTCCTCACAAGGCTCATTCTTGATCCCCGCACTTGACTCGTTATACAATAGATCCTCAAGCAACTTCAAATCGCCAAGTGGGTCAAACTCTCCTTCATCTGTCATGGTGAAATCCATAGACTCTTCGCCAAACTCACCCATGAACTCGTCCTCCCAAGAGGGAACATACTCCTCTACTCTCTACTCCTCAATTCCGGTATCTTCAATCTCACTCGGGGTTTCAAAGAAAGGTGGATTCAAAGGTGGAATATATTCCAAATCCTTTCTAATGGCAAACAATACATCATCCATTATTGATTCCAATTCTGGGGTGGGCTCTAATATATTTCCTGATAAGTCTTTATACCCTAAGAAGTTCCCCATTTGATCATATGCAAATTGGTATGGAGGAGACTTTGCCACAAGTGATTCCCATGGAGCTTTCCATGCCTCGGTTTCTATCCTCCTTCACTCATATGCATCATGTACCCAGTGATCTCCACCACACACTTTGCACCATGGCGTTCCAACGTGTCGTCCGAACATATTTCCTTTAAAGAACACTCAAAAGAAAAGGATCACGGACACCAGATAAAAATATAATAAAATACTAAAAATAAAATTAAACTAATTAAAATAACTAATCTAATCTAAATATATGAAAATACAATAGGTAAATCCCAACTCGGGCCGTTCTCAATACGCCTCAAACCGTGTCCCCAGCAACGGCGCCAAAAACTTGATGTGTATCTAATGATGCTCTTTCTATGGAACTCACAACTAAGCTTTATATTTATAAAACGAAAATCCTAACGAATCCACACACAACCGGCAAGTGTACCGATCCAAAGTAGTATAGACCTAAGGAAGTCCGAGTATCGAACACAAGGACACGTGAAAACGTCTATGATTACTAACCCTAGAAAAGACCTTCCTAAGAATAATAATTTTAATTTTTTTTAATTATTAACTATTTAACCTAACTTAAATTAACTTAAAAGACTTAAATTAAGGAAACTAGAGGAAACTTTGAAAGTAAGATTTATCAATGGGAAAACGTCTACCTAGGCAAGAATCCTATTGAACGTATAATAAGCTAATGGAATGTAGAATCTCACGACACTGGTTCCTAAGGATGACACAACTAAGGTTCACTCAAGAAAGCTAGATCATCTCTCGGTCTCACTAACAAACCCTAACCTACACTAGTTGATTTTAAGAACTGACCAGGTGATGAATTGTTAAAGTGCTCTAATGCCGAGTCTCCTCTCGGTCTCACCGACACACTACCCTAATGGAGACGAATACTACGCAACCAAGGATAGAGGAACAATTCAGTTTAACTTAAACTAGGTCAACTAATCGCTCACAAACCCAAACCCGACAAGAACCGAACCCGTTCTCGCGCGATCCTAATTCTAACAAGTAAAAGCTATGAGACGACCCTACTTCCTATCACCTCTAGGTCTCTAAGAAGGTGCCTACCCGCTGATTTTAACTAATTAGTATACCCAACTTACCCTAGAGTCTCCAAACTTGACACTTTTCTTCCTTAAAACTCATAACCTACAATTAATCATCAATCTTTGTAAAATCAAGCAAAAACAAGCCATAACTCTTAATAATTAAACTAACAAAGTACTTAAAACATGATAAAACGATAAGGAAAGTAAGTGTGTTTTACAACACATCAATCCAGACTGTTGAAATGATCCTGAGGATCCTCCCTGCTGCGACAATCATGAGAATCCAGCATGCTGAAATAGCCCAGCAGAAGATACATACAAGTATTCCTGGGATCCAGATGAATGAAATCCTGCAGACCCTGAGTGTTGGAAAAATGAGGATCCAGAGTTGTATGCCATAGTCGACTCCGGACGCACCAATCCTGAGGATTCTGGAGGAGTGAAATCCAGAGATCTCGGGATTAGTGGTGTAAATTCTTCGCCGGCTTCTTGGCTTTCCTGATATCTTCCAGTTTCTTCACGAGCATCTGGTTGGTCTTATTCTGACGATCCATCTGTTCCTGTAGCCGTCTATACATAGATAGAAGGTCGTTGGTAGATACCATGATGGGATCCTAGGGAGACGGTCTCGAACCTGAGAACACGGGAGTAGCAAGTTTCTTCTGAGTGTTGTCAGGTTTCTTCGAAATACCACCAGCAGGAGGAGGAAGAGGTATAAGAGGCCTCACAGAGGAATATGAAGCTGCGGCAGAAGAGGAAACATTCTTCGGTTGGGAAGACACGTTGTGGATGTTAAAAGTAGGGTTTAATTTGACGGTTAATGGTGATCAAAGAACCGTTTGCCCCACGGTGGGCGCCAAATTGTTTCGGTCAAAAATTAACAAAGTAATTTTGTAATCAAATTCGTGTGTGAGGTAGGGTACTTGATCAAAAATAGAATGAACACATTGATTTGATTTCGAGGGAAAAAGCCCTTGATCGTGAGGATCTCCGGCACAAAATCCCCTGGACGGTGAAAACTATCACCCTCTCTTTATTAATAACAAAAAGAGTGATTGCAAGTGGTGGAGCTGATAATAGATCGTATACTAAGTGTTATAATGAGTGCTGATAGCTAAGCAAGTGAAGTGTGTGTTCTAAATGATCATATCAGCTCATTTAAATAAACTGAAAAATTACAACTGAAATCCCGAGAAATCCGGAATAAACCCTAGACTAAGTCTCCCATGATCCGTTGCTGTCCATGTTCGAGTTGACGAAGCTGTTACAAACCCACGTTCTTATAATCACATTAAACACGTGGTCTTATCTGCAAAACAAACAAAAATAATAAAGGACAATTGAATTAGTCAACTATAATCCTCAGAATATTTACATCGGCAGGATAGGTCGAAATCCTTAAATCATGATCAATCCTGAGGATAAAAAATCTGCCCCCAACAATACCCTTCTTCTCCAAACCCATATCCATTTCATACACTACACATAACCAAATTCTTCAAAAATACAACCAAAATGAATCCTAGAGACAACCCGAAGCAACCGAAACACACATTCCCTCCTTTCGAAACCCATGCTATGGAACTCACCGCTATCATGAGAAAAACCATCAAACAACACGAAAAGACTGTCTGGAACTCACCGCTACCATGAGAGAAACCAACAAACAACACGAAAAGATTGACGCTATGTTGATATTGCGGGAAATGAGTAAAGAATACGAATCTCTCAAAGCGGTCGGGTTACACGAAGATTCCGCATTACTGCAACGACGACGAATTGAAAAAATGCGTGAATATTATGGATATTAGTTGTTTTTTTGTTATGCTTTTTTAACATTTCTTTTTAAATTTTGATGTATTTTTATTTAATTATTTAATTTGATGCGTTTTTATTTGTTTAGTTTAATTAATAAAAGAAAATATTAAAAAATGATGATATAGCTCTGGAGGGGCTACAGCACCATTACAGCCCAAAAACAAATTCTTACCTTTTACTGACTAGGCGCCACGTGTCACAATTCACCCAATTTGTAGCCCTCCATTATACTTAAGTATCTTTCATTATGGTTGATGATTATTTGACCTATACTGACTGACTATGTTTGACCATGAATTTTATGATTAAGCATGAGTCACCTAAACTTTATTGTTTGACTTTTGCTTACAAATAATGGTCATAATGAGTTATAATGGCTCATATGGATCTTAATGAGTCATTTTGGTAAGGATCAGAAAAGCTTCTAGTGGAAAATATGAAGATTATTAGGTCATATTTTATCTTAGTTAGTTACAATTTGTGAACACTGATTGGTCATGAGGACTTCAAACCCTTGCGTACCGATTATATTCCTCGTTCGCAGTTTTTATTTGTTTCACTTTAATGTCATCCTTTAAGAGATTTAATTATTAAACCTAACGGTTCAATCATCACTTTAATTGGAGGAGTGATAAAATACTTTTCTAACCAACTACTTAGCATTAATTACGGTTTCGTATTAAAAATTAAGTGTCATTTTCATTCTCATGGTTTGACAAATAATATGAATTTAATCCAAAACGTTTATATTTTTCATATGGACATCCACGATTCTCAATTATATCTAAATCACTAATCCCGTTAAATTTAATCGTTAAGTCAGGGGTAGACATGTATTTTCAATCTTTCTTTATTATAATACTTATTTTAGTGAACTGCGGTTTTCGTCCTTGTGGGTTGTCCAAATCTACGGTTTTTATTCCAACAGTTTCAAATTAGCAATTTCCGTCCTTGTTTCATTTAATTTGCAATTAAACCCGAATTTATTAACCTCGTTAAGTCTGGTCGTTAACCCATTTGTGTGTCATTCACGTGACGACCAGTTTTGTCGTTTTTCTCCACAAATAAACATCAGTCCTAATTTGCAAGCCCCTCACATGAGGGGATGGTGTGTATTTGGGGAAAAGAAAAAAAGGAACAAAATTGCCCCTAACGTGAAGGGCAGACTAATGGGTTTAACGACCAGACTTAACGAGATTAGTGATTTCGGATTTAATTGCAAGTGAAATGAAAGCACAGGGAAGAAAATTGCAAATTTGAAACTACTGGACTAAAACCGTAGATTTGGACAAACCACATGGACGAAAACCATAGTTCACTGAAATAAATATTATAATAAAGAAAAAGTGAAAAAACATATCTACCTCTGATTTAACTGTCACACCCCAATCTACGCGCGGAAATGCCGGGACGTGAGCTAATTGCTCACAGCTCTCAAGGTACTATCATGCAATATTAAAATGATAATATCTATTATTCCAATTCAAATAATCCAACAATTTCAAATAATCAAAGTACATAAATTCATAATTAAACAAGTAAAACAAAAATCCAAAATTTAATTATTGTATCTTCTTCTCTAGCATGCACCCTAAGTTTTCTCAAACAAATCTTGATAATCATATCATACGGTAACCTGCATATTCGTCAAAGATACAATAATTTTGTCAACACTAGGTTGAGTGAGTAAAACACCAGATAAGTGAATATATATAATAAGTATAGAAAGAGTGCAAACTGTATCAAGTAAGATAAGCAATTTAACCAAATGAGCAAGTAAATATGTTGTCGGTGAGCATGATGTCAGAAGCACTAGACGATGACTAAATAAGTTGTCGGTGAGCACGATGCCAGATGAATTGGACGATGGTTACTACGACGATACAACCAAATAAGCAAGTAAAGAAGTTGTCGGTAAGCTCGATGCCAGATGAACTAGACGATGGCTACTACGACGGTACAACCAAATAAGCAAGTAAGCATATAACACGTTGAGCATAAATTAGTATACACACATGATTAATAGTTGCAATTAAGTATTAAATAATAATAAAATAATTAGAACGTATATGTCCCCAAAACAAAAAAAATGAGTTAAAATAGAGGAGTGAGATACTCACCTTAATGGATGAACAAAGGATCAAGTGATGATGTGAGAAAAGGAACAGTTAAACCCTTCGGGATGCACCGAAAGTGATTCCTAGTTAAATATAATAATATAATTTAATTATAAAAGATATAACACGAATAGTGGACTTAAGATTTTGATTTGAATTAGATTATGTTGTGATTAGAATATTATTGAATCGAACGATTGATTTTTATAGTGATTATTATTGCGAAGATTATTATCATTGATTATCATTTAATTATTACAATAATTATTTTAATATTTATAAATTCGCCCTTGTTTACTTGATATATAATTAAATTTATAATTTAATAATTTAAATAACTAATTTTAATGTACTTAGAATTATTCGAATAAATAGAATACAAATACATTAGTTTTTAAATAAATAATTATAATATGTAGTAATACACATAATAATATTTAATAAATATTTATCTTGAATCTTTAATGAACTTAATGGTAAATATATAGTTAACACGTTTATCACGATTATTATGTTTTTGTTTATAAACAGATAATACCTATATAATATAGATAAAACTTTGTAAAGACGCTCAACGACGAGAAAATGTGAATTTAAAGTGTCGAGTTTTAATAAGGTTTAAATAAATAAATATATACTTCTAATACTTATGAATTATATATATATATACACACACACCAAAAATTCGTAACGAGATTATTTATCAAGAACGTAAAAATTAATGGCGTCGGTTAAAATAGAATAATGTTTATTTAATATTTAATAATAATAATAATTAGTTAATTAATCAATTAAAACCTAAAATCCATTAACCAAAAATAAAACAACAAAACTGGGTTCAATGAGGTTCGAACCCGCGTGATGGCCAACTCAAAGGTTTAACGCACACACCCCAGATCAGCTGTGATGGGGTAGAGCTAGGGTGTCAGTTATTAACAAAATGAAAACAAATTATTATATACAGAAAGCCAAATCACTCCTAATTGATAAAGAACCTTAATTGACCAAATCCGCGTTATGTTTGTTCATATTGATTTGGTGATAAGAATCTAAGATCAAAGATGACTTGTATGCATGATTTAATTACCACACACGTTGCTTGATTGATGGTGAACCATAAACGGAACCGGATGGCTAGGACGCAACGAACAAAGGGGTTTATGGCCAAAATAAATGCAATTAAGTTAAGGGGTTTTGATCACTGGGTTAAGAAGGAGGTGTATATGCGTTTAATTGGATTATTGTTAGGTCTATATAGTGTATTAATAGATTGATATAGGAGGGTTTGATAATATTTTGAACACAATCAAAATCTGATTCTTTTACCTAATTGTTATGTCAGTTAAGATCTTGTTAAGCATAAAACAAACAGGACATGAATTAAGGTCATGGATACAAATACGGGTTTGGGTATGGATTTGGGTTAGAAGACATATAATAATCTTTTAAATAATTTACATATTAGTCATTGTTCTATAAGTGTGGATGTAAAAAGGGTTATAACTAATGTTTAGGGGTGTAGATTGTACAATAATCAAACATAAAATGAATAATTGAATAAATAAGATCATTATTCGATAAATACGGTATTTTATTGATTAAATTTCCTAAAACAAAAATGGATTGGGTAAATAGGTATACATATTATAAATTAAATATCTGAATTGTTACATTAACGATTAAATTTAATGTTGTTAGTGATTTGGATGTAATTGGCCAATACTGGGAAACGTGGATGGTCTATATGCAAAAAAGAAACTATTTGGACTAAATTCGCATTATTTGCCAAACCACAAGGAAGAAAATGACACTTTACTCTATTTCATAATTTGACAAGTTTGAATTACACATTCCATATGGTTAGGGTTGTGGTCCAATGGTAGAGGCAAAGCTTCTAATACACTAAGGTTTGGGGAGGTTGTGGGTTCAAAACTCACTTCCAACAAGGGATTATACACTAAGGTTTGGGGAGGTTGTGAGTTCAAAACCCACTTCCAACAAGGGATTAAGAAATTCACCTTAAAAAAAAAGGCTATATGTAGTTAGGGGCTACAAACTTGGGGGATAAGTGACATTTGGCGCCCAGTTGGCATATATATATATGGTAGGGTTAATATAGAAAACAATAGTTTTATGAGAAGTATAAGAATGGATGTATATCATTGGATCTAGGATCTAGTGGTTGAGATTGATAGTTTCTAAAAGTTGTATAGTTTTCTATTTACATGTTACAGTGTCTTATTTAGATGATGTACTTTATTTTAAAGTTTTCTCATACTTCTTACAAAACAATTGTTTTTTATTTGAAACATTTTCTCTCTCTCTCTCTCTCTCTCTATATATATATATATATATATATAGATTTCTTTTGAGAACCACTTGAGTTTTAAGAACTAAACGTAACAAATTTTTTTTTGTACATATATAATACGTAAGTGTAAGTAACTTAAAAAAAATTCAATATTTTTTACACATCAAATCGACTTATTACACATATATAACTAACATTTAAACTTGTGTAATTATTAAAAATCTTTATTCTCTTCCCTGATCAATTTTTTAATTAGATTTATTCTCAGCCACATATTCAATACCCATTTAATTGATTGTGTGTTTCATATTGAGTTCTTAAAGTTCTTACAACTCATCAAATTCTCAAAAGATCATTCCCATATATATATATATCACATACTAAATATAATAATAATATTTAAACAAACGACCACGCGACAAATGAATGTTGCCCCTCTTATAGGGCGTGGAGGGGGGTACTCCTCTCCAAAATCGCCCACATACGCCCCTCTTGCCGCCCACTACACATACACTTACATTCATAGTCTAATATTATTTAACTTTTCTTTCTTCAGAGTGTTCGTTTCAAAACAATCATCTTGTATCAGAACAAACTTTTCACCAAATCCGCTATAATAAGATTTACAAAGATGTCACATCCTTTCTCTGTTGGGTGGAGACTATCCCAGAAAAGAAACTTTGAGTTGTTTCGACAAAGTCTGCTAAGTTTGTTACACGAAAAACTCGATTCTATGATCCCAGTTTCACAACAACCTCTATCAGTAACCTCCAAACCTAAGTAATTAAACAACGATAAAAAAAAGTTTATTGAATTGTAAATTTGAAAAATGTATGCAATATTTAATTGCATTATATTTGAAATATGGATGATCATATTTAGTTTTAAAAATAAAACAGCAAACAAAGTTTACATGAATATTTTATTAAACCATGTGTGGCGGAGGGACTTTAGTTGATAAAAAGTTTTATCACGTCATTATAGTGTAGGCGGAGATGCATTCACTAACAAAGTCATCAAACATGTGTAACAGTTTAACCCAGGTTTATTAATTATTTAATAATCTTTTTATTAATAAAAATAAGAGGGGTATTTTTATTAGTTGGAATTGGATATGACCCCACCTCATTATTTTTATTATAAAAATGAGAGTATATTTTATTTAAATGAGAGAGGGCACCCTCAACTTTTACCCGTGTAGTTTTATCACGTCATTATAGTGTAGGCGGAGATGCATTTACTAACAAAGTCATCAAACATGTGTAATAGTTTAACCCAAGTTTATTAATTATTTAATAATCTTTTTATTAATAAAAATAAGAGGGGTATTTTTATTAGTTGGAATTGGATATGACCCCACCTCATTATTTTTATTATAAAAATGAGAGTATATTTTATTTAAATGAGAGAGGGCACCCTCAACTTTTACCCGTTTAGTAGTTTAACATGCCAAAGTAGGTTGAGGTGGCAAGGAGTGGTGCCCACCCACCTCTCGATTACACATTGTTTTAGTGTTTATATATAATGATAATTATCTTAAAACTCTGAGAAAATAAAAATAATATTAGTTATGAGGAAATTTTATCTAGAAAACTATATATTTGTAATCTCTAAATTACATACCCATTTTTTACCGAAATCATAAACACTGTAAATTTAGCGATCAGTGAGAATCCGGTTGCAAAAGTTGTGCCCATCAAGTTTCAGTCGCAAAAGCAGGGCCAATTCATAAGGAGGGCAGGGTGGTTGACGGCTCCTGACCCGACATTTCAAAAGAAAAATTATATATATTTTCTTGAAAAACAATATCTATATTTAATGTTTAAACTTAATTATACAACCAGAAGCTTGGTTTAGTGGTAAAGTAGTATGACTCTAAATCAAAAGGTCTAGTAAGCCTATTTTTATACAAAATGCTTTTTACACAATCAAAATCATAACTAAGAAGGCTTATTTGAAAATTAAATTGTTTAAAAAAAAAGTAAATCCAAGTTAAATTATAAACACCGGCCGCAAAAACTGGTCTCAAATTGAGACCGCTAGTTCGATTACAAAACTCAGTAGCAAAACTAGACCGGACGTAATTTCATTAATTCACAACAGAAGATAACCACAGAGATTTTTGTGAGTGGTTTTTTTCAGTTGCAAAAGGAAGTAGCGACCGAAAAATCAGTGTCAAAGGCCTAGTTTTCAAGTATTGGTGGTTTTAATGATAAGTTATTTATATGTGTGTTAAAAGTTTTGGTTTCCATAATTAAATGATATATTAAGTTGAGTTAATACCGTATTGTTGAGGGTTTTCAATGATGTTTATAAGAGGATTGTACAAATCAACCATGGCAACCCTTGTCTCAGGAAGACTGCTTGTAAGAAACTGGATCTCTTGTATGAGCAAGCTGTTGAACAGTTGTGCTGCTTTATTGTACTTGTCCACACATTTTCTTCGTATTCCTCCAGCTATCGTTCTCACAATCGGAAGACAGCCAAACGGGGGTGCGCTAAACGCAACGATCCTTCTTGCTCCCAGTTTGTGCATTTCCTAACGTGAATGAATTTAAAAGACACATGTAAGTGATATCGTTTAAGATCCGAAAATTTAAAGGAGATATTCATATGGTAACTAGGTTTCTTAAGTGTTTTATTAAATTCATACTTTAAAGTTACTTTATGCTACATTTACAAAACTCAATTACTTTTGGTTTGTCTGTAACTTAATTACTTTTGCCTTATTAGAATTTGTTTCTATAGCAATTGCTAGTTAGAATGTTAGAACACAATTACTGATCATAACATATTATACCCATTGGTTACCTTTATATTGTCTGCAGCCAACTTTACCAGCATATTACTGTATGAGCGAACATCATATTTTATTCTTCTGAAGGGATAGACATAGTAATTTGTAAGAAAATCGTTGCTGCTTGACGAAACAAAATATACGCTGTTGGTGATTATATTTTCTGTAGCTTCTTTCCCGGCTATTGTCTTCAGCTTCGAAATGTAATGTTTGAACATCTCCAGCTGAACTGATAGTGGTATGACAGACTGATAGTATGCCAAAAAAATGAAATAAATAAGAACAAAATATATTCACACTCACAATATATAATAAGCAGAAGGTTGATAGATCGATGTTTTTGCATACCGCTATTGTGGATGTTAGGGGATCATATCCTGAGCCACCAGAAGCAAAACATACACCTGTTGGAAGATCACTGTCTGTTATGGAAGGGTCTAGATATGGTGGAAGATACTCTTCCACTCCTAATGCCTTGGCTTAGAATTTGAAATCAATATATTGCATTGTTAGTTGAAATTACTATAATATAAAGTACCACCATGTGCTATATGACTCAGATCCATCTAATACCACAGGCCCACACTTTTACATAATACTGCATTTCGAGTTTAATGAAAATCTATCTTATAATTTCTTAGCGTATATATGTTGCAACATCTTCTGGGAGTACAACATGCCACCTTTGAGACCATGTTCAATAGGAGATCTTGAGTGTTATTAAAAAGGAATATTTGACCGAAGGAGGAGAGAAGAGACCATCCATTCTAATCCATATGAAGATGACTCGGATTCGGTTTGGTCAAATGACCGCTACTGATTTATAAAATGCTGTTATAAAAAGTTTATTTAAACTTTTGCTTTATCTCCTAGTTTAAATATTATCTTCTTAAATTTTTTATAGAGATTATACCAATTAGCCTATGGAGTTTTGCTTAGATTCGATTTTTAAATATTATATCACATTTTTATGTTCGAAGATGATCTTCTAGATATTTAATTTGAGTTAAAAATGGGTTTTTGAAAAAACTTTCTTTATAGCGTAAAGTTTAGGATGTACACGCCTTTTCTATTCACAACAACTTATGAACTTTCAGATTTATTGGTAAGTTGAATAAAATGTTTTTATGATATAATAATTTGAGGAATAGTAAAACTTACCCTATAATTTCTTCTTTAACTCTAAGTCATTAACACTGTTTTTTTTAAAAGATCTATATGTACATTCTAAAGTATATTGCTTGAACATTCAAACGTACGCTTGAGAATAGCTTCCTGCATATCTCGAATTTATCTCACATGTATCTAATGTGCCATGAATACTAATAGGACTACTTCAAAATATCTCGGTATACATGAAGGAGGTAATTCTATGGACGTTATACATATTATGATTTTTTTTTTTCAAAATAGGAAGAAAAATGTAAATGGTTTCTAGCAATGAGAATTTTTATTTTTGGGTTCTAAGAGATCCGCTAGTTCAAATAGCAGACCCTAAAAATTGTACATGTGTTCCCACTACCAACATTTATTTCAAATGACGAAACATCTTTGAAACTTCCTTGTCACCGGACACATATGTCATTTCAAATGACGATTTTCCTATAATACCAAAACAATATTTCGCTCTAACCATTTACTCTATTTTTATCTCTTTCTATTTTGAAAAAGAAATTCTGCATATTATATGAACATGTAATCAAATCAAGAAAAAAATATAGAAAGCAAATAATTAGGTACCCAAAAAATCGTCCAGTGTTTTCCCATTGGTGAATCTTCCTGTTGGTTTCCTGCCTACAAAATCCTTTCCATAAGGGAGGAAATTAGCTTTGGTCATGGTGTTGAGGAAGTTATTGTTCCCGGGATCCATCAGTGAGTCTCCGAATGCTATGACTGCTGGCACAGTCACGTTATGCAGAAGATAGCCATTTCCGTTGTTGCCATGTAAGTAAAGAGAAGCGACCAGGCAAATGAGAATGACTTTCATAACTAAAGTAAGAGCTAATGAATATAAATCAAAGAACATTAAGAACCGTGCTCTTTGGCACTCCTTTAGTTTCGAATGGCGCGGTGTTGTATAAGCGTTCTGTGGCAGTGGGCGTGAGTCCACAGAGCATGGTCTAAGCAATATGTTTAAATGATTTCAGAGGCCTTATTTTTATAACTAAATGACTATATATTGAACATGTTTCTTTAACGTATACTGTTGGTTTATTGGTAGTCATTTTCTCAATTACCTATACGTTTGAACAACCTGGATGTTGCAGGTGTAGTTTCTATTTTGTATTGTGAAAATAATGTTATTTTTTTTTAACTGATTAACCAAATTAAATTTTATTATTTGATGCATGGTTTAGCTATAATGTAAAAGATTAAATTAATTTATTTGGAACATAGGAAGTAATGGATATTTTTTTTATAATTACAAAAACAAAAGGCGTCATGTTATGCATAATTCACCATTTACATATATTCATTCATCAGAGCGTAACTTCACATCTTCTCTATCATTTACCTCTACCATTTAACCTATGGTCATATACCCATTATTAACCATTTACAATTAGTACTTTTCCCGTCACATTGAATGTAACGATTGCATTAATTGTAATAAAGTTATCAATTTATAAAAGTTTAAAATCAAGAATTTAAGATACGAGAACCATTTGTGTAAGTAAATTTTTCTTGATTACATTATAAAACAAAAACAATTGTGTAAACAAAGTAACATAGCAAACAGATAAATCAATAACTTTACAGAGCAAGGATAAAAAACAAAAACAAATTAGAAGAAAAAAAGGTTGTAATCGTATGAAGAAATAAAAGATCACAGATGGCATATTTGTTGATGTAATAGTGCTCCTTAACCGTGTCTTCAATGTTACAAAACATAAATTCAAACCTGTATAAATATTTCAAAGTCAAGATAATGTCTCATTTGCCACTTACCAGAGTAAAGCATGTTTACATTAACATGGGCAATTTAAAAGAAGTATAAGTTTGGTTTGGGTTAAAAAATAAATAAAAGGTTGACATCAACAAAATTGATACGTTTTTTTATTAAATGGCCCGTTTTGACCAAAAGTCATTTTTCTCATAAATTATGAACCGTTGAAGATGACCCAAATAAACCCAAAAAAACTTGCTAAATGACTCAAAATTAACAAACCTGACATAACATGTGACTGGAAATTAACATTTAACAATAATAACACACTAGTGCACCGACATTCTGTAGAATATACATTTCATATTATAAACCACATCTATATAACAACGTTTAGATTGTATCTTTAATTTGGGAAACAAAGAGTAGATTCATATTTTCGAAATTAAGTGGTAAATGATTGCTTCAAATTTAGTCAAGTTTTCACTCAAGAAAATATGTTCCTTGTAATATCCTGCTTTTAATAATAAATAAAAGAAATTTCGTTTATCCAATAACGTGTCGTGTATCAGTTTAGCTAAATAAACTGTAAGAGAGTGAACTTGGACATTAAAAGATGGAATAAGGAATGGTAATGGGCCTTAGGTCCGTGGGTTTAAACCCTAATCATTTCCATTTTTATCCATCTCTACACCATAGCTTACACCTTCAAAAACACACACACCCTCCTTTATCCCGAACCTAGATCCGAAGGTGAGAACCCGAGCTTGATAGTGTTAGAGCATCGTAATGAGCCAAAACCGATATCAAGACTACATCGCGTGTGTAAACTGATTCGTTTAAAGGTACGTTTTGGAACGAAAACTTGTTCGGCTCATTTATTACCCCTAAATCTGTACAAATGGTAAAAACGAATCAAATGTAATGAATCTTGTTGAAATTCGTTAACAACTGTTGGGTTAATTAATCAAAGGTATAGCCGTAGCAATATATCGATCAAATACACCATTTAACCTTAATGTTTAGATGTTTGGTGGTTTGGGGCTAGTAGGCGATGTTATTACGAGAAAATTGATACCAAGTTCGTGTTGTTTCATCAAGTTTTAAGGGTTAATCGCAGATCTGGTGTATGTTGACAGTTTTGGTGTTCTTGACGATTTTGACCTTGACCCCTGAGTCAAATTTTTGGATAAGACGATGCTCATTCGTCTTACAGAATTCACGAATGATATTCGTTAGGCAATCATAACGAATGAGAATGCATCCGTAACGAATGAACCCTTCATTTGTCTTACATAATTCACGAATGGTATTCGTCATTCATTACCCACCCATTTGTCATGTTAAGACAACGAATCAAGCCATTCGCTATAAGAGACGCTAGCATGCTCCTATAACGAATGAACCTCTCATTCTTCTCAAAGACGTAACGAATAGCCTACTCATTCATTATTCTTTATTCAGCCTGATGAGATATCGAATGGAACCATTCGTCATAACGAATGAGATAGCGAATGAGGCTCAACCAGAGGCCATTCGTTATAACGAATGAGTTAGCGAATAAAATAATAATTTAAGAATTATAATGAAATTTGTGTTAAGGCAGTTAATGAAAATAAAATTTTTCCAATCTGACCCCAGCCAGGTCAGCTTAACCCCATCCAGAGGCTCTGTCCCTTGGACCCCGCTAGGGGCTGCCGCCCCTAGAACCTCGCTGCCCCGGACCCCCGTTTGTTGATAGTTATAATTAAACTAGAAATTCGATATGGGTAGTGATAGTTAATTGATACGTGTGATTGTTATACAATTAGCCGTGCCCAGTTAAAGAAAGGAGTTACCATTAACTCTGAGAGGAACCGAGTTCAGGTGACTTTCTAGCCTCACTTCCTTGTTATGTTTTCGGGGTTTTGTGCATACTCAATGTGAATGTGAATACACTTACCATAAATGGTAAGTGTAGCTAGATAGGTGTGATAGTTATATTTGTGATGCTATGAATGATTGCTTGTCGGTACATGAACGATATTCAGATATTGCACGTATTGTCAAGGAAAGTAATGTGTAGTATATACGGGAAAAAAAAGTAGGTATGGAATGTGTATGTATAGAAAAGTGTGTAAGATCATATAGACAGAAGGGACCAGACTCTAATAATATCTTAGACAGAAGGGACCAGACCCTAATAATATCTAAGACATAATAGATAGTATGAAAGTATGAAAGTGTGATGATGTGAGATAATGTATGTAAAAATGTATGTATGAATGTAAGAAAGAAAGGTAACAGGTCATGTATCTAATATGTATCTTCGGATGCGTATATGAAAGTGTGTGTATGAGTGTATGTTGCCTGATAATCTGGAACTCACTCAGCGTAGCTGAATTTCAGTATGCATGCATGTGAGTAGGATGGGCAGCTGGCTTGAGGAGGACACATGACAGCAAAATAAGAAATTGGCATCTGAATACTTATGATGTTATTATGCTTGATGTTTATTTTGAAAGACAAAGATGTTTATATAAGACAAGTTTTTATTATAATATGAAATGTATGTTTAAGTTTTATATTCAGCGAAAAGTTGTAATTAACTCTGATATTCAAAACTGTGTTTATGAGTAAATCCAACGGCAAAGTAGGGCACCGGGACCGGGGCCTTACATTCCTGTTGATTATTTTTAGGAACGCCGATATATATAAATCAAACACATCTTGATGTTAGATTTATATATATACTTTGTATTTGAACGACTGTATTAATAAATAAAACTAAGAATTAGTAGGCAGCATGGCCCAACACATCCATACAAAAAGTAAAGCAACACTTTTTTTAATAACGGAACTAAAAAATATGCAGTGGATTTTGAAACCACTCTTTCCAAACAATAGCATTCCATTTTATCTAACTATAATATAGTTAACTGATTGTAATTGAAAGTCATGAAGTAGTATATGCATTGCGACTCAGACGTACCTTGTATTTTTACCCCTTTATTAAAATAACAGCTTTGGCGTATTTAGTAAACTTACAATTTTGACTCATTTACTAAAATTGATACCATTTGACTCGTTTACTAAAAGTGATATGTTTGAAACAATTACTAAAATGACAAGTTTGACCAGTTTAAAAAAATATAATTTTGACCCGTTTACTAAACATGATAGTTTTTGGCCCATTTACTAAACATGAAAAATTTGACATGTTTATCAAATTTATAAATTGTCACACCCCAAACCGCGGCCTAGGCGTATGACACATATGTTGGTACAACATCTGTAAATATATCAGAGTTACGTGTTAATAGGGGAAGTCTTAAAAACATGTGGATTTCAATATAATATATACATTCATTCATAAAAGACGGGATTATAAAATACCTGCTTTAAGTTTATACCAAAAGTATTACTTGTTTAATTACAAATCACCATTTTAATATTTAAGTTTATACAAACATATCTGAGCCATTGGATATCTTGAGCACTTCGTCTCCCCAAGCTCTAACTTTGGTCACCTGCAAAATGTTAAGAAAATAAGTCAGCAACGAATGCTGGTGAATATGCTGACACTAAAATATTTTCTTTTACTTGATTACCCTTCGAGACATAACATAGGCCCGGCCCATCTTGGCTTAGGAATAATCAAGCTAAAACAACACAATTTATAAAATCAAGTCTCTACACATAGCTCCCCAGCAAACACCGCAGCGTTCAACATTACTTAGGTATCGTACGTATACACATGATCATTACTCCCCGCATGCGAGCGTGACTATAACCAAATGTGGTGCGATGTGCCCACCTCATTTTACCACATATGTAAGGATCCATACAAACGTATACTATAGCCTGAGGGCAAGGTTTATACTCTTGTTTATAAATGTTTTTAGAGACACGTAGTCTCATGTAAATCTTTTCACATAACACATTTGACTCGTTTGATTGTAATGTTTTGGGCGTATTCACCTTTTTGACTTGGATCAGCTTCAAACACCGTCCGAGGGTCTTTCACAATGCTATCTCGCACCTATAGTACGAGTATAACCTTTTGTTAGTCGGATATACAATCCGGATTAAGACCTTTAGTCTTTTACCTCGATTATATTCTTTCGTGAACCTTTAGTTCAAATCTCTTTTCTTTACTTTAAAACCTTTAGTTAAAAAGTATTATTTTCTTTTATAAATTAAAAGTCTTCATTTTAATTTATATTATAAACCTTTAGTTTATTTTCATAAAACCCTACGTTTCTTCTTCTCTAAAAACATATTCTTTTCTTTTCATTATTATTAAGAATAGTTATTATTACTTAAATAATATTTTATAACAAAGAATCACACACACACACACACACACATATATATATATATTATATATTCACACGCATATATATATATATATATATATATATATATATATATATATAAATATTCATAATTTCTTTCTTTTCTTTTCTTTGTTATATTTCCTTTTATTTTATCGAGGTATAGAATATAACCTCGACTTAGGTGTTAAGCCTTTATAATATTTTATCTTTATTTTATTCGGGCATTATGCCTACCTTTGTGGACTTATAAAATCCTACACACTTGAGCAGCACTCCGACGCCGCTTTGCCTTATTTATCTTCTCGCTCAAACTCTCCTTTTGACACTTATTCCTTGGCACGCAACACGATGCACACCAAAACTTCTACATTTGCCGGCACGCTTTACGAGGTGGTTCGTCGGGATGTTGGGATAACACCACCTTCTTTGTTGGAACTTCGTTTGGAATGTGGCACGAAAATCGAGGCATGTCGGTATATTGCCACGGTTTACGAGGAATCGAGGGCACGAACTTCGAGGTAATCGAGGATATGGTTTATAAATCTTAGAGAAATGTTTTAGTGAGAGAGAGCAAAGTTGATTTGGTGTGATGAGTGAATGATCACAAGGCCGCTATTTATAGGCAAAATAAGGAGAGGCATCGCGATACGCGATGGCCTACTTGGCTGGCCCGTCGCGTATCGCGACGTAGCCTTGCGCAGTCACCCCTTGACCTGCCGCGTGGCGCCACGTGGCTGGCGTTGTGCCATGTGTTGACACGTGGCGGACGTGCTGCCATGTGGTGACACGTGGCGGACGTTGTGCCACGTACGCCACATGCTTTGTTTGTCAGACAACCCATCGTGATACGTGATGGGTTTCCCTTCTGATCCATCGCGTATCGTGATAGGTCAGGAAATCAGAATTTTTATTTTAAACCCTAAGGTTTAAATTTTGACAGTTTTGGTCCCTTGACTTTGGAAACGTGATAATTTGAACTAGAAATTTTCACGGTGTTACATAAATTTTCAACCTTGACAGCTTAATTAAGATGATATTGGGTAGGGATGACAAAATATTAACTGATAAAGTAAATCTTGTAACATAAACATAAGACAACTTAAGAAGCCAACAAAAAGACACAAAACAACATACCAAAAAAAAAACTACAAAGCAGCAACTTAAAGCTTGACAACACGATAGTGGTGGTTAATGAAAACTTTTGAAATGTTGATTCCTTTGTAGAAACTCTCTAACGAATCAGCCGTGTCGGCAGTTGCATATTCGGAGGGTGCCAATCATAATTAGACAGGATGGTAGCATCGACAGTCGTATGAACAAAGTCAATGGATTCTTTAGAACTGCTTGTTTCGACAGCTTCATTCCATTTCCATTCTAGCAAGGCTCCGGTTCTTTTTCTTTTCTTTTCTATACGACAGATCTACGAAACATAAATAACTTGTTTGTTGGAAGTTCATA
Source organism: Bidens hawaiensis (assembly GCF_021521415.1). Lineage (NCBI taxonomy): Eukaryota > Viridiplantae > Streptophyta > Magnoliopsida > Asterales > Asteraceae > Bidens > Bidens hawaiensis. The sequence continues at coordinate 900,206 of NW_027491351.1, forward strand.
AACTCAATAATACATAAATACATTAAAAGTCGAATAGAAGAACTTCATGCAAACTACCTCCTCGTTGAACCCACGAGAAAGTTGTGATTTGTACAGACTGTAGGGTCCGGATGACACAACTTCAACACTCTCACAGCATGTCTAAAAATAAGCATGGCCACAAAGCAACAAAAGAAAATATATAAAGTGTACGTTATCATTGCAACTAAAAGTACAACATCATCATCTTTCAAATAATATGATTAAATGATGAACGTAAGACAAAAGCAATTTAATTATGTATTGCACCTTACTTGGACAAGTTTATCACTTTGATTTTCTTTCATCGTTTGTGTAATGGTTGATGTATGTATAAAGAATGATTCAAAGTTTATATAAATATATCTAGTAGTGGGTGGTTGGTTACCCATGTAAATAGGGTGGGGCAGTTATATGTGAGGAAAAAGGTGTAATGTGGTAGTTACATGTGAGAAAAAATGTGTAGTGAGGTAGTTACATGTGAGGAAAAGTAACCGCTTTTTAATTCAGCCTTATCGAACGGCCAATATTCAATCTTGGATCTCATCGGACGGCTCATCAAATTTTACTCTTCTATAACCTATTATATTAATTTTTTTCTTTAATATATTTAAATTAATGTTAACACTATAATGAAATTTAATATTAAAAATTCCCGTCGCAACATTTGTGATCTATTATAGTAAAGATGGAGAAAATACGGTTGTTAATTTTGCGAGTAATTTTGTTGTGGTCCTAAAAACGGGCGCTAATTATCTGTACTATATATAAAGCATGAGTGAGGGACCTCTTAAATTTTAAGAGGTACAAAACTCAATGCTTTATGTATAACACACAATGCATCAAAAATATAAAAGTTAAGGGTAATTAAGTCATTTCATTCCTTTAAAATATACTTATAACTTTGGTCCTTCAACTTCCCTACTTTTTTTTGTAAATTTAGATAATAGTTATACATATGCCCCCTAATTCAAAACCAACTACCCCTCGGCTTTTTAACAGCCATATCTTTTCACACGTTAATATATTTCTTAAAATAACTACATCATAAAAACAAGTATTTTATTCTTTTTAATTTGAGTATTGTATTGCAATAGTTTTTTAGTTTTAAAAAGTTAACATGTTACGCGATTACCGTGTAGAACTAGTAACAGGTCGAGTCGGGTGAGTTTGGGGTCATTTGTTAAAGTAGATTAGGGTCAGAACAAGTCGATACAAGAAAAATTGTTAATTTGTTTCAGGTTCGAGTAGATAGGGGCCAGGTCAGACCGATGTTGAGTCGGAACGAGTTTAGGGCCAAAACGGTTTGGTTAACAAAAGTGATTTATTTGAAATTAATGTATATTTCGGGTTTGCTTCTTGATTTTCGTCACCGGTTACGTAGATGTCGTTGTTTACATGTACCGGGACCGATAAACGCGTGTTCAGCACCACGTAACGCACACAACCAAATCTTAGTAAGCGCTCAACATAGTGCACTGCACCGGTATTCGTTATGAATTACACGCGTGGTGTTGGTTAAGCATGTTTTAATGTCATTAATGTCCATTTCGGGCCGGTTACGCGTGTTCAATCTTCGATTACACGTAACTGGCTTTGCACGAGTTACACGTCAAATTTCGGGCTATGTGCACACTGTCATCAGATGACGTATGTACTGACCCATACTATACGTTCAATGTCGAGTTGCGTGCGCACCCCGCTGCATTGCGCTGGCACTCAACTAGTCACCATTAATATTTTAGTTGGTCGGACATTTCGGTCGCTTTGACCACTTTTTGTAATAGTGATAGTTGGTAGTTCCCAAGTATATATCACCAAATCCCACGTATTAGACTCTTGTGCTATATCATTAAAATCTTCAAATGTTTGATCTTCGTTTTTAATAATCATGTTATGTATTATGAGGGGTCAAGTTATTCTAAAAAAGAGAATAAAAATGAGAAGGATTTGTGAAATAAAAAAAACTCTTAAAAAATTAATATAAAAAAATCATGACTCAAAATATAAATAAAAACAAAAAAAGTAAACAAACTAAAAACAATTGGATTCTAGTAATCCAAACTGTTGAGTATTGGCTAACAATATGAGTAGGCATGGAATGTAAGGCCCCGTTACCGGTACCCCACATTGGACGTTGGATTTACTCATAAACACAGTTCTACATATCCGGGTTAATTAAAACTTTCGCGGAATAATAATAATAGTCACCATTAAAACATAGTATCAAAACATTATGACAAATCTTCAGATGCCAGTCTCTTCAATCTTTCCATGTGTCCTACTCAAACCAGCTTTCTCAATCTGTTAACCTGCATGCATACTAAAAGTCAGCTACGCTGAGTGAGTTCTAGTTAATCAGATGACATACAATACATCCACATACTTACATATGCACCCGAAGGTACATACCTTCTTATTTGCTTACATACTTACATACATACTTTCGTTCATACATATACGTTTTAAAGAGCATTCCGTCCTATAACCTTCGCCGATATTATTAGGGTCGGTTCCCTACATTCTCCTATATTATTAGGGTCGGTTCCCTACATTCCCCGATATTATTAGGGTCGGTTCCCTACATTCGCCGACATTATTAGGGTCGATTCCCTTTTCTAACTATGGCTTCCATACCTTTCTATACATTCATAATTATAACTTTTGTACATTCATACATCACTTATACATCATATATATATCAACCATATCTTTAAAACATACCTTGACAGTACATGCAATATCCGATGATCGTTCACGTACTATCAATATAACATACATACATCATTCATACATCATATATATCAATCATATCTTTAACTACCACCTGGCGGTACATGCAATATCCGAAGATCGTTCATGCACCGTCAAGCATTCATCATACATGAATCATACAAGGCATAAACTTACCACTTAAAGTAAGTGTATTAGCTATCACATCGAGTATGCACACATCCCCGAAAACATAACAAGGAAGTGGGGCTAGAACTCACCTGAACTCGGTTACGTTCACCGTTTATGTTTATTCCTTTCTCGAGTTGTGCATGACTAAATGTATGACAAATACACGTATCAATTAACTATCACTACCTATATCACGGTTTTAGTCTAATTATAACCCTCAACGAACGGGGGTCCGGGGGCAGCGCCCTTGACAGCGGGGTTCTAGGGGCAGCAACTCCTAGCGGGGTCTAAGGGGCAGAGCCCCTGGCTGGGGTTAAGCTGATCTGGCTGGGGTCAGCTTGGAAAAATTTTATTTTCATTTACTGCCTTAACCCCAGCCAGGGGCTTTGCCCCTTGGACCCCGCTAGGGGCTGCCGCCCCTAGAACCTCGCTGCCAGGGGCGCTGCCCTCGGACCCCGATTCGTTGAGGGTTATAATTAACTAAAAACACGATATGGATAGTGATTGTTAATTGATATGTGTATTTATTATACAATTAGTCGTGTACAACTCGAGAAAGGAATAACCATAAACGGTGAACGTAACCGAGTTCAGGTGAGTTTCTAGCCCCATTTCCTTGTTATGTTTTCGAGGCTGTGTGCATACTCGATGTGAAGTGTGAATACACTTACCTTAAGTGGTAAGTGTATGCTATAATGCTTGATATATATATATATATATAGATGTTGTGAATGGACGTCTGTCGATGCGTGCACGATCTTCGGATATTGCACGTGTAGAAGGGAAGGTAACGTTAGTCGGGGCGTGAACGATCTTCGGATATTGCGTGTGCCGCCAATGGGAATGACCTCCAAGTGGTTATTAGTGTGTGTAAATGTTTTGATGTAACTTGGTTATTATGTAATGACGTATTGATTTAAAGTGTGTTGTAGACAAGTAGAAGTAGAGCGTGATAGAAGTGGATAGGGGCCTAGTAAGGGTGTCAGTGGCATGACGATAGTGCGTGGTAGGGTAAGCCTATACGTGACTTCGTTATTAAAGTTGCATAACGTAAGTGTGTGGTAGGTTAAGCCTATATGTGCCTTTGTTATTAAAGTGGCATAACATGAGTTCGTGGCAGGGCAAGCCTCTATGTGCTTCCGTAAACAAGTGGCTAAGTGGTTAGGGGGCAGTTAAGAGGTAAGGTGACCAGGCTAGACAGTGGACTATGTGTCTTCAGATACGTATATAATGCATGTAAAGGTTGTATGGTAAGTTTCTCGATTAACTAGAACTCATTCAGCGTAGCTGACTTTTAGTATGCACGCAGGTGAGCGGATTAAAGAACTAGCATGAGGATGGCACATGGCATGGATTGAATGGCTGGCATCTAATGATAAAGGAAATAATGTTTTAACACGATGTTTTATGTTATGGTTTAAAGAAAAGTTTGTAATGCTTAGTAAAGAATGATCGAAGTTTTATATTCCGCGAAAGTTTTAATTAACTCTGATTTATAAAAACTGCGTTTATGAGTAAATCCGACGTTATAGTAGGGCTACCGGGTTCGGGGCCTTACAGTGGAAGGGCTCGAATACAATATAGATTTCGAATACAATGCCGATCACTCGATTACATTATGGACTCGATTACAAGGGATGACTCGAATGCAATATGGGTGTTCAAATACATGGTGACTCGAATACAAAATAGGTATTTGAATACAATATATGTATTCGAATACACTGTATTTGTACACAAAGTTACATTTCAAACTCCCATTCGAATACATGAAAGAAAGGAACACATTGTATTCAAATACAAAGTATTCGAATACATTAGTGTTCAGGGAAAAATTATACTCTAAGTAAATTCTATTATAATACAAGGCCATGCTTATGAATACAATACCTAATAAATTTATAAGAATAGACCAGACTTAGCCATTTTGTGAATTATGAATAATATAATTAGGGCAAGTATTTATACGTATAATTAATATATACAGTTAGCCCAGCTCAGTTAAAGAAAAGGATAACAATTAACGGAGAACGTAATAGAATCCTGGTGAGTTTCTATCCCCACTTCCTTGTTATGTTTTCGGGGCTGTGTGCATACTCAATGTGAATGTTGATACACTTAACTTAAGTGGTAAGTGTATGTTATATATGATATATGAAATAGAATGTATGAATGTAATGGACGAATGCCTGTCGGTACGCGAACGATCTTCGGATATTGCACGTATCGTCAAGGAGTATGATTGTTAGATGAATGACATGAAGAACACCTAGAGTATATATGTGATGTATGTGTAAGCAGGTACACGAAAGGTATGTGAGATCTACGTCCAGCATAGTAAGTTATGATGGCAAATCACTCTAAACTACTATTGGACCTAGACTCGATATGTGATAGCGTAAACAAGGACTGTGAACCTTATTAGCGTTCCTTATACGGATTATTATATAATTGAGTACGCGTTCCTTCTATGGCAATAAATATGGTTCCTTTTATGGAGTACCTTCTATGGACAATATATATATGTGGTTCCTTTTATGAATCAGGTATAGGGCTCATTCTATGGATAATATGTAGTGGTCCTTCTATGGAAAGTATATAGGGGGGCCTTCTATGGGTAACGTTTAAGGATCCTTCTATGGACAATATCTAGGGATTCTTTTATGGATAGTTTATATAGATCCTTCTATGGATCATACAAGGTGTTACTTCTATGGATAATAGTAATTGTTCTTCTAATAGATATTATGCAATGGTCCTATTACGGATAATTATAAAGTGTCACGAATGTAGTTCGGTTTAAGTATGAATATGTACCTTCGGATACGAATACGTGAATGTATGAGAATGTTTTGTATGTTGCCCGATTAACTAGAACTCACTCGGCGTAGCTGACTTTTAGTATATACGCAGGTAAATATGTTTAATGAGCTAGCATGAGGATGGCACATGGCTTGGGTTGAACGGCTGACATCCGAAGATGGAAGAAATGATGTTTAAATTATGATGTTTATGTTATGTTTAAAAGGCAAGTTTGAATGTTTTTGTAATGAATGATTGAAGTTAACGTTTCCGCGAAAGTTTTAATTAACTCTGATTTGTAAAATTATGTTTATGAGCAAATCCAACGTCCAAAATGAGACACCAGTAACAAGGCTTTACAAGAAAGATTGTTAATATCATAATAATAATTATAAGAATAATAAAATTCATAAGCTACATAAATTAAGAGATCAACTTGTTGCTATTTTTAAGAATTAATTTGAAAAAAAATTCATAATCATAATTGTATCTAATTGGTAATTTTCAAACATAATTTGAAATATTCATGTCTTCATATTTTCATACTCATTATCTCATACATATGATATTTTCAAATGTAATTTGAAATCTTCATATTTTCATAATCATTATTTCAAACATATGATATTTCAAATCTTCATATTTATATGGAATGTTAATATAACATATTTACTGGGATTTCAAATTATAACACAATTAAAAACCAAATTAAACTATTGAAATAAAACATCCCTGTCAAAGGTCATGATTGAAATGAATGATATTTATTAATTCCTTAATTATTTAAGCTGCATCATTATTGACGAAAAACTAACCTAAAAATAACAATACTGCTAAATTAATATAATATACACAAAATGGTTATCACAAAGAGTAACATTAACACCTAATTAACACCTATATATAACATATAGATAAAAAAGAATTGTTATATGCAATCCGTATTCGACAGTAAATATATTAAACATAAAAACCCTAAATTAAAATATTAATTAAAATTAATTAATATAATGAGATGGAGGAATTGGAACCTTGAAGCAAATGGAATTATTGCATATCCGAAACGGGTAAAATCTCCGATTAACCTATTCATTGATGAATGATATGGAAAAATTGAACCTTGATGCAAAGGAAACAATTGAAAACATGAAATTAGAGAAAAACCTAAATTATCAGATTACCTGAAGTATGGAAGGGACTAAATGGAACGTTGAACACAGAGGAAGAATTGCAAACCTAAAGGCTAAAAAACACCTTAACTTGCAAGTCGACGGGGCGATAGATTCTACAATAAGATATAGAGATGTAGCTGTGGATTAGCAGAAGATTTTGGGATGGAGGCAAATAACTATTAGGGTTAGTAGGCTTAAAGAATTAAACGTGTGAATTAGGGTTTAAACTATTGGATATTTGGATGTCCCTTGAAGTTGGTTTACACAAGCACTTCTTGTTGAACAGGTTAGTGACACCTTTGTAGACATTATAAACACTTTCTCGTATAGTTGTTTTAGACATCTTCAAATGATCCTCTTAAGAATTATATGTCGCGCCGTATGCTAGGTGACGAATTCCTTATGTGCACTTCTCTATATGAGTAAAACCTCTTCTATCTCTCGCATCCCATGCTAATCTAAATAACAAATCGATTCTCTCCAAACCGACAACTATTATTTTGAATAGTTCTCTTCTCGTTTGGAACCTCAATGTAATTAATTGTTAATCGGTGATTATGGGTTTTTGAAAAAGTAGTTAGCTATCAGCCGGTCATGTGCACCTTCGCAATCTCTATTTAAACATCTTTTTCATGCCTCATCAAATAACATCTCTACTGTTGTTTTCATTGTGTAAATAAAAAAATTGGTGTTGTCAAATGAAAAAGGATATAATTATGTTGTATTGAAGTACTGACTTTAGAGCCCGTGTAACACACGTTATGATCTAAATAATTAAGTTACAAATAAATCAATATATAATATATATTGAAAAATGTATTACATTCATTTGAAATGCAAAGTTGACTTTATAATGTCAAACTTTTTGAATTAAACTGTATTGAATGCCTGCAACTGTATGTTCAAATTAGGACACCATATAAATTTACACGGTGCAATTTTATTTTTTTCATAAATAATTAAGTTACAAATAAATTAACATATAATGTATATTGAAAAAAATGTATTACATCCACGCTTGTAACACACGTGTTAATCTAAATAATTAAGTTACAAATAAATCAATATATAATGTATATTGATAAATGTATTACATCCATGCTTTTATCATTATACATAAATTTATTTTATTTATATCCCAAAATGAGTTTTTTCAAAAAAAATAAAAATGAACTTAATAAAAAAAATAATGCATGTGCAAAAACATACCCAAAAACACTCCATCAATTGAAAACTATTCTCAGTGTCATATATGTATAATTGAAAGAAATTTAGTTACGAACCAATTTCAGATAATACTTCTCATATAATAATAGTTTTGAGAATGTGTTTGCTTCAATTAAGCATAATTTTATACGACATGCATCACATACAACATTCTGATCACTATTCAAGGAATCTAAGGCCCCGATCCCGGTGCCCTACTTGGACGTTGGAATTACTCAAAAACACAGTTCTAAATATCAAAGCTAATTAAAAGTTTTCGCAGAATAGATAAATGTCAACCATTCATTACATAAGTCTCAAATTAAATAATATAAAACATGTCTTTTTGGTAGGGATGACAGTGAAACCCGAACCCGATGGGAATACCCGATACCCGACATAATTGAGACGGGTCTTACCCGTCCCATTAGGGTATGGGACGGGTCTGGGATTAGTTTTTAAATTTTTCGCGGGTCTGGGACGGGTCTGGGATTTTTAATATACCTGATTACCCGATAATATGGACCCGTTTACCCGATTATATACCCGATATAATTATATACACACACACACACAGACACACACACATACAGTAACAATAAAAAATGGTATTTGTGTTCAATTGTCCTTTGTGTGTCCTTCATGAATATTAAAATTATATTATATTATATATATATATATATATATATATATATATATATATTGATTGTATTACATCCCGCCACTCACTCATCCTCTATAAACTACGTAGGTCTTTTTTGTATATTTTTTGGTATAATTTTTTCTTTTTGCTGAATTGAGTGTATCATGAAACTAGTAAAATAAATTTTTTTGTGTTGTATTTTCAAAACCCGATGGGATTTGAGTCGGTACCCGAAGTGTATATTTTATAAACTAACGGGTATACCCGAAATCCGCGGGTATACCTGATACCCGATGGGTATTTACCCGATAAATATCCGACAGGTCTGGGACGGGGTTTTATAATCGGGTCCGGGTCTTGGAATACCTAGACCCGTCCCAGACCCGACCCATTGCCATCCCTACTTTTTAGTTCAAACATTAACAACTAAGTTTTCAGATTCCAGCTTCTTTATTCATCTGCCATCTGTCCCCCTTCAAGCCAGCTGTCTTATCCTACTCACCTGCATGTATACTAAAAGTCAGCTACGCTGAGTGAGTTCTAGTTAATCATGCAACATACATTCATACACTTACTTTCAAATACACATTCGAAGATACATATTATATACTTTACATGTTACCTTTCTTTAGTACTTTCATACATTCATTCATACATGCTTTCATACCATCACACTTTCATTCTTTCATACTACATACATAACTATCTTTACCATCTCAGATATTTGTAAGGTCTGGTCCCTTCTATCTCAGATATTATTAAGGTCTGGTCCCTTCTATCTCAAATATTAATAAGGCCTGGTCCATTCTTTCCATACAACCATACATACACATCTTTACAAATACATTTTATTATACAATTCATACACACTCGTAATCATTCATGTATATTTCATACATCTGTTATAAAATTCACATTCCCTGGCGATACGTGCAATATCCGAAGATCGTTCACGTACCGACTTAGGGTAAGTGTATTATCTAATCACATTGAGTATGCACACAGCCTCGAAAACATAATAAGGAAATGGGACTAGAAACTCACCTAAACTCAGTTCCTCTAAGAGTTAATGGTAACTCCTTTCTTTAACTGGGCATGGCTTACTGTATAACAATTACACGTAACAATTAACTATCACTACCCTTATCGAATTTCTAGTTTAATTATAACCCTCAACGAATGGAGGTCTGGGGGCAACGCCCCTGGAAACGGGGTTCTAGGGGAAGAAGCCCCTAACGGGGTGATATGGTTTAAAATATACATGTTATTATATAAACATTTTCTACCCTTTCAAGTATTTTGAGCCAGTTTTTTTTATTGAATATATTTCTATTTGGTTCATAATTAGATTTTAAAGGTTTCAAAAGAAAACGAGCTAAAGCGAAGTGTTTTATAAAAATAATGTATTAACTATTCTATGTAGTATTTATAAAAAAAGAAAAAAAAAAGGAAAAATAAACATCACGTAAGAATAAAAGAAAAAAAAAAAGAAAAAGATCTCAAAAAAAAAAGTGAGAATAAAATTATGGTTATTATTTATTTATATATTTAATTCTTGTGTTTGTTAATTTAGGATCACAAAAGAAAAGGGCCCTGGATATGTTAAAGGAATTTTTGTTATGAAGTTGGGCTTTTCATATGAAGCTGTTTTAATTAGTGGACTAGATCATGACCAAAAAAATAAAGAAGAGTCCAAGAAAAATAAGTCTATAGAATACTGAAGTGGGGCTCAAGTCTTATTAATTTTGGACAATTATTAAAAACCCTAGAATATATAATAAAAAGTTGACGGCAGCACAAAAGATGAATATATAAGAATATTATTTGGGGTTTCTTGTTGGTTGGTCGAGGAGGAACAAAAAGAAACATAATAATCATATAGAGGGAGAGCCTTATTGTTTGATGGTACATCTCACGTGAAGTCAAAGCCAAAGGAAGAAGACTATATTAATATTATTTTGTGTTCATGTGGCTCCTGTGCATAAAGCTGGCTTTCATAAAGTCAAAACAAAGCAAATGATATAATAATTTTGAGTTGGTGGCTATAATAACAAATCGAGAATAGTATTTGGTTTAAGGCTACATTTTATTTTCCTTATTTATTTTTTTTAATGAATAACTATAATCTTTATTTTATTTTGGTTTCATACTTTACTATGAGTAGCTAAACTTTTACACTATCTAGGTTTTGGTTGAGTACTAGTTTATATTAATGGTTTGACGAACTATTATTTGATGTTGGTTGATTTAGTATTATAGTAAAGTTTTTAATTGGTTTGGTCATGATATGGTTGCGTAATAGAATCTAGTTTATTGCTTTAATATTTATTCCACTTGTGTTTAATAATTTTTGGAGATTGTTAGGCGCTTGATTAAGTTGTCTACTTTATGTTTCCAACTTGTTTACGGTTTATGGTCGAAATAACCGTAGGAATTATTTATAAAAGTTTACTAGATTTTTATTATTCTTTCACTAGAGAGGCCGGGAGACAATTTAGTGTTGTGTCATCTTTGTCTTTTGCGGGTTTGGGTAATTGCACGGGAGTGAGTTATCCTAGGTCCCTTAGATTATTGTGATACAAGTTGTGTTCAAGTCAATTAAAAATACCCTCTTTATATTAATATATATTGTATTCGAAGAGGCCGGGAGGTGATTTGGGTTGTGGGGTACCATAATATTATTAGGTAAGGTGAGATTGGGAAGTGATCCAACCCTTTAACAATTGAGCTTCACATGTCATTAGAGTTCTAGGGTGTCGTTGGTGAGGCCGGGAGGCGATCTAGCGTATTTTAGTGGTCTTTAGTGTCATATTTTTTAAGGTATTGTTTTTCAACCAAGTTAAGTTCGTTAGCTATTAAGTTTAACGAGTAGGATTCCATTACCTAGGTAGTCGTTTCTCGCATATTAATAAACAATTTTTATAAAGTTTTATTTTTAGTTTAAATTTTATTTATTTAAGTTTTATTAGTTTAATTAATATAAAAAAATTCTAAAAAAATCAAAAGAAAGTTTAGGTTAGTAATCTTTTAGGTTTAATAATTTGAATTTACCCATAGTGTCCTAGGTTCGATATCCGTTCTTACTTGCTAACTACATTGCAACCGGTACACTTGCCGATTGTGTTTTTTTAGGTGAATTCGGTAAAACTTGGTATTTAATATTATATACGTTTTTCACACATCACGGGGTCTAAGGGGCAGAGCCCCTGGCTGGGGTTAAGCTGCCAGGTCAACTCGAAAAATTTTTATTTTCATTAACTGCCTTAAAACAAATTTCATTATAATTCTTAAATTATTATTTTATTCGCTAACTCATCCATTATAACGAATGGGCTTTGGGACTCATTCGCTATCTCATTCGTTATGATGAATGGTTCCATTCGTTATCTCATCAGGACGAATGAATGTATAACGAATGAGTAGGCTATTCGTGCTTTCTTTGAGACGAATGAGAGGTTCGTTTGTTACGAGTGCATGAAATTGTATCCCATAGCGAACGGTTTGATTCGCTGTCTTACATGATGAATGGGGGATAACGAATGACGAATGCCATTCGTTATTTCTGTAAGACGAATGAGACGCTCATTTGTTTCAAGACACACGAATGTGTCTTATTCATTATGACTTTTTAACGAATGACCAGCGATTCATTTGACATAACGAATGAGCATCAGTCCTTATCTTATCTTTGACCTGATTCATCAAAGTCAAAATTTATATGAACTGTAAACAGTCAACTACCACCAGATCTGCAATAAGCCTTCGAATCTCTACGAAACAACAAGATTCTGGTATCAATATCGGATTCACAACACCTACTAACCCTAATTGTCCAATCATCTAAACATCGGGTTTTAATGGTGCATTTAATCATTATAAGTACACGGCTTATTATTAGATTTATTAACCCATTCAATGTTAACGAATTCCAACAAGAATTGCTACGTTTGATTTGTTTTTACCACTTATGTATAGATCTAGTAATAAAAAACGAGTGAAACAAGTTATCATTTATGAACATACCTTAAACGAGTCGGTTTACGGACACGAGCTAGTCTTGATGTAGGTTGTGTTCGTCACGACGCTCTAGCACTATCAAGCTCGGGTTTTTGCCTTCGGATCTAGGCTCGGGATATTGGAGGTGTTTTGTGTGTTTTTGAATGTGTAGACAATGGTGTAGAGATGGATGAAAATGGAAAGGATTAGGGTTTAAGGGGTATTTATACTCTCTTAAGCCCATGGACCTAAGGCCCATTTGTAAGGCCCCTTTACCGGTAGCCCTACTTTGGTGTTGGATTTACTCATAAACACAGTTCTTACTATCAGAGTTAATTAAAACTTTACGCGGAATATAAAACTTCAACCATAACATGTTACATAACCTTCAAATCTTGTCTTATAAAACATTCAGAGTTATTTAAACATAAAACATGGTCTTTTAAAACATCACAACATTTATTCGAGATGCCAGTATCTTCGATTCCATGCCATGTGTCTTCAATCATGCGAGCTGCCTCAACCTATTTGCCTGCGTGCATACTAAAAGTCAGCTACGCTGAGTGATTTCTAGTTAATCACATAACTTACTTTACATACACATATACGTGCCCGAAGGTACGCATTACATATTTAACCTGTCCATCATTCATTCATATACATTCATAGCTATCCTTATGTTATAAAGAGCATTCGCCCTACATACCTCGGATATTATTAGGGTCCGGTCACCCTTCATCCTCGGATATTATTAGGGTCCGGTCACCCTTCATCCTCGGATATTATTAGGGTCCGGTCACCCTTCATCCTCGGATATTATTAGGGTCCGGTACCCTGCATCCTCGTATATTATTAGGGTCCGGTTACCCTCCATCCTCGGATATTATTAGGGTCCGGTCACCCTTTCTTCATACCTTCATACCATACCTTTCTATATACATAATTGTATGTTTCATACATACATACATCATTCATTCTTCATATATAATAATTTATCATCAAACCTTTACCTGACAGTACATGCAATATCCGAAGATTGTTCATGTACTATTTACATACCATACATATATAACTCATACATCATACATACTTTATTCAACGTCAATCATACACCATATATATCATTCATATCTTTAGCTACCGCCTGACGGTCCATGCCATATCCGAAGATCGTTCATGCACCGTCAAGCAATCATCTTACATAATTCATATAGGGCATACACTTACCACTTAAGGTACGTGTATTAACTATCACATCAAGTATGCACACAACCCCGAAAATATAACAAGTAAGTGGGGCTAGAAACTCACCTGAAGTCGGTTACGTTCACCGTTAATTGTTATTCCTTTCTTCAGTTGGGCGCGGCTAACTTTATAATAATTACATGCATCAATTAATTATCACTACTCATCTCGCGTTTCTAGGCTGATTATAACCCTCAACGAACGGGGGTCCGGGGTAGCGCCCCTCGCAGCGGGGTCTAGGGGCGGCAGCCCCTAGCAGGGTCCAAGGGGCAGAGCCCCTGGCTTGGGTCGAGCTGCCAGGTCAGCTTGGAAAAATTTTATTTCCATTAACTGTCTTTACACATTTTCCATTAGCATTTTGAATCGTTAATTAATTTGCTACTTAAAAGTTCAAGGGCTTCATTGTAATAAAATCATTCTTTTCTAAGTTCAAGGACCATTCTGTCATTTATCAAACTTCTGATTCGTTACTTGGTCCATAACGAACTGGCTTATCTTAGCGAACTGGTTCTTATAAAGAATTGAACCCTTTAATGAACTGGACACCTTAACGAATCAGTTCCATAGCGAACCAGTCCATATAATGAATTAGTCCAACTAATTCGTTATCTCCCTTAACGAACTGGTCATAACGAATCAAGGGTAATTCGTTACCCTTTTCCCTTATCGAATCATACACGAACTAGAGCAAGTTCGTTGTGCTCCCTTAAGCGAATCAACTAACGAATCACCTTCCAATTCGTTAAGTTCCCATAGCGAACTAGGGTTAGGCCAGGAATGTCAGAACATTCCCTGACATTCTTTTCCTCGTATTAACTTTTCGGCGCCGCCGCCGAAAAACCGCGGATTCGCCGGAAAAACGAGTTTTAACTCATTTTTCACCGTTTTTCATCTCGTTCGATCCAGATCTGAGCTAGGGTGACCCCTAAGCTCATCATACGTTCGGTTTATACCCGATTCCACCCGGATCTCGTGACTTAAACGGTTTAACGGTGTTGGCTCGTCGTTTCGCAACTAGATCTAACGGGTTCAACATCATACAATATCATACTATCATTACCTTGGTTCGGGATCGGTTTCATTCTTGATTTCTGCTAAGAGAGAGAGACTAGAGAGAGAGAGCTTAAGTGTGTGTGTTTTGAATGGTGTATGGAATATGTGTAAATGAGGAATTAAGTGGTGTTTATGGTTTATATATTTATGGATCATGGGCTTAGCCCATGGTCTTTCCTCTTTTCCTCTAACCCAAGTCTATAACCCAATTCCATTTAATCCAACACTATCCCGGCTCGTAATAACTCGTACTTTCGTTTATTAACCGAAACTAGAAAACGGGATGTTACAAGTCTTCCCTCCTTAAAGAGGTTTCGTCCCTGAAACCTAACTATTACATAAACAAATCTGGATAAAACTTGCGCATCTCTTCCTCAACTTCCCATGTAGCGTCCGATCCCTTGCGATGCTTCCATATTACTTTCACTAGGGGTATAACCTTGTTTCGGAGTTGCTTTTCCTTGCGATCAACTATCTTGATTGGTTGTACAATGTAATTCAACTGTTCATCAACCTCAATGTCCATTAATGGCACGTGCGATGTGTCACCAGCCATACATTTTCTCAGATGAGAAACATGGAAGGTTGAGTGAATTCCTTCTAGCTCTTCAGGAAATTCCAGCTTATAAGCCACTTCACCTACACGATCAGTAATCTTAAACGGTCCAATGTACCTCGGACTCAAGTTTCCTCTCTTCCTAAAATGAATAATTCCTTTCCAAGGCGAGACCTTAAGAATCACATTGTCACCAACGTTAAACTCAATCGGTTGTCACCGCTTATCGGCATACGACTTCTGTCTGTCTTGGGCAGCTTTCATTCTCGCTTTAATTTGATCAAATTTTGAAGAGGTTTCTTGGACAACTTCCAGACTTCCCATCTCCTTTTGGCCAATCTCCCCCCAACATACCGGAGTTCTATAGCATCTTCCATATAACATCTCGAATGGTGGCATACCAATACTTGAATGGTAACTGTTGTTGTAGGAGAATTCTTCTAGATGCAGATGATCATCCTAACTTCCACCAAAGTCTAAAACACAAGCACGTAGCATATCCTCAAGTATTTGGATTGTCCTTTCAGACTGTCCATCTGTTTGAGGATGGTACGCCGTACTAATGTTCAATCTTGTTCCCATGGCTTCATGGAACTTCTTCCAGAACCTCGAAGTAAAACGAGTATCTCTATCAGACACAATCGACAACGGCACTCTGTGCTTAGATAAAACCTCTTTAATGAACAAGCTTGCTAATGTGTCTGATGAGATAGCCTCTCGTATAGGCATAAAGTGAGCACTCTTGGTCAAACTCTTTGACAAGATGGTATCATGATGCTTAGCTGTATGAGGTAGCTTAGTTATGAAATCCATGGTGATGTGTTCCCATTTCCATTCTGGTATCTCTAAAGGTTGCATCCTCCCATAAGGCTTCTGATGCTCTGCCTTGACTTGTAAACAAGTTAAGCACTTAGTGACATAATCTACTACATCATTCTTCATTCCCGGCCACCAATAATCCCTTTTCAAATCCTGGTACATCTTAGTAGCTCCTGGATGAATCGAATATCTTGACTTATGAGCTTCATCTAACATTCGACCTCTAAGATGTCCATGGCGTGGAATCCACATACGGTCAAACCTAGTCTTAACACCATGAGTGTTTTCCATTAGCTCATCTTGTTGGCCGTAAACTCTTTCTTTCTTTACTAACTTCTCGTCTACTAGCACCTCTGACTGCACTTTGATGATTTCTTCGAAAAGGCTTGAGTTCATAATAAGATGGTATGACTTCATTGTTGCAAGGACTTCCTCGTTCTTACGGCTTAGCGCGTCGGCGACCACATTAGCCTTACCAGGGTAGTACTTAATATCACAGTCGTAATCCTTTATCAATTCTAACCACCTTCTCTACCTCATGTTCAATTCTTTATGCTCGAAGAAGTACTTTAAACTCTTATGATCTGTGTAGATGGTACACTTAGTACCATACAGATAATGTCTCCATATTATGAGAGCATGCACTAATGCTGCTAGCTCTAAATCATGCGCCGGATAAGTACTCTCATGGACATTAACTGTCTAGACGCGTAAGCTCTCACCTTTCCTCGTTGCATCAACACACAACCTAACCCATGATGCGAAGCATCAGTACAAACAACCAAATCCTCGTCACCATCGGGTAAAGCAAGGATTGGAGCTTGCGTGAGTCTCTTCTTTAACTCCTGAAAAGCCTCTTCTTGAAACTTACCCCAACTGAATACTATCGACTTTCGGGTCATACTGGTCATCAGTGCGGCTATCTTGGAGAAACCTTTGATGAATCTCCTATAGTAGCCAGCTAACCCTAGGAAGCTTCGTATGTCAGTCGGATTCTGAGGAGTTTGCCAATTAGTTATCGCTTCAATCTTAGCTGGGTCCATGGTAATCCCTTCAGGATTGATCATGTGACCTAGAAATTGCACTTTTCGCAACCAAAACGTGCATTTCGAAAACTTAGCATACAACTTCTCTTTCTTCAGAGTCTCCAATACTTCCCACAGATGCTCAGCATGATCAGACTCGCTTCTGGAATAAATCAATATATCATCGATGAAGACGATAACTGACTTATCCAACATTGGCCGACACACCCTATTCATCATGTCCATAAATGCTGCGGGAGCATTCGTTAGACCGAATGACATTACGAGAAACTCATAGTGTCCGTATTACGTACGAAACACTGTCTTAGAGATGTCTGCCTCTTTCACCTTCAGCTGATGATAGCTTAATCTGAGATCTATTTGTGAGAACTAACTTGAACCTTGCAGTTGGACAAACAGATCATCAATCCTTGGCAAAGGATATCTATTCTTTACTGTAAGTTTATTCAACTCACGATAGTCTATGCACATTCTCATACTTCCATCCTTCTTCTTCACGAATAACACTTGTGCGCCCCACGGGGAAACACTTGGTCGAATAAATCCCTTGTTGAAGAGTTCTTGCAGTTGGGACATCAATTCTTTCATTTCGGACGGCGCTAGATGGTAAGGCGCTTTCGCAACGGGCTGGGCTCCTGGTATTAAATCTATTTGGAATTCTATCTCTCGCTCCGGTGGCAACCCCGGAAGATCCTCAGGGAATACTTCTGGGTAGTCGCACACGATAGGAATATCTTTCATTTCTTTCGTCTCGGCCGTAGCGTCGACAACATACGCCAGGTAGGCACCACACCCTCGTCGTAACAACCCTTCGGCCTTTATCATCGAAATGACGTTAAGCCCTGAACTTTCCTTATCGCCATAGACCGTCACCGCACTACCATCCAATGACTTTAGCTTTATTATCCTACTCTTACACACTATCTGAGCTTCATATTCGGACAACCAATCCATTCCCAAAACTACATAGAACCCTCCTAAGGTCATAACATACAAAGTAACAGGTAACTCATGTCCGTCTAACTCTACCTTACAATCCTTAACTGTTGGGTGCGGATTTTTATCCTCGGAATTGAGCCTTACTTAGGGATAACGACTTACTCTGCTATTCTGAGGAAGGTACGTTGACTAATTCAATTGTCCTATATTGTTCTTGATTGTTTTGCAGAAAAGAACACGTGGTAAATGTGATAATAAGAACGTGGACTTCAACGGATATTATCTGGACTTCGTCAAATTCAAACGTAGGCAACTAACGGATTAAAGAAGAATTAGTCTAGGGTTTCCGGTTATTTCGGGATAACAGTTGTAACCTTATCTTATATAAATGAGCTGATAATATCACTAGAACACACATTCACTTACCTAGATACTAGTATACTCTGTAACACTTAGCATTCGATCACTTATCAGCTCCACCACTTGTAATCACCGATTTTCGTTATTAATAAAGTCGACGGTGATAGTTTTCACCGTCCGGGGGTTTTTTGTGCCTGAGATTACCATAATCATATACGATTCTGACCAAAAATTACGTTCTTAATCTTTGACCGAAGAAATTCGACCAAAGATTACGTTGTTAATTCTTGACCGACGTAAGATTATTGTGATCAAGGGTTTTTTCCTTTGTAATCATATCTCTGTGTTCATTCATTTTACCATCAAGCACTCCACCTCACGCACTAATTTGATCAAAAGTTAGTTCCTTAATTTTTGACTGAAACAATTTGGCGCCCACCGTGGGGCAAACGGTGCTTTGATCATTATCAACTTTCAAACTAAACCCTACTTTCAATATCCACAACATGTCTTCCCAACCACATATTGTTTCTTCTTCTACCGCAGCCTCAGATTCCTCCGAGAAACCTTCCATGGCTCCTCCTCCTTTTGCTGCTGTTATTCTGAAGAAACCTGACAACATTCAGAAGAAAACTGCTACTCCAGTATTTTCGGGATCGAGACCATCTCCCAGGATCCCGTTATGGATATAATAATGAACTTTTGTCTATTTATAAGTGGTTACAGGAACAGATGGATCGCCAGAACAAGACAAACCAGATGCTGGTGAAGGAACTGGAAGATATCAGAAAAGCCAAGAAGCCGGCGGAAGAATTCACGCCATTAATCCCGAGATATCTGGATTTCACTTCTCCAGGATCCTCAGGATTGGTGCGTCCAGAGTCAACCACGGAGTACAACCATGGATCCTCGCTCTTCCAGCACTCAGGGTCTGCGGGATTGTACTCATCTGGATCCCAAGGGTACTTGCATGCATCCTTTGCTGGGCCGTTTCAACATGCAGGATCCTCAGGATTGTCACAGCAGGGAGGATCCTCAGGTCCTTATCAACAGGCGTTATCCTCAGGATTGTCGCAGCAGGGAGGATCCTCAGGTCCTTATCAGCAGGTGGTATCCTCAGGATTTCCGCAAGAAGCAGGATTCTCAGGAGTACTTCCATCAGGGTTCTTCAATCCTCAGCAGCCATTTGCTCAGACTCAGCAATTTGCAGGGTCCTCCGAGATGCACCAGGGAGACTTCATTCCGATGCAGGCTAACACCTCGACCACTCCATTTGTCACTCCAGGAAATACTATGTTCGGGAGTGCCCGCTACAACCCCCAAACCGTTCCTCAGAATATCAATCAGGGTAACACTTTCAATACAATCCCTTTTAATGCTAATCAAGGATTTTTGCAGGATGCAGGCATAAGTTCAAGTTTAGCCTGAGAATTACAAAAGCTTAAGGACATGATATCAAATGTTCCTGGTGTTACCCGTCCCATAGCTGAAGTTCCCACTGATAGTCACAGAATATCCCGATTTGTACCATCAATTGGTGACGTACAAATCCCAAAACGGTTTCAAACCCCGAATATGAAACTGTATGATGGTTCAACGGATCCCGAGGAACACGTTGCACAATATAGAGAGCATATGGAGATCAACCCAATCCCTATGGAAATCAAGGAAGCATGTCTTTGCAAGGGGTTTGGATCTACCTAGACCGGAGCAGCCATGAAATGGCTACTGAGTATTCCTTCTAATATTATCACTTATTTTTCTCATTTAATTAACTTGTTCAATAACCAGTTTTCTTGCAGTAGAACATTTGAGAAAATGACAGGTGATCTTTACAGGGTTACCCAGAATCCTGGGGAATCCTTGAGAGATTTTATTACCAGGTTTAGCAAGGAGTCACTGGAAATTCCAAATCTAAACCCGGCTTCGGCAGTGGAAGCTCTTAAGCTGGGGTTAGAAAAAGGCTCCTCTTTCTATGAAGATCTTGTTATGACTCCATGCAGGTCATTAGATGAAGCAAGAAGCAGAGCTCTGAGGTTTATCAGGCTGGAAGATGATAAGAAAAACTATAAGATCGGTATCCCGAAGTATAACCAGACGAACAGGAAGGCTGAATCCCCAGGAAAATCATATCGGTTAAAACCTTATTACAAGCCTGATAACCCCAGGATCAATGTAGTTGATGATGAGGATATTGAAGAATATCCTAAAGTTTCTGAATATTGTTTTTCTGTTGATATTGGTGGATTAATGTGTGCCATGCAGGATTTAGGTGAAAAAGCCAGGTGGCTAAAGAAGGTGGAAAAACAAGGAGTCTACAAAGACAAATCAAAGTGGTGTGCCTTCCACGAAGACTTTGGACACTTGACTGATGATTGCATTGCTCTCAGAAGAGAAATTAGCTATCTTCTCAGCAAAGGCCACTTGAATGAGTTACTTGGCAAAAAAAAGGGAAGAGAGCAGAATCCTGAGAATGTTCCTGAAAAGCCAACTCCTCCACCAACGGATGCAAAAACAATCTGTCAGGTCGTTTCAAATCGGATCTTAATCAATCATGTCATAACTCACACAAAATTAATCGTGTTGACAAGCGAGTTAATGACGGGTTACTATGTTTAGAAAGATGACCGTTTGTTAAAGGCGGAATCAATAACAAACATATGGTTGCAGTGAATAGTCAAAATACGAAGACACACGAAGGATTCACTTAAAAGATTTCCATTTATATAACGTTAATCATACAAAAGGATAATCGATTAGGGTTTAGGAGGAATCCTAGGACAGCCGTCACACACAAAATATTCTCTTAATTAATGTGTCGGTCTTATCCTCTCTGTCTCTCGTGTCTCGTCCCCCTGGCGGCGTGCCCTAATTATTCTATTTATAGGCCTGCCAACCTAGGACAGCTGTCATTCCTTCTAGAAACCCTATCCGATAGTACATATTCAATTTACATATTCAAAAATTATACTAAGTGTAAAACAAGTCTTCCGGTAGGCTTTTCATTAAACTTCAGTCTCCGAGTACGCAGTGTACTCGGCTTTCCTTCAGACTTGGTAAACATAGAAGTGTACTCGGAATCAGTTTCCAGGTAGACTTTACTTAAAGAATATTTTACCAAGTAAAATATTCACCGAGTAGACTTCAATCTTCTTGGACTTATCAAACTTTGCTCGACAAATCCTTACGAGCAACCTTGTTCTTCTATGATCCTGTTCGGCTCATTGTCAGTTGAATAACTTATTGATAAGGCGTACTCGGGAGTACATACCTTGCTTGAGCAGAACCTTACTTGATACAACTTAGAGATATTCCATCAACTCATCCAGTATACTTGGACCACAATTATTAAAGAATACATTGCCCGGTCTTCCAATTACTTGGCTTCTTGGACTTGGTTGACCAAACCTTACTCGGAAGAGTAAAATACTTGGTCTTGAAGAACAATCCTGCTTGACAAAGTGAACCTTACTCGGATATGCCAAATAGATGAACCTTACTCGAAAATCACCAAAAAGCATACTTTGCTCGGATATCCACTTAAGAAGACTATTTGAAGAAAACCTTGCCCGGGAGGCAAAATCTCGTACTCGGCTAAGTAAAAGCTTACTCGAAGGTCCAAGGTGTACCCGGGTTCAATACTTAGCAGTTTCTGAGAAGGTTGAGAAGATTCCAATCTTCAATTTCTTCATTTAGGTCAAATCTCCTCATTTGGGTCAAACTCTTGACCCAACAATCTCCCCCTAGATTGGAACACCTCAGCTGACCCAAAACACTCTAAGGTTACATACACTTAGCAAAATACACAACAAATTAAAGTCAAATTTCATAATCAAATTACATAAACAACATTACATATTCAGAAGCTTGTCTGAAGACATTACAAAGCAAAGCCTATTCTATCTCATTTGTTTTTTCCTCTCATCGTAGGCTGCTTGTCTTCTCAGCTGGATCACAGATGCTGCTCTTTCTCTGAATATATTGAGCACTTGGTAGTGAGTGTGTCCTTCTGGTATCACCAAGTCTCTTATATCAGTAAGATCATCATTATGTAGGCATGTCAGATCTGCATCCTTCTTGATTGTTGCCAAGGCCTTCCCATCTGAGTTCCTCAGCACATAGTAGCCAGTGTCTTCTTTGTATTCAACTTCTGTAATGACACCGTTCTTCTGCACTGTGTAATTTGGCCTTCTCATCCTTCTTTCCAAGCTTATACAAGTCTCCATGTTGGACAGTGGATTCTGATCTCGGACTCTCATCTGGTAGTTCAGTTCAGCCCTGTCCATTTTCATCAGTTTTTCTGACCTCTTTGACTTGTGAAGTTGGATCAATCTCCAACTTCTCTTTTCTTTCAAAAATTTGAACCCATCAGCAGCCTGTTCTTGCAGGTACTTAGATAAGTCATTCATCTGTCTTCCTGCTGATCTGTCCCTGTTCCTGTAATCATACAAGTGAAGTGTGGCCATCCTTCTTAATTGATCTTCATTATACTCATGGAAGTCTCTTCTGACCACAATCCCCCTTAGCATTCTGCTCTCCATAATCACTTTCATAGAATCAGTAACTGAATCATAGTACAGCTCTCTGGGTAGATCCACATCAGACTGTGGTCTTGTTCTTTGTTGTACTGAGCTACTTGAATCCCCTCTTCCTGCTTGGCCTCTTCCTCTTTGCAATCTTTGATGGATTGGAGGTCTGAATGGAATTGATTTCTTGGGCTTTTGAGGTCCCAAGTTGAATGTTTTCACAAATATGGCTTCCACCATCTCGGTAGGAAGGTTTGCAATCTCCACTATGTCATGTCCTGCTGCCTCCAGCTCAATTAACATTTTGATCATTCCTGGAGTTCTTGCTAGTCCAGCAGGCACAAATCTGCCATCAGAGTAATATCTGGGATTTTCTCCCTCCCTTAATGCTTTTTCCCACTCATCCTTCTGCAGATAGAAAAGAGTCTTCAAGTCCTCTTTCTCCAACACATTAAAGTCTTCTTCAGTCATCCCTCTCTTGTTTGTCATTATGTTTCTTAGGATGCTGATCATTTCCTCATTCTCCCAAGGCATAAATGGTTCAGTTTCTTGTTCAGGTTTGGCATCATCTTGAGGGATAGGGATTTCAACAGGTTTGACTTGCTCCTTTTCCTTCTCCCTTAAGGTCTGAATTCTTCTTTTCTTCTTTGGAGGCTCATTAGGTAGTTCTGTTTGAATTGTGCTCTCAGTATAGACCTTTTTCAACTCTTTCTCTTTCCTTTTGGAATATTGGTCAAATACTGCCTCTTTGCTCAGATTTCTCACAACCTCAGGCTTCATGCCTTTCTTAATCAAATACCCACACATGCCATCATATTTCTTCTTTAATTCTTCCAATTCCATCTTATCATCTTGTTTCACAAACTTTTCTGCAACTATCTCTTTCTCACTGTTATAAAGATCTTGAATTTGTTCAGCAGTGTATTTTTCTAAGGCAGCTTCAGGATAGCCTCTAACCTTCAAAAAAGTTTTATAATGCTCAGTATTTTTCTTTCTCTTCTCAACTTTCTTTAAGACTTCCTTTGCATTAATTTCAATGTTTCCCCTTTGAATATAAGTCATTTCATCTTGAGGGGTCTTAGCAGTAGAGCTTGTATCAACTTTTTTACCTCCTTGATCAGGGTTGTCATCACCCTCTTCATCAGACTCCTCAGAGTCATCCTCCTCATCATCTGATAGATCATTCATGGCATCTATTTTTGGTTCATCAAAGGCAGGGTGCTCTGGTTCAGTAACATCAACATCAGGAACATTAACATCAGGAACATCAACATCAGGGACCCCTGGTAGTTTTTCTCCTGGTTTCAGTGTTTTCAAGGGGATTGCCCTGATTGGTTCATCATTAGTCTGTTCAGCAGATTTCTTTCTTCTTTGATAGGTCTTTTCATATCTTCTTTCTCCCCAGTTACTAGCAGGGTTCTTTTTCATATCCTCCTTAACCTGTTCTGCCCATTTCTTGGCAGCTGCAGATGCAATTGACTCCCCAATCTCTTCAGGTATAATCATGTCAGTGTTAAGACTGGTTGATGGTTCAATAGTCTCCGATTGTTGCTCCTGAAACTTGTTAACCACCTTTCTCAAAGAGTCATCATACTCTTGAGTTTTGTTCATATTCACCCGAATTTCAATAACCTCTTGATCTGCCACATCTTGAAATATTTCTTTTGCTACATTGGCTTCTTTGATCAATAGGTCCTGCTGTGCCAACTCTTCTTCAGTCAAGGAATGGGCAATTGCTTCCCTTTCCATTGATTCATTAATAAGTCTTTCTCTCTCAGCAAGAGCAGCAGCAGCAGCAGTATCCACAAAAGTTACATCTTTTTCAACGTATACAGTAGGTTCTTCATCTGTGGCTATCTCTTTACCCTTTTCTTTTCTCTTTCTTAACTGTTCTTCATTTTCTTCTTCATCACTTCCAAACTCATCAATCTCTCTAAATAAGTCTTCCAATTCAGAGTCATGCTCTACCCTCTTGGAACTAGCTTCTTGATCATCATTTGGCTCAGTGTGTTCTAGTTCCTCAGTAGCAGCACTCACATTCACATTCTCCACACTCATTTCTTCATTCACAATCTCAGTCAACTCTTCTGTCAGCACATTCTCAACATCATCATTGATTACTTCTTCTCTCACATCCATTACAGATTCATCACTATCATCATATTCATTCATGATCCTCATCAAACCATTAATATTTTCAATATCAGTCATGACCATATCATTCTCATCTATATTCTCCCCCTGTTTTGGGGCAGCTGAGGTCTTCTCAACCTCCTGCACCAGGGTTCAAATTAACAATTCAGCATCAGCTAACTTTTTCAATAACAGTTCATTTTCACTTGTTAACTTTTCATTCTTTCTTTTCAAATCAGTATTTTCATCCCTAACCTCCTCCGCTTGCCTTTTCAACTCATCATTTTCAAGCATCAACTCAGCATTTCTTAGTGACATATCATCATGTGGACTTGTAGGGTTTGATGTAGTAAATGGTTCAAAATCAGGTAGGTTTTTGGTAGGGGTTTGTGGTGTTGGTGATTGATGTGTGTATTGGTGTGTGGATGTTTCTGGTTGGTCTAGGGTAAGGGTTTGATGTGGTGTTTGATGTGGTGTTTGATGTGGTGAGGTAGGTGGTGGTGATTGTGGTAGTGTAGGGATAGGTTGTTCAAGTTCTTCATGTTGCTCCCCCTGTACTGGTGCCATAACCTCCACATCCAGACCATCTCCCCCATCATTGCCATCAACATCATTATCAGAGTCTCTTTCAGCACTCTCCTCATCACTCCCTTCTTCCTCCTCTGAGCTCAGCTCAGGCACAGGCATTATAGCCAAATCATGGTTTAATAAACATGGCAGAATTTCCAATGGAATACTTGCATCAAAATTGTTAGAGACACCAGGATTCTTTATTCTCTTGTAGGCATCGGGATCTTGCAGTTTATGGGTGGTTCCAATTGTTGGTAAATCTTGTAGTGTGCTATTGAATATGATCTGCAGGAATCTCGGGTACTGTAAAAATCTTTTTCTTTCCGGTTTCTTTAGATTCCCCACTAGCCCATCAAAGATCATCTTGGAAAAATTAAATGGCAGATCATAGATTGTTCCAACGGTGGCATTTGCTAGATCAAAACTCATCAGAGTCCATGATCCCTTTCTCGGAGCAAATCCATGTATGATGTGATGAATCAGAAATCTGTACAACATTGGAAATAATCCCTTCTGAAACTGTCCCTCATGGACATTTCCTTGATACCCCATAGTTTCTCTGAAAATCTTCAACAGATGCTTTGTATCGAAGCTGATGTGATTGTGATCATCGTCATTCAGTCTTAAACATCTTCTGATCAATCTTTCAGTGATCTGTATCTTCTGTCTGGCCACGGTTGCCTCGATTCGTCTTTCATTACCGTCATCAATAAGCTCTGTTGATCTCCAGAAATCCAAGGAGTGATTTATGTAGATAATCGGGCTTTCAGTGAGAGCAAAGCTAATGTTTGACCGTGCCATCCATAAGATCATTCGAGCCATCAGTTCATTTTCTGGTGTTACTTGTAGTAGTGCGACATATTGTGCTTTGGCTCAAACACATACTTCGGCTCGTTGTCTGCCATATCTGTAAAACATAAACAAACATATTCAAAGTGAAATTAGACATAAAGTTTAAAACTTTAGACAATTTCAAGTTATAAAAATGAAGAAGAAAGAAAGAAATCTTCAAGAACCTGTTCTTCGACAAATTAATAACCTAAACACATAAACAGAGTGTTAGTACTCGAATACATAATCAAGTCACAATAACAATCTAATCGTGATCGGAAAACATAAAATTTTATGCTTACCGAGTCGGAAATTAGTGGCTGATAAAAATTAGGGTTTGGATTAATCTTGAATTCGATAAGTCGGTTATTTTTCTTTGTAAGAGAGATTTGCAGTGGAAGGATAGAGATAGAGGGAAATAATGTAGAAGAAATTTGCGTAAGTCCCTCTTTTATACATTTTGAAAGTGGGTTTTAAATGCTTTTTGTCTTCTTGTGAATTACTAGCTGTCAACCAGTAACGTTATCCACTTGATATATTAAAAACATTTAATCTCATTTAAAATTATAAGACCTTACTCGAAAAATTAATTTATCCAAAGTCTACTCGATCTTCTTCCACTAACAAACCTTACTCGGTCAAACTTTACTCGAAAACTTTTCATTTTGAATGTGAAGTTTGCCCGAATACTTCTCTATTTAAACCTTGCTCGATCAAGTAAATTAATTTAAAGTTAAGATATAATGAAGAAAGCTTACCCGAAATACTTGATTTCTTGAGAAATAAATCGCAAGACAAATAATCAAATATAGTTATCAAATAAACATTCTTACTAAGAATCAATTTAGATCCTCCCAAAAATTTCTCAAATTCAAATTAAAACTTATCTAGCATGAACCCTAAAAATCATAATCACTAACATATTCAAACAACGTATTCATTCAAGTATGAGTCTAAACAATTTCATCATACTAACTCACATATTCAATCAATGCATTCATTCAAGTATGCTTGTATGAAGATTGTGCTCGAGCACTCTTTCAAATGTAAAGTGTGCTCGGACAACAATCTTATGCAAAGTATACCCGAATAACTTTCATATAATACAAAGTGTGCTCGAAACCAAATTCTAGCAGACAGTGTACTCGGAAAGTTAGGTTTTGAAAATTACCAAGTATATTGAAGGAACACAAGTGTACCCGAAATATAAAGTGTGCTCGGAAAACAAAGTTTGCCCGAAAACACTCGTAATTTCAAAGAAATCATAAACACATATATCACAGAGCATGCTCGGAATGAAATTAAACACATAAACATTTAAGTGTGCTATAGTCTAAAATTTCATAGAGCTTGCTCGAAAATCCTAAGTTAGCACTAAGCTTGCTAGGATAAACATATTCAATCATCAGGTATGCCCTTGTTCGAGGGAACTTATCATATCAAACCATACCTGAAAAATGACAAACTTAAACAGTAACATCTAAGCGTGCCCGGAAAGATTAACAAACCTTTTCTAACAACATATTCACACAAAGCTTACTTGGTGTACTCACTTAAGTTCACAAAGTTTGCTTGAAAACACAATCAGCATATTACATGCATAGCTTATTCGAAGCTAACATAAAACATGCATAGCTTACTCGAAACAAGAATTTCTTGTTAACAGTTAGATATTTCAACACATAATCATCTCAAGACTTCAAGCTTGCTCGGAAAGTGAGTGCAACAGTGTAAACACTTCAAAGCATGCCCGAAAATCATAATGTTAGTCAAAAATGACTAAGCTTACTCGGAAAGGTTGAAAGTTGTCAAACCTTACCCGAAACAACATATTCACACATAATCAACTGTTCTGTACTCGGAAAGGTTATAATTCAATAACCTTACCCGAAAATACATATTCAAACAGTTTGTGCTCGAGAAGGTTAGAAATCATCAAACCTTACTCGAACTTACATATTCAAACATAATCAACTGTT
Organism: Bidens hawaiensis; assembly: GCF_021521415.1. Lineage (NCBI taxonomy): Eukaryota > Viridiplantae > Streptophyta > Magnoliopsida > Asterales > Asteraceae > Bidens > Bidens hawaiensis. The sequence goes on from NW_027491351.1 coordinate 929,004, forward strand.
CTGTACTCGGAAAGGTTATAATTCAATAACCGTACCCGAAAATACATATTCAAACAGTTTGTGCTCGAGAGGGTTAGAAATCATCAAACCTTACTCGAACTTACATATTCAGCCTATTTTAGGCAAAATGCAACACTTTTTGACTTAAACCACTTTTCAAAGACATTTCTAAGTTATGTATCCTTTCAGAACATAGTTTAAGAGCAAATGGTTCATTTAGAGATCATATTTCAGTTATACTTCATTTCAAAACAATTTCTTTTATAAACTGAAAAGATCTCAGGAATGGGATCATATTGACTAAGTAGCTATCTCATTACTTCACTCTCAGCATTATTATGACAACTTAGATAGGTTAACAGCAGGTATAAACTTAGCATGATTTTCATCTCTTTGGTGATATGATTAAGGTTCAATTTGAGCATAATGCAATAATGGTCAACACTGTGCTCTGATGCCTCATATCTCTTCTCAAAGCTTATTTGGCTTTCCCCAGATCACCCCAATTTGACTCCAACCTCCTGTATTTGGTCAAAAATAGTTTTTTTTGTATGACAGAACTTATTGTATTTTTGAACTTTTGATATTCAAACATGTATAGAGGTTGAACATTGGACTTACAGTTAGCAACATGCCTTTCATTCAAGATGAGACAGTTTTTGTCAACATCTTTGTAGTTCTTGTTGTAACCCTCTTGTTTGATAAAATATTTAAAACATTTATCAACTTTTGGTTGATTTATTCATTCTTCCCCTTGTTTTTGATATTTTCTCAAATTTTCTTAAAGCACGTTCTTTGTCATATTTAAAAAATGTTTCATTTTGGTTGACCAAATAACAACAGGCTTGTGTATGACTGGGTAATCACTTTTCTGCCATATCATTCGGAGAGATCTATCTTGAGACATGCAAAACAACTATGCATCTCCACATAAAGATTAGCATATTCATTAAGTTTATATCACCTTAGATTTTACATCATCATGGGAAAGTAACCATACATGTTAATGACTATACTAAGGCCTTTTTAGCCTATTAATTCCATATGATCAGCTAAGTAGTCAATGTACTATCATTTCCTAATAAACACAGTTTAATATTCAATCACCCCAATTTCTCTTCATTGTCAGGTTAATGGCTATCCTGTTTTGACCAAAAGTGGTCAAACAGGACCAAACATACATGTGAATATATGTCCTTTCAAAGTCAGAGTTATTGACATAGTTTTAAGTGAAGGAATAAGAAACAAGTCATAATTGCCCCAAATGCATTCAGTTTTCAGGTCAATGGCTATCCTTTGAATCTATAGAAATTTAAGGACCAAACATACACAGGTGCATGTCCTTCCAACTGGGCAAATGACATAATTTTCAGCAAAAATAACTACTTGAGACCTTTCCCTATAAAAATCCTTCTTTTAAGCTTCTTAAAAGCTTGAACTGAATAATCTTATCATATCTCCTCACCATTAATCAACTTGCTCATGTTTTGACCAAAATATAGTATTTATGCAAAATTCATTATAAATTTCATTGAATCACTTACTTTTGACATAAAGCACATTTTGACATAAACAGTTGCATCACATACTCAAATCTTAATCATTCTTACATTATCAAGAAAAACAAACTGTAATTTCATTCAATGTCTATTCTACCTTAACAACTTCAGAAGATCAGATTAAGAACATATTCAAGTAACCACAAACATGTGATTACTAATGACATTATATAAGCAATTAATCTCACCTAAACATATCAAATTACTTATCATAACATCAGATCAGTTAACAAGATAGTCAAGGATTATCATCAAATTCACCCAAATTGCACAAATAGTTACTTAAGCACCTATCAGTTAACATCAAAACAGTGGCATAATCAAAACATATTAAACAACATATTCAACAACATATTCAGCAACATATTTAACTTGTATAACCTCTTCTAAAATATTCAAGTAGCACATAGAGGTACACAACTAAGCACACATCCCTAATCAGATTTCATCGGAGTTGATCATCCTCAGGGCTTTCAAAAGAAAGTTGAACCTGGTTCTATCAAGTGGTTTGGTGAATAGGTCAGCCAGATTATCACTTGTATCAACTCTTTGCATTTCAATCAAACCTTTTTCACTACAATCTCTGATGAAGTGATGTCTGATTTCAATATGCTTAGTCTTAGAATGTTGCATAGGATTCTTAACAGTAAAATATGCAGCAGTATTATCAATCAGAATAGGGGTGTTTAGAAAGTTCAAACCATAGTCCAGCATCTGATTCTGAATCCAGAGAACTTGTGCACAGCATGCAGATGCAGCAACATATTCAGCTTCTGCAGTGGAGATTGACACTGTGGTCTGTTTCTTGCATTGCCATGACACTAGCCTTTCCCCCAAAAACTGGCATCCCTCTGATGTTGACTTTCTACTCATATTGCATCCATCATAATCACTGTCTGTATATGCAATCAGATCAAAGGATTGGTTCTTTGGATACCAAATCCCTAAGTCTGGTCTTCCCTTCAAATATCTGAATATTCTTTTGACAGCATTCATGTGGGAGACTTTTGGATTTGATTGGAACCTAGCACATACACACACAGCAAACATGATATCTAGTCTTGTCGCAGTCAGATACATCAGAGATCCAATCTTTGCTCTATATTCATGTTCATCAACTGATTCCCCCTTTTCATCAGCTATCATCTTTTCTTTGGTGTCCATTGGAGTTGAGGCAGCCTTGTAATCATGACAGTTGAACTTATTCATAATGTCCTGCACATACTTAGCTTGGTGAATGAAGATTCCTTCATCCTTTTGTTGAACTTGTAGTCCCAGAAAGAAATTCATTTCACCCATGGAACTCATGCTGTACTTGGACTTCATCACCTCTTCAAACTCCAAACACATATTTTCATTTGTAGATCCAAAGATGATATCATCAACATAGACTTGTATAAGCAGCAAATCTGACCCTTGCCTTTTGTAGAAGAGTGTCTTGTCAATGGCTCCCCTTGTGAAACCATTTTCAAGTAAATGAGTTGATAACTCATCATACCATGCTCTAGGAGCCTGATGTAAACCATAAAGGGCTTTGTTTAGCTTATACACCCTGTTTGGATACATGGGATCCTCAAAACCTGGTGGTTGAGTCACATACACTTCTTCATCAATCTTTCCATTAAGGAATGCAGATTTGACATCAAGCTGGAATACTTTAATGTTCTTTGAGGCAGCATATGCAAGAAAAATCCTTATGGCTTCCTGTCTTGCAACTGGTGCAAACACTTCCTCAAAGTCTATCCCTTCCTCTTGAAGACATCCCAGTGCTACAAGTCTATCTTTGTTCTTAATCACCAAACCCCTTTCATCCCTTTTGTTTCTGAATACCCATTTGGTTCCTATTGCATATCTGTCATGTGGCTTGTCTACAAGATCCCATACATGTAAATCTCTAAACTGGGCCAATTCCTCTTGCATTGCCTCTACCCAACTATTGTCTTTTAAAGCTTGAGCAATATTCTTTGGTTCTAATTGGGATAGAAAGCAAGAGTACAGACAGATGTTAGCTATCTCAGAATGACTCCTTGTTACTCTTTCATGCAGGTCACCAATGATATTTCCAGCAGGATGATTCTTTTCAACAGTAGGAGTTTGTATTATCATATTTGTAGACAAATTTGTGTCAAGATTTGTTTCATTGATTTCAGGTTCTTCAATGATCAAATCAGCTTCTGCATCATGAAACACTGGTGTTTCATCATTGTGTTGTCTTGAAGTGGATGCTCCATTGTTTCCCAGATTCAAACTTTGAAATAAGTCTTGAAATCTTGCTGTTGTTGCAGCTTCTTCATCATTTGTTTTGTTGCCTGTGTCACTCCCATTATGAACATGATCATTTTGTACATCAGTACTATCTTGACTTGTCATTTCCTGATCTTGTTCAATGTCATTGTTTGAGGAGCTATTCACAAAAATGTATTCCTTTTCTTTCCTGGCAACCTTTTTTCACAATTCATCTAAGTCCAGTTCTTTCTTCTTATTTTCTTCAAGTACACTGGTCTTGTAGAATGTATCATCAAAGTCTTCAGAATAAATCTTGAATGACTTTATCAATTTTTTCATGATCAAACAGCCATGTTGCACCACTGACTGTGTTGAATTGATTCTCATTAAAAATAATGTCAGATGACTCTATCACACTCATGTGATCTTTCACATAAACTCTGTAAGCCTTTGAGTGAGTAGAATATCCAACAAAGAAACAGTCTAGTGACTTAGTTTGAAACTTGTTCAAATAGTCTCTAGTGTTCAATAAGAAACATTTGCAGCCAAAGGGCTTGAAGAACTTGATGTAAGGCTTTCTATTGTTGAAAATCTCATATGGAGTTTTATCATGCCTTTTGTTCACAAGCACTCTGTTTTGAACATAACAAGCAGTGTTGATTGCTTCAGCCCAGAATGTGACAGGTAAGTTAGCATAAGCCAACATGGTTCTTGCAGCTTCTATTAGTGTTCTGTTTCTCCTTTCTGCAACACCATTTTGTTCAGGAGTTCTTGGAGCTGAAAATTGTTGCAGTACTCCTTTCATAGCACAAAATTCTTCCATAACTCCATTCTTGAACTCAGTACCATTGTCACTTCTTAGCATCTTCACTTTCTTATTCAGCTTGTTTTCAATCATTGTGACACAACCCTTAATCAACTCAGCAGTCTCATCTTTGGTACTTAGGAAATAAACCCAAATATATCTTGAGTAGTCATCAATGATCACCAAACAGTATCTTTTTTTTCCAATACTTGGTACACTCACAGGACCAAAAAGATCCATGTGAAGTAACTCAAGTGGTTGATCAATTGAGTTGATGAGCTTTGTCTTATGAGTAGACTTGTGTTGTTTTCCCTTCTGACATGAGTCACAATGATCATCTGACTTAAATTCTCTTGTAGGTAAACCAATCACATGTTCACCCTTGACCAGTCTATTCATATTCTTTAAGTTCACATGACACAACTTCCTATGCCACAATTTAGATTCATTTTCAGTGGCTTTGGAAACAAAACATGCACCACCTCTTGAAATAGCATCTTTCATATTCAACTCATACAAGTTGCCATTTCTTGGTGCCATCATCATAATCATTTCAGGTGGGATCACAAACTCAGGTTTTAAGATGAAACAATGAGAATCATCAAAACTTACTTTGTAACCCTTATCACACATTTGAGATGTACTCAACAAATTGTATTGTAGTCCCTCAACATGAAAGACATTGTCAAAAGACACCTTCCCATTTGTCAATATCCCTTTACCCACAATCTTTCCTCCATTTTCATCACTCCCAAAGGCAACTGGACCCTCATACTTCTCTACATAATTCACAAGTGACCTCTTGTCACAAGTCATGTGCCTAGAACAACCACTATCCATATACCATATATCATTCAATGGAGTGGCCTGTTCCTGCAGAAAGAGAAATTTGATTAGTTCAGTGATGAGATGCAAGCTTCTTCAACTTGCAACTTATCAGTGTCAATTTCAGTGGCAGCTTGGGAAGTGAGTGTAGTAGGTTCAGGATCTTCATGAGTGATCTCCAAGTTGTCTGAACGGTCAGTTTCATAACCACACTCTCTTGGTGTCTTGACAAGTGAAGCTGAATTGTCAAGCTCAATTGAGGCAGTTCTCTTTTCTTGTAAGACATAGTCCTTATATTCTGAGAAGTCTATTACATCAGTCACAGCTACAACTTTAGCTTCAGTTCTAGGTTTCCATGTGAAACCTTGTGGTTCATATCCATGTTTTAACAAGAACTTTTCATCACCAGTGAGTACAGCTTGTTTCTTTCTTTGATATACAGTTTTTCTTTTTGATTTCTCACTGCCTGATGATTCTTGTGACTCATCAGACTTGACTGAATGAGTATTTTTGGTAAATTTCACTGACTGGTTTTCCCTTATCACCTGCTTTTACTTCTGAGGTGATTTACTTCTTCTCACATTTTCAGTCATATGCATCTTCTTCTTTGTCTCAGCCTTCACTTCAACTCTTGTCTCTATTCTATTCACATTTCCCTTTCCCAAATACAAGGCATACTTCTCTTTGTACAAAACAAAATCTTGACCAAACTTTGTTCCATTTGGGACATGAAATGGCTGAAACTTGAGTCTCTCATTACATGAATCAGTATGGTGTCCATATTCATCACACTTTCTACACCACACCTTTCTTTTGAACATCCCATGTTCTTTTGGTCTCCTGAATCTTTCACTTGGTTTGGGCTCTCTTACACCAATTGTCTTTTTGTTTTTCAGATTGTCAAAATCAATTGAGAATGGAACAAACTCAGCCATTCTGATGTCACTTCTTTCCACATTCCCTTTAACAAAACCTTTTTCAAGTCCAGTGGTTGATCATCTTCATTCTCTCTATATCATGACTTCCTTCTTTCATATTCCTCAACAGTTTCTACCTCACCCACATCAAAGTCTTCAACACTTGAAAAGATAGGATAAATAGGAGTAATATATTCTATATCCATTTCTTCCTTAGTTACCTTCTTTTTCTTGTTCTTTTCTAATTTTTCCAAAAACTTTTTGCTTGGAGGTCTGACAGCATTGTAACACACATTCTTCTTTTCACCAATGTCAAAAGAAACATGTTCTCTTTTCATTTGCTCATTCATTCTTTTCATTTTATGTGTAACTGGAGGATACTTTGGAAGTTGATCAACAGATTCAGGCTTTCTATATTTTCTTCCTTTCTCAGCAGCCTGAATTTCTTTTTCAGTAATTTGATCACTCAAATCACTCAGATCATCTTGATCCAACTCATCTGAATCAAAGTCATCTTTAGAGACTTGAACTCCAATTGACTTTTCCTCTTTCATTTCTTTCATCATAACAAATTCACCATCTTCACTCACCTCAACATTCTTGTACAAATCTGCAACATCTTCTTTGTCTTGAAACACATCTTTGAATTGTTGTAGATAAGCACTTCTCTTCTCTTTGTCAACTTTAGGCATAAAGTTGTTGTTGAATGGTGGTGGAACAGCCTTGTACTTTTCATCTTCTTTTACTTTATTCAGAATTCCACAAATGTTTCCAGTTGAAACTAAGTTCTTAAGGAATTCATTTTCTGTTTGCAGCTTTGTATTCAGCACCTTTTATCAATCACCATCTTCTTCAACCCGCTAATTTCTGTTGTGAATCTTGTTTGAGCTCTATAGCTATTCATACAATCCTCTTCCAAACTTTTCATTCTTTCCTCACTAACAATCTCACTTGCCTCATAAGCATTGATAATGCTTTGCTTCTTAAAACACTTACTTTCCAGTTTACCAATCTTTTCTTTTAATTCATTGACAAGTTTAGGTAAATCAGCATTAGGATCAGAATGTACCTTAGATGAAGATGCAGAGTCTATGGCCATGAATGCCACATTAGCTCTTCTGATATCATCTGCTATATCTTCCTCATGGTTACTCCAGTCAAAGCTTCCCTCATGCTGAGTAGTTACTGCCACATTGCCTTGATTTCTTGGTCGATTTTGGTTTGCTGGAATGTTGTGAGTTGCAGGGATTTGAACAGCTTAATTCTGATTGTTGTTCATTTGATATACTTGATTCTGATTCATGCCCTGCTGGTTGTTCATCTGAGGCTGATAGTGGTTATTAAAATTGGGATTGAAGTTGTTGTTTGGATGGCAGTTGTTGTTGTTGGGATTGAATCCTTGGTTATTGTTGAAGTTCTGCTGGTTGTTGTTTCTATGCACATTCTGCTGGTATTGTTGTTGGTTTCTAGGCTGTTGGAACTGATTGACTTGAAAGTTCCTTGGCAAATTGCACTCTCTTGCAAAGTGTCCAGGCTGTTGACAGTTGTAGCAGATAGCCTTGGACTTATCAAATCCTATTCTCTCATTTGGACCAGAAACTAGTGATCTACCAGTTCTGTTGTACAGTCTCTTGCTTCTTAATGCCAACATTGCAGCTTGCCATTTGAGATCCATGTCTTCAAGGTCATCAGCATCTATTTGTTCCAAATCATCCTGCACCACACTTGTGTGAATCATGTTTTTGGCCACAAATGCATTGTAGGACTCAGTGAACATAGACATTAGGGCTTGAGCATCATTCCCTTGAACATGCCCTGCACCAGCACTTTAAGCATTTCCATTTCCCACAAAGGCTGAATCATCATCAATTAATTGAACATTAAACCTCTGTTGACCACCTTGACTGCTTGAACCACCTCCAATGAATGACCTAGCAGTCTCATTGTTGTGATCACTTGGTCCTTCAATGATGGGAATTTGTTGTTGATTCTTTGTTGTAAGATTCCCCATTGGAGCAATTAAAGCATTTGACACATTGAAACTTGGTTTATCTTCCTTGATCATTTCATTCTCTATCATTTCAAGTTCAGCAGCTTGAAGAAAACATACTACATCATCCAATTTCAATTCATTGAAATTTTGCTTTTGAAGGATGAATTTGCAAGTAGTATACCATTCTTTTGGCATTGAGTTGAGCAACTTTGTATTTAAATCAAAGTCAGTCATTACATAGTCAGTTGTTCTCAACTCATTCACAATACTCAGAAAACGTTCTAGTATTGACTTCAACCTTTCACCATCTCTATACTTGAATCTTTCTAACTGTTGCTTCAGTCTTTGCTTCTTAATGTTCTTCAATTCAGTGTTCCCTTCATACATCTCAAGGATTGCATCATACATTGCCTTAGCACTTTGATGATGTGCAACCTTTGTGAGGATTTCCCAAGACAGACCAAGTTTGAGCATAGCCAATGCCCTGTCATCAACCTTTCTCATTCTCTCTCTAACGGCAGCAATAGCATTTGCATTAGCACCTTCTTCAACAGTAGCTTGTGGTCCATTCTTGATAGAATTCCACATATCCACATCATTATAACAAACAACAGCCTCAAAAAGCGCTTTCCACTTGGTAAAGTTCTCCTGACCATACAATCTAGGTATCTTATTAGTAGACACCTCTTGTTCCTCATATCCAGACATTTTCTTAAAATAAAAGTTAAGATCTTATCAAAAGTAGATTAAAACAATCAGATCTGAGAATAAATTCTTAGATCTGAGGTGTCTGATATGAATAGAACAAGATTCAACAATAAAAATCAAAGCTTTAAGTGAAATAGGGAAAAGAAAACACCTAAAACTTGTAGATCTGGAAGAAAAATGAAGAACAGAGCTTCTGACGTCACAAATCAATCAAACAGTGCTCTGCTTACATCATTCTTCTTCAAAACTTAATCAGCAACAATCTTTCTAAAAATAGCAGCAACAAGCTCTGATACCACTTGTCAGGTCGTTTCGGATCGGATCTTAATCAATCATGTCATAACTCACACAAAATTAATCGTGTTGACAAGCGAGTTAAAGACGGGTTACTATGTTTAGAAAGATGACCTTTTGTTAAAGGCGGAATCAATAACAAACATACGGTTGCAGTGAATAGTCAAAATACGAAGACACATGAAGGATTCACTCAAAAGATTTCCATTTATATACGTTTATCATACAAAAGGATAATCGATTAGGGTTTAGGAGGAATCCTAGGACAGCCGCCACACACAAAATATTCTCTTAATTAATGTGTCGGTCTTATCCTCTCTGTCTCTCGTGTCTCGTCCCCCTGGCGGCGTGCCCTAATTATTCTATTTATAGGCCTGCCAACCTAGGACAGCTGTCATTCCTTCTAGAAACCCTATCCGATAGTACATATTCAATTTACATATTCAAAAATTATACTAAGTGTAAAACAAGTCTTCCGGGTAGGCTTTTCATTAAACTTCAGTCTCCGAGTACGCAGTGTACTCGGCTTTCCTTCAGACTTGGTAAACATAGAAGTGTACTCGGAATCAGTTTCCAGGTAGACTTTACTTAAAGAATATTTTACCAAGTAAAATATTCACCGAGTAGACTTCAATCTTCTTGGACTTATCAAACTTTGCTCGACAAATCCTTACGAGCAACCTTGTTCTTCTATGATCCTGTTCGGCTCATTGTCAGTTGAATAACTTATTGATAAGGCGTACTCGGGAGTACATACCTTGCTTGAGCAGAACCTTACTCGATATAACTTAGAGATATTCCATCAACTCATCAAGTATACTTGGACCACAATTATTAAAGAATACCTTGCCCGGTCTTCCAATTACTTGGTTGACCAAACCTTACTCGGAAGAGTAAAATACTTGGTCTTGAAGAACAATCCTGCTTGACAAAGTGAACCTTACTCGGATATGCCAAATAGATGAACCTTACTCGGAAATCACCAAAAAGCATACTTTGCTCGGATATCCACTTAAGAAGACTATTTGAAGAAAACCTTGCCCGGGAGGCAAAATCTCATACTCGGCTAAGTAAAAGCTTACTCGAAGGTCCAAGGTGTACCCGGTTTAATACTTAGCAGTTTCTGAGAAGGTTGAGAAGATTCCAATCTTCAATATTCTTCATTTAGGTCAAATCTCCTCATTTGGGTCAAACTCTTGACCCAACACAATCATGTTCATATCCGGAGGATCCGACATCTGTGGAACCTCTTGTTCTGCTGCAAAAACAAAGGTTGATCAGAGGAAGTTAGAAGTGGCTGACAGACCAACAAAAACATCCATTCTCACTCCAAAGACCATGACCTTCGATGAAAGTGATAGAGTCAACATCCAGGATCCCCTCCATGATAGTTTGGTAATAACATTATATGTAGCTAACCATTATGTGCGCAAGATCCTTGTAGATAGTGGAAGCTCTGTCAACATTATTCAATTAGATGTGCTGAGAAAGATGAATATTCCTGAGGATGAGATCGTTCCTAGTTCCTCAGTATTGGTTGGATTCAACGGAGAGACTAAGAACACTATTGGGGAAATAAAGCTCTCAGTATACGTTGAAGGGGTAAATAAAATACAAAATTTTTGTTTTATTGACTGTTTGTCTTGTTGCAATATTATATTAGGCAGGCCCTGGATACACGACATGAAAGCAGTCCCCTCCACCTATCACCAATGTGTGAAACTCTCAAGTCCGTGGGGAGTCATCAAAATCATCAGCAATCAACAAGATGCAAAAAATTGCTACACATCCTCTATGAAGTGTACTGCCAAACCCCAGCAGGCATAGCAATTACAGAAACCAGCATGAGGCGTAATGGAGGCCAGGGAACAAGAAATTAAAGAAGTATTCCCTTATCCCGAGGATCCTGAAGTCAAAGTGCTTATGGGAACCAGCATTCCTGAGGATATTGAGTTAAAATTGCTCGATTTTCTCAAGTCAAGACTGTCGACATTCGCATGGAAACATGAAGATATGACAGGTATTTCCAATGATATTATAACACATAAACTTGGAATTGATAATTCTTTCAGGCCAATCCATCAAATGAGAAGAAAGTTTGCACCTGAGAGAAACATAATTATCCAAGAAGAAGTTGAAAGACTTTTGAAGGCAAATATGATCAAGGAAGTTCAATATCCCCGATGGTTAGCAAATGTAGCAGTGGTGCAGAAAAAGAATGGAAAATGGAGAGTTTGTGTGGATTTTACAGACTTGAATAAAGCCTGTCCTAAAGATCCATTCCCTCTGCCACATATCGATTCAATGGTAGATGCTACAGCCGGCCACGAGATGTTGACGTTTATGGACGCATCCTCAGGATTTCAGCAAATCTAGATGGAGCCCTCAGATCAAGAAGACATGGCTTTCATGACTCCCACAGGTATTTATTGTTATATTACTATGCCCTTTGGACTTAGAAATGAAGGTGCAACCTATCAGAGGTTAGTCAACATGATGTTCAAAGAGCAACTGGGGGACACGATGGAAGTCTATATCAATGATATGGTGGTGAAGTCCAAGAAAGCTGAGGATCACCTCCAGGATCTCAAGACTGCATTTGATATCCTCGACAAAAACATGAAGCTGAACCCTGCGAAGTGTCATTTCGGGGTAAAGGCTGGCAAATTCTTGGGATACATGGTCACCAAAAGGGGATAGAGGCAAGTCCAGAGCAGATACAAGCTATCCTGAATCTAAAATCCCCAGCATCAGTCAAAGATGTTCAAAGGCTGACTGGCAGGATAGCAGCACTCAACAGATTCATATCCAAATCTTCAGAAAAGTGCAAAGAATTTTATGATATCCTGAGGAAAAACAAAAAGCTCGAGTGGACCAATAAGCATGAGGAAGCTTTAATGTCCTTAAAAGCTTATCTTTCCTCTGCTCCTCTGCTGGTAAAACCCGAAGAAGGTGAACCTCTATCTCTGTATCTAGCTGTATCATATAATGCTGTGAGTGAAGTTTTAGCTAATGATCTCGAAGGTCAACAAAATCCCTTATATTATGTAAGTAAGAGTTTGTTGGATGCTGAAACCAGGTATTCTTATCTTGAGAAATTAATTTTAGCACTTATTATGGCATCCACTAAGCTTAGACATTATTTTGAAACTCATCATATTCTTGTTAAAACTAATTACCCTATTAAGTCTGTTTTGATAAAACCAGAAATGTAATGTAGGATGGCAAAATGGGCCATAAAGCTAAGCGCTTATGATATAGCATATGAACCTAGGACTGCCATCAAATCCCAGGCATTGGCATACTTTGTGGCTGATTTCACCAGTGAACTTAAAGAAGAAGCAGACTTGGAAGTCCAACAACTTGAAGAGACCAAAGATAAGTGGACTCTATACACTGATGGTGCTTCAAATGTTAGAGGAACAGGTCTCAGGATCCTGCTGGAATCGCCACAGGGGGACATTATACCTCAATCCATATCCTGCGGATTCCAAGCCACAAACAATGAGGCAGAATATGAAGCTTTGATAGCAGGATTACAACTAGCAATCAACATGAAAATCAGGTTTATTCAAGTACATGTTAATTCATTATTATTAACTAATCATTTTAATGGTTCATATACTGTTAGAGGAGAAAAACTAATGAAATATTTAGAGCTAGTCAAAAAGCTAGCAAAATGTTTCGAAATGTTTGATATTTCACAGGTACCTAGAGAAGAGAATGTTGAAGCAGATGCCCTAGCATACTTAGCTTCATCCTTCAGAATACCAGAGGGTGTCAAGATTCCTATCATACACATCCTGAACCCAGCAATAGAAGAGCAAGGTGTCAATGAAATATCAGAAAATATATGAGAACCAAGGATCCAGAGGATAATAAAAATTCTTGGATTATTCCCATCAGGAAATATATTCAGGATGGCATTATCCCCAAGGATGAAAACCCAAGAGCTTTTCTCACAAAGGTAATACCATATACCATAATGAATGATATATTATACAGAAAATCTCTTGCAGGACCATATCTTAGGTGCTTGGAGAAGGCAGAAGCTCAAGAAGTTCTTCAGGATATCCATGAAGGAGACTGTGGGAATCATACTGGGGGCAAAGAAATATTCTCCAAAATCCTGAGAACAGGATACTTTTGGCCAACGATGAAGAGGGATGCTATGAATTATTCTCAGAAGTGTGATGCATGCCAAAGACACAGCAACATTCTGCACCAGCCGGCTGAACCATTGTATCCTATTATATCCCCTTGGCCTTTCATGAAGTGGGGTATGGATATAGTGGGAAAGCTACCAAGAGCTCCGGGAGGAAAAGTCTTTATGCTGGCAATGACAGACTATTTCTCAAAGTGGAGCGAGGCTGAATCTTTTGTTCAAGTTAGAGAGAAATAAGTTATCTCATTCATCAAGCGCAACATCCTGACAAGATTTGGAATCCCAGCAGAGATAGTGTGTGACAATGGCTCGCAGTTCATTGGCAAGAGAGACCACCAACTTCTGTGCCAGTTGGGGAATCAAAATGATCACTTCAACACCTGTCCATCCTCAGGCTAATGGACAGGCCGAGTCAAGCAACAAAATCATTATCAATAACCTGAAGAAAAAGTTGGGGTCTAAGAAAGGAAAGTGGGCCGAGGAACTACCCTTTGTTCTTTGGGCAGACAGGACCACTTCAAAGAATGCTACTAGTCAGACTCCTTTCTCATTGGTGTTTGGAGCTGAAGCAGTCATCCTGACAGAGATGGTTATCCCTACAGCTAGAGTCAATCATCAAAATCCCGAAGATTACACTCAAAGTTTACTTGAAGATTTAGATGCAGTAGAAGAACTCAGGGATTTAGCAAAGATCTGAATGGCCTCTTATCAACAGAAGATAGCAAAGTCCTACAACAAAAATATCAGGGTTCGTAGATTTCAAGAAGGGGATTTGGTTCTCCGAAAATCCTTTCAGAATACTACAAATCCTGCAGATGGAAAGCTTGCACCAAAGTGGGAAGGTCCTTACTTGATAGACTCGGAAGCAGGAAAGGGGGCATACAGATTGTCCACTTTGTATGGTGACTTACTACCAAGGGCTTGGAACGCTATCCACCTCAAAAGATATTTTATGTAAGATTTCTATCCCGGGGATAATTTAACAGTAATGTTAAACAACTAAGGTACGTATTCTAATTTATCTTTTTATTTTTCAACATTGTTATTCTTCTATCCTGGCACTGACTTAAGCATCGGAGGGGTGTTAGCAAGGCTAACACACCCCTCACCTAGAGTTGACTGTTTTGTAGCTTGAAAATATGTGGTATCCCCACATGGAATGGAGTTAATTTAGGCCATGTCGCCAGTATATATAGGCCTTGTCGCCAGTATTTTTAGGCCTTGTCGCTAATTTAATCCTATGGTTTAAGGGGTTTTCATCTCTTCTTAAGGGCCTTGTCGCCAGTTGGCCTTTGTCGCCAGTTAAAGGTATTATTCATTACTTTCTAAGGTTTAAGGGGTTTTCACCTCTTCTTACGATCGCCTGTAGCGCACGTTTATTTGGCCGTAGTTTGAGAGACGGGGCCAGCACATGAAATATATTGACTTGTTACCTTGTTATCCTCAGCTATTGGTTTGAATCTCAAGTTTATGGTAGACGTACCATTTCCCAAGGTTTAAGGGGTTTTCACCTCTTCTCAAGGGCCACGTCGCCGGTTTAATCATAAGGTTTAAGGGGTTTTCACCTCTTCTCAAGGGCCATTTCGCCAGTTTAATCCTAAGGTTTAAGGGGTTTTCACCTCTTCTCAAGGGCCTTGTCGCCAGTCTAGGCCGTGTCTCCAGTTTAGGCCTTGTCGCCAGTATATTTGGGCCTTGTCGCCAGAATTTCTGAAATTATTCTCAGGATAATATTGCAGGATATCCTTATGATTAGAATAACAACCTGAGAGGTAATCTTGTTAACAAGGACGAACTGGTCTATACCTTATCAAAGTTGATTACTAAATAATTCTGGTATGATTTCCTATTTTGCAATATTCTTTATTTCCTTCTATTTAATGAATTTTATTACTTTATGTTGGTTCATTAACTTAAACCTAAATTTTGTTTCTTATCTCATTTAGATTTTTAAGTTCTAAATGAAATCAACTTTATTGTGAAAATTCGATAACATGAGCGAAGATAAAACACCAACATAAGTTATAAAAGGTTATTATACTAATATTAAAAGTGCAGGAAAAGGATGATTCAGGTTTCACTCAAAAAAGAGCCCATCCACCTGAACCATCATATTGTCTTAAAGCATGAAATAAAAGGTTTGGGCTTCGTCCTGAACCAGGATCCCTCCACCCAAACCGTTATCCTAAGCATACTACATTATCCTTACATAACCAGAATAAAAATTGTCCAAACAACCATCAAAAACACATAAAAAACACTTGAAAACCAAGCCTAAACCTTATCACCTTCAACCTGGTCGCCTTCCTTCTTCTCCGACTCCGTCACCTCACCAGCCTTGTCTTCCTTCACCTGCTCGCTAACACTAGCTTCCTTGACCACCTCAGAAGTGCCCGCCACATCATCTTCCTCGATCTTCTCACCCCTCAGCATCTTCAGCTTCTTCCTCCAAGCCACAGAGTTCTAGGAGTCCATCGTGTAGCCTTTCGCTTGAATTTCCTCTCACATCTTAAGCATCGACTCCAGGATACTGGTGGCTGCACACTTTTTGGTCTCTTCAAGAAACTCAGCCTTCTCCAACTCAAATGAGGCTCTGAGATCCGAAATCTTTTTATCCTTCTTTTTGAGCAGCTTATCCTTGATGTCAGCAGCATGCAGAAGATCGACAACCTTAGCCTCAGCATCTTTTTGGGCCAACTCAGCATCCTGGGATCTCTGACGGTAACCTTCAGTTTTCTGTTATCCCCAAATTGACATAAGTTTTCTGCAGTTTACTATTTTCAAGATAAGCAAAAATACTTATTGTCCCTAGAAAGTTGGCAAGAGCTTGCAGCTTCTCCATAGCATCAGTAGTGGTCATATCAAAAAAGGGCTCGGTCTCGGCCTAAGTAGTGGCTTTCCTCTTCTTATGTGCCGCGCTTTTTTGACGGGTCGTTGGAACTCTCACTATCGGAGAAGCGGTCTTGGAGTGTTCTTGCTTTACCATGGTCCTATCCTCAATGAGATCGTCCAGATCAACTAAGCTGAAAGAAGACTTTGGCTTCAGCATCCCTATACAACAAATTATAAAGTTATTCCCAAAAATGTAAAATCCTAAGGATTTCATAAAAGACCCAAAAAACTTACCAGAAGACATACTCTTAACAGACTTTGCAGCCGTTCCACTCGTCTCTCCCGTTTCTTCTTCTAACCAGAACTCCCTTCTATTTGTATCCTTCCTATACTTTACCAAATCTTCAAACACAACTGCCAACAAAAAAAACCATATTCACACAAAATATTTGCAAAAGAAATTCTATCCTAAAGATTTCCTACCCTTGTGAACCCATTTGATAGGCAAATTCATTCCGTCGGGAATAGAGTCACGACGGACAAAAAAGAATTTTTCTTCCAATCAGGGTCGCTAATGGACACCTTGGGAACCATGTAAAGTTGGCTGGATTTAGATTGAAGACAATAGCGAAAAGATCCGTGAGTACGAAGATTATAAGTCGCGGCTATCTCGGGCACGCCTATGGATAACCCACAGGTTTTGTTCAGTCGATCTACCGTGGCCAAAACCTCCACACCATTGGCATGACTTGCGAGTACGAGAACCTGTTAATGTCAAAGAACTCATTGATAAGCGGGGAAAAAGGGTATGAAAGGCCGATTGAAAAAGGATAATAGAAGAAACACACCCAAGTTTTGGAGGAAAAGTCAGCCTTGGCCTTGGAATCGTAGGGTCTAATGATGACTTCTGCAGGTAGCAGGCCTGAGTCTTTCAGAAATCTGATATCAAGATCTCTAAAGAGACATTGGTCTTCATCGGTGGCCGGAATGAGACCATGGTCAATAAAATCGTCCGAGAGTGCAAAGGAGAAAGGATTGGGCGCTCGAGGGATTCTCTTCCTCATTATCGATTGGATCGAGAGAAAAATTTCAAGAAATTAAGAAAACAAAAGATAAGAACTAACCTGATAATGAACTGGTGGAAGATTATTATGATTTGGAAAATTGGGAATGGTTTAATTATAACCTAAGGAAGTGGTTGTGAAGTCTCCTTGTTCCCTGTGCACGTCCTTTCAAATCGCAGAGATATTATTGATTTTAAAATTCAAAATTTTTACAGCTGTCACGCGGTAAAAATTGGGGGCAATTGTTGGGTGCGGATTTTAATCCTCGGAATTGAGCCTCACTTAGGGATAATAACTTACTCTGCTATTCTGAGGAAGGTACGTTGACTAATTCAATTGTCCTATATTGTTCTTGTTTGTTTTGCAGATAAGAACACGTGGTAAATGTGATAATAAGAACGTGGACTTCAACAGATATTATCTGGACTTCGTCAAATTCAAACGTGGGCAACTAACGGATTAAAGAAGAATTAGTCCAGGGTTTCCGGTTATTTCGGGATAACAGTTGTAACCTTATCTTATATAAATGAGCTGATAATATCACTAGAACACACATTCACTTACCTAGCTACTAGTATACTCTGTAACACTTAGCATTCGATCACTTATCAGCTCCACCATTTGTAATCACCTATTTTCGTTATTAATAAAGTCGACGGTGATAGTTTTCACCGTCCGAGGATTTTTTGTGTCGGAGATTACCATAATCATATACGAATCCGACCAAAAATTACGTTCTTAATCTTTGTCCGAAGAAATTCGACCAAAGATTACGTTGTTAATTATTGACCGACGTAATATTATTGTGATCAAGAGTTTTTCCCTCGTAATCATATCTCTGTGTTCATTCATTTTATCATCAAGCACTCCACCTCACGCACTAATTTGATAAAAAGTTAGTTCGTTAATTTTTGACTGAAACATTAACCATTTTCATTATTCTCACCGAGGTGTCACTAGCGGTTTCTACTATGAAGGTTTCAGACACTCGGCAACATTTCATTTTAGCTAGTTTACTAAACGTCATAGCAACAAAACTTCTACTCGCACCCGAATCAAATAATACTGAAGCAAAAATACCGTTTACTAAGAACATGCCGATCACAACATCAGGAATCTGTTTAGCTTGTTCCTGGGTCAGCATGTAGGCTCTAGTCCTCGGCCTTGCTTGATCAGCATCTCTCTTCCCACTACCTCCAGCCTCACCATCAGTGCACTCCCTTGCCATATGGCCTGTCTTACCGCACTTATAGCATGCTGGTTTTGCATTGCATTCATTAGCGTAATGACCCATCTTTCCACACTTATAGCAGGCATTTGTCCCCATCCTGCACTCTCCACTATGAGCCTTTCCACATTTGTGGCACACGTCCGAACCAGTGCACCGCTTGCACTCTCCACTGTGTACCTTCCCACATGTCTTGCATGTCTTTCTCCCCAACACCTTCTGCTTCTTGTCCCTAGCGTTCCATAACGAGTACCAGGTCGTTTGGCAGGAGCGACCCACTTCTTCTATTTCTTCTCTTCCATAACTGCCTTATCTATCAAGTCCTCATAAACCGTTTCCGCGAGCCCCACGACAGAATCAAAAGTACCTGGTCTACCGGCCTTGACCAAAACGCGAACATTCTGTGGCAGTCCCCTAAGGTAGCATTTGATCCGCTTGGCCTCGGTGTTCACCATATCTGGCACCAACCTTGACAAACGGTTGAATTCAGTGGTGCATTCGTGGTGTGTCATCTCACCCACCTTTAGGCTCAAGAACTTTATTTCAACCCTCTCAACCTCCGCATCAGCACAAAACCTCTTCATTACCAACTCCTTCAGATCATCCCACCGCATAGCTTTGATCTCCTCCTGGGTCTTCCTCTGTTCAACAGTTTCCCACCAATACATGGCTTCATCAAGAAATGATTGGGTGGAAAAACCCACAGCTTGGTCGGGACGACACTCGCTAATGCAAATAACCTTGTCCATAGTAGTTATCCATTGGAGAGTAGCGATTGCGTCTCTCAAGCCAGTCAGCTTCGGCGGGTCACAACCTTTAAATGACTTGTAGTTGCACCCACCTTGGCCCCTCCTACTATCACCAACCTTCACAGACCTAACTACACTCGAGGCCTCCCTCTCCTCTTCATCATCTTTCTTACCATCACCACCTGCCCCTTCCGCAGTTCTCGCATGGCTTCCAGCAGACCTTTCAGGATTCCAGTTCTTCGCAGCAGCTGCTACCGCCTGAGCAATGGCAGCTTGAACAGCAGGGTCAAGTTGATGCCCTTCATTGTTACTTGGATTTCCACCAGCCGCACTTTCTTCTCCCTCAGCGTTAGTAGCTGCTCTTACTAATGGTTCTTGGACAACGCGTGGCCTACCACGACGTCCCGTACGTCCTCCTCTTCCAGCAACTTTCTTAGCTCCAGCCATTTGTATTCTATAAGGAAACACAAACGTCATCATTTAAGGAACCATTTAGTACAAGGATAGTAAGGCTAACAGGTAATAATAGTGGCCAGCTGTGATTAGTTGATCACGTTACTTTCTATGTCCTATACACTTCCCTTTACGAGTCTATTTGTGCTGGTTCTACTTCTAGCAGTTAGACAATTAAACAGTTTATATTATCGTATACTCCTATCCCTAGCAATTAAGCTAGCATTCGTACATTATTCTACTTTGCATATGAATTTAATCACATACTTTACCTTCACTTAGCTTGCTTGAGCGATACATGGCGTTCTCGTACTGGCATCTTCTTTCTTTTCTTACTTTTATCCCATTCTCTGTTCGACTCTAAGCATGTAGGATACTTAAATCTCTCGAACTTTGCTCTGATACCAACTTCTCAGGCCCCGTTACCGGTAGCCCTACTTTGGTGTTGGATTTACTCATAAACACAGTTCATACAATCAGAGTTAATTAAAACTTTACGCGGAATATAAAACTTCAACCATAACATTTTACATAACCTTCAAATCTTGTCTTATAAAACATCCAGAGTCATTTAAACATAAAACATGATCTTTTAAAACATCACAACATTTCTTCGAGATGCCAGTATCTTCGATTCCATGCCATGTGTCTTCAATCATGCGAGCTACCTCAACCTATTTCCTGCGTGCATACTAAAAGTCAGCTACGCTGAGTGAGTTCTAGTTAATCACATAACTTACTTTACATACACATATACGTGCCCGAAGGTACGCATTACATACTTAACCTGTCCGTCATTCATTCATATACATTCATAGCTATCCTTATGTTATAAAGAGCATTCGCCCTACATACCTCGGATATTATTAGGGTCCGGTCACCCTTCATCCTCGGATATTATTAGGGTCCGGTACCCTGCATCCTCGTATATTATTAGGGTCCGGTTACCTTCCATCCTCGGATATTATTAGGGTCCGGTCACCCTTTCTTCATACCTTCATACCATACCTTTCTATATACATAATTGTATGTTTCATACATACATACATCATTCATTCTTCATATATAATAATTTATCATCAAACCTTTACCTGGCAGTACATGCAATATCCGAAGATCGTTCATGTACTATTTACATACCGTACATATATAACTCATACATCATACATACTTCATTCAACATCAATCATACACCATATATATCATTCATATCTTTAGCAACCGCCTGACGGTCCATGCCATATCCGAAGATCGTTCATGCACAGTCAAGCAATCATCTTACATAATTCATATAAGGCATACACTTACCACTTAAGGTAAGTGTATTAACTATCACATCAAGTATGCACACAGCCCCGAAAACATAACAAGGAAGTGGGGCTAGAAACTCACCTGAAGTCGGTTACGTTCATCGTTAATTGTTATTCCTTTCTTCAGTTGGGCATGGCTAACTGTATAATAATTACATGCATCAATTAACTATCACTACTCGTCTTGCGTTTCTAGTCTGATTATAACCCTCAACGAACGGGGGTCTAGGGGCAATGCCCCTGGCAGCGTGGTCTAGGGGCGGAAGCACCTAGCAGGGTCCAAGGGGCAGAGCCCCTGGCTAGGGTCGAGCTATCTGGTCAGCTTGGAAAAATTTTATTTCCATTGACTTTCTTTACACATTTTCCATTAGCGTTTTGAATCGTTAATTAATTTGCTACTTAAAAGTTCAAGGGCTTCTTTGTAATAAAACCATTCTTTTCTAAGTTCAATGACCATTCTGTCATTTATCAAACTTCTGATTCGTTACTTGGTCCTTAACGAACTGGCTTATCTTAGCGAACTGGTTCTTATAACGAATTGAACCCTTTAACGAACTGGACACCTTAACGAATCAATTCCATAGCGAACCAGTCCATATAACGAATTAGTCCAACTAATTCGTTGTCTCCCTTAACGAACTGGTCATAACGAATCTGACACGAACTAGAGCTAGTTCGTTGTGCTCCCTTAAGCGAATCAACTAACGAATCACCTACCAATTCGTTAAGTTCCCATAGCGAACTAGGGTTAGGTCAGGAATGTCAGAACATTCCCTGACATTCTTTTCCTCGTATTAACTTTTCGGCGCCGCCGCATGAAAGCCGCCGGAAAATCGCGGATTCGTCGGAAAAACGAGTTTTAACTCGTCGGAAAAACGAGTTATCACCGTTTTTCATCTTGTTCGATCCAGATCTGAGCTAGGTTGACCTCTAAGCTCATCAAAGGTTCGGTTTATACCCGATTCCACCCGGATCTCGTGACTTAAACGGTTTAATGGTGTTGGCTCGTCGTTTCGCAACTAGATCTAACTGGTTCAACATCATACAATATCATACTATCATTACCTTGGTTCGGGATCGGTTTCCTTCTTGATTTCGGCTAAGAGAGAGAGAGAGACTAGAGAGAGAGAGAGCTTAAGTGTGTGTGTTTTGAATGGTGTATGGAATATGTGTAAATGAGGAATTAAGTGGTGTTTATGGTTTATATATTTATGGATCATGGGCTTAGCCCATGTTCTTTCCTCTTTGCCTTTAACCCAAGTCCATAACCCAATTCCGTTTAATCCAAAACTAGCCCGGCTCGTAATAACTCATACTTTCGTTTATTAACCGAAACTAGAAAACGGGATGTTACACCATTCCATCTCTTATTCCATTTTCTAAATGGCCAAGCCCACACTCTAATACTTTATTTATCTAAACAGATTAACGACCCATTTATAACAAAACGAAATTTATACTATTTATTCTTTTCAAAAGCAAGATGTTACAAGGAAAATTCAATGCTGACACAAATGTTATCTAATTTGATAAAAGTTAGAAGAACTGATAGGCCTATAGGTGGAATGTCTGAAGTGTTTGTCACTTTTTCTTAAATTTTATTAGTCATGGAAAAAAAAAACTCAATGTTCAAAATCTCGAATCTTTTAACTATTTACACAAATGTCCTTAAAAATAAATTTGAAACCCAATCATATTCAAAATTCTAAATTTCATTTGTTTTATATTTTTAAGTCAAAACTTTGAACTCGTAACAAGTTTGACGATAAATATATTTGCATTCTCAAATTTTTAAAAATATTCAGATTACCCCTTTTTTACCCGTAACAAATTTGAGCCAAATGTAGGTAACTTGTACCAAACGATTTATTTACCAACTTTTAACCCGTAACAATCAAATTTAAGTTCCACAAAAAGCCAAAAACATCCTCGATAAAAAAAACCCAAGAAACTAGTTATGATAAACTTTATTATATTTGAAAGTGATTGGTATAAACTATCCTTACAATTTAACACATATATGTATAATTTACTAAATTAACCGAAAAATACATAGATTGATTTAAATCATATATTTATAATTTATAATTTATAGTACAGTGTACAGAAAAACCAATAGATAAATGGATTATTTTTGAAAATGCATCAATTTTTAAACATAAATTTATAATTTAATGCTTAAAAAAATTACTTCGTAAATTGAAAGCATATTAGAGTTTTTTTTATTTAAAATCTTCAACAATATACATAGTATAATCTACCTATACTAATAAAAGAAAATAATTCTGGACACTTGACATTCTAAGGTTAATTCTCATTATCAAATTATCGCCAAAATCACTTCTTTACTATTGATGGAAAAGAAAAAAAATCTTGGTTCTAAATATATTATTGATTATAAATTCAATATACCGTATTAATTGGTCAATCTTCATTGATTGAATTATTAATGCCATAAATAATATATTCTAAACATACTTAATATAAATATATATTAATATAATAATTACGTGTCATAAATATATTTTCTTTAAAATTGAAATGTATATATAAAAGAGTTTATGTTTAAAGAGTACACTAACATTCAATTTTTTGAGATATCTTCATATTAAAGAAAACTATAAAAATATTTTTTATTTTTTTTACAAATATTAAGTCTTAAAAATCATAGACAAATATTCCATTTTTTATATTTATTATAAGACTGTTGTGATGGTTGAACAACAGTGTGCTTATAAGGACAACATGAAAGCCGTTCAAAAAGGAAAATCTACCTGGCGGTGTCCTTTTTGTCTATGGTCGGGTATGGAATGTATAACATCTTTGTGAAAGACTTTACTTACTTTTTTAACATCAAAAGACCTAAATGTTTTAATGTTGCTTTTAGTGGCATTGCTTCGTTATTATATATCGATGGTAGAACAACTCATTCTCGATTTCAAATTCAAATATATTTGATGATATAAAACGACTGTATTTTTAATAGATTTTTTACATAATATAAAAAGACTTAATTATATTTTTTTTTATTTGTATTAAATTATTTATTATAATTTATACATTAACATATCCCGTGTAATACACGAGTTTCTAAAGCTATTATGTTAATGATCACATTTAAAATTATATTGTTTTCAATATTTAACAAACACTGTTTGTTGGTTAATTTTTGGATTTCACATAGTTTGTTGTGAAATATATTCTAACAATGTATAGTAGTATAATACGTAAATATTTATTTTTATAAATGTGTATAGATATAACATAAGTAGAGTTTAAGAAAAGTGAATAATTTAATCATGTTTTAGATTTAATATAAATGGAGTGTAAAAGGAAAGTGAATAATTATTAATTTATAATATATATTATTTTAGGAGGGAAAAAAATTGTAAGAATTAACCACAAAATAACACGTATTTATAATTATTTTGTATTGTTAGAATAGGTAGATTTGTGATGGTGTATAATTATAGAATTAATTGAAAATTGTTTAGTTGTGTTAAAATTGGTTGGATTATGTATTTATATATAAAATAAATTATATTTTATTATCATCACCATTATTCAACGGTGACAAGGTAACGGCCATAAAAATTTGAGAAAGATGCGCAGTGTAGCCACCACTCTCACCATGCAAACCGGTGGGCGGCTTGGGGGGGGGGAGGATTTAGTATGGGTTCTTTGGGTTTACGGGAACCCATTGATTATCAAATTTTATATATAAAAATATTAGTGAACCTATAATAATTTTAGAAGTTAACACATTAAAAAGTTTAAGATGGTGTGGTAGTAAACCCCTTCTTTAAAACTAAGGTCTCAAGCTCAAGTCTTTCAAAAACTCATTTTTATTATATATATATTTATATATATGTATATAAAATGAGTATCATTACAAAACCCTTAAATAATTTAAGAACTTGAAAGAATCATTGAAAACTAACGTTATTTATAAAAATTTTTGTATGTTAATATTAGTTGAGTGTAGCTTTATCATTTTTTATATCTATATTTACGATTACAATTTTGAAAATTAGTTTTTATACATATCTATGTTTTGTTTTACACCTATGTAAATTTGTTATTTATATATGTAATCAAATTTTTTTATATAAAATATGATAAAACTACTCTTAAATAATGTTAGTATATAAAAAAATTCAAAAAATGTTTGGTTGTTTAGAGTTTATAACAGTTCTTAACTTTTTTGGAGTTCTTAAATGATACAAACCATATATATATATATATATATTGGAAAAACCAACACTTTTTTATTAGTTTGGGTTTTACTTGAAAGGTCTCAAGTCTAAGTCTTTCTAAGTCCTATTTTAGTATATTTTTTTTCTTTTTGGTAAACCAACATTGTGTATTTAGTTGAGATTTTTAATAGTTAAAAAAAGAATGTTTTTGCTTAGGATGATTTCTTGACATATTCACCAATCAGGCATTCACAACTCATTTATTGTATTTTTATTTTTAATGATCATACATGTTTTTTTAAATTACATATTGTTTTTATTATAATATCATATTATATAATATTCTACAACAATGCTCGACCCGTCCGGAAAAAAAGGTGAAGCCATAGGAAAAAAACCCTGGATATGTGACTGGACGGCTTGGTGTTCACATCTCACCGTGGGTGCCACATCACGTCCCCTCCCCACGACGTAGGCATAACACTAAACTAATTAGAGAATGTAATAAACTAGATTGTTATTTCGAACAACTATCCCATGCTTTTTAGGTGCAAGGTTTATCATTTTAAAAGTAGTAGTTAAGTTGGCATTGGCCTCTATCAATGGTTTGTTGTTTTAGCAATTGATTTGAATTGGCCTATAAAGATCCCATGTCTCAACACTGTATATAGCCACCAAAACCTAAGTAAGAGTATTCGTCGATGAAAAGAAATACGTGAAGACATATAATTTATTAAAAATATTAATGGTTGTTGGATTTTAATAATCACACCTTTGATTTATTGATAACCGTTAAGCCCAACTTAACAAATATTTGTCTCAATTTTAATTTTCAATTTATTTTCCTTCAACAATCTCAAGTTAAAGGAAGGCTAACCCTGCTAGTTTTTTACTAACCGGACGATTTATGTGTCACACTTCGTTGTTATTTTTTCGTTAATCGAAGAAAATTTCATATTATTCCTTGTTACTGGACGATTAACCAATTCCTTAAAAGATAAAAAAAGATTCCAAAAAAAATCGTTTATACAACTAGAAATAACAAAGATTTATAGATCTCAAATTTACCTACAATTGCGGTAATATTCTAATTCATTTTATGAGTTATTAGAAACTCACTTATCATATTCACATTTTACATTATCCTTAGTTTATAGCCCTAACCTCATAACGGTGAGAAATAGATTATTTGAGATTCAATATAAACTATTGAATGGCACATTATTTTACATCAGCAAAGAACAAGTAAAGGAAGAATAAATTGTTTTGCACATTTTTCCAATACTTATTGAAAGTGATTGTTGTGTCAAAAGAAGGATAATTATACCGATTCGATATACTCTAAATACGCCCTTGGTACAATTCACAATGAATTTTTTAATGGTTTTACATTTACTGAGGGCGGATTTACGTATATGGGAGCGGGTTCACGGAAAACCACTGAGTTCGGATTTTATTTAGAACGCTTATACAAAATATAAAAGTGAACCAACTTATAAATTGTGAGTGAACTAATAAATAAAGTAGATCCATGGTCTAGTGGTAAGCATCCCTTCTTCCTACCTTGAGAACCCAGGGTCAATTCCATGTATTGAAGGGTTTTTCTTCTTTTTTTAAACAGGTTAATTGCCTCGTATAATTGTAAGGCCCCGTTACCGGCGCCTCACTTTGGACATTGGACTCATAAAAATAGTTCTAAATGTCAGAGTTAATTAAAATTTTACGCGGAATATAAAACTTCAATCGTAACATATTACAAAACTTTCACATCTTGTCTTAACAAACATTAATAGTCATTTAAAAACAAAAAATAGTCATTAAAACATCATAACATTTCCTTGAGATGCCAGTATATTCAATTTCATGCCATGTGTCCTCATCAAGCGAGCTGCCTCATCCTACCCACCTGCGTGCATACTAAAAGTCAGCTACGCTGAGTGAGTTCTAGTTAATCAATTAATTTACTTTTCATACACCTATACGTGCCCGAAGGTACGCATTACATACTTAACATGTTCATCATTATTCCATATACATTTATAACTAACATTTAATTAGAAAGAGCATTACGCCCGACATACCTCGGATATTATTAGAGTCCGGTGCCCTACTTCCTCAGATATTAATAGGGTCCGGTCTCCCTTCTTCTCTGATATTATTAGGGTCCGGTACCCTCCATCCTCGGATATTATTAGGGTCCGGTCTCCGTTCTTACCTACTATCATGCCATACCTTTCTATGTATATAATTATAGATTTCATACGTACATACATCGTTCATTCATCATATACAACAATCATATCATCAAACCAATACCTGGCAGTATATGCCATATCCGAAGATCATTCACGCACCGTCAAGCATTCCTTCATACATAAATCATATAAGGCATACACTTACCACTTAAGGTAGTGTATTAACTAATCACATAGAGTATGAACACATGTGACATTCGTCAAATTCGGGTCTCAAATAGTATTAGTTTTGTATTAATCATGTAAATCGATCCGTTTTGTAAACCGAAACCTTGGATATAATCAAAATGATGGATTTTATATTACAATATTGTTTTACACTTGTTGGGTCTTGAAAACATCCTTTTCGGTCCTTAAAACGCGTTAAAATCACTTAAAACGGACTACAGGGACCAAAACTGCCATTTTTGAAAGGTTGGAGAAGCTGGTGATCAACCCCATCGCGCTACGCGATGGGGGGACACTCCATGGCGTCGCATGGCGCGACCTGCCTCAGTGCAGCAGCTCGTATTTTTTGTTTGTTTATGTTTGTTTTGATCCATTTTGCATGACAACTCTTGTGTCGCACACCCATATTTGACCACCAACAATACCCTATATATACACTACCATTTCCCTTCATTTTCCCCTACTACAACTCCAAATTCTCTCTCAAACTCCATAGATTCAAGGTTGTTTGTTTATGTGTTCTTGAAGGTTCGACTTCCAAAAGTCAAACTGAGTTTAATCTTTCATTCTAATTAACTTATATAGTCTTAATAATACTTGAATATGGTGGTACAATATATATATATATATATATATATATACACACCCCTTGTTACCTCTGTTAGTTTCTTCTCTGATTCCGGTCGGTGAGGTTTCGGACCTTGTAAGGCAAAGCTTCATGGAGATTTTCGTCTTATTGATATATATATATACACACACTTATATAACTTGTGTATACATACTAACCATGCTTAACTTCTGCTCATTTTAGTTTATTTCCATGGTTATGGGTTTTAAGAATCTATGCTTCGATTTAACCGTAAATAGCTCTAAACCGTAAACCGAACTTTGCTTACTAGTTTTTGTTAAATACTTGGTTAAACATGTTTAATGTTAGATCTCAGTTTATAAAATCATTTTTATAAGTTCTATGGTTATGGGTTTGTGGATTCTAACCTCGGTCTTAACCCGAAACTAGATCCGAACCAAAAACCAAACTTTTGTTTAAAGACTTTATTGTTAACTTTTTGGTTGTAAAACTTAAGTATTTTCATTTGTACATTAATATACAAGTTCTTGGATATTTGGGCATGTGGAAACCATCTATGAACTTATTTTGAGATGGAAACCGAACCAAACCGAACTAAACTGGATTTCACTCACTTAAGACACACAAGTGTGTTTTTAGCTATCAAGACTTGTATATTTCTTTAAAATAGTTTACAAACTGATTTTAATTATTTTTTTAAGTACATGGAAATGTTGGATCCAACTTGATCTCATAACAAAGTTTGGATCGACAAAACCGAACACTCGCTTAACATACGTTGTTAGTTCTAAAACAATAGATCTATATACATGGTTAAGTATTATTGCATTTTTATGAGTTATCTCATAACATATAATATTTTGGAAAGTTGACTTTGGGTTTGACCAATTGTCAAGACCTGAACCAACAACCCGAACACTCGTTAGAAACCCGATTTAGTATCTTTATTCCAAAGGGACTTGAATTCTTGCATTTTACCCACCATATTACTTAACATAGGTTGCGTAAATATTAAGGTTAGATACTTAACCCGCTTTTAAGCAAACTTACATTTTTAAAGGGTTATTATTATAAGTTCTTAAATAGTTACATTCTAAACCTTGAATATTAATTGTTTACATTTATTTTATTTAAAGACTTTTAAGACAACCTTTCTAAACCTGAAACTTCTTTCCTTTTAGGCTTTGTTCGTTAAACCCGTCGTTCCGGCAAATCTCCAAATTATCATCTTTCAAGTTTATTACTTGAATGTGAGTAATTTCATACCCCGTTTTCTACTTTTCGTTTTGGGGGTGACATTTCATACTTATTCAAATTAAATGCTTTATACTTGATTCTTAAACCACAACCATTATTGTATACTTTACTTAAATAAATGCTCGATTTGGTGTTCTATGCTTATATGTCTAAATGCTTATGTGTTTTATCGATTTTGGAAGGTTGATTTATAAATCCATGAACTATCTGGTATTCTCTTATAGCACGGTGCCGTTAATGTATTGTTATTAACGACCTCATGAAATCCGAATCTATTTGGTATTCTCTTATAGACGGTGCCGCTAATGTGTTCTTATTAGCGACCTCATACTATCCAAATTATTGCTATTTATTCGTTGTTTCGTATACAAGATTGTGGCTTTTTCCTTATTATATATTTATATGCTCACATTTATGAATTTCTCACCAACCTTTGTGTTGATAAATTTTATTTTATGAAATGTTACAGGTTTGCATTTAGGTTGAATATGGAGTTGGAGAAAACGCCATCAAGTCCTTTAGGATATTAGCAAAAATGAACGATATTTATTTGCTATATTTTGTTATGTTTATCTTATGAACAAGTTTGTTATGTGACATTCTCGATGTTGTGAAATGAAATGAGTTTGTTAAATATGGTCGCTTTAATTAGTGTCATGTGCTTATGGGCAATCATTAAACCTCGGCGTGTTCCACCGCCTTTGGTCGGGGTGTGACAGATTGGTATCAGAGCCATGACAATAAGATATTTGGTTAGACGTAACGACCTAGTACTGTTCTGCTTATACGTGTTTACTCTATTTTGATTGTTCATATCACATGTTTTTTATAAACTTGTTCAAAATTCACCAATATCCTAAATGTTGTTTCAAATCCCTTAAATGTTGCGTTTATGTCGGGTTTGTAGCTACCATAGTAAACGAGACATTATAAAACGTCCATTTGACAAAAAAGATTCCAAGAATCGAAGGTGATTTACTTACCTGGGATGGTTGGATTATAGTGCTTGTTTCCTAGGCCACAAATCGTGTTATACATGTCAATACTTAAAGTAGTCGAATGCGAGCGTTCCGGTCGCCATCCTAATTTTTCGGTGTCAAAACAATAGAACTACACTGGTTCGTGGACTAGTGTTTTGACATGATGTTGTATCTCGATTTATTGTGTTATTATCGTTATTTGAGTCGAAAACGTGAAAAGGTTGCGGTGGTTCGTGCACATGTATAGACTCCAATATGGTGTTTTATAAAACTTTTTAGTGTTGGATTATCAAATCATGGTGGTTCATGTACGATTTTCCGACCCTATAAATCTCAAAATCTCAAATTTTCAAGCTTTAACCTCTCAAAAATCATTTACGTTTTGTTTTCGGTTTGTTGTTTTTATACAAAGCTTTATATTTTATCTAACACTAACATCTTCTCCTTACTAACTCCAAGATTCACAATAAAAAAAAATTTAACCTTCATCTTATTTTATTTTATACATCCTCATATTAATTTCTTTTTACCCAGAACTTATCCTATTTCTTTATAATCTTTTTAGCATGCCTCCACTAAGACCGCGAAAGAACACCAACCGACCTATGGCCGCTTTTATCGTCAAACAAATGGCCGCTGCGATTCCCGAACTTGTGACCCAAATCCAAGCTACCCAACCTCCTCCACCCATTGTTGCACCCGTTGAACTCAAACCCGCATCCTACCCATACAAGCAATTTACTAGTGCCAACCCAACTAAATTTTTGGGTACGAACTGTGCGACTACCTTGTTGCAATGGTTCGAGTCCATGGAGAACGTGTTTAGATACAACGAGTGCCCCGGAGCGAAAAAGACAACATCTCTTCAAGCATGCTTAGAAAAACTGCTCTAACATGGTGGGGTAGTGTTATGCACCTCCAAGGGTCGGAAGCGGCTATGTCTCTTCCATGGTCCGACCTCAAGGCACTTATGATGTAGAAGTTCTATCCCAAACACAAACTTCAAAAGCTTAAGGAGGAATTCTGGAACCTCAAGCAAGATAGTGGTGATAATGTCGCCTACTCACTCTGTTTCCACGAGTTGAGCATTCTTGTCCTTCACTTGGTTACCCCGACTGAGCGTGAGCTTGACAAATACATTGGGGGTTTACCGATGCAAATCCGGGACTCAGTCATGAGTAGCAAACCCGTGAATCTTGAGGATGCCATCACTCTAGCCAGTGCGCTTTCGGAGAATCATGTGAAGGCGGGTACCCTAACCATCAAGAAGCCAAACGAAAAATCCAATCCCGAGCCTGTACCTCAAGCCAAGGTTAAACCCGCACCACAAGCCATTAACTACTCCAACTCTTCCCGTCACAACAACAACAACAACAAAAAGAAACCCGAAACCAATCACCGAAACTTTGCTGTTACCCAACCCCAATTACAACAAAACCAAACCCAAGCTCCACAAACCCGAAGACCCTATACCGGTACTTTCCCGCTATGCAACACTTGCCAACGTCACCACCCATCACATTTGCCATGTCGTCAATACACTATTTTTAACTGTTTTGGTCATCTCAACACTACATGCGGATCTGCACAACCAACCCAACCAAACCAACCAAGAACCACTCCCCAAAATACCCAAAACCGATATGCACCCTACCCACCAAACCAACCCCAACAACCTCGAGCTTGCTTCAATTGTGGCGATCCCAACCATTTCCGCAACAATTGCCCACGATTAACTTTTTCCAACCAAGACCAAACCATGACTATACCATACTACCAAACCCAAGCTTATCAAGTTAAAACTTACCAACCTCAACTTCCCCAACTCAATGCACCACTCATCCAACCCATCCAAGCCATACAAGCACCTCCTCCTCCTCTACCGCAAGCACCTCAAGTCAACCATGGCAACCAAGGACGAGTTTTCATGATGAACGCAAATCAAGCCCAGGTGGCAAACGATGTTGTGAACAATATGTTTTTGGTGAATCATCATTTGGCTTCTCCTTTATTTGATACTGGTGCCGTTAGAAGTTTTATTTCTTTGAAATTTGAATCGAAACTTGCTATGCCTCGAACTAAACTTTCCCGACCGTTTTCCGTTGAAGTCGCCAATGGCAGTTCCATTACCATCAATTCTGTCGTCCGCGATAGTTCTCTCATATTTCCAAACTTAAATTCTACATCAATCTCATCCCGATGAAAATGGGAAGTTTAGATGTCATAGTAGGCATGGATTGGTTATCTTTGCACCGTGCCAAAGTCGTATGTTTCGATAAATTCATTCGCATTCCGCTAGTCAACAGTAAAATTCTTAAAGTCTTTGGAAATACTATTTCTAGAGGACTTAATATCATGTCGTGCTCCCAATTGCAAAAGTACTTACGCCAAAAGTACATCCCGTTTTTAGCTTTCGCGGTGACAAAAGAAAAAAAAGGAAAGGAAAATCCAAGATATTTCCATTGTTCGTGATTTCCTCGATGTCTTTCTCGAAGATGTCACTGGTCTTCCACCCGTTCATCTCATTGAATTCCAAATCGATCTTGTGCCCGGCGCAATGCCCGTGGCCAAGGCTCCTTAT
Source organism: Bidens hawaiensis (assembly GCF_021521415.1). Taxonomy (NCBI): domain Eukaryota; kingdom Viridiplantae; phylum Streptophyta; class Magnoliopsida; order Asterales; family Asteraceae; genus Bidens; species Bidens hawaiensis. The sequence continues at coordinate 962,155 of NW_027491351.1, forward strand.
CATTTAGCCCCGTCGAAAATGCAAGAATTGTCGAACCAACTCGAAGAACTTTCTGATAAAGGTTTCATTCATCCTAGCTCTTCTCCTTGGGGCGCTCCCGTTCTCTTCGTGAAAAAGAAGGATGGTTTGTTTCGTATGTGCATCGATTGCCGAGAGCTTAATAAACTCACCATCAAAAATCGTTATCCTTTGCCACGAATCGACGACCTGTTCGACCAACTTCAAGGCACAACTTTTTTTTTCCAAAATCGATCTTCGATCGGGTTATCATCAATTGCGTGTTCGCGAAGAACACATTCCTAAAACCGCTTTCCGTACTCGATATGGACATTTCGAATTTTTGGTTATGCCCTTTTGGTTAAAAAATGCACCCACAGTATTTTTGGACCTCATGAACCGCGTTTGCAAACCTTTCCTTAATAAATTCGTCATTGTCTTTATTGATGACATCCTTATCTTCTCTAAATCCAAAGCCGAACATGAACATCATTTGCTTCTCGAACTTCTTAGAAACGAACGAATCTACGCCAAATTCTCCAAATGTGAATTTTGGCTCGAGGAAGTTCAATTTTTAGGACATATCGTAAACGAAAAAGGTATTCATGTTGATCCCGCTAAAATTGAGGCGTTAAGGATTGGAAAACTCCAACGCTCCCACGGAATTTCGATCCTTCCTCGGTTTGGCTAGATATTATCGGCGTTTCATTCGAAACTTTTATAAGATTTCCTTGCCTCTTACCTCCCTTACCCATAAAGGGAAACCATTCGATTGGGGTTCGAAGCAAGATGAAGCCTTTTTTACTCTCAAGGACATGCTTTGCAATGCTCCCGTTCTGGACCTTCCCGATGGAAACGACGACTTCGTTGTATTTTGCGATGCCTCTCATCAAGGATTCGATTGTGTTCTCATGCCATGAGGTCAAGTCATCGCTTATGCATCAAGGCAACTGAAGGTCAACAAGAAGAACTATACGACTCACGATCTCGAACTTGGTGCTGTCGTTTTCGCTCTCAAAATCAGGAGACATTACTTTTATGGTACGAAATGTGTGGATTTTACCGATAATAAAAGACTTCAACATATTTTTGACCAAAAAGATCTAATCATGAGACAATGACGATGGGCCGAGTTACTTAGTGATTACGATTGTGAAATTCGCTACCATCCCGGTAAAGCGAATGTTGTCGCCGACGCCCTAAGTTGAAAGGTTAATGTTAAATCCATTCTGCTCTTAAGCGTTGTTGTTCAAACCGATCTTCAAATTCGTATCTTCCATTCCTAATGCACCTCCGTTGAAGAAGGTAACATATACAACGAAATGTCATGTGGAGCCGAACTTCAACTCAAAACCAAACCCGATGGAATTTTGTACTTTCTAAATCGTTTGTGCGTTCCCAATCGCGATGATCTTCGTACTTGTATACTCGACGAACTCACAATTCGTGATATTCCGTTCATATCGGTGCGGATAAGATGTATTTCGATCTTCGTGCTACCTTTTGGTGGCCGGGTCTCAAAAAGGACGTAGCGTTGTTCATATCTAAATGTCTTACTTGCTCAAAAGCTAAAGCCGAACATCAAATACCTTTTGTTCTACGTGAGTAACCACCGATTCCCGTTTGGAAATGGGAAGACATTGCTATGGACTTTATCACTAAACTACCCAACACCCAAAAAGGCAACGATAGTACTTTGGTGATTATCGATCGTTCAACCAAATCCGCTCATTTCACTCCTATCCATGAGAAGTATTCTGTCGAGAAGCTTCCTCAAATCTATGTCCGGGAAATCATTTGCCGAAACGATTACCATTGACTATCATTTCTGATCGCGATGCTCGTTTTACCTCTTATTTTTGGCGATCTCTTCAAGAAGCCTTGGGAACTCGTCTTGATCTTAGCACCGCTTATCATCCTCAAATGGAAGGTCAATCCGAACGTACGATTAAAACAATCGAGGATATGCTACGAGCTTGTGTTCTTGATTTCGGTGGGAATTGGGATTCTCACATTCCGTTCATCGACTTTTCAAATAACAATAGCTATCATTCTAGCATTGATATGGCTCCTTTCCAAGCTCTTTATGATCGTAAATGTCGTTCCCCGATTAGTTGGAACGAAATCGATGAAGCTCAAATCACGGGACCCGGAATGGTCCAAGAAGCAACCGCCGTCAGTGATCATATCCGTAAGAACCTCCTAGCCGCTAGAAGTCGTCAAAAGAGTTACGCCGACAAACGGTGAAAACCGATCGAATTTAATGTTGGCAATCTTGTCCTTCCAAAAGTATCTCCTTGGAAAGGGGTAGTCCGTTTCGGAAAGAAGGGTAAGCTAGCTCCTCGTTTCATTGGTCCTTTCAAAATTCTTGAACATGTTGGGAAGGTAGCTTGTCGACTCGAACTACAACAAGAACTTGCTGGTGTTCATCCGAAATTTCATGTTTCGAATCTTAAAAAGTGCTTAGCCGAGGGTAATCTCCATATTCCTCTCGAAGAATTACATGTCGATGAGTCGATGATCATGGTTGAACGACCCGTTGAGATCATGGATTGCATCGAGAAGAAAACCAAGCGTAGTCGTATTCGGTTAGTCAAAATTCGATGGGAATCATGGCGTGGCGCGTAATTCACTTGGGAACGAGAAGACACAATGAAAGAGAAGTATCCATATTTTTTTGCATCATCATCTTCGCCTTAATTTCGGGACGAAATTTCCTAAAGTAGGGGATACTATGACATTCGTCAAATTCTAGTCTCGAATAGTATTCGTTTTGTAATCTTTTATCATGTAAATCGACCCGTTTTGTAAACCGAAACCTTGGATATAATCAAAATGATGGATTTTATGTTACAATATTGTTGTACACCTTTTGGGTCTTGAAAACATCCTTTTCGGTCCTTAATACATGTTAAAATCACTTAAAATGAACTACAGGGACCAAAACTGCCATTTTTGAAAAGTTGGAAAAGCTGGTGATCAACCCCATCGCGCTACGCGATGGGGGACACTCCATGGCATCGCGTGGCGCGACCTGCCTCACTGCAGCAGCTCATATTTTTTGTTTGTTTGTGTTTGTTTTGATCCATTTTGCATGACAACTCTTGTGTCGCACACCCATATTTGACCACCAACATTACCCTATATATACACTACCATTTCCCTTCATTTTCCCCTGCTACAACTCCAAATTCTCTCTCAAACTCCATAGATTCAAGGTTGTTTGTTTATGTGTTCTTGAAGGTTCGACTTCCAAAAGTCAAACTGAGTTTAATCTTTCATTCTAATTAACTTATATAGTCTTAATAATACTTGAATATGGTGGTACAATATATATATATATATATACACACCCCTTGTTACCTCTGGTAGTTTCTTCTCTGATTCCGGTCGGTGAGGTTTCGGACCTTGTAAGGCAAAGCTTCATGGAGATTTTCGTCTTATTGATATATATATATATATAACTTGTGTATACATACTAACCATGCTTAACTTCTGCTCATTTTAGTTTATTTACAAGTTCCGTGGTTATGGGTTTTAAAAGTCTATGCTTCGGTTTAACCGTAAAAAGCTCTAAACCGTAAACCGAACTTTGCTTAATAGTTTTTTTTAATACTTGTTTAAACATGTTTAATGTTAGATCTCATTTTATAAAATCATTTTATAAGTTCTATGGTTATGGGTTTGTGGATTCTAATCTCGGTCTTAACCCGAAACTAGATCCGAACCGAAAACCGAAGTTTTCTTTAAAGACTTTATTGTTAACTTTTTTGTTGTAAAACTTAAGTATTTTCATTTGTACATTAATATACAAGTTCTTGGATATTTGGTGTTAGTGCATGGTTTTGCGTCTTGAGTATTTGTATTTATCTTTAACGTATTTGACGTGTTGTTTAATGTAATAAAATATTATTGTTTTAAGTTAGTTCGTTATATGTAAGGTCTAGTTCGCTAAGGTGTAACATCCCATTTCCTAGTTCCGGTTAATAAATGAAAATACAAGTTATTATGAGTCGGACTAGTGTTGGGTTAAATGGATATAGGCTTTTGACTTGGGATATGAAAGAAAGAGGAAAGGACCATGGGCTTAAGCCTATGATCCATAATTATATAAGTCATAAATGCCCATAAATCATTCATTTCACACATTCATACACCTCCCAAAACACACACTTAATCTCTCTAGTTTCTTTCTCACTCTAGCCGAAATCATCAAGGAGGAAACGATCCCGATCCAAGTTAATGATACTATGATCTTGTATGAGCTTTAACCGATAGATTTAGTCATGAAACGACGAGCCGACACCTTTAATCCGTTAAAGTCACGAGATCTGGGGGAATCGGATATAAACCGAACCTAAGATGAGCTTAGGGGTTACCCTAGCTCAGATCTGGATCGAACGGGACGGAAAACGGTGAAAAATGGTGGAGAAATGAAGAGATCTCGTTTTTCCGGCGAGAATTCCGGTTTTCCGCAGACGACGGCGCCGGAAAGGCGGCGCCGTCGGTGAAGGAAATGTTTGAAAGGACATCTGACATTCTCTCAGATGCCCTAAACCCTAGGCGCGTGTAACGAACTGGGCACGCCCATTCGTTAAGGAAAAACTAACGAATTAGCCAAATTCGTTAAGCATTTCGTTATGCAATTCGTCAGACCGTTCATTATGGGAAATGATGAATGAACCCTCATTCGTTAGATAGGTCATTCGTTATAAAAGGGGGGGGGGGTCATTCGTTACAAGGTTCAATTCGTTATAAGCTCCAATTCGTTAGGTCCAATTCGCTATAAAGACCAGTTCATTTTAAGGCCTGATTCGTTACAAAGGCAGATTCGTTATAATAGTTAATTCGTTATGAACTCCCATTCGTTAAGGACTGATTAACGAATTAGACTTTGAAAGAATTACAAAACAGTCCATGGACTTATTAAGGATTGATTTAATTATGAAGAAGCCCTTGGACTTTTAACCCCAACCAGGGGCTCCGCCCCTTGGACCCTGCTAGGGGCTGCCGCCCCTAGAACCCCGCTGCCAGGGGCGCTGCCCCCGGACCCCCGTTCGTTGAGGGTAATAATTAAACTAGAAAGACGATATGCGTAGTGATAGTTTATTGATACATATAATTATTATACAGTTAGTCGTGCACAGCTCAAGAAGGGAATAACCATAAACGGTGAACGCAACCGCATTGAGGTGAGTTTCTAGCCCCACTTCCTTATTATGTTTTCGGGGCTGTGTGCATACTTGATGTGATAGTCAATACACTTACCTTAGGTGGTAAGTGTATGCCTTGTATGATTTATGTATGACGATTTCTTGACGGTGCGTGAACGATCTTCGGATATTGCATGTGCCGTCAAGTGTTAGTTAAAGGTATGATTGATATGTATGATGTATGTATGAATATGTATGATGTATGAACAATATATATATGAAATGTTGATGGTACGTGAACGCTCTTCGGAGATTGCACATATCGTCAAGGAAAGTATGTAAATTACAGGTATGTTATAGTAGCGCGAATGTAGGGAACCGACCCTAATAATGTCGGGGAATGAAGGGAACCGACCCTAATAGTATCGGCGAATGTAGGGAACCGACCCAAATAACATCGACGAACGTAGGGAACCGACCCTAATAATATCGGCGAAGGTTATAGGGCGGAATGCTCTTTAAAACGTATACGTATGAATGAAAGTATGTAGGTAAGTACGCAAGAAAGAATGAAAGTACGTATGTAAGTAAGTGTGTAAGAAGATATGAAGGTATGTACCTCCGGGTGCATATGCTAGTATGTGAATGTATTGTATGTCGTATGATTAGCTAGAACTCACTCAGCGTAGCTGACTTTTAGTATGCACGCAGGCTAATCGACTGAGGCAGTTGGCTTGAGGAAGACACATGGCAGGATCCGAAGAGGCTAGCATCTGGAGATTGTCGTGATGATTGAAATGCTATGTTTTATGTTATGTTTTTTGAAAGACACGTTATGGATGTTGTAATGAATGGTTGACTTTTATATTATTCCGCGAAAGTTTTTATTAACTCTGATATCTAGAACCGCGTTTATGAGTAAATCTAACACTAAAGTAGGGTTACCGGTAACGGTGCCTTACATAAGGATGTTTAGCGAACTAGAATTAAGTTAAGATCTCCCTGATTCGGTAAGGATGTTTAACGAATCAGGAGATGATTCGTTAGTTTATTTATCTGTTTGTGTATGTAACGAAGTAGTGTTAAGTTCGCTAGGGGATGTTAGCGAACTAGACCTATCTTCTATTTATAGTGAACTCTGTTCACATTTAATGTTAAGTTTTGAGAGTTAATTAACGAAAGGCTGTCCAATCTCTCTCGATCTTCATCTTAATATTATACATACACACACACACACATATATATATATATATATATACAAATAATACTAATAATAATAACATATAATATATAATCAAGAGTAATCATGAACTAGATCCGTGTTAGATTAATTACATATCAGATCTGTGATCTGTGTGAGATTAACGAGTTCAAACAAGTGGTATCAGAGCAGGAGCTGCTCTCGATACTTCGATTAAGGTATGAATCTGAGTTTTTCGTGTTTTTCGTGTTCTTCGGGTTTTGGTCAGATATGGAGTAAATTAGTGTGTTATAGATGGATTTGAGTGTGAATTCGTGTTTATGGATGGAAGATGATGCTTCCTGTGTAATTTGGTGTTAAGTTATTGTGTATTGAGTGATTAACCATGGAAGAGCATGTTAACTTTTGATTCGGTTTATGATGATTCTGTGGTTGTTAAGTTAATTGGATGATGGAATTGTGTTTATAATTGAAATTCGCATGTTTCTGTGGATTTTGGTGGTTAATTATGGTGAATTGAAGATTTCACCATTGAAGAGCATGTTATGGGTTAATTTAATTGATGTTGAATCAATGGATGTTAAGTTTAATGGTTGATATATTCGTGTTTAGAATGTAAAACTGAGTGTTTGTGGTGATTTTCATGGGTAATTATGGTGTTTTGATGATTTCACCATTGATGAAGTTCAAAAATTCCAGATTCCGGTCAGATCTATGATTTTCCGGCGATGTAACAGTATTTTTTGGCGAATTACGTTTTTCCGGCGAACACCTCAGATCCAACAACCTGATTCGTTGTTACTGTAGCTAATTCGTTAAGGAGTCTAACGAATCTACTGTAGCAATTCGTTAAGGAAAATTTAACGAATTAAGAGTTAATTCGTTAAGGTAACAGTAACGAATTAAGTTAATTAGTCAAGTTAATTCGTTAAGTTAATGATAACGAATTAAGGCAATTCGTTAAGGTGATTCGTTAAGGTATTGGTAACGAATTAAGGTAATTCTTTATGGGTATGACGAAGTGAAAATCATAACGAATGGGAGGACATTCGTGCAACTGTTATAACGAATTAGAATGGTAAGTTATAACGAATTGAGCAGATTCGTTAAGTATGTAATGAATCAGTGAATGGTTGACGAATGGTTGATATTTATAACAAATTGAATTTTAATTTATAACGAATGGAGAGCACGAACTAAGTTAACGAATGGGATGGATATTTATAACGAATTGGAGATGATTCGTTAAAAAAATGGCGGGAAAATTTTTCTTGCGCGAATTTTTTCCTAAATACTCCTCGTAAGTGAGATTTCATTCTTGAAAATTTTGGCGATAATATTTATTTTTCGAAAATTTTCGGTGAATTTTTGGCGGGAAAATCGGGAAAAATTTTCTTAATCGAAATTTTTCTGGGATGTTCCTAAGATATTGGAGACTCTTCGTGTAAATTTTGGTAATATACTTTCCGGCTGACTGTTTACGTCTTTCGGCTGGCCGAGGGGGAGATCTCGTGTAATTCAAGGAGGAGTATGTTTGTTTGTGAACCTTGAATATTATTTAAGACCTTGCCGAATTTGTCAAGAAAATGGGGAGATAAAACTTTCATTTGAGTTTATTTAGCTTACACCTTCCTATGTTTGCAAGGTTTCTTGAAATATTACTGCAATTCGGGTGGTAATTCATGCTTGCAAAGCTATGTTTGACTGAGTCCAAGACTGCAATTGTTCATTCGATTGGTGATTGATTTGTTCAAAGATTGAAACCTGACTATGTGGGATACGAGTGTCTGTCTGTTTACTTCTTTTTGAGGGACTTTGATCCTGACTATGTTGGCTACGAGTAAATGGCGGATTACTTCTGTTGAGGGGGGACGATTCTCGAATGGGTTGATCTTATTGAAGAATATACGAGTCTTGTCATTAAATTGAAGAATTTGATCATTTGGGGCGACGTAGAAAAGCTAACATAGCCCCAAACAGAGCTTCATCAGCAACGTATGAATCAACATAGGCACAGATGTTGTGCTTCTTGTCAAAGGACAGCAATTGGACTTCTTCTTGTTCTTGAGGTTGTTCTTGATCTTGGGGTTGTTCCTGGGGTTGTTCTTGTTCTTGAGGAGCAACAGGTGGATCTTGATCCATTTGATCGGCCATTTCACTAAATAAATAAAAATGGTTATAAGTAAAGAGAAGATGTAATAGACATTTAACATTTATAAGTAAAGTCGACATTTAATGTATCGATTTCGTGTTGATGTATCATATTATAGATGGTGTATTTAATTTTGTGTGTAATCGATGTATCTACGCGTTTAGACGGTTGGAATAATTTATTAATTACAATGATTAGTAAATTTAATTAAATAATTAAAATGGAAATGTCATCCGTTTGATTATCAATCTGATTCGTTACAATTATGTAACGAATCAATTGATTCACTATCAGGTAAATATGTTAACGAGATAGACACAGCGAATTAACTATAAATAATAACGAACAAAATTCCAATTCGTTCCAAATTTGACGAATCCACGGTTGATTCGTTGAGATAAAGATTCGCTGAGCTAATTCGTGTGTGCCCTTAACGAATTGGACACGAAGTAGTTCCAATTCTCTAAGATTAACGAATGGTCAATAGAGACTTGATCTTTGACCCTCATAGTCAAAATCAAAATTAGATTAAGAACACTGAACATATAATCCTCGTTGGATAACCGAATCAACATGCGTAGTGATCTCGGAAATACAATACAAAGCAAACGATGTTGAAATTGAGGCTCAACACCATGAAATAAATTAAGTGTTCTCGGAGTTTTAACAGAGCATAAACCCTCGAAAACATAAACATTCAATCGACCCGGCAAACAAGAATCAAAACATTAATTAAAGTCTACCAAGGGACTCGAAATCGCATTCCGATTACAATGAACTATACATAAACCATATCAACACAGTATAGCATATATAAATCAAGTTTTAAAACTCATAAAACCATTATAACAAAAATTGCATAATTAGCCTATCAAGACAGTGTCATTTTTGACGAAAATCACATAGAAGTGATCATCTATACCTTAGTAACACACTGATGTATTCAAAAGTTCAAAATTCGAAGGTCGAAAAATCAGAGAAAAATTTGAATAGGGTTTCTTTAGGTATAAGGAAGAAGGTGAATAGTGAAGGACGGTTCGTGTGACCTGTCTTTTATACTATTACACGCTTACTAATGTACCCTATTACGAATCAAACAGATTCGTTAGTGATTTAAATAACGAATCAGCTGATTCGTTAACCTTATTTGAATACGTGGCATAACGAAACAAAATTCAAATCATGTCTTGATTCGTTAAACATGTATAACGAATTAAAATTCAAATCATGTCATGATTCGTCAGATATGCATAACGAATTAGATGTATTTTGCTACAGAGTGCAGAAGCGAATTAGAGGCACGAACTAGACTGTAGTTCGTTAAAGGATACCCTAATTCGTTATCCATAAATAACGAATTAAATATTATTTAATTTTAAAATAATAAATAAATAATTAAATGAATGAATAAAATAAATAATGAAAGAATTAATGAATTTAAATCAATTTTAAAAGAATCACCGAGAACCTTTATCCCGATAATCAAATACTTTAAAAATTCGTTTCACTTTTTGAAACCGATAAATAAATTATTTAATTAATATGTAAAACAAAATGAAAAAAAAATATTTTTGTTATTTTGTAATATATAAAGAATGTATTTTCATGAAAAGAATCCGAAACAAGAAATATAAAACTTTTTGTGTTTTATATGTTTTTCAAAATCAGTACATATTTTTAGTATTTTGTGAGTCCATCTGTCGGCTTACATACATTGTATCCCCTGGGGTCCGTTTCTTAATGGTATTAAGACGCGCGCAAGGGAGGAATAATGTATGACTAACAGCGAATTTTGATCAAGTCAGTAATTTGGAAATTTGTACGAAGTACAACAGTGATCAAGTTTAATGACTTTGGGTTTGCTCTAAAAGCGAATGAAATATTCATGCATATGAATACCCAGATGATTAAGCCGCATAAAGACTCACAGTGTCCAGAAACTCAAAGATTGTTATTTGCTTTTTTTTGATTTTGGTTGATCAAACAAGTATAAGGATTGAGTATGACAGGTTATTACATTTATGCCATCCTCACCGAGACTTTTCTAGAGACTAACACCCCTTTCAATTTGGCGTTTCTTTATGTTTATATCACATAATTTACTTTATTTGTTTGTTTTAAGACCTACCAATGCACCAATGCAATTAAGCACACAGTCTTTTAAGCTTACTTCTTGCTGGATTTGGAGTCAAAATAATCAATGTACTATCATTTTCTCTTTTTGCTTCAAAAACTCAAAAATTTTGAAGAGCATAAAACAAACTAAAGATAAATTTAATCGCCCCAGTTAACTTAAGTCTATAAATAAATGGCTGTTCTATCAATTCAACAAGTGAATAATAGGACCAAGACATGCAAGCATGCTTCACAAACTTAAATAACCGACATAATTTTCAGTGAGAAAACAATCTAAAAATGCATAACGAACGCCCCAACTATTTTCCACTATCAGGTGAATGGCTAACTCGATCATTTACAAGTAAATGTCAGGACCAAACATATACACGTACATGCCCTTCAAATGTAGATAATTGACATAATTTTCAGCGAACGTATGCAAAAATCTTTTTGGTTTTTCTCTATACATACTTTAAAAACACAATATTTTTGTCTTTTTCAATTTTCTTATAAACAAAATAAACTTCACAGTCTTTTTGGTTTTTTCGGATTTTTCTGTACAAACTGAAATTACAATCTTTTTGGATTTTCAAATTTTCAAATGTTTTTGGTTTTTCAAAATATTTTAAAGGAAAAACATTAAAGAAAAGAAATCACAATATTTTTGGATTTTAAGAATTTTTAATGTTTTTGGATTTTATCTATACAAACGAAAAGCACACTCTTTTTTGTATTTTCTAGATTTTCACCCCCTAAAACAAAAATAAATTTTAAAAGAGATAACAGAAAATAAAGATAGTCATCCTTGTTTAAGGATATCAGCGAGGGTCTTCAATCCATTTAAACCAAGCAAAAATTGAAAACGCGTTTTGTCAAAAGCTTTGGTAAACAGATCGGCTTTCTGAAAGTCAGTATGTACTTTCTCAAGGTCAATCAACTTCTTCTCAAAGCAATCCCGTATAAAGTGATATTGAATTTCGATATGTTTTGTTTTCGAATGTTGTACAGGATTCTTTGTGATAGAAATTGCAGCAGAATTATCAATAAAAATAGGAGTAGTAAGAAACTTCAAACCGTAGTCGCGAAGATGTTGTTGTATCCACAAAACCTGGGAACAGCAACTCGAGGCTGCAACATACTCAGCTTCGGCGGTTGAAGTGGAGACCGTTGTCTGCTTCCTATACTGCCAGAAAACAAGCCGGTTTCCTAAAAATTGACATCCTGCAGTCGTTGATTTGAAGTTGATCTTGCAACCTCCATAGTGCGAGTCTGAATAAGCAGTAAGATCAAAAGTATCATCCTTGGGGTACCACAACCCGATGTATGTATTTCCCCTCAAATACTGAAGTATTCTCTTGACCGCAGCTAGGTGAGTCACTCGTGGACTCACTTGAAACCTAGCACAAAGACAAACAGCAAACATAATGTCAGGGCGAGAAGCCGTTAGATACATTGTGATAAATTGTGACCCACGGGGAGAGGATTTGAAGGGATATCTCCGGCAGATATCTTGAATCGGCTTAAGACATTGTTCACATACTTTGTCTGATGAATAAAGATTCAGTTAGCAGACTGGTGAACTTGCAACCCTAAGAAGAAATCCATCTCTCCCATCGAGCTCATCTCGAACTTTGTTTGCATGGACTTCTCGAACTCCTTACACAACGTATCGTTTGTAGAGCAAAAAATAATGTCGGCGACATAAATCTGAACTAGGAGAAGATCATCACCAACAGTCTTATGAAATAAAGTGCAGTCAACAGTCCCTTGTTTGAAGCCATTATCGGTCAGATGGTCGGCAAGCCTGCCATACCAAGCTCTCGGGGCTTGATGTAGACCATACAGGGCCTTGTTTAATCGGTAAACTCGGTCTGGATAATCAGGATCTTCAAAACCAGGAGGCTATAAAACAAACACCTCCTTGTGTAGTTCACCATGGAGAAAAGCACTTTTAACATCCATTTGATAGACCTTGATATTCTTATAAGCAGCATATGCCAGGAAGATTCGAATCGACTCTAATCTTGCAACTGGAGCATATACTTCTGTGTAATCAACACCCTCTTCCTGATGAAAACCTTGCACAACCAAACGTGCTTTGTTTCGGAAAATCACCCCTCGATCGTATTTCTTACACTTAAATACCCACTTAGTCGGAATAGCTTTCTTGACTCTAGCAGGTTTGTCGATTAAGTCCCAAACACCCAAACGTGCAAATTGTTGTAATTCTTCTTGCATAACTTCTACCCAAGAAGTATTTTCAAGTGCCTTACGAGCCGTCGTTGGCTCAACTTGAGATAGAAAGCAAGTGAATTTTGCAAGATTTACAATTCCCGATGAATGTAAATCAGCATATGCACACAATACATTATTATCACTTGATGAAGCAACTTGATGACGTGTACGAACACCCACATAAAGTTATCCAATGATGTTTTCTTGTGAATGATAACCATGAATCCGAAGAGTAGGATTCTCAGGAACAACAACATTATCAAATAAATTAGTGTAATGTTCACCAAGCTCAGGAGATGAAACATCACTATCAACTACAATAACTTGATCATTAAGTTGCTCATCATCAGAAGAAGTAGATACATTATCAAAAGCAGTTGGAGAAGCAACATGAGGTTCCTCAGTTGGAGCTATAGATGGAGCTTCAACATCATTAGAACTTGAAAATCTTGGAATGGCCAATTGATCTTCAAAGTATGCTCGAACCAGATCTTCGTCTATGTGTTCAGTCGATGGAGTAAATGAATTAAATAAACTATCATAATCATACATCCAGTCGGGACCTTTCCCTTGAGGAGGAGTTGTGTACTTTTGACAGTCCATATGGTACCATTCCTCAACATAACCAGACGTGAAATTAAATACCCTTTTCTTTGGAGATGCATATCCCAAGAAATACCCTTCGATAGCTTTTTCTTCAAATTTACCCACATCCTTCTTCAACATTGTACACGGACACCCAAAAGGTTACAAGTACTTTAAATTAGGTTTTCGATTATTCAATAACTCATTACTTGTCTTGAGTCATTTAACAGTTAGAACCTGATTAAGCGTATAGCAAGCTGTATTCACCGCCTCATTCCAGAATTGGACGGGAAGCTTAGAATCAGCGAGCATAGTTCGTGCAGCTTCAATCAAAGTTCGATTCTTTCGTTAAGCAACACCATTTTGTTGAGGTACATATGGTGCACTGTAATCTCGATGAATTTATTTTGAACACAAAAGAAGTCTAATACAGTGTTTTTGAATTCAGTACCATTATCACTTTGGATTCTCCTCACCTTTTGTTTGTATAGTGATTCGATCTTGGTGATAAGGTTTTGTACCAAAACCGGTGTTTGATCTTTCGAACTCATAAATAACACCCATGAGTATCTTGAAATAATCATCAGTCACCACACGACAATACCAATCCCCAAAAATACTCGCACGATTCACAGGACCAAACAAATCCATATGAAGTCGTTCAAGAGGAGTATTAATGGAGTTTAATAACTTAGAAGGATGTGACTTCTTCTTTTGCTTGCCCTTTTTGCATGCAATGCAGTGATCTGATAATTTAAAGTTCTTCAAAGAAACACCCTCCACTAAGTCATTAGCCATTAAATAGTTCATCTTTCGAAAATGTATGTGACCCATTCTACGATGCCATAGAATTGAATCTTTCTCGGTTGCTTTCGAGACAAAACATGTTTCGATCGATGTGGATACTTTAGAGCTCATGTTTAAGACATAAATATCATTCGATCGTGGTGATCGCATGACAACCATGTAATCGGGAATCACATAACCCGGTTTCAAGATAAGACATTCTTTGTCAGTAAATATCGTAGTGTATGTTTTATCGCAAATCTGCGACACACTCAATAAGTTATGATCTACCTTGTCACAGTAGTTTACTTTTTTCAAAAGTAATGTGACCATTTGAAACTTCACCTTCTTGTGGGATAATGCCCCCAGAATTCCCAGAAAACGCTACATAACCCCCTTGAATATTTCTCACGTTGTTTAATAGGTCGAGATTCCCAGTGATATGACGAGAACATCCACTATCCATTATCCAGTTTTCACCAGACACAGTCTTGGATAAACCCTACACACAAAGTAAAGATGATTAGTTCAAAAAGGGAGCCCAGGCCTCAGTCTTGGGCACCTTTTAGTTTTCTCTTTGATCATTAATTTTAACATAATTCAACTGTTGTTCAGCCACTTGTGAATAAGTTATCGGCTTCTTAGAATTTCTTCTTAAGTTAGCTGCTTGAACCACATTTGAATTTTCATTCCTGCATATCGGTGCAGTTGGAATGAACTTTGGTTTCACTTGACCATGAGTTTTATTAACATGAATCACCTTTCGAGGATTCACATTAGAGTATCATCAGCATACGACACAGGTCATTTCAGAATCTCTTTTACAAAAGGAACAGGTTTGGAATGGTATTTGATAAAAGGATGAATATTTTGATAGCTCTTCTGACTATAATTTCTCACTACATGACCATGCTGACCGCAAAGAAAACAGCTTCGCATGTCCACACGATGATGTTGAGAATTAGTTGGAGCAAATGATGCAGAAGATTGATGATGGCTCACATTTTTGGTCATGCTCTTAGCAAACTCATCAGATAACCCGGACTTCTTCTTCAAGTAAAAATCTAAATTAGAGCTATTTGAAAAACTTTTCAGAGTATCTGTGCCAGTTGACTTTACAAATTTAATCTTTTTAGCATGTGATAAAACTTGCTTGTCTTTAGTCAATGGATCAGAAGAAACTAATGTTTTTCTTGAGTATACAGACGTTCAAGTTCTTGAATTTGTGATGTTTCATTGTGAAATACACTCTCAATCAGTTCTGGTTTAATGATACTAATTGGAATGTCTTTCTCAGTAAACATTGTGTCAATTCCTTTCAACTTGAAAACTCTAACAGATGATGGCTTAGAACTAGGAAGATTAATAAAACGCATTAAATCCTCATCAGAAATCTTAGGTTTATCTGACTTCTTTGCCTTCACTGGTTTAGGTTTCACAGTTTCTTCCTTTTTCACTTGAGACTTGAATGAACCATACACAGCTTCCTCAAATTCTTGAGGCTCGCAAAGAGTATGATTAGAACTTGGGATGTTCTTATTCTTGTGTATTACCATAGGTTCAAACACGTTCTCGATAATCACTTTGTCAACATTCTCAACAAAGACTTTGTCGCTTTGAACATGAGGTTTTTGGGATGTTTTTCTTAAAATCCAAAAATATTGTGATTTCTTTTCTTTAATGTCTTTCCTTTAATATATTTTGAAAAACCAAAAACATTTGAAAATTTGAAAATCCAAAAAGATTGTAATTTCAGTTTGTACAGAAAAATCCGAAAAACCAAAAGACTGTGAAGTTTATTTTGTTTATAAGAAAACTGAAAAAGACAAAAATATTGTGTTTTTAAAGTATGTATAGAGAAAAACCAAAATGATTTTTACATGCGTTCGCTAAAATTATGTCAATTATCTACATTTGAAGGGCATGTACGTGTATATGTTTGCTCCTGACATTTACTTGTAAATGATCGGGTTAGCCATTCACCTGATAGTGGAAAATAGTTGGGGCGTTCGTTATGCATTTTTAGATTGTTTTCTCACTGAAAATTA
The DNA here is from genome assembly GCF_021521415.1 of Bidens hawaiensis. Classification (NCBI taxonomy): domain Eukaryota; kingdom Viridiplantae; phylum Streptophyta; class Magnoliopsida; order Asterales; family Asteraceae; genus Bidens; species Bidens hawaiensis. The sequence continues at coordinate 978,430 of NW_027491351.1, forward strand.
TGTCGGTTATTTAAGTTTGTGAAGCATGCTTGCATGTCTTGGTCCTATTATTCACTTGTTGAATTGATAGAACAGCCATTTATTTATAGACTTAAGTTAACTGGGGCGATTAAATTTATCTTTAGTTTGTTTTATGCTCTTCAAAATTTTTGAGTTTTTGAAGCAAAAAGAGAAAATGATAGTACATTGATTATTTTGACTCTAAATCCAGCAAGAAGTAAGCTTAAAAGACTGTGTGCTTAATTGCATTGGTGCATTGGTAGGTCTTAAAACAAACAAGTAAAGTAAAGTATGTGATATAAACATAAAGAAACGCCAAATTGAAAGGGGTGTTAGTCTCTAGAAAAGTCTCGGTGAGGATGGCAAAAATGTAATAACCTGTCATACTCAAGCCTTATACTTGTTTGATCAACCAAAATTAAAATAAAGCAAATAACAAGCTTTGAGTTTCTAGACACTGTGAGTCTTTATGCGGCTTAATCATCTGGGTATTCATATGCATGAATATTTCATTCGCTTTTAGAGCAAACCCAAAGTCATTAAACTTGATCACTGTTGTACTTCGTACAAATGTCCAAATTACTGACTTGATCAAAATCCGCTGTTAGTCATACATTGTTCCTCCCTTGCGCGCGTCTTAATATCATTAAGAAACGGACCCCAGGAGATACAATGTATGTAAGCCGACAGATGGACTCATGCATATTCACTCATAGTAACAGAAAATCAATGCATTGCTCATAAATTTCTACGAAAACAATTTTTGATCGGCAATATAATGGTTTAAGTCAAGTTGGGGTGATTTGGCAAAAATCAATTAAGCTTGAACCGAGATTAGAGGCTGATAGTTTCTGATATTCTGTGCTCTAATTAAACCAATTAATCATATCTCAAAATCACTTGAAAGTTTGTTATTAGATTTAAGTGGACAACAATACCAATGACCGACTTATCGCCAGTCATAATATCGCTAAAATATAAAACTGTGATGGAAGGGCAATTTGGTCAATATGATTCTCTGCTCAAACTCAACAAAATACTAAAAATATGTACTGATTTTGAAAAACATATAAAACACAAAAAGTTTTATATTTCTTGTTTCAGATTCTTTTCATTAAAATACATTCTTTATATATTACAAAATAACAAAAATATTTTTTTTTCATTTTGTTTTACATATTATTTAAATAATTCATTTATCGGTTTCAAAAAGTGAAACTAATTTTTAAAGTATTTGATTATCGGGATAAAGGTTCTCGGTGATTCTTTTAAAATTGATTTAAATTCATTAATTCTTTAATTATTTATTTTATTCATTCATTTAATTATTTATTTATTATTTTAAAATTAAATAATATTTAATTCGTTATTTATGGATAACGAATTAGGGTATCCTTTAACGAACTACAATCTAGTTCGTGCCTCTAATTCGCTTCTGCACTCTGCAACGAAATACATCTAATTCGTTATGCATATCTAACGAATCATGACATGATTTGAATTTTAATTCGTTATACATGTTTAACAAATCAAGACATGATTTGAATTTTGATTCGATATGCCACGTATTCAAATAAGGTTAACGAATCAGCTGATTCGATATTTAAATCACTAACGTATCTGTCTGATTCGTACATAGGGTATATTGGGAAGCGTGTAATAGTATAAAAGACAGGTCACATGAACCGTCCTTCACTATCACCTTCTTCCTTATATCTAAAGAAACCATATTCAAATTTTCTTTGATTTTTCGACCTTCGAATTTTGAACTTTTGAATACATCAGTGTGTTACTAAGGTATAGATGATCACTTCTATGTGATTTTCGTCAAAAATGACACTGTCTTGATAGGCTAATTATGAAATTTTTGTTATATGGGTTTTATGAGTTTTAAACTCTGATTTATATATGCTATACTGTGTTGATATGGTTTATGTATAGTTCATTGTAATCGGAATGAGATTCCGAGTCCCTTGGTAGACTTTAATCAATGTTTTGATTTTTGTTTGCCGGGTCGATTGAATGTTTATGTTTTCGGGGGTTTATGCTCTGTTAAAACTCCGAGTACACTTAATTTATTTCATGGAGTTGAGCCTCAATTTCAACATTTTGTGCTTCGTATTGTATTTCCGAGATCACTACGCATGTTGATTCGGTTATCCAACGAGGATTATGGATTAATTGATACTGGGTTCATGTTGTTGATGTTCAGTGTTCTTAATCTAATTTTGACTTTGACTATGAGGGTCAAAGATCAAGTCTCTATTGACCATTCGTTAATCTTAGCGAATTGGAACTGCTTCATGTCCAATTCGTTAAGGGCACACAAGAATTAGCTCAGTGAATATTTATCTCAACGAATCAACCGTGGATTCGTCAAATTTGGAACGAACTGGAATTTTGTTCATTATTATTTATTGTTAATTCGCTGTGTCTATCTCGTTAACATATTTACCTGATAGTGAATCAATTGATTCGTTACATATTTGTAACAAATCAGATTGATAATCAAACGAATGACATTTCCATTTTAATTATTTAATTAAATTTACTAATAATTTTAATTAATAAATTATTCCAACCGTCTAAACGCGTCGATACATCGACTACACACAAAATTAAATACACCATCTATAATATGATACATCAACACGAAATCGATACATTAAATATAGACTTTACTTATAAATGTTAAATGTCTATTACATCTTCTCTTTACTTATAACCATTTTTATTTATTTATTGAAATGGCCGATCACATGGATCAAGATCCACCCGTTGCTCCTCAAGAAAAAGAACAACCCCAAGAACAACCCCAAGATCAAGAACAACCTCAAGAACAAGAAGAAGTCCAATTGCTGTCATTTGACAAGAAACACAACATCTGTGCCTATGTTGATTCAGACGTTGCTGATGAAGCTCTGTCTGGGGCTATGTTAGCTTTTCTACGTCGCTCGGTGATACATTATGCTATAACTGCCAAACCTAAGGTTTATCTGAGTATTATTAGGCAGTTCTGGGATACTGCTGAGTTCATTGACACTGAGAATCACATTCGAGCAACAATCAATCAAACTCCTATTACTGTGGATGTTGCTGTGATTAGGAAGGTGCTTCGGTTTGGGGATAATGATGATAACCCAAGTGAGTTTGATAAGAGGTTAATCAAGGGCCTATTTACAAGGGTATTTTATGGTAGAAATATTGACGATTCTATGTTTAACCAGAACGGACTGTGCCCACCTTATAAGTATCTTTTACACATCCTATTTCATTGCATGGGTGGTCGTAAAGGTGGATTTGATGAGTGCCGTATAAGTTTGCAATCGGCTTTTGTGGCTCTTATTCTCAACAAGCCATTCAACTACTCGGAAATGGTTTTCGATCATCTGAAAGAACAAGTTCAGCAAATGATTCAGAAGAAGAAGTTCTTGATGTATCCCCGATTTCTACAGTTGATTATTCAAGACCTTATCCCAAACTTGGTGATTGATCTAACGTTAGTGAACGATGTCCTTGATCTAGAACACATGAACGCTGACACGGTGCGTAGAATGAATATTTTTCGTAAGGAGAGGCCACGGGACAAGCGGATGATTGATCTTATCGTTAACCCTGATTTTGTATGTCCTCCCGAGGATCGCTGGATCCATGATGACTCGGATTCCGAGCGTGAGGGAGGAGAAGGTGGGAACGATGGTGATGATAATGATAATGATAATGATAATGATAATGATAATGATAATGATAATGATAATGATAATGATAATGATAATGATAATGATAATGATAATGATAATGATAATGATGGTGGCAATGGTGGTAATGGTGATGCGGCTCTCCGAGAACAACAAGCTGCTGTCGAAGCTGCGTTTGCTGCTACCATTACAGCTCAACGTGAAAGGAACAGGAAGGGTAAAGCACCAGCTTCTAAAGCTCCATCAAAGAGACGAGTATTAGCTGGAGCTGGTGTAATTATTGGTGTTCCACCGTCTCGTCCTGCAATTCCTCAACGCCCGGTAGTGCCAACTACTACTAGCACTCCGACGCTTACATTGACAACGACGATGGTACCTCATGAGCAGTTGGGTATGATTCCACGATGGCCTTAACTGAGATACCGATGCCTTCTGCTACACCTTCTATTGTTCCTCAAACACCATCAATGAGGCCTCCTCCACATAGTGATCTCTCATTTATGAGAATTACAAGGCCTCAGGGACCAATCCAGCCTTTTCATCCATCTCTGTATGCTATGCCACCGAACCGTCAGACAGACATGCTTTTAAATCTTATTCATTTGTATGAAAACCAATTGTATGCTGACCGTATGAATCAAGAACGATTGATGGAGAACCAGAAGAAGCTTATTAGTTATGTTTCTTTCTGTCAAAAAGAAACAAAAGCCCTACGTGAGATTGTTGAGTCTCAAGGGGTGAAACTTAAAGAACAAGAGGATCTGATCTTTCAATTGACTTGCAAAGATGATGCTTTAAAGAAAATCAAGAATTATGAGGAAGATCCTGATGAGTCTGGTGTTGGTGGTGAGCCTAAACAAACTCAAGACCCAGCTTCTGGTGCGGGTACGAGTTCTGTGGATGATTCGAACAAGCAGGTCATTGTTTATCATGACTATTCAGCTTCCAAACCAATTGAGATGATTGAGGCCGATACGGTTATATTTATGGATGATAAAGGGGTGATTAGGAGCATGGTGAATGCTGATGAGATTGCAGTGGAACAATTTGTTGACAAGTCGCTGACACGAGAGCAGATTGCGATCTTGCTTGGTCTAAATGAAGATGAGATGACCATGTTAGAGACTGAGCCTGATGCTGTGGTAATCAATGATGATGAGATCTAAAATGATCCTACTGTGGAGATGAGGATAGATTTTATTTATGAAAATGAGGAGGTTGAGGTGGAAGATGTGACTGCTGAGGATTACCCTGATCTGTTCCAACACACCAATGTTGATCAGGGTGCTCCAGTGTTTAATGAGAAGACTGTAAAAGAAGCAGAAGATCATCTCGAAAAGACATCTAAGGGTAAACACGTTGCTGACTTTGTTGACACAAGATTCGACCCGAAGATTGATCCATCCTTTGCTGACATTAATAGTTGGTTCAGCTATAAGAAAGTTGGCAAGATTATCAAGGAGTATCGGTATGTTGATCAAGAACGGAAAGATGTAGCTGCAGCTAGGGTCAAAGCAAACCAGAAGACTTCATTTAAGACCGTGTCTAAGGTGCAAGGTAATATTATTTCTTGGATGTTTGATGTTCTTTCATTACCGAGATGGGACATACGTACTCTGGCGTACCGTCCATTCATTAATAGAGGTGAGAATAAACAGGCAAGTTGGTTTCACCAACACCTGCTGTTTGAAGTGAACCACGGGTTCAAAATTTTCAAACCACAGATTCCAATCCGCAAGCGTCTCCATGAGATTGACCGAAAGACAGGTTGGAAGAAGTTGGTTCTTAAAGTAAATCCGCCAAAGACGATGAAGTGGGTGCCAGTGAAGACGTTGAACCAACACATGCATCTAACTTTCAACCGCTGGTATTACGACAACAAAACCGGCGAGGCCGTCATTGTGTTGGGAAAGGGTTTGAAGACTGAGCTGATTAAGACAATCGACCTGATGTGGTTGGTTAATTTAACTGAGACCGACAATGATGTGATACACAAGAACATGATTCTGTTTGAGCGCAATGAAGACTTTGACCTGGCTATGCAATTCCAACGCGTTGTGCGTGTTTGTTATGAAAACGGAATTCATAGTTGCAAAGACTGGCAGTCCAAGTGCTTCAAGTAATTTAAAGACAAAGAGCTCAAGACGAGGGGGTGTCTGTTAGTGCACGGTTTTGCGTCTCGAGTCTTTGTATTTATCTTTAACGTATTTGACGTTTTGTTTAATGTAATAAAATATTATTGTTTTAAGTTAGTTCGTTATATGTAAGGTCTAGTTCGCTAAGGATGTTTAGCGAACTAGAATTAAGTTAAGATCTCTCTGATTCGTTAAGGATGTTTAACAAATCAGGAGATGATTCGTTAGTTTATTTATCTGTTTGTGTATGTAACAAAGTAGTGTCTAGTTTGCTAGGGGATGTTAGCGAACTAGACCTATCTTCTATTTATAGTGAACTCTGTTCACATTTAATGTTAAGTTTTGAGAGTTAATTAACGAAAGGCTGTCCAACCTCTCTCGATCTTCATCTTAATATTATATATACACATATATATACATCTAATACTAATAATAATAACATATAATATATAATCAAGAGTAATCATGAACTAGATCCGTGTTCGATTAATTTAATATCAGATCTGTGATCTGTGTGAGATTAACGATTTCAAACATTAGGGCATGCGGAAACCATCTATGAACTTATTGTGAGATGGAAACCGAACCAAACTGAACTAAACCGATTTTCACTCGCTTAAGACACACAAGTGTGTTTTTAGCTATCAAGACTTGTATATTTCTTTAAAAATAGTTTACAAACTGATTTTAATTATTTTCTTAAGTACTTGGAAATGTTGGATCCAACTAGATCTCATAACAAGTTTGGACCGACAAAACCGAACACTCACTTAACGTACGTTGTTAGTTCTAAAACAATCGATCTACATACTTGGTTAAGTATTATTGAATTTTTATGAGTTATCTCATAACATATAATATTTTGGAAAGTTGAATTTGGGTTTGACCAATTGTCAAGACCCGAACCAACAACCCGAACACTCGTTAAAAACCCGTTTTAGTATCTTTATTCCAAAGGGACTTGCATTCTTGCATTTTACCCACCTTATTACTTAACATAGGTTGCGTAAATATTAAGGTTTGATACTTAACCCGGTTTTGAGCAAACTTACATTTATTAAGGGTTATTATTATAAGTTCTTAAATAGTTACATTCTAAAACTTGAACTTTAATTGTTTACATTTCTTAACATTTATTTTATTTAAAGACTTTCAAGACAACATTTCTAAACCCAAAACTTCTTTTCTTTTAGGCTTTGTTCGTAAAACCCGTCGTTCCGGCAAATCTCTAAATTATCATCTTTCAAGTTTATTACTTGAATGTGAGTATTTTCATACCCTGTTTTCTACTTTTCATTTTGGGGGTGACAATTCATACTTATTCAAATTAAATGCATTATACTTGATTCTTAAACCAAAACCATTATTGTATACTTTACTTAAATTAATGCTCGATTGGTGTTCTATGCTTATATGTCTAAATGCTTATGTGTTTTATCGCTTTTGGAAGGTTGATTCATCAATCCGTGAACTATTTGGTATTCTCTTATAGCACGGTGCCGTTAATGTAACGACCTCATGAAATCCGAAACTATTTGGTATTTTTCTTATAGGCCGCTAATGTATTCTTATTAGCGACCTCATATTATCCAAATTATTGCTATTTATTTGTTTTGTCGTATACAAGATTGTGGCTTTTTCCTTATTATATACTTATATGCTCAAATTTATGAATTGCTCACCAACCTTTGTGTTATAAATTTTATTTTATGAAATGTTACAGGTTTTCATTTAGGTTAATTATGGAGTTAGAGAAAACGTCATCAAGACCTTTAGGATATTAGCAAAACTAAACGATATTTATTTGCTATATTTTGTTATGTTTATCTTATTAACAAGTTTGTTATGTGACATTTTCGATGTTGTGAAATGAAATGAGTTTGTTAAATATTGTCGCGTTAATTAGTGTCATGTGCTTATGGGAAATCGTTACACCTCGGCATTTTCCGCCGCCTTTGGTCGGGGTGTGACAACACAGCCCCGAAAATATAACAAGGAATGGGGTTAGAAACTCACCTGAATGCAGTTACCTTCACCGTTTACGGTTATTCATTTATTTTGCTCTGCATGACTAATTGTATAACAATTACACGTATCAATTAACTATCACTACCCATGTCGCGTTTCTAGATTAATTATACCCCTCGACGAACGGGGGTCCGGGGGCAGCAGCCCCTAGCAGGGTCCAAGGGGCAGAGCTCCTGGCTGGGGTCGAGTTGATAAAATTTTATTTCTATTAACTATCATAACACAATTATCACTAGGATTTTAAATTACTTCTCAATTTGCTAACTTATTCGATATAACGAATTAAGCCTGATTCGTTATCTGATTCGTTATCTTATCACAACTTGATTCGTTATCTGGTTCGTTATCGTAATGATAACAAATTGGTGAGTAACGAATGGCCTAGTTCGTTATCATAATCTTAACGAATTGATGAACTGATCTGTTATCTTGACATTCGAATGGGTTAGCTAATTCGTTATCTTAACTTAACGAATGGGTGAACTAATTCGTTATTTTATTATAACGATTGGCATTAATCTTATCCAAACGTTGACTCAGAGGTCAAAGTCAACGTTGATATGAACAGGAACAGTCAACACCAACAGGTTCTGCAATTGAACCTCAAATCTCAACGATATAACACGAATTTGGTATCAATCAACTCGGATTAGCAGCTCCTATTAACCCTAGCCATCCATTTATCCAAATATTATGTTCTAAAGGGTGCGGTTTGTTCTTTTATAGACCCGGTTCATTAATCAATCCATTACCTATCAAATGGTAACGAAATTCAGTAAGATTTGTTGCGTTGGATTCGTTTTTACCATACTCAAACAGATCTATGATTTCTAGACGTAATCCTAACCTAAATGAACAAGTTCTCGATATAAAACGTACCTTAAATGAGTAGGTTTATGAACACGGTATAGTCTTGATGTTGTTTTGGTTCGTTACAACGTGCTAGCACCAATGGGTTCGGGTTTCCACCTTCGAATCTTGGCTCGGGATGTAGGATGGTGTTTGTGTGTGTTTTGGAAGGTATAGGCTATGGTGTAGAGATGGATAAAAATAAAAATGATCAGGGTTTAAGGAGTATAATCAGGGTATTGATCATGTAAACTTGTTCATCAAGTCTAAACGATCTCACCGACACCTCTAATTAGGAAATCAAGATCGTTTTTTATACGTATTAAAAAAATACCCAAACCCTCTTTACTGAATCGGTAATATACTATATAGAAAGGATATTATTGCAATTAATCTCGTCTGCACATTCTTATATACATCACAATCATAACCCCCATAACCAATGATATTATCATAACCTTCTGAATGTTGTTCTTGATCCTTTTCCTACCGTTCAAGTTTATATCAAATTAACCATCGTTTTCACAACGATGAAGGTAATTTAATACATGTTAGGGGTGCATCATAGTATGACCCGTAATTGAGTTTAAATGATATAAAAACCTATGTAATAAGTGTTAAATTCATGGAACTAGATAACTACTGTTGTGTGGTTAATTGCAGGTTAAAAGAAGGTTCCGGAACAACTATTGTGTACAAGGAAGCAACCAAAGGAACTGGAGAGGCGAGAGGGACTAAAAAAGACAAAAAGAAAGAAGTCGAGCTGAAGACCACCATGGCCCACGGTCTAGACCATGGGCCAAGGTCAACCTGGACCTAAAACGGCAGAGCTCACCGTACCGTGAGCTCTACCTAGAGCGTGGGCCACGGTGTGCACCGTGGACCACAGTCCAGTGTCATAATTGTTTTTATATTCTTCTTATTTAGGCCGTTTTGGGATGTCTTCTCACATACTTTTCACTTAGGAACGATTTTGGGCGATTTTGGGAGTGCAAAACATTATCTTACGTGATTGTAATCACATGTTGGGGTCTTTTATTCCTATGATCAATCCAATTGAAGTAATGATGATTAACCTAACCATGAGTGGCTAATTCCTTTGGTGATCATCTTGGATGTAAGGTTTAATTGATACACTTTGATATGCTTGAATTTCTTGAATAATGACTTTGCAATCTTTGTTTGGTTGTTATCGTGTTTGAATAATTGTTGTAAATTGTTGCTTGTGTTTGATCATGATCCAAACCATACGTTCTTGGTGCCATTGGTAATCGGGATATCAATGGAGGAATTAGGGTTGAATATTAGTTAATTTTTTTATTGGGAAACAACCTTGCAGTATATTAATATAAGTACTTAGTTCCCTTTTATCACAAACAAGTAATCAAACATGAACTATGTCTACGTGGTTCTTTCTAGTAAGCATGAACATTGTGTTGATTTAAACCTGAAATCTAAGACGATCGCTTGTTCTTAATCAGTTTATCAATCTTAATCATTATTGCAAGTTATTTTGTTTCTTTTAGTAATCAATTCCAATCAACCAAAATATGAAATTACTTTATATGCAATTTAGTTTAATTTAATTAGGTTTCTGTTAAAACTACTAGTAAACAAACATTCCACAATCACTTTGTATTCGACACCCACTTACTGCTATCTATTTAGTTGTATTTGAGTATTTTTGAGTGAGCCTTCGACCTCACATCAAATTTTGGTGCGCAACGTGTGTTAATTTTTGTAGTTTTTGTTTGTTATTTTCGGGTTTACGCTAGTTGTGTTAGTGTGCAGGTACTTACAGGTGTATGCATACTAGAGTCTCTAACATGTCATCACCACTAGTCTTTGATCCCGAGATTGAATGAACTCTTAGACGAAACCAAGTGTTACTTCGGGAGAACAAACTTCTTGAGTCTCTGACTGCATCAAACATCACAATGGAATCACCAGCTCCCACTTCGGGTCAAACATTGCCAGCCACACCTCCACCAATCTCTACTATCATCCATACTTCATCGAGTGAAGTAAAGCAAACCTATACAACTGAGCCCATAAATACTCAATTCACTTCCTCAACATCATCAACACTGCCACCTATTTCCAATCTTTTTCCTACCTTTGGTCCATCAATCTGAACAAAACCAACAATTAACTTTTCAACAACCACAATCAAGTTACCAATATCAACCACCACCTTTCATGCCATATTCAAGAACACAAGGTGATGGTTATGGTGATGGGTATGACAGGGAGTTTGAGGGGTATGAAGTGGAAGGTTACCACACGGGGGGTGATGGAAGTCAAAGGGTGAATCAAGGGAAGTTTGCATATGCTCAAAGGCAACTGATGTGTGAAAAACGTATATAATATTAAAAACCAAGTTTTACCGAATTCACCTAAAAAAACACACAATCGGCAAGTGTACCGGTCGCAGTGTAGTTAGCAACTAAAAACGGATATCGAACCTAGGACACTATGGGTAAACTCTAATTATTAAACCTAAAAGATTACTAACCAAGACTTTCTTTTGATTTTTTTATATTAATTATACTAATAATACTTAACTAATTAATAATTATATATAAATAAAACTTTATAAAAAATAGGTTTAAAACAAATACGAGAAACGACTTGACTTGGTTGAAAAACAATACATAAAAATATGACACTAGAGACCACTAAAAATGCGCTAGATCGCCTCCCGGCCTCACCAACGACACCCTAGAACTCTAATGACATGTGAGGCTTAATTGTTAAAGGTTTGGTTCACCTCCCGGTCTCACCTTACCTAATAATTCTATGGTACCCCAAAACCCAAATCACCTCATGGTCTCTTCGGATACAATATATATTAATATAAAGGGGGTATTTTTAATTAACTTGAACATAACTTGTATCACAATAATCTAAGGGGCCTAGAATAACCTACTCCCGTGCAATTATTACCCAAACCAACAAAGACAAAGATGACACAACACTAAATTGCCTACCAGTCTCTCTAGTTATAGAACAATAAAATCTAATAAACTTTTATAAATTACTCCTACGGTTATTTCGACCATAAACCGCAAACAAGTTGAAAACACAAAGTAAACAACCTAATCATGTGTCTAACAATCACCAAAAAACTATTGAACACAAGTGGAATAAATATTAAAGTAAGAAACTAGATTCAATTACTCAACCATATCATGAACAAACCAATTAAAAACTTTACCATAATACAAAATCAACCAAAAATCAATAATAGTTCGTCAAACCATTAATCTAACATAGTACTCAACCAAAACCTTGGCAGTATAAAAATTTAGCTACGCATAACAATAATATCAGAAAACAATTTAATTGTATTCATGACAATACTTATAAATAAATATATATAACTAATAATGATAATAATAATAATAATAATAATAATAATTTCGAAGTAGTACCAGTTATAATATTCTTCTCTAGACAAACTCCACCAATAAAATCTTCTGCCTTTTCTTTCAACCCCACGTGAGCTCTCAAGAAACCAAAACCTCTCACTAACCAAAATAATAATAATTACTATGTTTTTTTTTGACTTTGTAGCTACTGTTGTAGCAGGGGAGTCAAACTCCAAGTTATATTCTTCAAACTTCACGTACCAACAGTAGCTGTCAACAACCTTCTCTTAATAATAACTCTCTTTTAATATCTAGGTTTTTTTTCTTCTTTCTTTTTTCTTCACATCAACCGACTTCCATAACTTCATGTATTTTTTCTTCGGGCTGATAAAGCATTCCCATGTGGGCCGTCCATATTAAATGTAATTCAATTTGTGAAGCCTTGACCCACTAGCATTGAGATTCAGGTTACTAGCCACAAAAAATTCACATAACAAAATATTAAAAGAAATTTCAATAATAATGTTATTTAACTATTTGAAACATTTTACGTGAACCAAATTCTAATTATGTTACTTTCATTATTTTTTTCTAATAATAATAATAACATATAAAACGTATTTAGTTGTTCACTTATTTATCTTAAAATTAGATACTCCATTTTAACTCGTCACTTGAGACCTTTAGAATTTAAATGTGAGCCAAATGAGGGATTTATTTGATAAAAGCACCCAAAACTAGTCAAAAGTATAGGAAATATTTATATAAATTATGTATACGTTAGACCATATCAAATATCCCCACACTTAAACCTTTTTCGTCCCCGAAAAATATATATATTGCAATGGAATCAGAATTCAAGACTAGTTTTCAAAACATATAGGTTATCTTTTAAGCACAGATAAACGTAAAAACCGCGATTGCCGATATTGTTGTCCACTTAAACCCAGCCACCAGCCTATCAAGCCCCCCTTTTTCATTAAACATTTTAAGTTCAAAAACTACGGCTACACCTACCCCATCTCAGACAAAGAGAGCTAGAAAAACTAGAGTCAAAGCAAACTGGTTTGACAAATCACCTTAAGCCAAGGACTCGTTGATGGTACTAAGTAGATGCACTCAGTGAAATTTGATGCATAAATGGTATTGTGGAGGCCGTACGAGCTATTCCAAAATATTATTGGACTTTGTCCTATAAATTCCTAATTTAATATTTATTGACTAAGAACATTCGAGCCCCAATAGTGTATCCTCAGAGTCACTATCCCCTTGGTAACACGTAAACTCTACGTCCCGTCTAGCATGTGCAACTTTGGCTTCTTTTTCAAACTTTAAACAATGCTTCTTTGGAATTTTTCATTACATAACTTTCTTCACAAGCATTTGCTTTTCTTGAACAACTTTTGATAATACAATACATAACTTTCATAACAGACTTTCAAAACATACATTTTTTTACTCTTTTTTTTCTTTTTTTTATATCACCCTAAAGTATATAACTATTTCTAAGCTCGTAAAAAAATGGACATGTAATGGTGTGCTGGTTTGAGTGCATCTTAGTCTTACCATCTCAAAGTTTTTAGATTATGGTAATCCTCCCTAAGTATCGAAATTCGGTTTCACCGGTTTTCAAATTATTAGATATAAAAAAACTGCTAAAGGGGACTATCAAAGCTAGTTAGGCCTACCGACACATCCCAAGTTTAGTGTGTTATCTTTTATTTAATCTCATATATAATAGTAGTTTTAAAAACCAATCTCAAATTTTTCTATCATTTTCCATTATTTGCAAAATATTTCATTAAAATTTCGGGACAATTTTTCTTTTTAACTTTTTTTTAAACAATTTTTTTTAATATTTTTTTTTTCTTTTTTTAAATATTGAAACTGTTTTTTTTTCTTTTTTTTATCAAAAGAAAATGCCGGTTCCCATCCCCACACTTAAAATCTACATTGTCCCCAATGTAGGAATAAAAAAAAGAAAATAAAGCAAAATAAAAAAATAAAAATTTTAAGCAAACAAAACAATAAATTGGAATAGACTCCCATGGTAATAACGCAGTTATCTTCAAAAGTCTCGTTCCAAGGCGACCGTATAGCATTTCATTCGCGGCGCAGCTTCTGGGTGTCCTCTACAATATGATAGGCTCAGAAAATCCTCATCCGAATGGAGATTGAGTACGAACAAGAAAATCTAATCCTACAAAATAAAACTCAAAACAACCCAACACAGACATCAAACAAACTCTAAGGACTAAAAAGACTCAAAGAAAAATAAAATAAAGCAAATAAAAATAAAAGAAAATAATGCAATTAAGTTTTATAGAAACTCTACAACTCGGGCAAAATCCCGAGTGTGCTCTCCTCCTCTACTCTCCAGGTGGATCAAGGTAGATCGCCTTCTGCTCGCAATCACCAAGTGAACATCCAACATAATGCTTCAGTTTAAGCCCATTCAATTTCCAAGAATGTGCATCGTCAGCCTCTATCTCAACCGTTCCATACGGAAATGCCTCCTTCACACGTTCCAGACGGAAATGCCTCCTTCTCAGCCCATCGGGATTTCAGATTACCCGGAAACAACTTCAACCGGGAATTATACAGAAGAACCTTATCCCCGCACTTAAACTCTTTGGGCTCCTTAATATGTTTATCATGACGTTCCTTTTCCGATCCTTATACCCCCTACTTCTTTCATACGCCTCATTCCGTAACTCCTCAACCTCGTGAATTTGAAGAAAACGACTCTTTCCCGCAGCAGATAAATCAAGATTTATGGCTCTTAAAGCCCAATACGCACGATGTTCTAACTCAACAGGGAGATGGCACGCCTTTCCATAAACTAGCCGAAAGGGAGTGGTCCCGATAGGCATTTTAAATGCGGTACAAAAGGCCCATAGTGAATCATCTAGCTTTTCATCCAAGTCCCCGCGACTGTTCCCAACTGTTTTCTCTAAGATCCTCTTAATACCACGATTGGTGTTTTCCACTTGACCGCTAGTCTGAGGATGGTAGGCCGTAGAAAGTCGATGTGTGACCCTATAATGTTTCAGAACCTTATCCATCTGAGCATTACAAAAGTGGGTACCCCGATCACTGACCTGGGCTTTAGGAGTACCAAATCTAGCAAAGAGTTTTTGAAGGAATCCCACTACAACTCGCACATCATTTCTAGGTAAGGCTTGAGCCTCCACCCATTTGTACACGTAATCGACAGCAACGAGGATGTATATGTTCCCTCTAGACATAGGAAATGGACCGATAAAATCAACGCCCCATATATCGAAGATCTCAACCACCTGTATGGGGTTTTGGGGCATCTCATTTCGCGATGAGATGTTTCCAGCTCTCTGACATGCATCACACGAACGAGCAAACTCATGCGCATCATGAAAAATAGTCGGCCAATAGAATCCCGCATCAAACACGCGTTTGGCGGTATAAGACGCACCAAAATGGCCACCAGTCGGGCCCTCATGACAATGTCAAAGAATACTACGCGCTTCATCACCAAAAACACATCGTCGAATCACCTGATCCGAGCCAATACGGAATAAGTACGGATCCTCCCAAATGTAGAACTTAATATCTGCAAAGAACTTCTTCTTTTGCTGATATGTCAGTCCAGGCACTAACTCACTAGAGGATAGATAATTAGCAAGATCAGCTAACTATGGAAACCCCTCATAACTCGCCTTTACATACAATAGAGTCTCACCCAGGAAATCATCACCAATTCCCTGTTCCCGGGTCTTGTCCATGTCAGAATTTTCTAGCCATGACAAGTGGTCAGCGGCGACATTTTCAGCTCCTCTTTTATCTTTGATTTCTATATCGAATTCCTGAAGCAAAAGGATCCAACGAAGGAGTAGAGGCTTTGCATCTTTCTTAGCGAACAAGTAACGCAGAGTCGCATGATAAGAGAAAATGATAGTCTTAGAAAGCACGTGATATGAACGGAATTTATCGCACACGAAAACAACCGCAAGAAGTTCCTTCTCTGTCGTGGTGTAATTCTCCTGAGCATCGTTAAGGATTTTTCTAGCATAATAGATGGGATGAAAATGTTTCTCTCGACGCTGCCCTAACACGGCTCCAACAGCAAACTTGCTTGCATCACACATGATCTCAAACGGAAGATTCCAATCGGGAGCAACAAGAATAGGAGCACTCACTAACCTCTCCTTAGTCAACTCAAAGGCCCTCAAACACTCCTCACTAAAATTGAATGGCCTATCTTTCTCTAGAAGCTGGGTCATCGGACGGGAGGTTTTTGAAAAATCTTTAATAAATCGGCGATAGAATCCCGCATGACCTAAGAAACTACGAATAGATTTCACAGAAGTGGGTGGTGGAAGTTTGGAAATGGTGTCTACCTTAGCTCTATCTACCTCAATCCCCGCATAGAAATCTATGACCTAAACAATACCCTCACGAACCATAAAATGACATTTCTCCCAATTAAGCATAAGGTTCGTCTCTTCACACCTAGCGAGCACTCGATCTAAGTTACGCAGACAGTCATCGAAGTAATTCCCAAAGATGGAAAAATCATCCATAAGACTTCCATGGAATCCTTGATTAACTCATGGAAAATGGCCACCATGCAAAGCTGAAATATGGCCAGAGCGTTACACAATCCAAATGGCATGCGTCAGTAAGAGAAAGTGCCAAAGTAACATGTAAATATGGTCTTCTCCTGATCACCCGGGGCGATGGGATTTGGAAATAACCGTAAAAGCCATCAAGAAAACAGTAGAACTGCTGAGCTGAAAAACGCTCAAGCATCTGATCGATGAATGGAAGTGGGAAGTGGTCCTTTCATGTGGCCTCGTTAAGTCTGCGGTAGTCGATGCAAACTCGCCACCCTGTTACAGTCCGTGTCGGTATGAGCTCATTCTTTTCATTCGTTATAACTGTCATACAGCCTTTTTTAGGGACCACCTGGACTGGACTAACCCATGCAGAGTCGGAGATTGGAAAAATCAAACCAGCATCGAGCAACTTAATAACCTCCTTCTTAAAAACCTCCTGCATGTTCGGGTTAAGCCTGCTCTGTGGCTGAACCACAGGTTTAAACTCGTTTTTCATAAAAATTTTATGCGTGCAAAATGACGGGTTTATACCTTTGATATCCATAAGCTTCCATGTGATGGCATGCTTATGAGATTTCAGAACAACCATCAGCTTATCCTTCTCCTCCGTCTCCAAACTCGAAGAGATGATGACGAGAAGTCGAGACCCCTCCCCTAAAATCGCATACTCGAGGTGAGATGGTAAATCTTTCAGCTCTAAAGATGGGGGGTTCTCAACATATGTGTTTTCGATCGGAATCTCTCGTTCTTCAACCGCGAGGACATTAGAAAAGATTTGGGAACTCATGATTGGCTCGTGTCCTCCTGCCTCAAGTAACTGTTGCTCCTCCTTCTCTTGCAACTCAAAATCAAGATCTGTCATCTCGAATGACTAATATTCCACATTGATGATCTGGGTGTCGGACGTATGTCTCTTGCAGACCTTCATAAGATAGTCGCCTACATGCATCATGAAAGTGTCGATGAAGTAGAGAGTGTCGTCATGCAGTTGAGTATGCCTCATGGATTTCTGCACGTCGAATGTGACCGTGTCATCATGAACTCGAAGAGTCAATTTACCATCGGCAACATCGGTGAGAGTGAGTGCGGTGGCTAAGAAAGGACGGCCGAGGATGAGTGGAACATTCGAGTCCTCATCCATATCGAGGATGACAAAGTCGACCGAAAAATTGAATGTGTCCACCTGCATTAACATGTTCTCCACAATGCCCCTTAGGAACTTCACGGATCGGTCTGCCAGTTGGATACTCATTCGGGTGGGAAGCAGCTCTCCCACGTTAATTTTGGCAAACACATAATAGGGCATGAGGTTAATGTTTGCACCGAGGTCGGCCAAAGCATTATTAACATGAAGAATACCAATCAAGCACGGAATGGTAAAGCTGCCCGGATCTGTCATCTTCTTAGGAAGCTTTAAGCATGTCGAGAAACCTAGAGTACTACTCCGAATCATTATTCTTCACTAGACGATCGGGATATGGCGGTTTCGGCTTATAGAAGCGCACCGGTTCCTGTTCAACCTGCTTCTCCTTCTCAACTAACGCACTGCCTGACCGTGAGGTACTTGTTGGGCCTCGCCTCTGGTTCACCTTATCAGGCGGTGTCTCTAACTCCAACTCCTCGTCAACTTCATCCTCCTCTCTTGGTGTATCTCTAACGACCCCTCTCCCACTTCGGGTAGTCACTCCCTTGGCCTGAGCATTTTGAAATGCTTTAGAATAGGTAGGACCGTGAGGTACTTGTTGGGCCTCGCCTCTGGTTCACCTTATCAGGCGGTGTCTCTAACTCCAACTCCTCGTCAACTTCATCCTCCTCTCTTGGTGTATCTCTAACGACCCCTCTCCCACTTCGGGTAGTCACTCCCTTGGCCTGAGCATTTTGAAATGCTTTAGAATAGGTAGGACCGTGAGGTACTTGTTGGGCCTCGCCTCTGGTTCACCTTATCAGGCGGTGTCTCTAACTCCAACTCCTCGTCAACTTCATCCTCCTCTCTTGGTGTATCTCTAACGACCCCTCTCCCACTTCGGGTAGTCACTCCCTTGGCCTGAGCATTTTGAAATGCTTTAGAATAGGTAGGATCGGGATTAGGGACAGTGTTACTTGGAAGACTCCCCGAGGGTCGTTGATCAATCTTTGCGGACAACTCACCAAACTTGGCCTCGAGATTCTGTAATGCGACCTGTTCTCCCTTCATAAACGTCTCATGCTACAAAAGAGTGGATTTGGTGTTGGCATCATTTTGTAAGAGCTGATTTAACAATTGAGATTGGTTAGCCAACATCTCCTCGATCTTGGAAGTACTATGTGGTACAGGAGCACGTTCGGGAGCGGGTTCTTGGAACAGATTCTGGCATTGCTGATAACCGGTGTTACCTGCCCACCAGTTAGAATTATTGTTTCTCCATCCTGAATTGAAGGTACGGTTTTGATTAGCAAGAAAATCTACCTCCTCCAGAGAATCAACGGGACAATCGGCTGTCTCGTGATTTCCACGACATATCTCGCACCTACGAGCTTGCAACTTAAGCTATTTCATCTCCCTCTTGAGTGCCTCCACATCCGCTGACACACTCGTATGCTGATCAACATGATGCACTCCACGTGATGCTGAGATGGTTGCGGCCTTGGCAGCTGAGACGGACCTTCTACTTGGTGTATGCTGATCCCTAATTTAATGATCTCGAACATTTCTTCAGCCTCCTCTATGGTGAGTTTATCGTGCATGATTCCTCCTGCGGCGGTATTGAACCGCTGTTGGGTTTCGGGAGTAAGACCGTTATAGAACTTTTCAACCACAGCCCAATCGTTTAGGCCATGCTGAGGACGACGACTTATAAGTGTTTGGAAACACTCCCACGCAGAATAATAGGACTCATCGGGGTCCATAGGAAAAGAACGGATTTGCTCGCAAAGACGCCCGGCCTTTGATGGAGGGAAATACTTCCTAAGGAACTTGGATTGCAAGTCGGCCCATGTGGCAATTGAGGCATTTGGAAGAGAGTCAAACCATGTAGCAGCACGACCAGAAAGCGAGAACGGGAATAACTTAAGATGAATGACGTCAGACGAGATATTATTACTATTAAAAGTTTCGCAGATCCGCACGAATCGGGACTGGTGTCCCGGAGCATCTTCGTCATCCAAGACATGGAACTGAGCAGAATTGGTGATAGAATTCATGACGTGAGAGGGAATTTGCCAGTTTTGGTTATTAGTCGCAGGAGGTCGGACAATTGCAGATTGGGCTCCCATGATGCCATCGCTGGCTCTAACATGAACGGTTTGTCTCAGTGGTGGAGCGGCGTCGCCCATATCTATCCTAGGAGTAGAGACGCTAACCTGGATGTCGGGTGAATCGCTTTCGCTATCTGTAGTCTCCTTAAGTCACCTCTGAAACTCTCTCTCAGGCTCTTTTGATGCAGTGAATAAAGGTGGGCCTTGAGAACGGGTATTATGCATAAACTGAAATAAAAAATATTTTTTTATTTTATTATTTTTATTTTTTTAATTTTTTTTGGAAAAACTAAACCTAAAGACACAAATAGCAAGTAAAGGCACCTAAAGGAAAAATAAAAACTAAATAAAAAAACAAAGAAACAAATAAACAGATCAGATAATCAACTCAGTTTAAACAAAAAATTTTGCCAGTGTCTATGGCGCCGAAAACTTAATGCGTGAAAATTGTATATAATATTAAAAACAAGTTTCACCGAATTCACCTAAAAAACACACAATCGGCAAGTGTACCGGTCGCAATGTAGTTAGCAAGTAAGAACGGATATCGAACCTAGGACACTATGGGTAAACTCCAATTATTAAACCTAAAAGATTACTAACCTAGACTTTCTTTTGATTTTTTTTAGATTTTTTTATATTAATTATACTAATGATACTTAACTAATTAATAATTAACCAAAAATAAAACTTTATTAAAAATGAGTTTAAAACAAATATGAGAAATGACTACCTAGGTAATGGAATCCTACTAGTTAAATTAATAGCTAACGAACTTGACTTGGTTGTAAAACAATATCAAAAAAATATGACACTAGAGACCACTAAAAATGCGCTAGATCGCCTGCCGGCCTCACCAACGACACCCTAGAACTCTAATGACATGTGAGGCTTATTAATTAAAGGTTTGGTTCACCTCCCGGTCTCACCTTACCTAATAATACTCTGGTACCCCAAAACCCAAATCACCTCCCGGTCTCTTCGGATACAATATATATTAATATAAAAGGGGTATTTTTAATTAACTTGAGCATAACTTGTATCACAATAATCTAAGGGACCTAGGATAACTCACTCCCGTGCAATTATTACCCAAACCCGCAAAAGACAAAGATGACACAACACTAAATTGCCTACCGGTCTCTCTGGTGATAGAACAATAAAATCTAATAAACTTTTATAAATTACTCCTACGGTTATTTCGACCATAAACCGCAAACAAGTTGAAAACACAAAGTAAACAACCTAATCATGTGTCTAACAATCACCAAAAAACTATTGAACACAAGTGGAATAAATATTAAAGTAAGAAACTAGATTCAATTACTCAGCCATATCATGAACAAACCAATTAAAAACTTTACCATAATACCAAATCAACCAAAAATCAATAATAGTTCGTCAAACCATTAATCTAACATAATACTCAACCAAAACCTAGGCAGTATAAAAATTTAGCTACTCATAACAATAATAAAAGAAAACAATTTAATTGTATTCATGACAATACTTATAATAAAAATATATAACTAATAATAATAATAATAATTTCAAAGTAGTACCAGTTATAATATTCTTCCCTAATACAAACTCCACCAATAAAATCTTCTGCCTTTTCTTTCAACCCCACGTGAGCTCTTAAGAAACCAAAGCCTCTCACTAACCAAAATAATAATAATTACTAAATTTCTTTTTGACTTTGTAGCTACTATTGTAGCAGAGGAGCCAAACTCCAAGTTATATTCTTCAAACTTCACGTACCAACAGTAGCCGTCAACAACCCTCTCTTAATAATAATAACTCTCTTTTTATATCTAGGTTTTTTTTCTTCTTTCTTTTTTCTTCACGTCAACCGACTTCCATAACTTCATGTGTTTTTTCTTTGGGCTGATAAATCACTCCAATGTGGACCGTCCATATTAAATGTAATTCAAGTTGTGAAGCCTTGACTCACTACCATTGAGATTCAGGTTACTGGCCAAAAAAATTCACATAACAAAATATTAAAAGAAATTACAATAATAATGTTATTTAACTATTCGAAACATTTTACGTGAACCAAATTCTAATTATGTTACTATCATTATTTTTTTCTAATAATAATAATAATAACATATAAAACATATTTAGTTGTTCACTTATTTATCTCAAAATTAGATACTCCATTTAACTCGTCACTTGAGACCTTTAGAATTTAAATATGAGCCAAATAAGGGATTTATTTAATAAAAGCACCCAAAACTAGTCACAAGTATAGGAAATATTTATATAAATTATGTATATGTTAGACCATATCAGCAACAAACGAAACCGGCTCAAGATATTAATTGACAACCACCACCAGTTGTTCAACAACAAGTTCAACCACCATCAGTTATTCAATAACAACAAGTTCATCCACAAGAGCAACAACAAATGCCCCAACCACAATTTCAACAATTTGCACCTCCAATGCCCATTTATGGGTAAAAGGGTCAACCAAGAGTACCAAGAAGGCATGTAAGAGAGATTGTAAGGGGAATTGAAGCTCACTTTCGACCGGTTATCCCTAATTATGCATCTCCGGTGGTTATTTCGCAAAATCAACATGAAAGAACATTTGAGGTGAGAACCAGTTGACTCCAAAATTTACCAAAGTATAAGGCTCTAGCAACTATAAAAATCTTGCATTCACTTGGAGGCGTATAACTCCATTTGCAACATGATTGGGGGTCAAGGGTTTTCATCGGATGAGGTTAAGTTGGTTCTTTTTTAATTCTCGTTGGAAGATAAGGCGAAGAGATGGTTTTACACATTGCCTTATTCATCCATTTATACTTGGGCCGAGATGCAACAAAGTTTTTTGGAAGAATTTTATACGGCTCAAAAGACCAATGATGCAAGACGAAGTTTGAGAACTTTCCAACAAAAACCGGGTGAGATGTTTCATGAAGCATTTGAGCGGTTTAACATGATAACTAAGAATTGTTCTCACCATGGTAGCGCTCTCTGGGAATTGTTGAATGCTTTTCATGAGGGTTTGAGCACGGAAGATGAGCCGGATTTGAGGTCGATTACACATGGTACATTTGGTACTAATTACAAACAAGATGATTGGGCATTTTTGGAGCAAATGGTGGTCACATTAAAAAGAAAGGCTCAAATCGCAAGAAGAGCAAGACCAACAATTGGAAGACCACAAGTACATTCCGTGGAAGATGGAGGAGTACAAACCACTAATAAAGTTATTGATGTTTGTAAGAATTGCAATGAGGTGGGCCATGCATCGGAAGTGTGTACGGTGGAACAAGTACAAGTAGAGGAGGTGAATGCACTTCAAGGTCAAGGAGGAGGTGGTCGAAATTACAACATGAACTCAAAACACTTACCACCCCAGGTTGAGAAATCATCCAAACTTTTGCTATGGGAATCCGGCTACTTAATCCAATCCAAATTTCCAAGGGAATCAAGGAAATTTTGTTCATCGCCAACAATATAACAATCAAGGTTATTTTCATGGCGGGAACAACAATGATTTCAAGGTCAGGGGGTGGTGGTCAAAGTGGGTCCGCGGGTCAAAGTTCATCAAGTGGGAATGAAGTCATGGACATGTTAAAAATGATTCAACAAGACATGCAAATGAGAAATCAACTTGATGAAGCTCGAATGCAAAAGGATGAAGTCCGAGACAAAGCCATCCAATCATTGACCACCCAAATGGGTCAACTTACAACCGAAGTGTCGGAATTGAAGTAAAACAAAGGCCAACTGCCAAGAGACACCAAGGTAAGTCCCTCCCATAACTCATCTCGTAATGTTCCTATTAACCATGTTAGTGTGTTAAGAAGTGGTAAAGAGTATAAAACTGATTTATCATCGGGTTTGGTTGATGGGAAGTTGAGGACATTATGGGTAATGAAAGTGATGATGATGAAATTGAAACCAATAAACCCACTAAACATGTGACTTTTGAAAAACCGTTACAAGCTTCGGATCAAGCTTCAAACTCAAAAGATAAAAACAAGAAAGTTGAACCAAATGCGGTTCCATTTCCTTCGGCTTTGCTTGACCCGGGTAAGAAAAATGTAATTGTAAAGGGGGTCCTCAAAAGGAGGAAATGTGGGAGGTGTTTAAATAGGTAAAAATGATTTTACCTCTACTTGAGGCAATCAAATAAGTTCCCGCATATACAAAAATTTTAAAAGAATTATGCACTCAAAAGAGGCAACAAAAAGTGCCTAAACGGGTGGATTTAACCGAGGGGGTAAGTGCGGTTTTAAAATGATATCTTCCTCCTAAGCTTCAAGATCCAGGAACGCCCTTAATTAATATTCAAGTTGGCGATTTTCAAATGTCTAGGGCGTTATTAGATCTTGGGGCCGGAGTAAGCATTCTCCCGGGGGGGTTTATATGACCAATATGACTTTAGTCCTTTGAAGCATGTTGAGACCACGGTTGTATTGGCGGATTTGTCTCAAAAACTTCCCCGTGAGATCGTGCGGGATGTAATTGTGAAAGTAGAGGATTTTTACTATCCTATGGACTTTTTGGTGTTACATTACTCATTGGGTGACCCAAGTCAACAACAACATGTTATCTTGGGTCGGCCATTTTTGAAAACTACCCATGCAATCATTTATTGTAGATTTGGCACTGTTGACATGGCGTTTGGTAATTGGAAAATGCGCCTTAATGTTTTTACCAACATTGCTAATTCTTTAAGTGGTAAAGAATGCTTTATGGCAGATTTGGTGGATCATTGTATCCCTCATGAATATTATTATTAAGATTGTGTGGAAACTTGTATTTGTGATGATTCTAAACAGGTACACGTTTGTCCTTTGCGGATGGAAAACAAAAACAAGATGCTTTAGCTATGCAAGAGGGAAGACCACCATGGACACATCAATTTGAGAGATTGCCAACGGAGATCAACTCGGATACAAAACCATCTTTGGAGTGTCCACCAAAGGTTGAATTGAAAGAAATTCCGAGCCATTTGATGTATGCATTTTTATGGGGGAAGGAAACCCTTCCGGTTATCATTGCTTCTAACTTGGAGGAAGATCAAGAGCGGGCGTTGGCGAAGGCTTTGGAAGCATATAAGGCGGCTATTGGATGGACACTTGCAGATCTAAATGGCATTAATCCGTCGATTGTTATGCATAAAATAATTACGGATGACGAGGCTAAATCAACAAGGAATACTCAAAGAATATTGAACCCGAATTTGCGGGAAGTGGTGAAAAAGGACGTGATCAAGTGGTTGGATACAGGGATCATTTATTCCATTTCAGACAGTGCATGGGTGAGCCTGAAACAGGTAGTGCCCAAGAAATTCGGCATCCAGGTAATAAAAGATTATAATGGTGAACAAATTGCCATCCGACCGGTAACCGGGTGGCGAGTGTGCATCGATTATAGAAAATTAAATACCGCCACCTAAAAAATCATTTTTCTTTACCATTTATTAATCAGATAATTGAAAAACTTTCTGGTCAAAAATATTATTGTTTTTTGGAAGGGTATTCAGGGTACAATCAAATTGCAATCCACCCGGATGACCAACACAAAACCACCTTCACTTGTCCATATGGTACTTTTTCCTTTAGGCGGATGCCATTTGGATTGTGTAATGCCCTGGCCACTTTTCAAAGATGTATGATGAGTATTTTTTTCAAACATGGTCGGGGATTCACTTGAGGTTTTTATGGACGACTTTTCCATTTTTGGCTCAACTTTTGACTCTTGCCTTAATGATTTAGGAAAAGTTTTAAAATGATGTGTTGAGACAAACTTGGTTTTAAGTTGGGAGAAAAGTCACTTCACGGTGCAAAAGTGCGTTGGGTCATGTGGTTTCAAGTAGGGGAATGGAAGTTGATCAAGCTAAAATCAAAGTAACTTCATCTTTGCCACCCCTTAAAAATGTTAAAGCAGTGAGATCATTTTTGGGACATGCCGGATTCTATAGGAGATTCATTAAAGGTTTTAGTGCAATTTCAAAACCTTTATGTAATCTCTTATTGAATGATGTCCCCTTTGAGTTTACTAATGAATACTTGTAAGCTTTTGACATTTTAAAGGAAAAATTAGTGCAAGCACCCATTTTGCAATCACCGGATTGGTCAAATCCTTTTGAAATCATGTATGATACTAATGATAGCACGGTTGGAGTGGTATTGGGTCAAAGAGTGGATCAAAAGCCGGTGGTGATTTATTATGTGAGAAAAACTTTATCCGAAGCACAATTGAATTACACCACTACCGAAAAAGAGTTTCTTGCGGTAGTGTATGCCTTAGAAAAGTTCCGCTCATATATTTTGGGAAGTAACGTTGTGGTATATTCGAATCATAGCGCGGTCCCATATTTTATGGAAAAGAAAGATGCAAAATCACGCTTGATTCGATGGGTGTTATTTCTAAAAGAGTTTGATCTTGAAATCCGTGACAAGAAAGGTTGTGAGAATGTAGTGGCGGATCACTTGTCTTGGATTCCACTTGAAGGTGTTGATGATCTGATGGAGATAAATGAAAGTTTCTAGATGAACAGTTTCTTACCATTTCAACCGCATCGTGGTATACCCATTATGCTAACTTTTTAGCCACAATTGCGATTCCAGAACATTGGTCAAAGAAGCGGAGACAACAATTCATGGCCCAAGTCAAGAATTACATTTGGGATTAATCGGACCTTTTCAAGGTTGGAGCGGATCAAGTTCTTATAAGATGTGTACCCGAGAATGAAGTGCAAGATATTTTGAAACACGCCCATTCTTCGGCAGGTGGGGGCCATTTTAGTAGCTCTAAAACAGGGTATAAGGTACTTACATGCGGATTTTATTGGCCAACACTTTTTAAAGATGCTAATGAATATGCTTGACATTGCTTAAATTGTCAAAGAATGGGGGGTATATCAAAAATGAATGAAATGCCTTTACAACCCATCTTGGTGGTTGACATTTTTGATGTTTGGGGCATAGACTTCATGGGCCCGTTTCCAAAATCGTCTAGGTATATATACATTCTTGTTGCGGTCAACTATGTATCAAAGTGGGTTGAAGCGGTTGCAACAAGAACTAATGATCACTCTGTCGTGTGCAAGTTTGTACAATCCAACTTTTTTTAAGATTTGGAGTTCCAAGAGTAATAATTAGTGATGGAGGGTCGCATTTTAAGAACTTCACGTTTGGAAAATTGTTAAAACGTTACGGTGTCAAACCACCGAATTGCAACACCTTACCACCCTCAAACGAGTGGCCAAACTGAACTTTCCAATCGCTAAATTAAGGGAATTTTGATGAAAACGGTTCGGGTTGATAGGAAAGATTGGTCGGTTAAGTTGGATGATGCATTGTGGGCATATCGAACCGCCTACAAGACACCGATTGGTAACACTCCTTATCGGTTGGTGTATGGAAAGGGTTGTCATTTGCCAATGGAGTTGGCTCATCGGGAGTTTTGGGCAATTAAGAATGTTAATATGGATTATAATGAAGCCGGCGAGTTGAGGAAATTGAAGTCGAGTGAATTAGAGGAAATCTGAAATGAAGCGTATGAATGTGCCTCGGTTTATAAATAAAAATTAAAAAGGGTGCATGATGCGAAGATAAGGAAGAGAACATTTGAAGTTGGGCAAAAGGTGTGGTTGTACAACTCGAGACTCAAATTGTTTACTGGGAAGTTAAAAAGCAAGTGGATGGGTCCTTATGGCATCACAAGAGTAGGAAGGTTTGGTGATGTTGAGATTGACGACATGCAAAATCAAGTTAAACAAGTTGTTAATGGACATCGCCTCAAACCTACTTAGAAGGTAAAGACGTTAATAGGCTTGAAGGTGACAAGGTTAGTTTCCTTCTAAGCTCACCGGATGGTTCCACTTCGTAAAGGCCCAAGTTTGTTGTATAGTTTAGCTTAGATTTTTGTTCAAATTTGGTTTTAAAAATTACCTTTCTCGCTTTGGAGTGTGTCCAAATCAAGTGTGGGGAAATTTTTATGAATTTCCTTACCGTGTTGGGACAACTCAGATTTTTCATGGGGGGGGGGGGTAGGTAATTTTGATTTTTGTTATTAAGTTTGTGTTCACTTGTATTGTTTTTGTGTCAATAATAATAATAATACTAATAATAATAATATTGGTGGGCCGTGGACCACGGTACATGACCGTGGCCCACGGTGAAGTGAACTGCGGTTTACGGTGGACAACCACACCACGGTACGGTGTGGTCTGTCTACCTGGTAGCAACCAGATTGTGGCTCACGGTTTGAACCATGACCCACGGTCCTGATCTGATGGTTCAGCAACATATAGATCACCGTGGACCACGGTACCCACCGTGGCCCACGGTGCAGCGATGGCTGCTTGTTTAAATCGGGGTTTGACATGAAAAAGAAAAAGAAAAAGACTTATTTTAACCATTCTCAACCACAAATTATACCTACTTCCCTCTTTTACTTTCACTTTAACCAAATCAAATCATCGTCTACATCAATTTCTTTACAAACCCTAATCTACATCACCATAACTTTCTCAAACAATCATAGAATTTTAACCCTATTTTGAGTGGATTTTTGTGAGGATTAACAATAGCAAGTCTATTTCCAGTAGTTTCTGAGTTTTAATCAGATATTTGAACATTGGGGTGCCAAATTTCTTAAGAAAAATTGGGGGATTTTGCCTTTTGTGAAGAAAGAAATAGTTTATCATCTTATTCAACAACCAAGGTATGTTCTTGTTCAATTACTTTTATACATTGCTAAATTTTTTAAGGTAGAATTGATTTGAACTATACTCACTTTCTTGTTTTGGTTAATAGTTATACATTGTGGTTGTGGATAACTGATAAGTGCTTTAAACATATGGTTTTAACACTGGAAAGTTGAAATTCAAGTACTTAGTTAAGTCTTGAGATTTTGGTGAATTGAATAATGTGTTAAATATCCACAACCATAGTAATAATCAAGTGTGGGGATGTACATTTTGAATTAACTTGGTTTGTTTTGGGTGATTATGTGTGTAGATGGGTAGAACATCTGAAAAGGAAAAAGGGAAAGCCATATCTTCCAGTGGTCGAGCAGCCATGCTAAAAGGCAAGGAACGCAGGAAGAACAAGTGCGTGTACAGAATCCCAAACCAACTTGGAGGGGCGGGGTGTTTTCAAGCTCCATGTTGGAATGTCAACCTGAGTTATTCAGAGATACGTTGAGTACCTTGAACAAGAGAATTGAGGCAACTATGTGTGAGAAAGAGGTGACTGATCCCAGTTTTGAGGCGTTTGGTTTGTTTTATAAATTTGAAGCACTAGGGTAGGAGGCTGCTCTTAAGTGATATGATGAAGAACGTAATACGTTGTATGCTAGAGAGATTGAGGAGTGGGTATCGACTCTGAGATGTCCAACGTATAAAAGAGCCACTGATATGAAACTGATTGGCACGGTAGGTGGAAATCAAGTCGTGATGTCTTTTGATACTTTTAACCAAATTGCCTTATTTGATTGCAAGACTGCTAACTCGTATTTGTACACATCAATGAAAGACTTGTTTGAGGAACCCGGAAAACATCCTTAATGGCACACTTTGTTGTCAAAGTTTTAAAAGCTGGTAGGGGTATGAATTCTTAGATAAAGTGGAATGATTTGAAGATTAAAGCGAAGTTGTTGATGACAAATTGTTTATCCAATGTGGTGCCCCGTCGGGGGGATATTTCGATTGTGAGGAATAGTGATATTCCCATTTTGTATGGATTAATGTGTGGGAAACCACTAATTTCCTTCCATTATTTGGTCATGTACGACGTCTGGATTAGTCGCGAGAGTAATAATCGGAAGTTAATACTGTACTGTCGACTAATCACCACAATATTGAATCTACATGGAGTTATTCAAGAAGACGCTGTTGGGATGACTAAAGTGTTTAAGGAACACAAGTTGAAGGAGTGGGGACCAGGTTGGACATATACCTAAGATGATAGATATCATCAGTTTGTGAGTGATAATGTGAGATTGAGGATTTTAAGAGAGGATGTGGATGCTGATTCAGATGAAGAAGAGGAAGAAGTAAATGAAATGGGTGAGCAGGAGGACATGGAAACCGGTGGTGCTGGTAGTTCCCAACATGGGGGTTAGGATTATTCTTCGGGTTATGAGTTGTATGGTGGTAATTGGGCCCATATGGGGTCAATGAATGAGGTTGTGGAAAGGTATAGGCCTTCGACCAACAGATAATTAGTCGGAGGAGTCTCGGGCCCTATTTGACCATCAAACTTTCATGGGGGCATATGCTGAACGTGCCGAGAAGGAAAGACATGATCGTTTGGAGATTTGGAACCGTGGTCAAGCTTATGGGCGAAAACAAGAATTAAATATGAGATATTTAGATGATAGAAATAGAAGAATGCACGATCAATGGCATCCGGGTGAACCAGTTGTACCGGATCCACAATGTGTGGATTACACGACTTTACCACCGCATGACGGTTCTGTGCGTTATCCTGAACTACCTCTCCATCACTCGATGTGGGTTGACCCAATACAGTCAATGGAATCACCACCTTCAGAAGAAGGCAGTAGCGGAGGCAACAGAGCGTTTAACTTTGGTTAATTTTCAGATTTTATGACGTCCATCTTCGGGCCGGCTCGTCCGCTCTACTACTGATTGAGTTTCCATCATGTCAGGTGAAACCCCATTTTGTATGTTATTTTTATAGTTGTTTATCTTGTGTTATTTATATTTGGGTGGATGAGAGGAGGATGAAGCACTTGTGATTAATTGTTTTGGGTCATGAAAGGAAGTGATGTTTTAAGTAGTAGTATGTTTGTTTTCATTTTCTCAAAACCATACATCGGGGACAATGTATCCCAAGTGTGGGGTTGGGGGAAATTTTCGCTTGTTTTCAACAATATAAAAAAAATAAAAATTCAAAAGAAAACCGGAAAGTGGTAAGATGGTGGGGTAAGGTTTTGGTCCCTATTCATGGTCACAAATCCCTAATGGACAAGTTTGCCTAGCTGTTTTAGAAACGAGGTTGTTTAGTATTCTAGTCAAGGTTAGCATGCTTTCGGTATAATAACCCGCATAACATGTCCGGATACACTTGTGTATTGAGAAAGTGAAGATTGGTGAGAGATATGTTATTCTCCGTTAGAACTTGTGCGATCAATGCATTTCGAGACCTTAGCTTGGCATGAGTGCAAAAGTGATAGAGGCAATTAGGTTAAAGCCTCGTCTGGATGAGTGCGAGTGTGGGTTTTGTGGGTTGAGCCTCATACATTACACATATGAGCGTGGTTAATGAGAGGGGCAGAGGGTTGGTTCCCATAGAAAACATTATTGGACTTATTCTTTTTTATTCAATCAACCCCGATGTTAATTTGCTAGACGATCGGCTTATTCGGTATTTCTTTGCAATTGCAATTGTTTTAGTACTAATTAATAGGAAATATTAAGCATTATGCTTATTTGCAATGTCAAAAAAAAAAAGAGAGATTCAATGTTCAAGGTATTATGTCTTGAGTGAAAAAAAAGTTGGTGGTGTATATAGTTGTTTATTTCATTATTTGCTTAGTTTGTTTGTAATAAGCAGGATCGGATTGTTTGAGCTACTTTCAATATTCCCTTTCCATATCCTTACACCTAGCCCCGCTATAACCCATTTTAAGCCCTCTTGATTTGCATTTGTGTCAAAGAATTTATATAGGTGGAGATTTGATGATTGTACAAGCGTATGCTAGGAGAATCGGTTATGGTTGAAAATGCGTGAATAATCATCAAGAAGAGAGTTAATGTGTGAAGGTGTGTTATGTTTGGGTTAAACCGAAATCATGTTAGGATTGGCTACAATTGTATGGTTTAAATATAATAGTATACTAGTGCAAACCTATAGTAAGAGGGAATAGAGTATGACTTGGGACCTTGAGTAAACCGGAATTGTTGGTATATTTGGTGGTTATAAGTTAAAAACGAAAAATTGTTGTTGAGTGTTGCTTGGAGGAAAGCAACGGGTAAGTGTGGGAATGTGACGGGTCTATCGGGGTATGACCCGTAATTGAGTTTAAATGATATAAAAACCTATGTAATAAGTGTTAACTTTATGGAACTATATAACTACTATTGTGTGGTTAATTGCAGGTTAAAAGGAGGTTCCAGATCAACTATGGCGTACAAGGAAGCAACCGAAGGAACCAGAGAGGCGAGAGGGACTAAAAGAGAGAAACAGAAAGAAGTCAAGCTAAATACCACCGTGGGCCACGGTCAACCTGGACCTAAAACGGCAGAGCTCAACATACTGTGAGCTTTGCCTAGACCGTGGGCCACGGTGTGCACTATGGACCACGTCCGGTGTCGTAACTGTTGTTTTATTCTTCGTTTTTAGGCCGTTTTGGGATATCTTTTCACAAAATTTTTACTTAGGAACGATTTGGGAGTGCAAAACATTATCTTAGGTGATTGTAATAAATTGTTTGGGTCTTTGATTCCTATGATCAATCCAATTGAAGTAATGATGATTAACCTAACCATGAGTGGCTAATTCCTTTGGTGATCATCTTGGATGTAAGGTTTAATTGATACATTTTTTTATGCTTGAATTTCTAGAATAATGACTTAGCAATCTTTGTTTGGTTGTTATGTGTTTGAATAATTGTTGTAAATTGTTGCTTGTGTTTGATCATAATCCAAACCATACGTTCTTTGTGCCATTGGTAATCGAGATATCATGGGAGGAATTTGGGTTTAATATTAGTTACTTGATTACTGGGTAACAACCATGCATTATATTAATCCAAGTACTTAGTTCCCTTTTATCACAAACAAGTTATCAAACATGAACTATGTCTATATGGTTCTTTCTAGTAAGCATGAACGTTGTGTTGATTTAAATTTGAAATCTATGATGGTCGCTTGTTCTTAATCAGTTTATTAATCTTAATCGTTGTTGCAAGTTATTTTGTTTCTTTTAGTAATCAATTCCAATCAACCAAAATCTGAAATTACTTTTTATGCAATTTAGTTTAATTTAATTAGGTGTCTGTTAAAGCTACTAGTAAACACACATTCCACAAACTTTTTGTGTTCGACACCAACTTAGGGCTATCTATTTAGTTGTATTTGGTTATTTTTGAGTGAGTTTTCGACCTCACGTCAATATGTTCAATTCGTTATAATGTCAGAAACATTAACCCTATGGTAATCGGCCAAATGATTATGATATGAGCTAAATTAGATATATATTATATAAATATTTCTTACACTTATTAATAAGGTTTAAGTTGATTTTCAATAAATAGTATTCTTAAGAGGTTCGTATTTGAATTGAAAGGGTTTCAAGAGACATCAACTAAAAAAAAGTATATAACAAAATGAATTATTTCAGAGACTAAATTAACAATGAGTTGGAAGTACAATAGAATGATGTCAAAGTTCAATTTATTATAACTCGTTGGTTAATATATGTTGACATACGTAGATATCAATTTTATTGTTATGTTAGAATATTAATTGTTACATAATCTTAATTTGTGGATTGTTTTGACACGGAACAAGGGAATTAAAAGATAAAAACTTGGTGTAAGACAAAAATGAATGTGGACCTTTATTTGAAACTAAAAAAGAAACGAAGGGAAGGAATCAAACAAGGCAGTTATGTTGTGAAGTTGTGAACTAATTAATTTTCTTCACTGGATTGTTTGAGGGCTGAATTGCTGGGGGGGGGGGGGGGGCATTCCATTACTAAACCGTCCATGCAAACAGAAGAGAAACTTGAAAAGCAAGTTAGGGATTCATGGAGGCATATATTAATTGATAATAGAAGACTTTGGCGGCAGATTGTTATTATTATTCTTCTTCTTTTGGATTTTTTCGTGATATACCACAGTCGCAAGTCGAAGGTTGTTTTTGGATGGTTATTTCTTTCTTTGAAGCAATCAAGTGTTTATCGATCAGAGAGTGTCTGGGTTTCACATCTACTAATATAAAGACGGTTCTTTTAGTTTGATTTATTATTTTTATCATGAACAAATGTTTGGGTATAACTGCACAAGTAATTCAAGCACAAATGGAAGGACAATTGGAAAGGGAACCAAAGACAATAGAAGAATTGAAACAATGACCGAAACAAATGGAAAGTGAGAGTATGAAAAATGAAGAAATGGTGCAAAATTATGAAGAGTTATTAGAAAGTTTCAGTCTCCTTCAAATTAGTATAACCATCTTAAGATTAGTATTATACTGTGAAACTATTTACTTAAGTTGTGTTTATAGTTGATTTGTAAACACGTTTTGAATTATGTTTACCATTTTTTGCATTAATTTAAGTTATTGTGTTTATGATTTATTTTTTTGATTTTGATTTTGATTTTTATTTTGAAATGTGCGTAAAATAAAAGAAAACTAATATTAAATCGATGCATTGAGAATGAATATAAAATAAAATAAAATAAAATAAATTAGAAAAAACTAAACCTTTGTGTTGGAAATGGATAGAAAAATAATAAAAAATTATATTTAGATACGTCATAAATGCGTAGGGAAATATAAGAAAAGAAAAAAGAAAAATAAGAATATAAAAGCATTAAAATAAAAAATAATATTTGCTTACGGAGGATATACGTAAGAAAAGATATTAAGATGCGTTGGGAATGTGTAAGAAGATGAAACCAATTTTATTAATTAATTGTGTTGGAAAAGCGTTAGAAACTTAAAAATGTGTTGGAAATGCGTAAGAAAATATTTCCCACGAGGTTTTTCCCCACAAACCTGTTTTTTTTTTAGAATTATGTTGGAAACAATGATTTTATACGCATTTCCAACAGAAACTGATGTTGGAAGTCGGGCAATTTTCTAGCAGTGATACTAAAAGAAAAAGGGTGAATAAATTTATTTAAAATTGAGAAAATCAAACCCATTACAATGACTTTAGTACCAGTTAAGAGATTTTGGGTTCAAGTTTCTATAGAACAAAAAAATCATCGTTTAAAAATTAGACTTTAGGGACACTCGCTTTCCTCTTTTACTACTGAGCCTACTTTACTATTTCATCCAAAAACTCAAAATTCGTAGGTTTTTATAAATCACATATAAATTAAAATCCATACATTTTTAAGTTCTTTGTGAGTTTTTTTTCTTTCTTTTTTCTTTTTTGACATGTGCATTGGCTCAACTTGAAGGAGAGTTGTCTCCTCGGCGTAGTGAAACTGCTTCTGCCCATTTGGTGAACAACTCTGTTGCCACTAAAATGTAGTGGGGATCTACTCCGATGCTTACTGGGGATAGACTCCTATGCTAAGTTAAGTGTCTTTGTTTGGTTTTATTTGTTATGTTGTGTTTAGTTGTTTGGCTGGTCTATGTGTGTATAAGCTTCATATTGGATGTACTCCCATGTAACAAAATGCTTGTAGTGCTGGAATGAAAAAAATCTGATTTGTTGTAGTTCATTCTCTTTCCCTGTTTTGTGCAGAAAAATATCTTATTTTAATTCTTTTTTAAATATCCTTTATTTTCTTATTCATTTTTCACATATACAAGCTAAAACTACAGCCAAAAGGGTGGAAGTTGTGTGTTTACGGTATAAATCCTCTAATAGCAAAGCAGATAGCTTCCATACCCACCTGTCAAGAGTATTCTCGCCGAACTCCGCTCTTCAAGCTCAGCTTCGGCAACAACAACTCGAGAAAGCTCTTCCGTTTGTTAGGAACCGGCCACTTCTTTATATACGATGCCATTTGACAATCTGTCTGTGCCACGGAATCTGAGAAGGGGACAGCAATGTAAAAGACTGAGGGAAATAAGTTTCTATAGAACAAAAAAATCATCGTTTAAAAATTAGACTTTGGGGACACTCGCTTTCCTCTTTTACTACTGAGCCTACTTTACTATTTCATCCAAAAACTCAAAATTCGTAGGTTTTTATAAATCACATATAAATTAAAATCCATACATTTTTAAGTTCTTTGTGAGTTTTTTTTCTTTTTTTTTTTGACGTGATGCGTGACGCCAAGCAAACGTGCTCTTAGCCGGAAGGTTTCGAGCGCAACTTGCGTTCAAAAAATGACCGACCAATCACGTGAGGTCACTTGAACCAATCACGTTGTTGCGTAGTCAAACTTCTCAATTGTTATATATAATAATAATCATTATATGTATAATGAAATATACAAAAAGGAAAAAGAGGAAATAAATTTATTTACAATTTTGAAAATCAACCCTATTACAATGACTTTAGTACCAGTTTGGTTGGTGACTCGTTGGCAAAAAGAAAAAATATTTAACGCACTAAAGAGTTGAGAGATTTTGAGTTAAAGTCTCCAATATAACAAAAAAATCATCGATAAAAAAATTAGACTTTGGGGAAGCTGGCTTTCCACTGTTACTAATAAGCCTACTTTACAATTTCATCTAAAATCTCTAAATTCATAGGGTTTTAAAAACCACATGTAAATTAAAATTCATACACTTTTAAGTTCTTCGTGAGTATTTTTTTTTCATTTTTTGCGGTGATGCATGATGCCAGACAGACGTGTTCTTAGCCGGAAAACTTCAAGCGCAACTTGCGTTCAAAATCATGGTTCACATGACTACGCAATTCACACCCTTTGCGAGTAAATAAAATTCCCTCTTGGCAGTTAAAAACGATGGTTGATTGCGCAATGAATTATTGATAAGCATTATTTTCAAAAGGTTGAATCTAAAATTTATTAATTTAATTAAGTAGATACACAAACGGGTCACATAGAATAGATCGTTAAGATTGTCACTTTTCAACCGTCAACAAGAAAGCTTGTCCACAAACATTCAAACGGCATACAAAGTTTTGTAGCGTTGATATATATATATATTTATATATATATATATATATATATATATATATGGGGGATGGATCTTGCGAGAAGTGATATTAGAGCGAGAAGTGCGAGAAGTGAATGTATAACTCCATTAATCCATAATTTCACTCCCTTTCATATGATGTTACATACATATATGTAGGTTGGTTGTATTTATGTCTTAATTACACATTTAAACCAACCTACAAACATATAAATGTACCGAGCCACATTCAAACATATGTACCTACACACATACAAACATACATATACATATATAAACATACATAAACATATACAAACATACGTACCTACACACATACATATGCACCTACACAACGCACCTACACGTAAGAAATGAAGTGAAATTAGGGATTAATGGAGTTACACCTTCACTTCTCGCACTTCTCGCTGTAAAAAAACTTCTGAATGATCCAATACATTTTATACAATACATATACATATACATATACATATACATATACATATACATATACTGATGCGTGTTTAATGAATGTCCTTTTTAAATGACTCACAACTAAGCTTTAAATTTATAAACGAAAATCCTAACGAATCCACACACAACCGGCAAGTGTACCGATCACTAATAGTATAGACCTAAGGAAGTCCGAGTGTCGAACACAAGAAAACGTGAAAACATACTTAATACTTAACCCTAACCAAGACTCACCTAAGAATAATATATTTTAAATGATTTTTAATTATTTACTACTTAACCTAACTTAAATTAACTTAAAACTTAAATTAAGAAAACTAAACGAAACTTTGAGAATAAGATTTATCAAATGAGACAACGTCTACCTAGGTAATAATCCTATTGAAGGTATAATAAGCTAATGGATTGTAGAATCTCACGACACCGGTTCCTAAGGATGACACAACTAAGGTTCACTTAGGAGTGCTAGATCACCTCTCGGTCTCACTAACAAACCCTAACCTACCCTTAATTGATTTTAAGAACAAAACAGGGTAACGGATTGTTAAAGTGCTCTAATTTCGACTCTCCTCTCGGTCTCACCGACACGCTACCCTAATGGAGACGAATACTACGCAACCAAGGATAGATGAACAATTTAGTTTAACTTAAACTAGGTCAACTAATCGCTCACAAACCCAAACCCGACAAGAACCGAACCCGCTCTCGCGCGATCCTAATCCTAACAAGTAAAAGCTATGAGACGACCCTACTTCCTATCACCTCTCGGTATCTAAGAAGGTGCCTACCCGCTGATTTTAACTAATTAATATACCCAACTAAACCCTACGGTTGTACACCCCGCAAACAATCTCTAAACACAAAGTAAAGAGTTCAAACAAGCTAAAATTAACCAAAACCGATTCAATCAATCAAAGCAAGAGGTAATTGAGTATTATTAATCAAAACACAGCCACTAAGCACAACCTAATTCAATGTTAAACCAAACTTTACATTAACAATTCAAGTCATGATCATCAACAATCCAATCTAGTTACTAAAACCTAACAATATTCATCTAACCTAGGTAGAACTAACAAGATTAGCCTATCATTAGTTTTGGACAGCAGCAAACAATTGATTTAAACATCATAAAACCCAACATAAACATAATTAAACTTATTCAATATTCAAGATCAATCAAACACAAGTCAATCTTCAAGTTACTTACAAAACAATCCAACATAAAAGATCAAATCAACTAGTTAGGGTTCTTGAAC
This sequence comes from Bidens hawaiensis, assembly GCF_021521415.1. NCBI lineage: Eukaryota > Viridiplantae > Streptophyta > Magnoliopsida > Asterales > Asteraceae > Bidens > Bidens hawaiensis. The sequence goes on from NW_027491351.1 coordinate 1,016,847, forward strand.
AAAAACACAAAGTTTATGGATGTATTACTCAATATTATGGCTGAGATTATGAGTGTATATGGTCCCTAGCTGTTGTCCACAACCGTCCTTAGCCTCCTTCTTCTTCCCTTGGCTCAAGAATTGCAAAAAACAAATTTTTCCTCTTGAATGGGGGCTTTTAGGGTTATTTTTTTTTCTAGTTGGCTGCTGATTTCGGGATTGATGGCTGTTAGGGTTCTTATTTTCTTCAATTAACTTAATATATTATGCATAAAAGGCTTGGATCTTGTAGGCTTGGGTCGGGCCTTGACTTGTAGTATCCAAACTTGATCAAATAAGCCTATATAGTCTTCAAACTTGCCACTTTTTTCCATTAAAGCTCAAAACCTACAAGTAATCAATCATCTTTGTAAACTCAAGCATAAACAAGCCATAAATCTTATTAATTATACTAATTAAGCACTTAAACCTGATAAAACGATAAGTAAAGTGAGTGTGTTTTACAACACATCAAACATCCGCACACTTAAGTCTTTTTCGTCACTGAAAAAGTCTAATGCAGTTGCATCAGAATCGGAAAATTACAGTCTTACAAACATATAGGTTAATTTTTAAAAGCTTAGAAGAACGCAAAAACCGCGATCAGCGATATTGTTGTCCACTTAAACCCATGCCTTAATCTTTACCGGGACAAATAAGATCCGACAAAAATATTACTCAGTGGTTTACACAATTAAGACCCGCTTATTTTCAGCTTTTACCAGACCAGACCAACCCAACTTGACTTAAACCTCAAAATTAGCAGAATTAAAACTTTTGTTGCTCTATTTTTTTTTATGAATAGTTAAGACGATCAAGGGTATAGTTTATCCACCTAAGCTTAAGCATCAAAGTCTACCAAGCAGCCATTAGATACGATTAAGGTTCAATTAATTAATAGCTAGTGTCCCCCACAACATGACATACCCCCGTTATCAAGCAATACCCCGAAACCATCACCATAGGTGAGTATGTAAAATTTCATCTGTAGGGCTTACATGTAGCGTGTCCCTTGTGGTCCGTTTCTTAATGGTAATGAGACGCGAGCAAGGGGACCCCACATGGCTAACAGCGTGGATGATCAAGTATGTAGTGTATTTGTACTTTTGTGATTATGTTTAAAGACTTAAGGACTTATAAGGGTTTTCTCTTTGGCTTTATTTTAAATTTCCACAACCCCACTTAGGAATTGTGAATACCCATACGCCAATGAGGTGTAAAACACTAAACTAGCAGTTTAAGATTTATATCACAGGCTACACGGCATACTCTAACGTTAAACCTATCCAAGCATCATATGATAACATATTCAAATTTTTAAAACTCATGATATTCCCACTTTTTCATACCAAAATTTGAGGCTTGAGTATGGCTCGACCTTTCATTACTTATCTTCCACGTACAAAACGCTTTACCCACAAAAGATTTCCGTTTTAACCATTTTATCAAATTTGCCCTTTTATTTTCAAGGCTGAGCCTACCGACACATCCCAAGTTAAGTGAGTTTTCTTTTATTTATCTCATACTATTAGTAGTTTGAAAAACCAATTTCCGATAAATATCATCATCTCCCACTTTTACACAAAAGAAACTAAATTCAAAGGACATTTTTCTTTAAAACTTTTTTTTTTTAAATTTCTACAACTAAGTAAAATAAATTCTCATCCCCACACTTAGAATGAAATTATCCTCGATGAGAATAAGGAAAAGAAATAAAATAAAATAAAAATAAAACTTAAAGCATAAAATTAAAACTTAAAGCAAAAAGTAAAACAGAGAACGGGTTACTCCCCTGGTTTAGATGCAGATTCTTCATCAGTTGTGTATCAATCGAACGACCGTATAGCATTTCATTCGCGGCCGCAACCTCAGGAGAACCAGTTCCAAAACGCCATCAGAGCTACCATGCGCATAATAATACCTGCAATAATCCATACTCGATCGCATGTAGCGACGTACAAAACAGATAGCATAAACATAAGAAATAAACATATTTTTGTTTTTGTTTTTTTTAATTTTTTTGTAGTTTTATGTTTTTATAAATAACAAAGATAAAACAAATAAAAACAGATAATAAAGAGAATCATAATATAAACTCTACAACTCGGGCTGTCTCCCGAGTGATGCGTCCAACACGTCTACGCTTCGGTGAATGAGTTAAGGTAGAATACCTCGACTGTCTGATCAGTTATCGGCTCTCCTATGTAGTGCTTCAATCTATGACCGTTCACCTTAAACTTCCCGCTTTGATCTTGTATCTCAATCGTGCCATACGGGAAAACCTCAGTGACCGTGAACGGTCCCGACCATCGGGATTCCAACTTTCCCGGGAATAACCTCAACCGGGAGTTATAAAGTAAGACCTTATCCAAACACTTGAACTGCTTATTACCCTTCAGTTTCCTATCATGCAGTTCCTTCATATGCTCCTTATAACTAAATGATTGTGTATATGCGTGATCCCGGAGCTCCTCTAACTTGTGTAACTAATGGAAACGATTACCCTCTGCGGCGTATAAATCAAGATTAACCCTCTGAAGGGCCCATGAAGCGTGGTGTTCCAACTCAACAGGAAGATGACAGGCCTTCCCATAAATCATCCGAAATGGTGTAGAAACCGTCGGAGTCTTGTAGGCTGTACGGAAGGCCCAAAAAGCGTCATCTAATTTGTCACACCAATTCCGACGATTTGAACCAACCGTTTTCTCGAGAATACGCTTCATTCATCAATTACTCACTTCCACCTGCCTACTAGTCTGTGGGTGGTAGGCGACCGTAAGCCGATGGGTGACCCCATAGCGCTGCAACCCCTTATCCATCTGCGAATTGCAGAAGTGAGTACCTCAATCGCTGATCAAGGCTTTCGGGACTCCAAAACGAGCAAATAGACTTTTTAGAAAACGGACTACCACTCGGGCATCATTGGTGGGTAGAGATTTGGCCTCAACCCACTTTGATACGTAATTGATGGCAACGAGTATGTACTTGTTCCCACGCGAAGATGGAAACGGTTCCATGAAATCAATGCCCCACACATCGAAAACCTCACAAACTTGAATAGCATTTTGGAGCATTTCGTTTCGCGAAGAAATGTTGCCGACACGCTGGAAACGATCACAACTCTTAACGAATAAATGAGCATCTTTAAAGATATATGGCCAGTAAAAACCAGAATCAAAGACTTTCGTAGAACTCACACCGTGGTGACCTCCTGTCGGTCCCACATGACAATGGCTCAGAATTTTCCATCATTCCTTGACATCTACACACCTCCTAATAAGCTGATCAGCACCGATGTGGAAAAGATACGGGTCATCCCAAAGGTAAAATTTGATGTCAGCAAAAAATTTATTCTTTTGCTGGTAAGGTATCTTCGGGAGGTATCCGTCAGCAAGATAGTTCGCGAAATCAGCGAACCGTGGAAAACCTTCCTCTTGTGCCGTAACAAACATGAGACTCTCCGTCGGAAAATGATCGTTGATCCTGACCCCTGAGTCTCCTAACTCAACTCCCTCTAGACGTGAAAGATGATCGGCCGCCACATTCTCGGCCCCCTTTTTATCACGGATCTCTATATCAAACTCTTCAAGCAACAGGATCTATCGGATAAGACGAGGCTTAGCATCCTGTTTGCTGAAAATATATCGAAGAGCAGCATGATCCGTGTAAACAATCGTCTTGGACAGAACCAGATAGGACCTAAATTTATCGAAAGCGAACACCACAGCTAAAAGCCCTTTCTCGGTGGTAGTATAGCTTTCCTGTGCGCCATTTAAGGTCTGGCTAGCGTAGTAGATCGGATGGAAATGTTTATCCTTCTGTTGTCCAAGAACCGCTCCGACTGCGAAGTCGCTCGCGTCACACATCAACTCGAATGGTAACAACCAGTCGGGAGCAACCATGATCGGGGAGTTAACGAGTTTGTCTTTTAAAAGATCAAACGCCTTGATACACTGCTCAGAAAAAACAAATGGAGCATCCTTCTCCAAAAGTTTGGTCATGGGTCTCGCGATCTTAGAAAAATCTTTGATGAACCGGCGGTAGAACCCGGCATGACCTAGAAAGCTACGAATGGATATCACAGAAGTAGGCGGGGGAAGATTAGAAATGGTCTCGACCTTCGCTCGGTCAACCTCTATCCCCGCACTTGAGATCCGATGCCCCAGAAAAAGGCCCTCACGAACCATGAAATGACACTTCTCCCAGTTAAGGACTAGGTTGGTGTCAACGTAGCGGGACATCATCTTCTCGAGATTAGACAAGCAATGATCGAAGGAACTCCCGAATACGGAAAAATCGTCCATGAACACCTCCATGGAGTCATCGATCATATCATGAAAAATGGCCACCATACACCTCTAGAATGTAGCCGGAGCATTACAAAGTCCGAGCGGCATACATTTATAGGCAAACATTCCGTAAGGGAAAGTGAAAGTGGTTTTCTCCTGGTCGTCGGGAGATATAGGAACCTGGAAATACCCCGAGAAACCATCTAGGAAGCAGTAGATCTACTGACCTGCTAAACGTTCTAACATCCGATCAATGAAGGGTAAAGGAAAGTGGTCTTTCCTGGTGGCATCATTTAGTCTGCGATAGTCGATGCAGACTCGCCATCCCGTCACAGTCCTAGTGGGAATAAGCTCGTTCCTCTCGTTGGAGACGATAGTCATGCCACCCTTTTTAGGAACCACATGGACTGGACTCACCCAAGCACTATCAGAAATGGGGAAAATGATCCCCGCATCAAGGATTTTAATGATCTCCTTCTTCATGACCTCTTGCATTTTTGGATTAAGCCGCCGTTGCGGCTGAACGACAGTTTTGAAATTTTCCTCCATGAGAATTTTATGAGTAAAAAACGAGGGGTTGATACCCTTGATGTCGATAATATTCCATGCAATAGCCTCTTTGTGCTCTCGTAGAACCCTCAACAACTTCTCCTTCTCGACCTCGGTCAAAGCAGATGCAATGATAACCGGCAGCTTCCTCACTTCATCTAAAAATGCATACTCAAGGTGGGCGGGCAAATCCTTAGGCTCTAAGGAAGTAGTGGGACTCTCTACCGAAGTTCGGTCCATCAGATCATCTCGTACGATCTCAGCAGACACGCCAGATTCAGGGATATGCGACTTGGTGTCGTTATTTAAGGACTGATTGGTCATGGCAACCATCTCAATCTCTGGAATCTCCCTATCGAGAATATGGGTCTCGGAGGCAGATCCTCCACAGATTTTGCTGAGAAACTCCCCGACATGCTCCATGATGGTATCAATGAAGTATAAGGAGTCATCAGCAGACTTGGGGTGTTTCAGTGACTGTCGAACGTCAAAGGTGACGTTCTCATCCCCAACTCTTAAGATCAACTTACCCTCGCAGACGTCGATCAATGCCTGTGCAGTGGCAAGGAATAGTCGGCCCAAGATAAATGGGACACTATCATCGTCGTTCATTTCCAATAGACAAATTCCACCGGGAAGATGAACTTGTCGAAACGAACAAGCATGTTCTCGACCACCCCTCGGGGGAATTTACAAAACGATCAGCAAGCTGGATACTCATACGGGTAGGCCTTGGTTCGCCTAGACACAACTTGCAATACACAGAATACGGCATGAGATTAATACTGGCACCAAGATCTGCCAGTGTATGAACAACCGTATTATCACTCAAGATGCAGCGAATCGTGAAACTCCCGGGATCGGACATCTTTTCTGGTAACTTTCTCTGCAAGACTGCAGAGCAACCAGCACTCAGAGGAATGGAATAGACTTCATCTAAGTTCTCTTTATTCGAAAGAATATCCTTAAGGAACTTCGCATATTTGGGCAGTTGCGTGAGTGCCTCAAGGAATGGAATGTAAAGATGAAGTTGCTTCAAAAGATCAAGAAATTTAGAGTTCTGCTCCTCGTCTCTATCCCCACGGACTCTCCCAGGATATGGAAGTCTAGGTTTGTAGACTCTCGGTGGTGTGCTGGGTAATGGCTGGTTCTCGGCTTGTGCTGTGCTTCATGGGTTGCGCCTCTGATGCACCTTGGCCAGTGGAGACTCCAACTGAATATCCTCGTCTACCTGCTCCTCTACATCTACCGCAGGCTACTCCTGAATCACGGGCTCGATACGTGCCCCTGCACCGCTCCTCGTCGTCACAGCCTTCGCGAACGCCTTCGGATTTTGTTCAGTGTTACTTGGAAGTGTAGCTGGTGACCTCTCATTCAGATGACTTGCTATCTCTCCCATCTGCTGCTCAAGATTCTGAATCGACGCTCCCTGATTTCTCATGAATGACTCGTGTTCCAGAAATTTCTCTTGAGTTTCTTTGTGACGGGAGTCCTCTCGAGTTATAAGCTGCGACAGCATCTATGTTTGCTGTGCCATCATCTCCCCTAACTTGGGCTTCTTCTCCCCACTACTCGTTCCTTCACCGGAATCCTGGAATAGGCTCTGACGCTGCTGGAAGCCGGACTGATTTCCGTTCCTCCAGTTGGAATTTTGGTTACCTCTCCACCCCGAATTATAAGAATTGAAAGAGTTTTGATTTCGGTTTGGATTATTAACAAAGTCGAGTGCCTCATCCTAGAAACCTACGAGGCACTAAACGTTATCATGCCCCCTCTACAGATCTCGCATAACTTACTTTTCACCTGCAAGTCCTTTACGATCTTTGCCAACGCCTCAACCTGTGCTGCAAGTGCGGTGCTCGTGTTGACTGAATGCATGCCGCGTGATAAGGAGTCATAGGTTTTGGTGCTCTTAGCGGGTGGTCGTTGGTATCCACTCATGGCTAGCCCGTTAAATAAATCAATGCACTCATCAGTATCCTTCGTTGTCAATAAGTTACCTCCTGCAGCTGTGTCGAGCATACTCTGAGTCGCGTACGTCAGTCCGTTATAGAACTTCTGAACAACTACCCAATCTTGTAGGCCGTGGTTCGGACATAAAGAAAGTAGAGTTTTAAATCTCTCCCACGCCTCGTAGAAGCTCTAGGTGTCCTCCATATGGAAAGAGTGAATCTGGTTGCGCAAACGAGCGGCCTTAGCCGAAGGATCGTATTTTTCAAGAAATTGGGTCTGCATGGCAGCCCAAGTAGTAATGGATCCCTGTGGGAGGGACTCAAGCCACAGACTCGCATGATCAACGAGTGAGAACGGAAAGATGAGGAGTTTGATGGTGTCTTCGGATACGCCGGCAAGATGAAACGTGTCACAAATTCGTGTAATGCGAGTGAGATGAGCATGTGGGTTCTCATGGAGCAACCCGTGAAATTGAGCAGAATGAGCAATCGTGTTCAGAATATTAGATGGAATCTGCCAAGTCGAGAGAACTCTGATAGCTAGTGGAGCAATGCTGGATCTCGCGCCAGCGTCGACCGGACGAGCCCGGTCTGCAACTGTCCTACTCGGTGGTGGGTTCGCGTCGCCCATAATCCTATCCCTAATGACGGGTTCAGAAAAAGTAGGAGAAGAAAATGTATTACTGACGGACATAGATGAACTAGATGAAGGTTTTGTACGACGTCTCTCACGAAACTCTCTCTCTGGTTCAGAAAATCCTTCGGTTTCTGGTGGTCCTAGAGTCGAGTAAGTCGCATACAACTATTAAAATAAACTAAAATTAGCTAAACTATTTTAAACTAACAAACAAAACAAATAAGAAAAACAAGTAGCAAACAAGGTAAGTCCTAACTCGAGTCGTTCTTAATACGCCTCTAACCGTGTCCCCGGAAATGGCGCCAAAAACTTGACGTGTGTTTAATGAATGCCCTTTTTAAATGACTCACAACTAAGCTTTAAATTAATAAACGAAAATCCTAACAAATCCTCACACAACCGAAAAGTGTACCGATCACTAATAATATAGACCTAAGGAAGTCAGTGTCGAACACAAGGACACGTGAAAACGTACTTATTACTTAACCCTAACCAAGACTCACCTAAGAATAATATATTTTAAATGATTTTTAATTATTAACTACTTAACCTAACTTAAATTAACTTAAAAGACTTATATTAAGAAAACTAAACGAAACTTTGAGACTAAGATTTATCAAAGGAGACAACGTCTACCTAGGTAAGAATCCTATTGAAGGTATAATAAGCTAATGGATTGTAGAATCTCACGACACCGGTTCCTAAGGATGACACAACTAAGGTTCACTCAGGAGGGATAGATCACATCTCGGTCTCACTAACAAACCCTAACCTACCCTTAATTGATTTTAAGAACAAAACCGGGTAACGAATTGATAAAGTGCTCTAATTTCGACTCTCCTCTCGGTCTCACCGACACACTACCCTAATGGAGACGAATACTACGCAACCAAGGATAGAGGAACAATTTAGTTTAACTTAAACTAGGTCAACTAATCTCTCATACACCCAAACCCGACAAGAACCAAACCCGCTCTCGCGCAATCCTAACCCTAACAAGTAAAAGCTATGAGACGACCCAACTTCCTATCACCTCTCTGTCTCTAAGAAGGTGCCTACTCGCTGATTTAAACTAATTAATATACCCAACTAAACCCTACGGTTGTACACCCCGCAAACAATCTCTAAACACAAAGTAAAGAGTTCAAACAAGCTAAAATTAACCAAAACCAATTCAATCAATCAAAGCAAGAGGTAATTGAGTATTATTAATCAAAACACAGCCACTTAACACAACCTAATTCAATGTTAAACCAAACTTTACATTAACAATTCAAGTCATGATCATCAACAATCCAATCTACTTACTAAAACCTAACAATATTCATTTAACCTAGGTAGAACTAACAAGATTAGCCTATCATTAGTTTTGGACAGCAACAAACAATTGATTTAAACATCATAAAACTCAACATAAATATAATTAAACTCATTCAGTTTTCAAGATCAATCAAACACAAGTCAATCTTCAAGTTACATGCAAAACAATCCAACATAAAAGATCAAATCAACTAGTTAGGGTTCTTGAACAAAAACACAAAGTTTATGGAAGTATTACTCAATATTATAGCTAAGATTATGAATGTATATGGTCTGTAGCTGCTGTCCACAACCGTCCTTAGCCTCCTTCTTCTTCCCTTGGCTCAAGAATTGCAAAAAACGAATTTTTCCTCTTGAATGGGGGCTTTTAGGGTTAATTTTTTCCTAGTTGGCTGCAAATTTCGGGATTGATGGCTGTTAGGGTTCTTATTTTCTTCAATTAACTTAATATATTATGCATAAAAGGCTTGGATCTTGTGGGCTTGTGATGTGTTGTAAAACACACTTATTTTTCCGTACCATTTTATCACCTTTTTATTACTAATTTATATAATAAATAATGTTTTTAACTCGTTTCAACTTAATCTTACAAAGTTTATTATTTTGTGTAGGTGACGAGTTTTAAAAGTGAAAAGGTTCGGGTTTTGGAAGATAAAAGAGGCTTTTATGATCAAGTTAACAAGAAAAAGCTCAAGGCCCGACCCAAGCCCGCTAGAGGAAAGCTTTACATGGATATTATATATTAAACAAAATAAAAAAAAAAACCCTAAGACCACACACCCTTGGGCCGATCGGAATAAAAATAAAAGAAAGAAACTTAAGTTTGTAGTTTGGGTGGTCGGCTAGGATTGTGTCTCATGGAAGGAGACACAAGTTGAGCCAATCTTTGTGTAGTTGGGATTAAACCTCACGACAGCAACAATTGTGGACAACAACAAACAAAAATTATAATATAAAGCTCAAACCAACTCCCCTATATATTTCCGATCGCAAGGAGGACAGCAAACAAGAAAGAAGAAATCCCGATCGGAAATTGCAGCCAAAGAAAAATCATTTTGCATCCATATATACTTTGGTTTGGTTTCTTTCCTTTATGGTTATGGTTTGTTTTGATTTTGTGATAGACATGAACATGTTTAATATTTTTGTGTCTTTTTTTATTATTAATGATATGAGTAGATAAATCTTTTGGACTACCTAGGTTTTGATGATTATTGACATTTTTTGATGGTTTACTTGGTTTTAATTGATTACACGACATATTATTATTGAAAGGCTTTATATAATTTGATCTTTGGTGTGTTAAAATATTGTTTTTATATAATTATTGTTTTTGATTCCGCGTATGACTTTGATTGATTGTGTGTCATTCGGTTAGGGTTCTACGTTTAGGTCTTAGACTTGGTGTTTTTGATCTATTTGTGGTTAGCGCGACCATAGGAATCTTGAGTATGATTAATTATTAAAATTCAATAGTTTTACCTTCCTTCCGACCGAGAGGTAATAGGGAGTCGGTTTGTCTCATATCTTTACTCGGTTAGGTTAGAATTGCGCGAGAGCGAGTTTTGGTCTTATCCGGTTTAGTTTTGCGTGCAAATATGTGTCATAGATTGGGTTAAATATTGTTACCCCTTTATCTCTTTAATTGCTAGTACCAATTTTTAGCGGGTTTTGTGTCGTTGAGTCCGAGAGGAGATGTGTCAGTAGGGTACCATAGTAATCTTTTTACCGGTGCATTTATTAAATTTTCTTAGATTTGTGAGGGTTAGTTGGTGAGATCGAGAGGTGATCTAGCGAACTTTAATATGTCTTAGTTAATTATATTAAGATCCCGGTGTCGTGTGATTAGATAATTCCATTAGCCGTTAAACCATCAATAGGATTCTTGCCTAGGTAGTCGTTTCTCCATATTTGTTAAAACCTCGTTAAGTTTCGTTAAGTTTTCTTGTCAATTTCGTTAAGTTATGTAAGTTAGTTAAATTAATTAAAATAAGATAAAAAATAATAATAAAATCAATTAAATATTTTTAGGTAGGACTTGGATTAGAGTTTATAATCTGAGTCGTTCTCACGTGTCTTCGAGTTCGATATCCGGACTTTCCTGATCTTTGCTATACACGACCGGTACACTTGCCGTTTATGTGAACTAGGATAGGTTGTTTGGTTTTTAAAGCTTTATATATATTTTTTCGCACATCATCTTGGGTCGGGCCTTGACTTGTAGTATCCAAACTTGATCAAATAAGCCCCTATAGTCTTCAAACATGCCACTTTTTTCCATTAAAGCTTAAAACCTACAAGTAATCAATCATCTTTGTAAAATCAAGCATAAACAAGTCATAAATCTTATTAACTATACTAATTAAGCACTTAAACATGATAACACGATAAGGAAAGTAAGTGTGTTTTACAACACATCATATACATATAAGTTATAAAGATTTTAACGAGAAGAAACGCTAGTATATGTCAATAATAAGTGTCGATTTCACAGAAAAAAAACATTTATTTTTGTTTATTATCAATTATAATTAGACAAAATAATTAAAATAGTGATTTTAAAAACTTAAAAACAAAACTGCGTCCAGGGGGCTCGAAACCACGCCCTGGCCGGTTCAATGATCTTGAACACACACACACCATTGATTATAAGAATGAAAACAAAACTTTGAGTACAGAAACATATTATACCCAATTAACTTATGAACCATAATTCTACAATCGTTGAATATGTGTTATGATTGTTTGTTAAGGTTAGGGTTAATGTTATATGATGATGAACGAATTGGAAGCATAAACTAATTACCTTTAACCGTTACGAATTGTTGATTAACTGGAGGAAGAACAGACGGCACAAAATACTAACTAGAAACGATAAAAGCAGGCTGCGATTATGAAATTAACTTTAGGGTTTAGGATCGTTGGGTTTCAAAGAAGGTGTATGCTCATTTAATTGAATTAACATTAACTCTAGATGGTATATTCAAGAATTCCAGTATGAAGGTTTGTTATTTTAATAAACTATCTCAATATATGATTCTTATTCCTAATTGTTGTGTCGGTGTGATTCGTAATACACGTATATACGATCTTGCAAGATCAATTCCAGTATTATAACAAAGATTAAGGCACAAGAAAATTAACGGGTATAGGTTTGGATCAAATACGGGCTTGGATCTAGGTTGGGTTATAATATATTATAATGTTTTTAGCAGATTTACAAAATGGTCCCTCAAGTTATTGTGTGGATAAAATAAGGGTTTAAACTAGAGTTTAGGGTGGAAAATGTATATAATTCAAAGTAATTTTTGATAATTTATTAAATATAATAAAAAAATAAAAATAACTCGATAAATGCGATGTTTTTCTGATTAAAACGGGTCGGGTATTGGTATTTAATATATTATATGAAAACCCGAGTTGTTACACAAAATATTTGACTATATGATTTCTCTATTTTCTGATTGGGATTAGCTTTCGGGCCAGAAGACTTTTATATTTGTTTGAATGTTTGAGTGAACTGGTCAGAACCCAACTTCCGACTCGAAGTGTGGATTCTAAACAGTACCAGCTCGCTTAAATCGTTAAAATCTCATAACTTGAGTTTTATATATCCGTTTGATCTTAATCCAGCGGCTATGTTCTCGTTTTTAATTATAGTTTACTGTCTCAAGATCCCAGGTTTGTTCGTGTTGGATCAGTCAGCTCGCTTAAGGCTCGGTACTCGTTTAATATCTTTATTTTATCATTTAACTCGCCTGAATACTAAGGTGAGTAATCACTCTCCTAATTTACAGATTTTAAACCTTTTGAGGACCTTATGCATACCTTATAATACTTTTATATATCTTAATTACATCAGTTGCAAATCTCAAGTATTGTGTTGTTGATCAACTGAATGTTTATATGCTAGTGGCTTACATGCTCATTTGTTTATTTATCATATTCGGAGAGGTCTATCATAATCACAGTAAAGTAGGATCATACACTGTTTCAGTAGCGAAAGCCCGATTCGCTAGGCAATGGTCAACCAACACCCTTACTTGTATTTATTCTGTCTTAGTAGCCAAAGCCCGATTCGCTAGGCTATGGTCAAACGAAACCAATTATTTGCTAATTATGCTTACTGTTTAATTATTGATACTCATGATATTGATTTGCATAATTATATATAAATATATTACATCAAAATCTGGTGATTATTTACTCAACTTGTGTTGTTGACAAACCTATTTTTATGTATATTGCAGGATGTTTATCTTGAATGTTTGAAGTTATTAAAGAACTTAGTTTATTTGGCTTTTATGTTATTAATAAAAAGACAAGATATTACTATTATATTTGTTTTGTCTTTACTTGTAATCTCTTTTGAATATTGTGTACTTGATATAAATTTAATAAAATAATTAGATATTGTATGTTAGTGGCTTATGAGTTGTGAACCAACAGTTCACGCCCCGGCATTTCTGCCGTATGATGGGGTGTGACAATCCTCTGGTGGGGTATTGAAGCTAAAGTGTGATAGACTAGTATAATTATTATTATTAAAAGGTGGAGGGAAGGCAGCATGCTCATAACCCAACCCCTTCTTTTGTTTCACCCTTGGCTGTGCTCCAATGATGCCATTTAGCTTTTCGGACGACATATCAAACTTTTCTACGGTTATTTTTCTTTGTGACAAATCTAGTTCTATTTTCTTAATTTTAGCATATAACTCGACTATTCGTTTTTCATGAAACTCAACTATCTTATTAGACTAAAATAGTTTGACATGCAATTTTGCCATGTCGTCATGATGAGTTTTGATTCTAGTAGTGTAAATCTTATCAGATTTCTTGTATTCATCATTTTGATATTTATAGCCTAGGTTTTATCTAATCAAGGAGACATTATGAGTTTTATAGCATTCTGCCTTATTAATCCAAGCTTGAGAGCATAGATGTGTGTGCCTCGGGAGGGATAGGACTTGCTTGACTGCTTTCACCTACAACACTTTTCTCTGGTTTATTTCCTTTGGGATGATTGTTCATTCGGATCTTGTCATCCATTTCAAATGACTCGGTTTCGCTACAATAACTCGACTCGGTTGCTACCGTACTCGCCTCGATTTGCAATAGTGATTTTTTTAAAGATAAACACCTAAACTTCCAATAAAGTTAAAAAGACTTTAGTCTAAAACCACTAAATCGACCAAAAATCTGAGTTTTTTAACCAAATCTGAACCGGACATAAAAACTCAAAAACACCAAAAACGTATATTTGATTATTTTCGTGTAGATCTAAGGTGTAAGGTACTCTAAAAGTAGTTGATAATACGAAAAACAACCTCAATCCAACAAAAATAAGATCAAAATACGAAAAGTATTATCCGAAAACCACAAAAAGAAGAGCCGAAAGCTCTGATACCAATTGTAAGTCCTATATAACGGATCTCACAACTTTACTTGGATCAATCCGTGTTGTTAGTTAGTGGAAATCACTAACAATACTCGGATCCGGATCTTAGTTTTGCAAACACAAAATAGAGAAAAAGATGAAGTTTGTAAGAAGTTGTTTTATTTCCAAAAGTGAGTTGTATATGTGAGTATATATACTCCATATCTAGGTCACTACATCAAGGGCCCAAATGGACTTGACCATTAGACTTGTTACAACCAACAGTGTCTCATCCCCATACAATGATTAAACGAAAGATAAATTAAACTATCTAATACATAAGACTCATATATTTAGCCCACACTATTTTCAAACATGAAAAACAAAGTTGTTTCAGGTTTGTATTTATAATTCAAAAGATTATAGACGCTGATCGTAACGGGTTGACAGATTTCAGTTTGTATTTAACCCAGATTTTCATTCACAAAAGCATCAACCATAACCACACACCTTTAGAATCACGTAACTGGAACACACCTATTTAATCCATTTATTTAAATTTGTCAAACGTGTAGTAATCGAGTTGTAAATGTGTTGATCGAGTTGGTGGTTATACAAAATTGGTAAAGCCGGTAGTTGATCTGTTTAATTAAAAAGGTTGGAGGTGTTTAACAAACCAGGTTAAATAGGTCAACCCGAGAAAGACAAGTTTAATAAATGCGTTAGATATGACAATCCAAATCATGATTATTTTCATGATGTGCTGCTGTAAATTATGTAAGAGATTGTCACCCCCAAAAAACCTTAATGGTAAACAGGGACCAAAGTGATTCATGTTGATCAACCTATCATTCCCACTCCTTTAGTTCGTATTCAGTGAACAACCCTGGTGGATCAATAATACACATCCAGCAATACAATGAACTGGGTTCAGTCGGTTTTGGTTTTTTCGATTTTACCATTTAGGCTTGAAAATTTTGAAATGGAAAAAATAGGTCAAAACAATGAACTTGGGAGTGAAATTTCATGCCTAAGTTTATTTGTTAATTAATAATTAACTTATTGTTACATATTTGAGACTTCAAATTTTTGGCAACACCATTTGTTAATTGATATATTCGGGTTTTTTTTTTCTCTAGTTCTTGATTAATGCAAACTGAAACCAAATCAGAAAGTTGGTTTTCTTAAAAAAAACATAATAATCAAACTAAATATATAATCAATCAATTGGATTCTGATTTGGTTTGTTTACTTTGGTTCAGTTACTTCGATTATCTTGGTTTCGTGCAAGCCTTTAAATATATTGCAATAGTTTCATTTAGGGAAAAGCTTGGTACAGTACCCGTATCTGTATCCGTACTTCTACCCAGTTGTACCCGTACCGAAAATTCAATAAAAACAAGTACCAATATTCGTACCAAAATTTTCGGTATGGCACGTGTACATGTACAGGTATTGTTACGGGTATTTCGGTACGCTACCCGTTTTGTACCAATTTGCTTTTTTATTTTCAAATTTTCGTCGATTGTGAAACCGGTACGAGTACGAATAACAAACAAACTGAATTAGTCTGGGTACCTATACTTGTATAGGTATGTGGCGGGTACCAAATTAGTACAAGTACCAAATTGGTCGCCGATTTAATGATAATATAGTATTAAAGAACCCTAATCCAGTCGCCGACTTGTTTGTTTGGTCAAGTCTTGGATTTTATATTATATAATATTGAAGAAGCGTTTTGGTACTTGTCAAATAATAACATGGTTGGAGAATTTATTTTATATATTAAATATAAAGAATCTCAAGTAAACCTTTACATATTCCAAACATGTACAACATATCAAGCGTACCCATACCATTAGAAACGACCCGTAGGACTCGATAGCCACTGCTCTTGCATCATCATTTAAGTAAGGTATATGTTATTCACACACCATATAAGTTATTTGGACACCATATGCGCCTATACGGCTCGTATAGGGCCTATACGAGCCGTATATGTGCAAAATTTTGTCCTTTTGTGATGGAGAGTATCGGATGTTTGAAGCCTATACGGCTCGTGTAGGGGCTATACGACCTGTATAGACTGGAAAAATTGTCATTCGTACATTGGTTAGTCATGTGAGGGCTATACGAGTCGTATAGCCCCTATACGAACCGTATAGAGTTGTTAACACACCATGGGAGTGGCGTTTGAATATGACAACCCTTAAGTAACGATCTCATAAAGTTGTATTGCTAGACCATACATGGGTGTCGGGTACCAAAGAGGATATATACTCTTTATTTAGAGCACCCACAATAAGCCATTTTATGAGGGGGGGTTTTTGGTGCCAAGTGACACATGCACAATGAATCATTCTCTTTCTCTTCTTCCCCACTCAGTCAGTCATAACTAGGGGTGTTCATCGGATCGGATAACGGATTATCGGGTTATTCGGTTCGGGTTATTCGGATTTGAAAATTTTTGGACCTTATCCGAAATCCGATCCGATCCGAATTAGGAATATTCCTATACGATCCGAATCTATCTGAATTCAATTCGGATCGGATTCGGATATATCCGAATAATCCGAAATAAACATAAAAAAATTTCCTATTTTTATGTTCCTAACATTTAATAGTTTAGAATCACAATAAACATATAAACCGGAAAATACGAATTACTTTTAACACAAATTTTAAGTTTAAACTTCAAATAATAGTCTAATAAATATACCAAACCGGAAAATAGCACTAAAAACATGTTTTTTTATTCGGATTAAACGGATATCCGAATAATCCGAATAATCCGAATTTTTTAATTTCCATATCCGAATCCGAATTAGTTATTCGGATATTCGGATTGATCCGATCCGAATATCTGAATAAGAATTCGGATCGGTTTATTTGGGTTTCGATTTCGGTTCGGATTTCGGTTTTTTTCGAATTTCGGATTTCTTGAACACCCCTAGTCATAACATTTTAAAACACCATTTCTCTCGTCTCTCACACTCAAAAACTTGTTTTTTTAACCTAAAGATAAAAGGGTCGGTTGTGATGGTCGTACCCGGATCCTAACCTAAAGATGGAAAAAATGAGAACATTATCATTAATATTAGGGTCAGCCCGAGTTGTAACAGATTTAAGCGTTTCACTGATCGGTTTAATAAGTGGTTACGCACAAGACCAGGTCTCTTTTGGAAGCAATGCCATGATGTGAATATGAGAAAATTGTTACATCGCCAGGGGACATTCAAGTGTTTGAAGAGATTCAAAATTTGTTGTATGTAATTGAATCTGGAATCTACGATTACGATATATGAGCTAACTGGTCATTGAAAAAAATAACTGAAAAGAAGTGCAAATTCGAGATTGTCAAAAAGCAAGGTTGGCGTTATCATTGGTAAAACGTGAGATCTCTTCTATAACAAGGTAAGCAAAATGAGAGAATCCGCACTTATGTTATTTTCCCAGATTTTTTTTGACTGAATTAAGGATTTTCCTTTATATTCATTTTGACCTGACCCAAACAGGCTTTTGCAACCTCTGTTTGCAGATTACATGCCCTGCACTGCAGCTTCACAGCATTGACTTCTTTATTCAATTACAACATTAATCATAGTAATTAAGAATGTTAAGAATAATAATAATAATAATAATAATAATAATAATAATAATAATAATAATAATAATAATTTAAAAACCACCATTCAAACTTCCAAACATATGTGCAAGCCACATACAAAAGCACAAGTGCATGGAGACTCTTTTTACTAATTCAGATCAAGAATCATGTGGTGTTCATGTTCATGACTGTTAGGATTTCTATTGAAAAAGCAGTAGCTGAGGAAATCAAATAATACACTACCCAAATTCATGGAAATTATCTTTTGGGAAACATAGACATTCTGGTTATAAACAAAAGACATGAGGTAAAATCATTTAAAACTAGTTCCTGAAATATTGAAGAGCTAACCCATTAACAAGTAACGAAACAAAGCACCCTGAAACTTATATTCCACCTTAATCTCTATGCCTTTGCCTGCATGCTTCAAAATCCTTTTGTTCTTAGCTCCACTTTCAAATGTCATTCATAAACCATAAAGTTTGGCTGATCAGCCAAGAGTAGTGTTTCCATGTACTGATACGCATAATATAAACCCACAGATCCATCAATCAAAATATCATCAATCACGAGTGTCTCATATACGGGTTCACCACTATTCCGAAATTCCGCTAGTAAAGCATGTCCATTTGGTGTAACAGTGCATAGCTTTGTAAACGATTTTGGAACACCACCCCCCATCATCCATACATCAAAATCCTCATTAACGGGAGGTTCATCTTCAACAACTACTACAAGAGATTCCCCTCGCTTATACAAGTACAATTTGTAACCCATATTAGCAAAACTATCTGGAAGGGTTACTTCTTTAAACTCTTCACTTGTCATGTCAAATGAAATAAGCATATGCCTAAAACCACCGTCCACAGTAATCACATCCTTAGCAAGCCAATAAAAAACCCCGTCTATATTTACCTTACTATAGTCATCAAATTGAATTGATTTACGAGGGAGATTGCCATATGACCTTCTCCAAGCCCGTGTGGTTGAGGTAAAAACCTCAACCTCGGGAGGGTTGCAAGTGACGCTTTCCATAACCTTGGTCTTGTGATGATCAAGATATGTAATCTTGACAATCTTAGGGTCATTAGTCTTATGACAAACCCCAAAACCTATAGCAGTTCCATATATCCCTTCTACATTAGGAGGCAGGGCAACGGCTACAGCTTTTCTAATGGAAATATTCCAAAGAACAGCCACGTCCGTCCTACGGCCATCGCGATAGATACCGCCATACAAACCCAACAAACCGTGAGAACTTCCGATTATCCTAGGACGTTCAAGCATCTCAACCAGGAAGAGCGGGGGATAGTTTGTGTTCGGGAAAAGTATGATCATCAACAACTAAAACATATTTTCCCACAGCTTCATATCCCCCGTAGTCTATTTCAAGTAAATCTTCGTATATTACAAGTATATGTTGTACCTGTGTGCGGTGGGAAGTTTGATGCATTTTGATAGAACTAGAGCTGTCAATGAGAGACTTCCATGTTTTGGAGACCGATCGGCATCGAATCAACGACTCGAGAGGAAGGCGATTCATGATTTCCAACTGGATTTCAACAGGTATGTTATCAGACATTTTTGAATTGATTTATAGGGTTTACTAGAGACGAAATGGAAGAACAGAAGCTATTGAAACTATATTGGTTAGGGACTTAGGTCTATCACAGTAAACTATTTAAATGTTTGGGCTTCTATTTTAATTAAATAGTACACTATTAAAATATTTTAATAACATGTCTAATGAGAAATTGAGAACTAAATTAATCGGATAGCATTACTTTTTTGTTTATCTATAGTTAAATAAACCTAACTCTAATAAGTAATAAGATATAAATTTCTTTTTTCAAAATACCTATTTTGACCCTTAACCTATTTTGGTAAGAATCGTTTGACCTAAATCAAAATGAACCCACCCTTTTTACATCCGTCCGCTTAATCGAACCCATTCTGATCCAACTCATTCTTAACAGCTACCTTGCCTTATCTTACTCGACCAGCCCCTTTTTTCTAGGATTAAGCTTGATGATTCTTTTCTTAATAGTCTCCTCTTATTCACCCTTTTTTCTAGGATTAAGCTTGATGATTCTTTTCTTAATAGCCTCCTCTTATTCAGTAAGTTGTGTTATGTTTCCTATATTTGCTAGAATAAGAAAACATTTCAGGCTGGATTAGGGTTGGCTCAACCATTTTAGAGGCGTAAAGCGAAAATGAGTTATGCGGACCTTTTCTAGGATTTCATTGCAACGTTAAGTAGCATTTCTTATTTCCAATGGTACTTTCGATATCAATTTAATATTAGAAAAGGGCAATAAGAATAAACAACGAATCAAGTCTCGAGTAAACTAACGAATCAAGTTAAGTAAAGTGAAATCAACTACTCACATGGACCGGTCAAACACCATCAACTATTTAAACCTCAAGTTGTGAACTAATCAAGATTATCAACATCATTAAGTTAAACAAGTGACCTAATAAAGATGATTTATTAGTTGAGACTTGGCATGTTTAAAACAAGTTCATAACTAAATGATCAATTCGTTGAAGTGTGTTTTAGGTCAAACATTTCGTAAAAGTAACAATTCATCATCATCGTACTCAGTATATCCCACCAATAGCAAAGCTATGGTAGGGTCTGAGGAGGGTAAGATGTAGACAGCCTTACCTCTACCCCATAGGGATGGAAATGCTGCTTCCGGTAAGACCCCCGGCTCGATAGTAGTTTTGCATCAAGCTTTGGACATAAGTCACATAACACTCAATCATCGGAACACTGGCTGATCGGTGCATGTACCATTGTCTTTCGGCTATCGACGCCACCACATTATGCCTGATTAACATTCCGCCACTTTTAACGTTATTTTCACGGGATTAGTAAATTAACGTCAAAATTAGTGCAAGTTCACTTTTACCCACCTGAGGGTTCCCACATATGTACATTATATGCGCGCACCACAAGCAGGATGTGTCAAAGTAACAATTGGTGTTCGTAAAAAAACTATAGTATTAACATGACTAGCATCTAACTACAACAACAATCAACAACAATCATACCCAGTAGATCTCACTCATAGCAAAGCTACTAGTAGAGTCTGGGGAGGATAGGATGTTGGCAAATCTTACCTCTATCCCTAAGGATAGAGAGGCTACTTCCAAAAAGACCTCCGACTTCACACCAAACAAAGTAAACAACCAAAACTATAATTATATATATATATATATATATATATATATATATATATAACCGAATAAAAATAGAAAGGGTAATATGCAACATATATACATAGATAGAGATGACTAATAAACACATGTTATAGCCTACGTTATAGTAAGATCTAGGTCCCTAGACAAATGCTAAGACCACAAAATACCCTTTTAAAAGTCATTAACCTTAATCTTACGTCTCCAAGAACTCCTATCCTGAACCATGTCCTCAGAGAGATGCCATTCTATCAGATCTTGTCTAATCTGCTCATCCCAAGTCAGTTTTTGTCTACAACAAGGGTTTCTACCACCCTAACCGGTGCAGACTCGTGTCTCCTTCTCACGTGCCCAAACCATCTCAACCTCCCTTCCCTAATTTTATCTAAAATACTAGCTTCACTTACGCCTGTAAACGAACCGAACGTTCGGTGAACTGTTCGTGAACCGTTCGGCAGAAAGTTTGTTTATGTTCATTTATTTGATAAATGAACAATGTTCAATTAAACAAACGAACACATGTTCCTTTCATTCATTTATGTTCATGAACGCTATTTTATGTTCGTTTATGTCTGTTTATTTATGTTCGTTTATGCATTAATATAAAATAATTAAATACTATCCGGTCATCTGTTTAAAGATTTTATATTTGTTGATTTGTGTTCATTTAAATGTTTTCATTTAAGTTCATTTATGTTTGTTTGTGTTCATTGTCATTTGCTCAATTATGTTCGTTTAGATTTTAAACAAACGAACATAAACGAACACAAATGTCAATTTTTAAATAAACAAACTTGAACATAAATTTTTGTTCGATTAAGTGTTTGTGTTTAATGAATGAACATAAACATGCCCTTGTTTGTGTTCATGCGATTCGTTTACCAGCTTTCATTATTCAAAGTGATGAATGCATCGATTTAAATCTCTAGGCTCTGCTGATTTTATTTGTGTACGTGAACCGTTCGTGAACACACTAATTTCCTTAATGATCGAAAACGGACATAAAATCTTGTTTGGTAAGTGTTTGTGAACCATTCGTGAACACATTATTTTCTTACGAACGAACATGAACAATGTATGTTCGTGTTTGTTCGGTTCGTTTACAGGCCTAGCTCCGCCTAATCTTTCCCTAAAGACCTCGTTTCTAATCAGATCCAACCTAGTGTGCCCACACATCCATCTCAACATCCTCATCTCTACTACTTCCAACTTATGTACATGTGTTTTCTTAATGGCCCAACAATCAGTTCTGTATAACATCGCAGGCCTAATGGCAACCCTATAAAATTTCCCTTAGTTTAACTGTGAATCTCTTGTCGCACAATACCCTTGAGGCTGCTCTCCATCTACACCAACCTACCTACACCCGGTGAGATACAACCCTGTCAATTTCTCCATCGTTTGGTACAAAAGATCCTAGATATTTGAAATTTGTTGTGAGCGAAACTATTTGGCCCTCAATGATTAGCATCTAAATGTATACATTTAAACAGAAAATGCCCAATTTTATCTACTTATCGACCTAACATGCCATCTCAAATAAAATAAAGAAAAAAAAAACTAACAATCTGATCGAAACAATGATTGTCTTTCAATGGAATGATTTTCTCAACCCTTTGACCAGATTAAATTGAAGTGAAGGAAGAAGCAGGTTAATATCACCAAATCGTTGATTAAACGTCTGCTCCCTTTAAATTTCTATATATGACTTTCAAGTTTATATATGACTTTCAAGTTTATTTTTTTATAAATGTAAAACTTATCTATAGATACCATTAAAGCAAACCTTCATTTCTACTTTTCAACATTTTAGGCCTTCCACATCATTGAAACATTAATGCCAACTCACCAATTTTCTTTCATACTCTTGCCAAATCATCACCTACCCAATATTTAAACCTTGACAATTAACATTTTTTTTACCTTAAACATATTTTCTCTCTCTCTCTCTCTACTAGTCGGATTATGTCAATAACCTCTCATATATTCCTTTCACCTATATCTAAATTTCTATTAAATATTTTTCGGTAAGATTATATTTTATAATAAACTTCCGATTATTGATATATGTTTTTCCGGAAACATTATATTTCTTTCCGGTTATTGTTTCCTCTAACTTTGATCTTTATTTCATTCCTATTTCATTTGATTAAAATCAGTTTAGGTTGTAAATCAAAAACAATGATGAAGCTAATATGTGGATGTTATTACGTTTTTCCGGTTATGTGTTATCAGTGGCGAAGTTTCATTGAGGCCCGGGGCGCCCCCCCCGTTTTTTGCGCAGTAGTGTAAATTTACCCGTTTTCGGTCGAAAATTTTTTATACATAGTGTAAATTTAGTCTTTTTCGGCCGAATATATAAGCCCGGCCCCCACTCGTTTTTGAAATTTTGTATACATTTGAGCTTCCCCCCCGGTGCCTTAATCCAAGCTTCGCCACTGTGTGTTATATCTATAACAATGGTTGTTTTTGTTATAAATATATATTATGTGGTTTTCAATACCTAATATAGATTAGGTTTATTGTCCAAATTATCTTCTCTTATATATACATCTTATTATACCGCATTGTAATACACACATTATTAATCAAATCTCTCATTTTTTCCCTACATCTCCTCCTATGTTTTAGCTATTAGGCTTGTTTCACAACACGTTATCAACACGAATTACTTAACTCGTTTTTTTTTCTCCCTGCCTTTGGTCAAAACCCCATAGAGTAGAAGATGGAAGTCAATGATTAGCTTGCCAATAACCTAGGAGTGAGGCAATCAGCTTAGCTAAACGAGTTCTTTCTTCATAATTCAGGTAACAAGACTAGCCCTTGTAATTTATGGTTATACTCATATCCACACGTCTTTGATTTATAAGAGGCTGATATTCTGTTTGTAATAAATTAACCGGAAACAAAAACAATTTTTTGTTCATAAAACATTAATAGTAGACAAAAGTCAAAAGGCTAAAATACCTCACTTCTATTTTCGATATTATTTTTCACATAGACTAGGACCTAAGGGGAGTCGGTCAATATTGGCCTATTTGGTCGTAATATGATTTTTGGTAAATCAATGATATTAAAATTATTTATATTTATAATAATTAGTCCACTACCATGATAATTTTTTCATATATATAAATGGTTTATGAAAAATTATTCATGGGTCTAGTAACATGTTATTAATTATTATGCATACAATGATACAAGAGTGGTTTAATTATATTAAAATTTAATGATTCTTTTGTTAAGATTTTCGAAATTTCTACCAAGTAAGCTTATGAATTTTTATGTTTGGTTTTAAATAATGGATAGTTAACTTTCATATTGAAAAGAAAAGAGAGATTACAGTCATTACATTACATCACATGTATTTGCTTATTTAGAAGAAAATGCTATTGGTTCATGCATTATATTTTATAAAACTGAATAGTTTCTTTTAGCAATCTTAAAAAAATATATCTGTGAAGATATCTATAATATTATTATGGTTGTTAAGATGTATGAATTCATCATGTTTAGAAATTATATAAAATGTTGATTTAGATTAGTAAACTTGATCTCTTAACAAATTAAGAAGTTTCTAATAATTAGTAAAATCTATTTTTACGGATTATAAATTACCGACTAGATTATCAATCTATAATAATGGAGATATACATGGAAGGTTCCTTTAGATGAACTTCCTAATGGTTAAAAGCTTAAAAGGAACGTATCATCAATATATTTTCTTTTAAACTATTTAATGGTTTAATTCATTCACAATAAAGATTGTTTTACAATTAATTAATGGTTACAATATTTTACGTACTTGGTTGCCAAATTAATTAGTACTTTCCATAAAATTATATTTACGATGAGGCTCACGACAACTTTGTCTAGTTTTAAATGAATCCTTGTTCTAAATTAAGTTCTTTTTTTTAAATAATTAGGCAGGAATTATTAATTTATGTATGTCGTGGATATAAAAGTTAGTATATTAATGTTATCATATATACATTTTATAACTTTAGCTTAATCAAATATAATTCAGCATATATGGAAAAGAATGATATGTTACGAAAATAAAGGTTTTTAACCCTTAGTAAAGAATCTATTGTAACATTAAAGAAATTCATTGAGAAATTTGTTATGTTTCAAAGTGTAGTAGTATATTTGTATGCAACATATATACGTGTGAATGCTTATGGTATGATACGAGGATAATGACTTATATATTTGTTTGTAATGGATGAAAAACAAACATCTTATTTCTCAAAGTTTTAATAAAACTTGTTTTATATTGAGACATGTTATGATGTCGTGTATTATAAAATCTAAATTTAGTTGTATTCTATGTCTTATCATATAATACATAGATCGATGATAGTATTGAAGTAAACTATATGATCAAAGATGTGGTTTTGTATTACCATTATAATAGATTATAAACATGTTTGAAGAATGGTTAAGATTCATTTATAACACAACACTTGATGTGTCAAACTATGTAAATATCATTGTTAAAGGTTATAAATTATTATCAAGATAAATCTTACATGACTCATTCATGTATTAACTTCTCGATACTTGTTGTATAAAGAGAAGATTAATTATGAGAAAAAACTTGATAAGACACCTTTTCATTTGTCAAACCTCAAAAATGCTCATGAAGTAGCATATTATTAAATACGTATGAAAAAATTGAAGTGATATTGTATTCATGTATGAGAAAATATGATCAAACCATGAAAGTGGTTTGGTTTTATATCATTCCCTGAAGTGAATGCGACTATATAATGATCATTGTATATATTATGATCATGAACATGATTGAGAAAATCTCCCTAATGATGGTTATATTAAAAATGAGATCGGCCATAGGAATTTGTTAGCATGGTCATGTTAATATTGAGATCGACCACCACAAGTGGCAAAGAGATTGAACATATATGAGAACAAAATGAGGAAATACAAAAGTGTAACCGCATGATCGGCTGAAACGATAATACAAGGTTCTCTTATATTTATAGAATTGTATTAAATAAGCATATAATACATATACGATCATAAACATGTAGTTTATCGATCATGATTGTATAATGGCATGACCGGTTAGACCACACCGAGTTAATGATGTGAAATATATTGAAAAAAAGTTCTTCGTGATACTTAAACATGTGAATTTTGCTCTCAATGAAAATTACTTATTACCAACTAAAGTATGGTGCGAATCCATAAGTATTCAGGAAATTATAAAGGATATGAGTATCCCACCATGATACCATTTAGTGTTTTAAATCGATGCATCATCTAAATGGTTATCAAATTCACAACTTGAAGTTTGTGAGAATTTTGGCTTAGCTAATGAGATAGCAAATACATTATTCCAAATTGTGATATTTGTTTTGGTAATAAGGATTCACTCAATGATCATTGGTAAATGTTGACTTTATAAAGACTATCACGAATTGTTTTTGTTGAAGACGATCATTCAACGTCTATAATTGGTTGCAAAAACAATGATCACGAGAGCAAATGTTCATATTTGTATTTGTGTACATATGATTTTACATGTCTTAAAATTAATTCACATCAAGCCAAATGTTATTGTAGATCCTCCCCATTACAATTGGTTTTGGTCAGAAACCAACTATTTCTCATCATAGAATTTATGGTTGTGCGATACATGCTGAAAGTGATCCACCGCAGCGCACAAAGATGAGACCTCAAGAAGATTGGGAATATATATTTGGTATGAATCTATGAATAAATACTTAGAGCTATGTGTGAAAGATATACTTATGGCTCATTGGTTTTCACTTTAAGTGAACTAATATTCCCAACGTTAGGGGAGACTAAAAAACAGTTGTAATATGAATGAACTAGCATTAATCCTCATAATAAATCATGTGAATGAAAAGTTCAAAAGATAGTTCTTTTACCAAAGATTAAATAATCAATTACCATACATATTCACTGACATAAATAGAGTGACATATTAAGTCACATAAATCAACTGTTTATGCTCCGATTAATACTAGTGTCCTAGAAGGACAATCACATAATGGTGATGAGTCTATGGCACACTATAATGTGATAGATCAATTGATTCCAAAAGTAACATTTCCTCTAAAATTAGAGCAAGTAATGAAGATGGTGAAGTCGAGGTACAGTAAGAAGGTCTCTTGAAAGACATTAGACATGATGGTTCTCGAAGAACCTCAGGTACCTGAAAATAAAGAGCTCTTAGTAAAATTATTTTGTATCATGTCTATAAAAAATATATATATGGAATCAAAATAAAGTCGGCGTCATTATACTTATATATATATAATTAGCAATTGAAATGATGATGATGAGGATTAAGATTTAAGATCTGCCTACGAATGAAAACATGTGAATGAATGGCCAAAATTTGACATACCCAAAACCGCTTTTCGGACTCGTTATGGGCATTACGAATTTAGGGTTATTCCTTTTGGGCCAACCAATGCACCCGCGGTATTTATGGATCTCATGAACCGTGTATGCAAACCTTACCTAGATAAATTCTTGAATGTTTTTGTTGACGACATTCTTATCTATTCCAAGTCCAAAGCCAAGCACGAGAAACAACTTCATTCCATCCTTGATCTCTTAAGAAAGGAACGACTTTATGCTAATTTCTCAAAGTGCGAGTTCTGGTTGAAAGAAATTCCTTTCTTAGGGCATATAGTAAACGAAAAGGGTATCCACATTGACCCGGCCAAAATCGAAGCCGTTAAGAATTGGAAAACTCCAACCACTCCTACCGGAGTTCGTTCATTTCTTGGCCTTGCAGGTTACTATCGTTTCTTCATTCTTAATTTTTCCAAGATTGCTTTGCCCCTAACCTCATTAACTCACAAGGATAAACCTTATGAATGGGGGCCAAAGCAAGATGAAACTTTTCAAACTCTTAAGCGCATGCTTTGCGATGCATCGATCCTTGCACTTCCCGAGGGAAATGAGGATTTTGTTGTCTATTGAGATGCTTCCAATCAAGGCCTCGGTTGTGTCCTTATGCAACGAGGTAAAGTTATCGCTTACGCTTCCCGACAACTTAAAGTTAATGAAAGAAATTATACAACGCACGATCTTGAACTCGGTGCTGTTGTATTCGCGTTGAAAATTTGGATACATTACCTCTATGGCACTAAGTGCGTGGTATTCATCAATCACAAGAGTCTTCAACATATTTTCAACCAAAAATATCTAAACATGCGGCAATGACGATGGGCGGAACTACTTAGCGACTACGACTGCGAAATTCGTTACCACCCTTGTAAAGCACATGTTGTAGCCGACGCCCTTAGTAGAAAGAGTAAAGACCCACGTGAAATCAATTTTGCTTCATAGCGTGATTGTTCAAACCGATCTCCAAGTTCGTATCTTTGAAGCCCAACATGTCTCTGTCACCAAGGGTAATATGTACGATGAAATGTCCTGTGGTGCTGTGAATCAACTTGAAACTAAGCGCGATTGTGTGTTTTATTACCTCAATCGTTTATGGGTTCCTAATCGTGACTATCTTTGCACATCATGGACGAAGCTCATAAGTCTCAATATTCTATACATCCCGGTGCGGATAAGATGTATTTTGATCTGCGATCCACATTTTGGTGGCTCGGTATGAAGAAAGACATCACGTTATATGTGGGAAAACGACTCACCTGCGCTAAAGTTAAGGCCAAGCACCAACGACCATCTGGTTTTCTCGTTCAACCACACATCCCTGTTTGGAAATGGGAGGATATCTCTATGGATTTTTTGTTCAAGCTTCCGACTACTCGGAACCGCCACGACGGTATTTGGGTTATATTTGACCATTTGTCTAAATCTGATCATGTCATCCCGATCAAACGAAAAGTTTTTGGTTGATCAACTCGCGCATATTTATGTTCAGCGTATCGTTTGTCATCATGGTATACCTTTGCGTATCATTTTCGATCGTGATAGTCGTTTTACTTCTCACTTCTGGTCAACGCTTCAAAATGTATTGGGAACTCGATTGGATCTTAGCACCGCTTATCATGCTCAAACCGATGGACAATCTGAGCGCATGGTTCAAACGCTCGAGGACATGCTTAGGTCATGTGTCATGGATTTCAGTGGAAACTGGGATTCTCATCTTCACTTGACTGAGTTCTCGTACAATAACAGTTTTCATTCGAGTATCGGTATGGCTCCGTTCCAAGCTTTCTATGGTCGTAAATGTCAATCACCTATCCGTTGGAACGAAATTGGTAAAACCCAAATCACCGGTCCGGAACTTGTTTAAGAAACTACTGATTTAATTTCTCAAATCCGCCAAAACCTCTTAACCTCTCGTAGCCGTCAAAAGAGTTACGCCGATAACCGATGACGACCTCTCGAGTTTAATGTTGGTGACAATGCCCTTCTCAAGGTATCCCCTTGGAAAGGTGTTGTTCGTTTTGGCAAAAAAGGCAAACTATCTCCTCGTTTCGTTGGACCTTTCAAGATTCTTGCTCGTGTTGGTAGTGTTGCTTACACATTCGAACTTCCTCAAGAGCTTTCTAATGTCCACCTGACATTTCATGTTTCAAATATGAAGAAATGTCTTGCTGAGGGAAACCTCCATGTACCACTCGACGAAGTGCGTATCGATGAAACAATGCACTTTGTCGAGAAACCGGTGGAAATCATAGATCGCAAAGACAAGAAAACTAAACGCAGCCGTATACCTTTGGTAAAGGTTCGTTAGGAATCCAAGCATGGCGCTGAATTCACTTGGGAACGAGAAGATCAAATGCGAAAAATGTATCCTCATCTTTTTGTTACAGGTTCTTCTACTTAATTTCGGGAAGAAATTATCAAAAGGGAATGCTGTGACATTTGCCAATTTTTCGTATTCGTATTTGTATTTGTTTTTTTGAACCGACCCGTTTTGTTATTTTAATGTACTTGTTTTTTGAAAATTATCAATTTATATCATGTTCAATGATTTAAAGTTCGTTTAGGTTCACTTTCTATTCGTATTGTCCAATTAACGAATCTCCGAGCCTTAAAAGTTTATAAAATAATCAATCTCCAAACTATCGGGTAAAAAATATAAACAATCTAAAGATATTAAATTATACCAAGATTTAATCAAGTATGTACAATTATAAAGTTCAAGGGTTAAAGAATAAATAAACTTTAAAACTAGTTTTTATATATTTATAAAGTATAGGGGCCAAAATGTAAATTTAATTTAAAACAATAATATTATCCACCAGCCTAGCCCCCCCCCCCTTCGTCCCCTTCGCGATTTTCCGGCCACAAGTCCGGCTACCGGAATTCCGGCGCCAACGATTTATAAAACGTCATAATATACTTCGTTTCGATTCGTTAATGCACCCAAACGTCGTCTCCGCTAATTATAAACTTTATTTTATGATTTATTTCATCATTAACAACTCCATTAACCCGTAATTAACACCAACTGATCAGATTATGGTCAAATCTTAATAAACTCGTATTAAACACCAAACCCAATTGAGGCTATAAAAGGGACGATAATCTTCGTATAATCATTTTTCAAACATAAGTTTTCTCAAACAAATACTCTTTAGTCATCAAATCATACATCAAAGTTAACTCCGGTCAAGCTACGGTTCACCATCAATCCGTAACATTTAGAGGTAATTGTTATATGCAATCTTATTGTTTTTAAGCGTATAATAATACCCCTAACATAAATCAGGCAAACATGGATCAGATTTGAAGAATTGAATCTAGGTTTTGTGAGGATGAAGATGAATATGAGAATGTGCTTTTAAATTATAATTTCCATATTTTAACAACAAAACTGATTTTGTCCAGTGGTTGTGTATGTGTGTTGTGGCATGGAGACCCGGGTTTGAACCCAGGTCACTGCAAATCCATTTTGTATTTTTTTACAAACCATTTTAATAGTTTTAATAAATCAAGTATATGTTTATAAATCATTATAAAATAAATAAAATCATTTTTATAATTAAATAAAAGTTGTTTTAGATTACTTTAGCATTTGCATCCAAGAACCCAACTTTTACAAAGCCGAACCGATCAATTTCAACTCGTAAAATAACTATATAAATAAGTGTATATATTGTTGTAACTTTAAGTCTAAACCGACAAACGTTTACAATAAATAAAACATACTGGTAACGCCAAAAATTTCGTAAATATTATTATAATCAATATTCATGTTATAAGTAATATTATAAGAATAACTTGTTAAAATCCGTTGGACTTAATTACTAAAATACGCTAAAATGTGTAAAATTATATACACACAATAATATATATGAACTTTAAACCGACAGATTATTTCCATTAATTAGTTAGGAATTCTCGTGTTCTTATTATTTTTAGCTCGTGAGATTCGAACTTTTGGTTTCATATAACGCGCTTCCCGTTTCGTTTCCAAGTTGTCCTTCCAATTTCAAAGGTGAGTTTCTCACACCTCCCTTTTTACTCTTTTTAACTATTTTGGGGGTATCATATATATCTTATCAACAATTCAATTTTTTTTATTTATTATTTACAAACTACAATTCGTTACATGGACTTGTGTGCTTAGTTGCTTACTTGCTTAAATACTACTTGCTCATGGTTTCCTCAATAAGTATGATCATACGCCCCCTATGTGACGTAAGGTCGAAGACTCACTCAAAAATAAACCGAATACAACTAGTTAGATAGCAGTAAGTGGGTATCGAACACAAGGAGTTTGTGGAAAATACGTTACTGAGTAGCTATAAAATTTATCTAAATTTAAACTAAATGCTGAAAAATAAACTCAAATATGTTGTTGGTTGATTTGATTAACAATAAAGAACTAAAGCAATTAAACGAGTTTTAATCAATATGAGAAAATATGCATTTCCTTGGTTTCAGGTTTACATGAATGTTACAGTTAATGTTTAAACTGAGATGAACAATAGATAAAGTTCGTGTTTATGTAAATGATTATGATAATTGAAGATCAAGTACTTGGATTATATAACGCAAGGTAATCACTAAAAAACCAATTAGTTTATCCAACCCTAAATCCCTCCCGATTAATCTCGATTACTTAAAGCACCAAGAACTGACGGTTTAGAACACAAAATCGATAAACTAACAATCTATCAACCAATACACAAACACCATAATAACGAAATCAATAAGATCAAATATTATATCAGAAATTGTCTAAACATTCAACCAAACAAACACAGTAAACGTTACAATCCATGGGAAAACACGAAAGAGTTTAGCCGAGCATGATTCGGTTCGTCATCCTTTCAATTATAATTGTCATACGAATTAAAAACAAGTTTCTAATGATTACCACACTCACAATTGATCAATAATCTCCAAAAATCGCCCTTGGGTCGTCTCTAGATGAAAAGATATGATAAAGATACCAAAAGCCGTCCAAAAATATAAGTTATAATGGCAGTTACGATTCCTGCGTCGCGCCCACCGTAAGCTACGATGGCCACCGTAGCTTACGGTGGCTTCCAAAAATCTGACGGTGGTTGTGAACTGCCTTACGGCAGTCTTTTTACTCCATCGCCCACCGTAGCTTACGGTGGCTACTGTAAGCTACGGTGGCTTCAATTTTCTTTTTCATCTTGTTTTCTTCATATTTCCTTCGGTCCAATTCCGTATTCTTCACCGTTTTCGCCAACGTTCTCGTAATTCCATTTTCTAGCTTTTCCTACATGCAATTATACGAGTAAACGTTGTCATCTAATTCAATGGGATAAATCGATTAAACGCATGAATATTAACGAACTTAAACCACTTAAGGGTTGTCCCATGGACTGCCCGTCACTATGCACTCAGAACCTCGATTGCTATAAGGACTTCTCCAAGATATGGTGCTTAACATAAAACATCAACTTGATGAGGGATGCTAGTTACACTTTTCATACCCATACGGATCCTCATGTACTTTCGATCAACATCAACATTTTTAATCTTGAGAATCTTAGGGACAATAGGTACAACAGCAAGCCATGTGCAACATTAGCTACAACAACTACAACATCTTTTCTAGTTGAAATATTACAAAGAACAGCCATGTCCTTTCCAGGATCAAGAAGGTCAAACAAACAAAACAAGCATTAGAGTGGCATTCAATTTCATCACAGTTGTAACAACCCAACCCAGAACAAGCTAACGAGTCACTATTACAGATATCATAAACCAAACAAAATAATTTAGAAGAAATAAAGAGAATCCCAAGGCAACCAACGAGTTAAAACAAACCAAAAGAAAACCTAAGTTATATTTAGACAGAATTATAGAAATTGTCCTTTATGTTTGTACCAAATTTCAGTGGTTATCATTTATCATTTAAATTAACATAATTTGTACTTTACGTTTCAAAATGCCACACTCTCTGTCCTTTGGCCCTAACCCAGTTAATTTTGTCGTTAAATCTGATCGTGTGCCTTGCACATGAGGGCCAATTGGTCATTTTACCCGTTTAATATTTTAATAAATAAAAAAAACAAATTCAATAACATTATATATATATATATATATGTTTATATTTATAAAACATATATTTAAACCCCTTCTCTCTTTCTCTTCTTCTTCTTCTTCCACTACCACCAAGTACCACCACCATCAGCACCCACCCCCACCAACCACCATCCAACCTCACCACCGTCTTCTATCCATAATTTCTCTGTCTTGAAAAACGCAAACTACTAATAAGTTTTGCCTTTATTTCACCACCACACCTTCACCATAGTTCACTACCACAGCCCCATCTGCCACTACTTTCATCTACTTCCAACACCTACAACCTACACCACTACACAATTAACAATGAAGTTTCGCGCTCATTGTTGATGACGATGGAACCAAAAATTTCAGAGAAGTATTTTAAACTTAGACCCATATAATATTAACCCAAAATAAAATCTTTCCTTAACATAAAATCAACCCCAAGTTGCTGCCCTAATTGCTTTTAGACCCATAGAATTGACCGCAACATATAAACACCATAAGCACAAATCCATCACCTGTTGCTGCAGATCCTCCTAAACCATTCGATAGTTTTAGAACCCCCACAGCCACCCATCGTTCGAAGGTTTGTGAAAATCACCGGCGGTGATCTCAGATCCGCTTTCTCGTAGGAGCTTTCTATCTTTCAGGTATGGTATTTTTGTCAACATCTCTTTCTCGCCAATACTCCAATTAATGAATCAACCTCGCCTTTCTGGTTACTTACCGTAGATGAGGTAACATGTGTTGATAGTGACAGTGGGGTGAGGATTAACGATGACGACGGTTTTGAGTGTTAACGGTGATGGTGGTGGTGGTGGTGGTGTGGTTGTGGAGGTGTTTTGGTGTGGATTCATGGAGGTAGAACAAACAAGAAAGGCGAGAAAGAGAGAAAGAGGAATGATGAGTGATAGAGAGAGAGAGTTACATATTTTATATTTAATTATTTATTATATATTCTATACAAATATAATATAATAATTATTATTAAAATGTGTAGAATGACTAATCTGCCCTCATATGCAAGACACATGATCAGATTTAACGACAAAAACTAACTGGGTTAGGGCCAAAGGACAGAGAGTGTTAATTTTAAAGATAAAGGATAAGCACTGAAATTTGGTACAAACATAAAGGACAATTTCTGTAATTTTGTCTCATATTTATTAACTACCGAAACAAAAGAAAATATAATAAAAATCTTTATTCGTGATCTTCATTTTAACTCTCATCACTGATTTCCCTGATTTTCCATATTACCTGAGAACAAATAAGAAAAAACAAAGACAAAGAAAACACGACTGAGCCACAAATTTCCAAATATCAAAAAGAATAATAGTAACGTGAAGACGAACATACGAAAAGCAAAAGAAATATAACTGAACCGAAAACCATACATGAACTAACTTACACTAATATGGATACTAAATACAATACTGATACAAATGTTGGCATAACCCGATCTACTAAATAACGGAATCATATACTAAACAATAAACAGAAACCTATACAAAAACATATGCATAAACATATATCAAACTACATGACAATGGTATATCAACAAAATTAGTCGTGTACACAGAAGTACCCAGAGCCATAAATAGAGGGGGTACATATCTAATCCATACACCTATGAGATAATACGTGTTGAGTACACACATTATTCCATCCCCAGAAAACATATATCAGAAATCAGAACAGAACTAGGATCGATCCATATGCCCCTAAGTGGCCCTAATACTACACAAGTATTAGTTATACATGATGTGAACTTTAATTACGCACTGTCACGACAAGTACACAGGTATTGGGAATATAATTCTGAGTCTTCTCATCATTGTTTCCATATTGTCGCTAATTCATGCTTCTCTGTTATCTCTTTCTCTACTTCTCATCTTTTTCCCTCCCGCCAGTCTCTCACTCAAGCAATTTCTGATTTACATGAGCATACTTCTTATAAAGAAGCTTCCGGCATTCTTGACTGGCAAGATGCCATAAAATTTGAGTTTCAAGCTCTTGAAAACAATACTACTTGGGCTGCTACCGATCTTCCCCTTGAAAAGAAAGCTATTAAGTGGAAATGGGTGTTTAAAATTAAACACAAGGCAGATTGGACGGTTGAACATTGTAAAACTAGATTAGTGGTGGGGAAGATACACAAGAGAATGGATTGATTATAATGAAACATTTTTCTCTTGTTATCAAGATTACCACTATCGATAAGCCTTGTAGTTGTGGCTACAAAGAGAAGTTGGCCTCTATTCTAGCTTGATGTTAATAATGCTTTTCTTCATGGGTATTTAGATGAGGATATCTATATCATGTCACCACCTGGAATGCATCTTCCTGCTAATCAGGTTCTTAAATTTCAAAAATCCTTATATGGTTTTAAACAGGCTTATCGGCAATAATGTGGGAAACTATCTTCCACATTAAAGACAAGAGGGTATATGGTTCTCAGATTGATCATTCTTTGTTTTCGAACTCTATGGGATCATCGGTGGTTTTTGTCGACGTATATGTCGATGACGTTTTAGTTACTGGGAACAATTTGGAATAGATCAATAATCTCAAGAATTTCCTGGATTCATCTTTCAAAATCAAAGATCTGGGAAGTCTCGGTTCTATTTTGGGATTGGAGGTTCTTTACACTACTCAAGGTGTTATCATGTGTCAATGCATGTTTGTTAAGGATATGCAATCCGAATTTGATACTCCTAATCTTTCTGTCACCAACTCACCATTACCTCATCATTTAAAACTTAAAGCTCATGAGAGACTTGTTCTTGATGACCCTTTACAATACAGGAAACTTGTTGGTAAACTTAATTACCTAATGATCACAAGGCCCGATATTGCTTTTGCTATTCATTTTTTGAGTCAATTCATGCAAGATCCAAGGCTGTCTCATTGGAATGCAATGCTTTATACTCTCTAATATGTCAAAGGCACTTTATCTCAAGGATTATTCGTCAACAATAATCCTTCCTTTGCTCTATAAGCTTTCTGTGATTGAGATTGGGTGGATTTTCCTAATACTCGTCAATCGGTTAGTGGTTTTTATGTTTCCCTTGGGGGCTCTCCAATTTCTTGGAAATATAAGAAGCAACCTACTGTTTCTTTGAGATCGTCTGAAGCCGAGTACCGATCTCTTCGATGAGTGATTGCAGAACTTGCCTGGTTGAAAACACTTCTCTTATAGTTTGATGTCCTAACATTACTCCCGATAACTAAAATGTGATAGTCAGGCTGCAATCTATATTGCAAAGAATCATGTCTTTCATGAGTGAACTAACCACATTGAAATAAATTGCCATTTTGTTCGCGAGAGGTTACATGATGGCTTAGTAACTTTGGTGCATACGAGCACAAAATATTAGCTTGCTGACATTTTTACTAAGAGCTTGCTAAGAGCTTATCAGGGCCTCATTTTCACTCGCTTATGCAAGTTGGGGTTTTCCCAACCTCCAACTTGAGGGAGGTGTAAGCATATATGTTATATGCTTGTTTGATGAACACATATACGCCGTATATGTTATATGGCGTATAACTTTAATGCCGTATAACATACGCGCCATGTATGAGTAATGTATATAAATTGTTTGTTTGTTTCTTGTATGTGTAATTTTCATTCTGAGATAATAAAAGTTTCTCTCTGCTTCATTTCTTCTTTTCTTTCTATGTCATCATTTTCAACGATTTTACACATATACGCACCGCACACTAGATTCTCTGATGGAAACACAAAGAGTGGCGCAAATGTTCTAGAGTTGTTATGACCGGAATTACCTCTGTCGGAGTTATCCGCAAACCTGGATTATATGTTGGAGTTCCGTTAAAACATTTCGCAATCTTCAACAATTCCATTATACTTCGCATCCTCTCGCGGCACTCTGATTTCATCGCCATCTCCCTTTGACTACCACCAGCTTTCTGAGATCTGAATCGGTAGCCTTTTGTGTTCTTTCTCTTACATTTTCGTTCTTTGATGCATGAGTATGGAAGCGACTTGGTTTTTAGGGTATTGTAAATTGGAAAAGGGTAAAATGGTAATTGCATACTATAAGGGGAAATTGTGTAATTAAATATTTAACATTGGGGAAATATATAATAAGGTATGTTAAGAAAGGGATATATGAAAAAGTCCCATTTGAAATATCCTATGTCCACCATATTTCCAAGGTTTGAAAAAACCATATTTTTGGGTGTTTTATGAGCTTTTTCAAGGTATTTTTATGTATTGATTGGATTTTTAAGGGGCTGCTCTTTTTGGGTGTATTTTTCGTGCAATTTCGGGTTTAGATAGGGTATTTGAAAAACCCGGTTTCGGGTATTGGAAAAACCCCGGTTTTGGTTTTCGATTGTTACCGTGTACAAATCGGGCCCGGTTCCGGGTACGAGTTTTGGTACTAAAATGTATACCCTAGCCATACTCTACGTGTAACAACTCGGATTTTTTCGTTCATTAAACAAGTATCCAATACCTGGCCCGTTTTCATTCTCGGGTAATTTTAATCAATAGAATAATCATTAATATTTAAAAGTATTTTACTTTTTCTTTATTTATTATTCCAACTCAGTTAAAATGTACAACGATCACCCTTAACGTTGTTTAACTCGTATTGAATCCGCACTCAAACATAAAGGATCAATTTGTGAATTATTAAAAATTTTATTATTATTTTAATTATTTCAAATTTAATTATTATTTTAATTTTTTCATGTTTATATTTTATTATTATTTAATCGAATGGACCCTTGCAATCGTATGGACCCTTTAATCGAATGGTCCCCTTTTATCTTTTCCCTTGCACTGTTTCGGCTACAACGATTTTA
This sequence comes from Bidens hawaiensis, assembly GCF_021521415.1. NCBI lineage: Eukaryota > Viridiplantae > Streptophyta > Magnoliopsida > Asterales > Asteraceae > Bidens > Bidens hawaiensis. The sequence continues at coordinate 1,055,121 of NW_027491351.1, forward strand.
TTATTATTAATAGAAAAAATGGCAAAACAGGTTCTTTATGTTTTCATGGTTTTTCAATAGTCGTCCTTTGGAAACTTAATGACTGAAATCATATTATATGTTTCCAAAATGTTTCACATTACGTCCTTTTCCACTAACCCAGTTAGATTTTTTTGTTAACTCTGATCACATGAGCTGCACATGAGGGTAAATCTGTAATTTCATGGTCCAGCTCATTTTCCCTTTTTATACTCTCTCTCTCTCCTTTCTGGCTTTCTTTTCTTCTTTCTCTCTCTCCTAAACACACAATCTGAAACTCTTTGTCCCATTTAAACCCTGACCGGCAGGCAACAACCCCCACCCACCCACTACCACTAATCACCATCGTCGGCTCTCCACCAACGCCAACATCATCCTTTGTCTTCCGATTTTATGTAGCATCAGATTATACACGAAAGGGGCTTCCATGCGAAACCATAAATAAATATCCAATTCAACAATTCAAACACACTGGATTCTCTAATTTGAGTGTATCACAACAACAAATGAACTGATCTATTTGTCTTAACATATTTACACATCCAATTGAAGAAAGCATTGTACGACACTCATTTAAAACTCAAATCCCAAAATCAATTTCAACGGTTTATTACCCCTAAATCAGACTACCACCGACTAAGAATGACCATCATTGTGCCGACCAAAGCTTGAAAGGGCTAAGATGAAAAATCAGAGTGGCCGGAGAGGAAGGAGCTGTAGGAACAGGTTTGGTTGTGACTGATGGGTGGTTTTGTCTCTAAGCGCGAGTGTGGTGGTGTGTTAGGGTTTGGTTATGCTAGTGGTGTAGAGATAAAGATGGGGCAAGAGAGGGATAATGAGGTGATTTCAGCGACGGTGACTGTGGTGTTGGATCTGACCGATGGTAGTGGTGGTGACTTGAACCTGAAAAACATGGCTGAGAGTGTATTTGAGACGACCAAGTGGTGCGGCGGCGGTGCAATAGTGGTGGTCAATAGATTCTACGGCGGCGCGATAGTGGTGGTCAAGAGGCGCGGAAGTGGCCGGCAACCGGTACCGGTGTTGGTTGCAGAGAGAATGAAGCACGTCAGGTTTTGTTTTGATAAGGAAGATGGATTTTTATTATTATTAAATAAAAAGGCTGAATTTACGAAACTACCCTTATGTGCAAGACATTTAACGAAAAAATTTAACTGCGTTAGTGCGAAAGGACAAAGCGTGATACGATTATTAATCATAAAGGATGTTTTCTGCCATTTGTTTCGCTAAAGGACGTCAACTGAAAAAACCAAGTAAACATAAAGACGAGTTTTGCCATTTTGTCTTATTAATATTATTATAATTAGTATTATTATTATTTGTTATCACCGTGGTTCCACGGAAACGAACGTTATTATTATCACTTATATTACTTATATTATTAATACATCAACATCTAACTCGTTTTTGCATAAAGTTTGAACCTTTATCAATTTTAAAATCCGGTTTAGTTGTATCTTAACTAACGAGTTGAATAATTCCATATTTTAACATCAAGTTTACACGTTTATTGCATAAAAATGCCCGATTTTCCTTCGTATCAAATCTTAGGGCAAACCGACTTTAAAATGAAATCTTTAAGCTTAAACTTACCTTTTTGGTTCACGTCGAGCTGCGGGTTTGGATCAACACATGCTCCTAGACTTGTTTCTTGCTTGTATAACAAAGATCTAACACAAACCCTTCTTCGTTTGGATTCGGATATGATCCGTGATGGTTAGAGGTGTTTGTGTGTGTTTTTGAGTTTGTATGGAGGCAAGGTTGTTGAAATGAGGGTTTTAGTTAGGGAGGTTTAAGGGGTTTATATACCCTTAAGCCCATGGACCTAAGGCCCATCACCATCCCTTATTCCAATTTTTATTGACCAAGCCCACACTCCATTACTTTTATCTATCTTAATTAAATATTAACACACCTTTAAGTAAACAAAATTTCTTTTTATTTATTACTATCAAAAGTAGGATGTTACAAGTCTTCCCTCCTTAAAGAGGTTTCGTCCCCGAAACCTAACTATTGGTTAAACAAATCTGGGTAAAACTTGCGCATCTCTTCTTCAACTTCCCAAGTAGCGTCTGATCCCTTACGATGCCTCCATGTCACCTTCACCAAAGGGATAACTTTATGAAGGAGTTGATTTTCCTTGCGGCCAATGATCTCTATAGGCTGTTTGATAAAGTTAAAGTGTTCATCAACATCAATGTCTACTAATGGCACATGAGACGTATCATCAGCTAGGGATTTTCTCAAATGAGAAACATGAAAGGTAGAGTGAATTCCTTTTAATTCTTCTGGTAAATCTAGCTTGTAAGCCAATTCACCCACGCGGTTTACGATCTTAAACAGTCCAATGTACCTTGGACTCAACTTTCCTCTCCATCTGAAACGAATATTCCCCTTCCAAGGCCAAACCTTGAGCATCACATTGTCACCAATGCTAAACTCAATCGCTCTTCATCGCTTATCAGAATAGGATTTCTAGCGATCCTGAGCAGCTTTTATTCTTTCTTTGATCCGCTCAAACGTGGAGGAGGTTTCTTGCACAACTTCTAAACTTCCAATCTCTTTCTGACCAATCTCTCCCCAACATACAGGAGTTCTACAACATCTACATACACCATCTCAAAAGGTGGCATACCAATACTCGAATGGTAGATGTTGTTATAGGAGAATTCTGCAAGATGCAAATGATCATCCCAACTTCCTCCAAAGTCCATAACATAAGCACGTAACATATCCTCAAAGGCTTGGATAGTCTTTTCGGATAGCCCATCTATTTGAGGATGATAAGTCATACTGATGTTTAGCCTTGTTTCCATAGCCTCATGGAACTTCTTCCAGAATTTCGAAGTAAAGCGAGTATCTCTATCAGACACGATCGACAACGACACTCCATGTTTAGCCATAACCTATTTTATAAACACATTTTCTAACATTTCTGACAAGATAGCCTCTCATCTAGGCAGAAAGTGAGCACTTTTCGTTACACGGTCACTATCACCCAAATGGTATCATGATGTTTAGCTGTACGCAGTAGCTTGGTTATGAAATCCATGGTGATGTGTTCCCATTTCCATTCAGGTATCTCTAAGGTTTCGGGTGTTCTGCTTTGAGTTGCAAACAAGTTAAGCACTTACTAACATAATCTACTAGATCATTCTTCATACCAGGCCACCAATAGTCTCTCTTTAGGTCTTGATACATCATGGTGGATCCTGGATGGATCGAGTATCTTGACTATAAGCTTCATCTAGGAGTCGACCTCTAAGATCTCCATGGCGTGGAATCCACAAACCTTCAAACCTAGTCTTCACACCATGAGTGTTGTCCATCAGCTCAGCTTGTTGTCCGAAGATTCTTTCCTTTTTCATCAGCCCTTCATTTATAAGCACCTCAGACTGTACCTTGATGATATCTTTGAAGAGATCTAAGTTAATGATCAACTTATACGACTTCAATGTTGTAATGACTTCTTCATTCTTACGGCTTAGCGCGTCAGCAAGCACATTAGCCTTACCATGATAGTACTTGATATCACAGTCGTAGTCCTTTATCGATTCTAACCATCTCCTCTGTCTTATATTCAGCTCTTTCTGCTCGAATAAATACTTCAAACCCTTATGATCAGTGTAAATAGTACACTTAGAACCGTATAAGTAGTGTCTCCAAATCTTAAGAGCATGTACTCTTGCTGCTAGCTATAAGTCATGTGTCGGGTAGGTAATCTCATGAACCTTCAACTTTCTGGATGTATAAGCTATCACTTTTCCTCGTTGCATTAACACACAACCTAACCCATGATGTCAGGCATCAGTACAAACAACCAAAATCCTTGTCACCATCGGGTAGAGCAAGGATTGAGGCGTGTATGAGTCTTTTCTTCAATTCCTCAAAAGCTTATCCTTGAAACTTACCCCAATTGAATACTACAGACTTTCGGGTCATTCCGGTCAATGGTGCGGCTATCTTGGAGAAGCCTTTGATGAATCTCCTATAATAGCTAGCTAACCCTAAAAAGCTGCGTATATTAGTCGGGCTTTGCGGAGTCTTTCAATTCGTTATTGCCTCAATCTTAGCCGGGTCTAAAGTAATCCCTTCGGGATTGATTATGTGACCTAGAAACTATACTTCACGTAACTAGAATGCGCACTATGAGAACTTAGCATAAAGTTTCTCTTGCTTCAACACTTCCAACACTTCTCTTAGATGTTCAGCATGGTCAGACTCTCTCTTTGAATAAACCAATATATCGTCAATGAAAACGATGACTGGCTTGTCTAACATCGGCCGACATACCATATTCACCATATCTATAAATGATGCGGGAGCATTCGTTAGACCGAACGACATCACGAGGAACTTGTAGTATCCATACCGTGTCTGAAACGCTGTCTTAGGGATGCCTGCCTCTTTCACCTTCAACTGATGATAGCCTGATCTAAAGTCTATTCGTGAGAACCAACTCGAACCGTGTAGATGATCAAACAAATCATCAATCTATGGAAACGGATATTTGTTCCTCACCAACAACTTATTTAATTCACGATAGTCTATACAAATTCTCATACTTCCATCCTTTTTTTTAACAAACAACACCGGTGTGCCCGTGGGGAAACACTCGGTCTTATAAAACATTTATCTAGGATTTCTTGTATTTTGGATGTCAATTCCTTCATCTCGGATGGCTCTAGGCGGTAAGGTGCTTTTGCGACGGGCTGTGCTCCTGGTATTATGTCTATATGGAATTCTACCTCTCGATCCGGTGGCAAACCCGGAAGGTCCTTAGGGAACACCTCTGGATAGTCACACACAACAGGAACATCTTTCACTTCTTTCGTCTCGTCCATAGCTTTGACAACATACGCCAGGTAGGCACCGCACCCTCATCTTAACAATCCTTCGGCTTTTATCATCGAAATGACATTAAGCCCTGAACTTTCTTTATCACCATAAACCGTCATCGTACCACCATCCAAGGACTTTAACCTAATCAACCTGCTCTTACACACTATCTAAGCCTCAAACTCAAATAGCCAATCCATTCCCAAAACCACATTGAACCCTCCTAAGGTCATAACATATAGGGTAACATGGAACTCACGTCCCTCTAACTCTATCTTACAATCTTTAACCATTCTCATTATCCTAACCGAGGTTTCACTAGCGGTTTCCACTTTAAAAGCTTTAGGCAAACGACAACATTTCATTTTTGCCATATTACTAAATGTCGTAGCTACAAAACTTCTAATCGCACCTGAATCAAACAATACTGAAGCAGAAATACCGTTTACTAGGAACGTACCTGTGACAACATCTGGAATCTGCTTGGCTTGCTCCTGAGTCAACATTTAGGCTCTGGTCCTTGGCCTAGTATGGTCAGCATCCTTCCTTCCACTTCCTCCAGCTTCACCATCAGTCCACTCCCTTGCCGTATGACCCTTTTTACCACATTTGTAACACACGGGCTTTGCACTGCACTCATTAGCATAATGCACCGCTTTTCCGCACTTATAAGACACATTAGACCCAAGCCTACACTCCTCGCCATGAGCTTTCCCACATTTGGTACAAACATCCGAACTCCTACCCCACTTTCACTCCCCACCGTGCATTTTACCGCGAGTATTGCACAACTTATTTTCCCACACTTTCTATTTCTTATCCCTAGTGTTCCACAACTGAGTACCAGGTCTTTTAGCATGATTGGCCCATTTCTTATCTTTCTTCAATTCCACCACCACATCGTCCACAGCCAGGTCGTTATAAACCTTCTCTGCGAGTTCAATAGAAGAGTTAAAAGTAGAAGGTTTACTAGCCCTGACTATAGTGCAGACATTCTGTGGAATACCTCTGATGTAGCACTTGATCCTTTTCGCTTCAATGTTCACCATAACAGGATTCAGCCTAGACATGCGGTTGAATTCAGTAGTGTACTCGCGGTGTGTCATTTTACCCTCCTTCAAGTTCAAGAACCTTATATCTGCCCTCTCAACCTCCGTATCAGCACAAAAGCGTTTCATAACCATATCCTTAAAATCATACCACCTCATAGCCTTAATCTCTTTTCGGGTCTTTCTCTGTTCCACAGTTTCCCATCAGAACATAGCCTCATCACCGAACGACTGATTAAAATACCCCATCGCTTGATCGGGACAGCACTCGCTAATTTGGATGCCTTGTCCATAGTGGTTATCCACTGGAGAGTAGAGATTGCATCTCCTAAACCAATCAGCTTCGGCAGGTCCAACCTTTGAAAGATTTGTAGTTACACCCACCTCGGCCTCTCTTTCTTTCATCAACCTTCACAGACCTAACCTCACTCGAGTCACCTTTCTCTCTCTTATCATCCTTCTTACCATTCTCCCCTGTCCTTTCAGCGGTTCATGCATGGCTCTCAACAGACTTTCTATGATGCATATTCTTCACTGCAACATCTACAGCTTGAGCAATGGCGGCTTTAAACATGATCCAGTTGATACCCTTTGTTGCTTGTTCCTCACAGAGTTTCACTCCTCTCCTTTCTGGTGTTAATAACTGGTTCTACAGAAGGTTCCGGGGTAATGCGTGGCCTACCACGACGTCCCGTATGACCTCCTTGACCGACAACCTTTCTTGCTCTAGCCATTCTATAAGGAAACATAGACGTCATCACTCAAGGAACTATTTAGTACAAGGATAGTAAGGTTAATAGGTAATAACAGTGGCCAACTGTGATTAGCTGATCACTTAACTTTCCGTGTCCTATACACTTCCCTTTGTGAGTTCATTTTTTCTAGTTCTACTTTTAACAGTGAGACAATCAAGTAGTTCATATAATCATATTCTCCTATCTCTTGCAATTAAGCTAACTTACTTACACATTCTTACATTACATGTGAAATAAATCATGTATTTTACCTTTACTTAGCTTGCTTGAGTGACACATGACTTTCATGAACTGGCATTTTCTTTCTTTTTTTACTTAAATCTCATTCTCTGTTCGAGTCTAAGCATGTAGGATGCTAATTTCTCTCGAATTGTATGCTTTCATACCAACTTGTAAGGCCCCGGTCCCGGTGCCCTACTTTGGCGTTGGATTTACTCATAAACACAGTTCTAAATATCAGAGTTAATTAAAACTTTTCGCAGAATAGATAAAAGAAAACTATTCATTACTTAAGTCTTAAAATTTAAACCATACTCAACATGTCTTAAGTTCAAACATCATAAAATGAAGTCTTCAGATGCCAGCTTCCTTATTCTTCAGCCATGTGCCCCTCTTTAAGCCAGATGTCTCATCCTACTCACCTGCGTGCATACTAAAGTCAGCTACGCTGAGTGAGTTCTAGTTAATCAAGAAACACACAATACATTCACATACTTGTATACACACCCGAAGGTATGCACACCTTACATACTTAACCTGTTCACCTTACTTTCATACATACATACATTCATACGTTCATTCTTTCATACTTTATTTACTTTCATGATACATACATAACTATGGTTACATTCTAAAGAGCCTTTCGCCCTATAACCTCACAGATATTTTAAGGGTCTGGTCCCCAACATCACACATATTATAAGGGTCCGGTCTCGAACATCACTGATATTATTAGGGTCTGGTCCTATCCTCACAGATATTATTAGGGTCTGGTCCCTATCCTCACAGATATTATTAGGGTCTGGTCCCCTTATTCCGTGCAACCATACCATACCTTTCTTTATTTATATATATATAAATTTCATACTTACCCTCAATCTTTTCTTTAGCTTTCATATAACAAACATACACCATACACAGGACAATCACATATCATACACTTACCACTTAAGGTAAGTGTATTAACTAATCATATCGAGTATGCGTACAGCCCTGAAAACATAACAAGGAAGTGGGGCTAGAAACTCACCTGAATGCGGTTACGTTCGGAGTTAATGGCAATCCCTTTCTTTAGTTGTGCATGGCTATCTGTTAAACATATATATTTGTTACGTAACCGTGTAACTAATTAAGTTGGTATTTTAGTTAATTAATGTATTTGTGGTTGTTTGCAAATTTGGTCTAAACTGATGGGCTAGCTTTATCTAAGTTAGCAAGCTCATGGACTTAGCTAAGTCTGGCCCAACATTCATCTGGTTCAAACTGGATTGAATCGAATGGACTTGCTATAATCGAATTGAATTTCCGTTCTAATCGAATCGAATGGTTCTTATTCTAACTGAATCGAATGTGTCTGGTTTTAATCGAATCGAATGGTTCAGTTCTAATTGAATCGAGTGGTTCTGATTCTAATCGATATGAATGGTTCTGATTCTAATCGAATCGAATGGTTCAACTTTAATTGAATCGAAGCCTCTAATCGAATGAACCCTTGTAATCAAATGAACCCATTTTTAATCGAATGGATCCTTTAAATCGAATGAACCCCTTTTATCGAATGGACCCTTTAATCGATTGGTCCCTTTTCTCTTTTCCCTTGCGCTATTGCGGCTACATCGATTTTATTATTATTATTATTATTATTATTATTTATTATTATTATTATTATATTTATTTGTTATCACCGTGGTTCCACGGAAACAAACGTTATTATTATCACTTATATTATTAATACATCAAGATCTAAATCTGCATAAAGTTTGAACCTTTATCGATTTCAAAACCTGGTTTAGTTGTATCTTAATTAACGAGTAGAATTAGGCCATATTTTAACATCAGGTTTACACCTTTATTGCATAAAAATGCCCGATTTGCCTTCGTATCAAATCTTAGGGCAAACCGACTTTTAAACGAAATCTTTAAGCTTAAACGTACCTTTTTGGTTCATGTCGAGCTGCGGGTTTGGCTCAACACGTGCTCCTAGACTTGTTTCTTGCTTGTATAACAAAGATCTAACACAAACCCTTCTTGGTTTGGATTTTTATTTGATATGTGAAGGATAGAAGTGTTTGTGTGTGTTTTAAGTGTGCAAGAGGGCAAGGTTGGTGGAAATGAGGGTTTTAGGATTTTACGGAGGTTTAAGGGGTTTATATACTCTTAAGCCCATGGACCTAAGGCCCATCACCTTCCTTATTCCATCTTTTATTGACCAATCCCACACTCCATTACTTTTATCGATCTTAATTAAATATTAAAACACCTTTAAGTGAACGAAATTTCTTTTTGTTTATTATTTAAACTCATACTTTCACTATTTTGGGGATATATGCATTCGTGGATATTTTATTACTATATATTAGTCAACTTGCAACTGTTAGTCATGTGTGTTTAACAATTTATGCCTAACATGCTATATCTTTATATGCTTTACTTGAATACATTTCGGAGAGGTCAAAAATATTCTCAGACTAGTATGATACACCTGTCGTGTTAGCCATCGTCCAGTTCACTGGCATCGAGCTTACCGACTGTTGGTCACCGACTGCTGAAGCTGTGTTGGAAGTTACTCAATGATATGAAGTACCAGAGGGTGGTCACTGTCTGTGTAAGACAGGGTGTTCATGCTTGAAGATGATGGGTACGTGTTTTTTGGATTACGAGACACGAGAAAGAAGATAGAGATATGAAGCTACTGCCAAGGGGGAGTCTGTTGGTGCATGATGCCAGTAGTTCAGTATTTCGTATTTATTTGTGTCTGTAATCGTTTTAAATTGTTTGTTTTGTGTTGAACTTGGTCTTATAGGTTCGCCTTTATGTTTAGCGAACTTGTTGAGCGAAGTTATGATAACTTCGCCTAGCCTGTTGGGCGAAGTTATCATATTATATAAACTGTCACTTCGGCATATGTAGACACAACTTTTGGACGGCCGTTTTGTAACACTTGTGTTACGTGTTGGTTTTCGCTTTGCAATATATCAAGTATTATTTTTTGATCTCGTGTTTTTGTTCATAGTCAACATATTAATTGTCTCGACACTCGTATCGTATACGTGGGGATTCCGCACCCTCGTGTTACGAGATACTCCTGTGTAGATCCGGCTGGGAACCTACAATTGGTATCAGAGCATTTTTGCTCGTGATTGTGTGGTTCGGGATTATCACACGGGTGTTAAGATCGTTCCGTTTGACTATTCGCGGAACGAGTTTACGTTGAAATACCTCGTTTTTGTCTTTTGCTCAACTTCCCTCATCATATATACCTTCAAAACACCCTCGCGTCCATTGCAATCAACCTAAAAAAAAACTGCAAAAACCATGTTCTTCTAGCGAACTTGCCGTCACAAAAAGTAGGGTTTAAGCGAACATATAAGTGTTGTTTGGCGAAGTTGACTATCTGCGAAGTTAAGGGATCAGCGAAGTTAAGAGATCAGTGAAGTTGCATAACAGCGAAGTTGTAGGTGAAGTTATCCTTAGCGAACTTGTGTGGCAGGCGAAGTTGTCCTTAAGCGAAGTTCTACAGGCGAAGATGTAGTAACTTCGCTGCCTACTGCACCTGGAATTCTAATTTTAAATTCTAAGTATCGTTTCGTACAAGTATGACTTCGATAAACATCACAGAATTGGTAAAGATGGAGGTTGAGGCTGGTTCTGCAACTAAAGCTCCAAAACTACTGAAAGGTATTGATTTTGTTGCATGGAAAGATCGGTTTGAACAGTATGTGAAGTATCAAAACGCAAAGATGTGGGTTTGCATTCAAGACGGATACATTCCACCTACATCCATGTTTGAAGGTCATGAACAGATTAAGAAATACAGTAAGATGGAAGATGATGAAAAGAAAATGTATGAGGCAGAGAGTAAAGCGCATGCAGCTATAACAATGACACTTCCACAAGAAATTCTTCATACCTTCAAGAAATACAAAACTGCTAGAGAACTATGGGAAGCACTAGAAAATAGATATGAAGGTAATGTTGGGATTCATACCTCCAAGACAAAGTTGCTAAAAACCCAATTCTCCGTATTCACGTATATGAAAAACGAATCACTTGATGATATCATCACACGATATTATCATCTGATGATCGAGCTAAATAACTATTTAATTGAATACAAGGAAGAAGATATAGTAGAGAAACTTCTTGATGCTCTCCCACAAAATGGGAAATGTACACAGTTCTGATGCGAGAAGATAAAGACTTTGAGAAGACTGATTTGGAAACAGTGGTAAATAAGTTACGAAATTTTGAACTTAACATGGCTCGAAAGGAGATACCAACTGATCAGGTTCAGGATCCGGGAATGTATGGTGCGAAAGTCACTCCAAACTCAAGTTCAAAATCAGAATCCACTGCTTACTACATAAAGGGAGAATCAAACTCCACTCCAGATGGCCATGTGATTCTCAATATGGATGGTGACGTATGTTTCGTAGCAGGAGGTAGTAGTTCCTCAAAACCTCAAACCACAACTGGTAACTTCTCATCCAGTGCTACAAGCAAGAACTACTCACATATGCCTATGAGTGTGAAATCAGCTGAACAGCAGTTCGCTCTCTATGCCTCCTTCATTGCATCTTATGAGTATTACATCAAAGGAAAAATATTTGACCCTGCAACGTTGGATGAAGACTATGATCAGATAGACGCTGATGATCTGGAGGAAATGGATCTGCAGTGGCAGATGGCAATGATAGTAAGAAGGGTTAAGAGATTTATGAAGAAAACTGGTAGAAAGTTTGTTGAAGAAAGACCGGGGTTTGATAAGTCAAAAGTTCATTGTTACAATTTTCAACAAAATGGTCACTTTGCTAAAGAATGTACAAATGAGAGAGTCGAACGAAGCCAGAATTGGCCTGGTCAACAGAATGGGGGTGGTAATGAAAATAAGGCTATGGTATCTCAACAGAACGGTGGATACAACTAGAATATACAAGTTGAGGAGGTGTTCGAACAAGCAAATCTGGTAAGCATTGAAACTGGAGGAAGTGAGAGAGAGACAGGGGAAGATCAAGCATATATGGCAGAAGTGAATGATCAAATCTCAGAGGTAAGTTCTGACTCTTATTGTGAACAATGTGAAAAACTGTCTAATCAATTGAAAACATTAAATGATCAGTTTGTTAGTTTGGACACTCAATTTAAAAACTTAAAAGAAGAACATCACTATTCTAAAACTATAGAAAATAGTTACTCGGTAAAAATAAAAGCCAGTGAAAAGGATATCAGAAGTCTTAAAGCCACTCTAGCTGAAAAAATACAAGTAATTGATCTTAGTTACGAAGTGTTAGAAGAAAAGACCAAACTAATTGCTGAAAAAGATAAACAGATAGCTGATTACCAGGTAAAAGTGGTGGAACTAAACAGAAAAATTAAACAATTTAGAAATTCTTCTGCAATGTTAGACCACATCATAAGTGTTCAACGTTCCCCGGTTAACAAAGGGGGAATTGGATTCTCTGAAGTTCCACCACCATACAACAATAATTATACTTATCATCCGAGTAATCAGCAATATGCAAATGTTGAAATTAGTCAGACAGTTCCCGTAAAAGTTTCTGCTAAAGAAACTGAAGTTAATGAGGTGAAACAAGTAAGACAAGTTCAAATGTCACAAGTTCTATCTCTAGTTCTGTGTCGTCAAATTCGGACAAAACGTCCGAATCGGATGAGATAGAAGAAAAGGTTGTGTTACTAAAACGGGGGGAGGACTATAAGCCTGATGAAAAGAAATCTTCCCTAAATCCGTTCGTCCCACCATATGTTAGACAAGCGGGTAGTAATGCAACCTCGACATCTGCTAAAACTTTTGAGACGAAAGTTCAAAACAACCAAAATAGTGCGAACAGAAGTTGTTTTAGATGCAACCGGGATAGGACATCTGGTCGCTGACTGTCCTCTGAAACAGAGGAAATCTAGGAATATGAGGCCTACCAAAACTGAGAATAAAACGAATAATAATTATGATGCTGGTAAGAATGTGAACACACCAACTTTCAATCATCGGACTAATCCAAGATTTCAAAGAAACCAGTCTCGTTTTTTTCCAGTTAATTACCAAACCAACTATTATAATTCAGTTAAATCAAGAAGGTTTGGATGGCCTCATAGCCAGTCATCTAGAAATTTCCCTTTCAGATCTTACAGAAACTCTCCTCAAACTAACTTTGGGCAACCAAGGTACTGGATGCCGGATAACAGGTTTAATCAACCCAAGACCAGAAGGTCATGGGTCCCCAGATTTTAATCTATTTCTTTAATTGTGCAGGAACAGTCGAACAGGGCTGTAAATAATATGTAGGTTGTTGACAGTGGTTGTTCCCGGCACATGACTGGTAACAAGTAATTGTTACGTGATTGGAAGGTTGTACATGGAGGAAGAGTTGTGTTTGCCGGAGAAAGTGGAAAGAGTATTTCAGGCTTTGATATGGAAGAAAGGATGGACAGTCAGATGCAAATTGTCGAAGAAGAGAGTCTCACACATAACTCAAACGTTCAAGATAAAAGACAACCCGTGGATTGTGCTGAGAAGGAATTAATCGCACTCGAAAATGTTGATTCTCTGGATAGTTTTGCCGATCTTTTTACAAAAGCGTTTGACCGATCCCGTTTTCAAAACCTTGTTGAGCTAAATGGGATAATCAATCCCGAGTAACCTTGTTTTCTTTGTGTTTTGTTAAAAAAAAACAAAAAAAAAAACAAAAAAAAAAAAACTATCGCTTAAAATTATGTCGGTTGCTCAAGTTTGAAGGACATATCCAAGGATATGTTTGGTCCTTACTTCTACGTGTAGATTATAGGGATAGCCATTAACCTGATGACTGAAAGTGTCCGGGGCGGTTTATGATGGGTTTTTATTCTTTCGCTTAAAATTAGTCGTTCATACTTAGTTAGAAAAACACATACTCGTATGTGGTCGGTCCGGCTGATCCATTGGATCTTCAGGATAGCCGTTTACCTAAAGACTTTGACTTGATTGGGGCGCTAGAATTTAAAAAAAAAAAAATTTTGGGGAGATGATATAATTTTTCCAGTCTTTAACTTCGCAAGAAGTTTCTTTAATGATGTTAAATGAAAATTGATCCAACCTTGGAAAGTGATAGATAAACTAATTTTGTGTGCCTAACTGGTGAAGTAATTAGGCCTAAAAGACTCTAGAACAGTCATTGTATGTTATGGTAGCTTTCTATGGTGCGTAAAAGTTGAAGTGATACACACTAAATCTACTCGATTTACTGTGGAGAGTCATTTTGAGCTATGCATGTCTCCACATACATATTTCCGAATGATAGGCAGAAAAGTGATTACCCAGTCATACACGAGCCCGTGAGTGTTCTTATTCCCGCAAAGATAGTGTTAAGTACCTGCAGTGATCCAGATTCGGGACTTGCAGTTGTCTTCAATTTGAAGTTGTATTAAAAAAAAGGTATTATTGTTAAAGCCTTCTGAAGCTTCTTTTATTACAAATATCTAGAAGGAGTGGGTGACTTGGGAAAGCCAAATACGCCTTGAGAATAGATAGGAGGCATCACAATCTCTCATGTGATTTCCATCTAAATTTTGAGCTTAACTGAACCTAATCCGTATCACAGAAGCAATGAAAACCATACTAAGTTTTATACCTGCCTACAACCTGTTTCTCTATGTCATAATACCGCTGAACATGGATCTGTGTGACAGCCTCTTAATCAGCATGATTCCTGTTAGGATCTTTTCTAAAAACATGCAGGGTTCCTTCAAGGCTGAAATTTGATCCCGTTTGTTTATATTGATTTTGTTCTGTATTATTTTATTTTCTTGTTTTGTTTGTGTTTAAAATAAAGCTTGGGTTACTCTTAAAAATCAGATTTTGGTCAAAATTGGTCAAACCATTTTTACTCTTAAAACCCTCGGCGAATTTACTCTCAGAATCAACCTTGATCAAACCTGGTTTTGTTCACTGATTAAGGATATTTCTCATATGCCGTTTGCATTTGGTATTTTTCTGATGGATTCCGAGCGGATTGTGTCTCTAGGGGAGACTAGTTGCAAGGGTGATAAGCTGAGGACAAAGAAGAGACAAGACAGAGACGATGATCCCAATGCATCGAAAGGTGCAGGTGGTGAGCTGCCAAGAATTTCACAATCTCTTGAGGCTTCCACATCTCAGGGGGAGTCCTCTGTTCCGGTCTGACTTAGAGGAAGGTGAGATACTGGAGGATAATGTGTTGGGTGATTCTGCCTCAGGATGCAAAGAAGATTATGCCTCAAGATGCGTTGAAGGATCTCAAGTGGTGGTATGTCGACTGCCAGACTGCTGAAGCTGTGTTGGAAGTTACTCAATGATATGAAGTACCAGAGGGTGGTCACTGTCTGTGTAAGACAGGGTGTTCATGCTTGAAGATGATGGGTACGTGTTTTTTGGATTACGAGACACGAGAAAGAAGATAGAGATATGAAGCTACTGCCAAGGGGGAGTCTGTTGGTGCATGATGCCAGTAGTTCAGTATCTCATGTTTATTTATGTCTGTAATCATTTTAAATTGTTCGTTTTGTGTTGAACTTGGTCTTATAGGTTCGCCTTTTTGTTTAGCGAACTTGTTGAGCGAAGTTATGATAACTTCGCCTAGCCTGTTGGGCGAAGTTATCATATTATATAAACTGTAACTTCGGCATATGTAGACACAACTTTTGGACGGCCGTTTTGTAACACTTGTGTTACGTGTTAGTTTTCGCTTTGCAATATATCAAGTATTATTTTTTGTTCTCGTGTTTTTGTTCATAGTCAACGTATTAATTGTCTCGACACTCGTATCGTATAAGTGGGAATTCCGCACCCTCATGTTACGAGATACTCCTGTGTAGATCCGGCTGGGAACCTACACCGACAACATATTTACTTGCCCATTTTGTTAAATTGTTATCACACTTGACACAGTTTTCTCTTTTATTTATTATTATATATTCACAAAGTCTGGTGTTTTACTCACTCAACCTAGTGTTGACAAAACATATTTGTATTTTTAACCCATATGCATGTCATCGTATGATATGGTCTCAAGCTTGTTTGGAAGAAAACTTAGAATTGCAAGCTAGAGAGAAGAAACAAGAACTTAAATTTTAATTTTTGTCTTTACTTATCTTAATTATGGATTATGTACTTGGTATTTGAAAATTGTTGGATTTATTTAATTTGAATTAACAGATATTATAATTTAATTATTGCATGATAGTACATTGAGAGTTGTGAGTATTCAGCTCATGCCCCGGCATTTTTGCCATAGGTTGGGGTGTGACACTATGTGTAGGTCCGGGTACAAGTTCAGGTAGTAAAACCTGGGTATAAGAAAACCCGATTTTGAGTTTTTTCGGGTCCAATTCTAGGTTCGGGTGTGAACCTCTATGTTTTATGTCTTGTATGCTATTTCTGGTCTAGCATTAACAACTGATCCTTACTATTAACATATTGTGCTTTTATGTGTCACGTATCTTAAATATATATAGACGAAATCTTCCTACATTTTCTTAAATCACCAGATTGTTTTATATGTAAATAGAGGTTTCTCATGCGTTTGACCCAAATTCTCGGTATGGTTCTCACCAAACCCAGATAACCCTTAAACTGGTTATAACACCTCATTATATTAAAAATTAATTTCACCAAATATTCGACATAAAAATCCGATAAAATAAGGATATACAAAAAAATTAATATTTGACTTTTTTTAAGATATTATTTATAATTAAGAAACAATCTTATAGTAAAAAAAACAATAACCGGGTCATGGGTCTCACCAAACCCATATTGCTTTAAACCGGGTCATAGCATCTAATTTATTTGTTTTCAACCCTTTCAACATCAAACCCTAAGTATGTTATAAACTCTCTTACAATAAATAAAATTAAAATCCAAAAAATTATATAAATATTGTAAACGAATTATAATGAAAAACAAACCCTGTAATACGGGGGGGGGGGGGGTAAAGTTAGTTCGTTATATATTATATAACAAGCAACGTGAACTACTGGATACGTATTTCACCTCTTTGTTGTGTGTTGTGTTAAGAGCAACGTTTATATTATATACTAGGTTTTATCCCCTTTATTACGGGGGTGGTTTTCATTTTTCGTTTCTGATATTTATATTTTTTTATTTGTAATTTTATTTATTGTAAGGTAGTTAATAATATTTTTAGGGATGAGATGTTATAACCCTTTTAAAAGCTATATGTATTTGGTGAGACCCATGACACGCTTATCTTTTTTACTATATAATTGTCTCTTAATTATAAATAATATTTTTTTTTAAAACGGATATTAATTTTTAGTATATCCCTGTTTTATAGGATTTTCATATTAAATATATGGCGAGATTAATTTTTAATATATGAGATGTTACAACTCCTTATGGGTTATCAGGGTATTTTGAGACTCGTATCCGTGAATTTGGGTCAAAAACATGAGAAGCTTTCATTTACAAATAAAATAATCTTGTGGCTTGAGAGAATGTAGAGAGCAACCAGAGTGATTTTAAAGGTTTCATTTGTATATATTTAAGATATTATGGGTTTGGATCAAATACATATTAAATTAACGTGCTAAATGTGAGAATCAAGTTGTGTAATTACATCATAGCGTAATTACACTACGATGTAATTGCATAATCACGCTACTTTATTCTCACAATTCGTACAGTATTTTAGTTTGTATGTTATGTTTCAACTATATATTATATTTTATTTTAAATCGAATTTTTATCTACCGACATTGTTAGACTATTCACATTGAATCCTAAATTTTTTATCTTTCTTGACTTTTGTTTATGAGTTTAAACCCTTACAAATTCTTAAACCTTCTGAATCTTCTTTTGACTTTTGTTGCTTCTAAAAACTCCAAGTTAGGGGTATTCTTGGGGTTCGTTTTTTGGGTTTCGGGTTTTTCGAGCCGGGTACTCCGGGTTTTAAAGTTTTAAATCTTGACCTGAAACCCAACCCGAATCTCTCATGGGGTTTTCGGGTTCGGTTTTTTCGGGTTGGGTTAATCGGGTTTCGAGTATCCTTTAAAACAAAACAAAAAAATTAAAAAAAACTACAATGTTAAAATTGAAAAACATATTATTCTTTGCACGTAACTATAACATACGGCCCCTCGCACTACGAATATTGTCCGCTTTGCCTTCGAAGAGCTCACAGATTTGTTTTTGGTTGCCCTGGTGGAGACTTCCCCAGGAGGTCACCCATCATGCTACTACTTCTACCTGAGCACGCTTAACTGTGGAGCTCTTCTCTCGTCCACTACCATTAAGCCCAAAACGCGTTGGTGATTTAAGAGGCATGACATTTACTTATGAACCAAGGATCTCTCTTGTCCACGACCGATGTGGAATTTGCCTAGAATGTTACAATAACCCAAATAATCAAATAATAAATCAACATAACTTGATAAAATAATTCAAAAGACGAGTAAAACTAACTCAAACCACAACCATCTTTAACCCGTCGCGATTTTTTTTGTTCGATTACGGTTGCTATTAGTATTAAATGGAAAACATAAATGAACAATAAACAATCAACATAATAGTTGGAATGACAATAGTCAATTAGGACCAGATTCTGATAAATTTTGTGGCTAAGACTAAGCCTATTATGCCTAATAATATATTTAATTTCATCCCTAAAAGTTTATTCAGGTTGACCTGAAACATATAAATCAAACCCGAGAACCAACCTGAATTACTTCGGTTCGGGTTTGAGGTTTTCGGGTGGTTAGTTCGGGTTTGGGTACATGTTTTCCCGAGTTGGTTTCGGGTTTCGGGTAAAAGCAAGATCTCTACTCCAATAAATAATAATTATTTATTACTGTTGGAAATTTTAAGTGTAAGTGTGAATGAAGTCTAAATAGGAAAGTGGTGAAATTTGTCCCACATCGGGTTGGGAAAAAAATGAAGAGTGTTTTATAAGGTATAGAATTTACTACTCATTTGAAGCTTTATGATATGTTTTACCACAAGTCCTGCCCGCGCGCAGGGGAGATGCAAATTTGGGTTTCTGGACTAGAAATTCTTCGATCCCGCACGTGCCCACACGTTTTGCTGACACGAATGAATCTCTGAAAACCTGCGCCGCGTGTGAGATTCATTTCATAATTGAAACTGTTGGTAAATAATTATTAATGATCATTATGATGATGATTATAATTTTCGGTTTCAACTGTTACGCTAATGACCATTATTTGAATATTATTACACTTTAATGGTTATTATTCAATATTGATTTATGTTATGGTTTTGTGGTTATAAAACCAAAACCAATGCTTCATTTCTAGACAAAGCAAAAAAAAAACACAGTTTTTTCTTCCTCTCGGCTGCAACATCATTACGGTTTCGTTTCAGACAAGTGATCGAGTCCGTAAGTACGCCGTTGCAACTTCAAACCGGCGTACCCTAGGAACAGACCACGAATCTGTTTAGGGGAATTGTGTCAAACACAATCCCAGTTCACTGTTTGTTGTTTTAATTATTTCTTGTTTCGGGTTTTATCATACAGGAACACTAACAAACTTAAATATATTACTTAATATTCTTGTTTTTTCTTTTTCATAATGAAATCCCAACCCGTGACTACTGTCATCTCTGATATCATGACTTTTGTTGTTGCTGTCACAACCAGTTTGGTTGCACCACTGCCTGATGCAATCACGTCTCATGCTTAGAAGCCGGAAAAATTCACCGGTGTGAATTTCAAACAGTGGCAACAAAATATATTCTTTTATCAGACCACTTTGAACCTCACGAGGTTCTTGATTGAAACCATTCCCCAAGTTAATGAAGGGGAAATGGATGCTCAATCAGTGAGCGCGGTTCAAGCTTGTAATCATTCGGATTTCTTATGCCGGAATTATGCTTTGAATGGTATGGTGGATGCACTCTATAATGTGTAATTCAAGGCTAAAACTGCCAAAGATTTATGGGAGTCTTTGGACCGCAAATACGGAAGATGTCGATACTAAGAAATTTGTGGTGGTTAAGTTATTGGACTATAAATTGATAGAATAAAAAACTATCATGAACCAAGTCCAAGAGTTGCAAGTTATTCTTCATGATATTCATGCGGAAGGAATGTCACTTAGCGAGACATTCCAAGTTGCTATTATTATTGAAAAGCTACCACCAAGTTGGGTTGATTTCAAGAATTATCTCAAGCATAAGTGAAAGGAGATGACCATTGAGGATCTTGTTGTTTGTCTTCGTATTGTAGAAGATAAGAAAATTGCACAAAAAATGATTGATGGTACTGGAACAGCAAAGTCCAATGTTGTTGAACATGGCCAATCTTCAAAGGGTAATAAAAACGGTGGAAAGAAGAATCACGGGAAAGGCTTC
This sequence comes from Bidens hawaiensis, assembly GCF_021521415.1. NCBI lineage: Eukaryota > Viridiplantae > Streptophyta > Magnoliopsida > Asterales > Asteraceae > Bidens > Bidens hawaiensis. The sequence goes on from NW_027491351.1 coordinate 1,075,379, forward strand.
AACCTTGGTCCTAAGGGGGGAGTTAGGAAGAAGAAGTTTCACGGAACTTGTTATAATTGTGGAAAGTAAAGCCATAGGGAAAATGAGTGAAGCTTCCAAAGAAAGAAAATGCTCGACAAGTGAACATGGTTCGTGAGGTTGATAACCTTGTTGATGTGGTCACGGACCTCTCGATTATAGTAACCGAAGTTAACTTGCTTGGTCAAAATAACAAGGATTGGTGGGTCGATACGGGGGCTACCTGTCATTTGTGCTTTGAAAAAAAATTCTCTTTAGCACTTTCAAGGCGGTGACTAATGGAGAAAAGGCTTTTATGGGAAACTCCACCACGGCCGAAGTCCAAGGCGAGGGGAATGTGGTTTTGAAGATAACTTCAGGAAAAGAACTCACTTTGTTAAATGTGTTGTATGTTCCAGAAATTCGTAAGAATCTTGTGTCAGAGTGGCAGTTGCACAAGTTTGGTTATTGAGTCTGATAAGGTCGTGTTAACCAAAAAATGGTTTGTATGTTTGTAAGGTCTATGCCCTCAATGGTATGTTCAAGTTGAATGTAACTGTTTTTAATGAAATGAATGAAAACACTACTAGTTCTTCTTACTTGCTTGAGTCCTCTAATGGTTGGCATGGTAGACTAGATCATATTTGTCACACCCTCAGTTTTCGACTAACGGGGTTTTACCGTGAGGCGCGTGACATACCGTGATCTAGCCATGTGTCATAATGAACAACCAATTTATAATGGAAAATATTTAAATATTATTGCTCATCATAAATGAGGTAAGTATATTTACAATAAATTTTTTACATTTGCGAAAGCCTATAATTTATGAAAACACTTAAAACCCAGAATGCGTGTCAAGACGCCCAGACATAACATTTCATTAAATACACCCATCATAATTTGATCCTTAGTGGGATTCATGCATCCTAGACTCATTTCAACTTCACACGTGCACCTTAAACACCTGAGAAATACATGCTAAACGGGTCAGCACAACGGTTGGTGAGTTCACAGGTTTGAGTTTAAAACAAGTTTGCCAAACAAACTAGTAGGTAAATAAGTAAAAACTTTGTGGAGATTATAAGTACGAATAATGTATGCCTCTATAATAACACTACTTAATTAGGCTAGTAATCATGCTACATTAGTGTAAGTTCCATTGTGACCGAGGCTGACTTGTTAGTTTGTTGCCACCCACGGAGTCTAATACAAGACTAGTGCATATTGCGTTTCTAGTAAAAGAAGACACCTGGTGACTCCCTCTCCCGAGAGCCCCGAGGAGGTTCGTCTAATCCAGTAGTACTATCTTTATTACCCAGCCAATGTACAATGGTTAACGGTCCAATGTGTATAGGGGACTTCAGTTTAGTTCACTATATACACATGAGGTATTAACAAAGTCTACAATATCCAAAAAGTTTTGTACGCATGCTTTCTCCCCCAAAATGAGTAAGTAAAAAAAGGGGCAGTGAAACTCTCCTTGAATGCGGTTTAAAATAAAAGTCTTTGTTCTACGTCACAATGTGTTCTAGTGCGTAAATCATACAAGCACTATAAGTATTTGCTAAGCGATTCCTAGAATCCTTAGTATCCAAACAATCCCACGGATTATTAAAAGTTTGACCAAAGTTTGACTTTCCGTTGACTTTAACCAAAGTTTGACTTTCCGTTGACTTTAACCAAAGTTTGACTTTTGGTTAACTTTTAACCAAAATGTCCATGTTGTTGACCGTTGACTAAAAATTTGGGTTTTGTGACTGTTGACCAAAATGTTGACCATTGACCAAAATATTGACCGTTGACCGAGGACCCGTTGGTGACTTTTGACCAATTATTTACACTTAAAATAGTCATAAGATATTCATTGTCGCAACCTAACAATCGATCATGTAGCTTGCACTTAATCATTTTTCATGCAACCCTATGACTAAGTCACACATTTACCAATTTCATTTCTCATAAGTAAGATCAAACATTTAGTCAAATAATTCCAAGTTGACTAATAAAGTAAAATTCCAAAATAACACAACAATCTTTGTACAAACTACAACTACTTTTACCAAACAGCATGCTGTACAAATTTGGGCAGGTTTTAAGTCACCAAAACCTATTTTACTAACTGGAAAAAACATGCAATTAAATTACAAAATAATTCCCACAGATACTTTAAAGTATTAGGTACTACATAAAATTTTCTTGTAATTTTCCAACCCTCACAAACGTTATGAAAATTCATACACTACAGCAACCTATTTTCAGCTACTTTATTAGCATAACAGAATGTAAATAATGCCAAAAATTACATATATTTCCAATTGATGCAAGACTAATTGGATTGGATTCCTAATTCAATTTATTACATTCTAGAAGTGGAATCACACAATTATCCATTTTCAATTACAAGTTACACAATTTACAAAATAGGTCAGAAATGTTTTTTTACAATCAGGATTGCAACCTGATTTTGTAAATTAATAAAAACTAGTCAAACAAAGTCCAAAAATTATTTTTTTTGACTTTTTTAAATGTACTTGATCGTAGCATCAAGAATCAATCAAAAACCCTAACATACCAACAAGTTAACAAATAACAACCTAGGTTGCAGAATCTGTCAGCAACAGATTCAAATCAATGTTCACCAAAATCATGATTTTCATATCAATATACTCCTAAATCACCAATAGATCACTTCACAAAATCAAACTCATGTTTTTCCATTACTATATAAAATTCATCAAATAACAAATACTCATAAAGGGATTCAAACTTTTATACTGCAACACAATCAACAATTTAACAAACACAAACTTTTATACGAAAACATGATACACACTTTTAACCAATCAAACTTTGATCATTCTTTATTTATCTCTATAATCCAAATCATTTGGATACAAATTTCATAATTCTAATATTAAAACATAAAGGAAATATATGTTAAACAAGATTACCTAATTGCTTAATCCAATGATTCAACACCCTAGCTTCCAAGAAGCACCAAAACACTTGATTTTGTGAGGCTAGATTAGAGAGAATGTTGCAAAAAATGAGTGTATGTGTATGTGTGTGTGTGTGTGTGTGAGTGACAAAATTTCGACTAAAGAGAGTGGGGAAAGGGAAAGGAGAAGTTTTTGAAGGCCAAGGGGTATGTAACTTGTTTGTAATAATAACCTTTAATACAAATTTATTAAATCAACACCATAGGTTAACTTTTATTCACTACATGTGACATGTTACAAGACCTAAAAGTAATTCCTTTGTGATATATTATCTAAAGTTTAGTGGTATAGCTAGGTAACATAACATGTAACATATCATATAATGTAACAAGTTTAATCATCTAAATTTCTTATAAATCACATAAGTATAAAACAACTAGTCATGTAACATATAAAGTATATAACACATTATACCTATCATCTAAGGTACATGTAAACAATCATGTTCATTATAACATGTGTAACAAGTTACTTTTGTTTAGGTCACCAACGACACGACTATCTCAAAAGTATGCATACATGACACTACATGCATGAGAGTTCTTTAACGTAGTTAACACAACTACATGGGTTTACTGACACAGTCAACAGGATTTACTGGGTTTAGTTAACGGAGCTAACCTGAAAATGTCGGGTGCCACAATATTAACTAGGGTTGTGAAAAGTTGAAAACCCGACCCGACCTGATCCAATAACCGATATAAAAGGAATTCGGGGACCGAAGTCTGAACTGAAAAGGATAATCGGTTATCGGTCTCTAGTACATCTGGTGTCTTGGTGCTTTCTGAACAAGACCGAACCCAATGGTTATCTCCCCAATTTCTACTGAATCAAGGAAAGAAGATCAATTAACAATTCAATTGAAAACTCCATTCAATTAACAGATGATTTATACATGCAAATGGGTCTTTATTAGGTAAATTTTCTTCATTTATCTTCAAGCTATATTTTCATTTTTTCAAAAATTTGAAGTGTATGTTGAATTAGATGCACAATTCTTCCTTATTACTTGTTTAATACTACACGAGTTCACAATTTTGGTGCTTAATAGAGATCATCATTGGCTTGATTAATGTTTGATTCCATACGCACGCAAACTGTTTGATGAAATGTCTTAATGAACTTATAATTCAGTAATGCAATCAATGAAAATTCAGATTAACTGATGAAATTTCATCAATGAAACTTAAAAAGTAATTGAAATTGAACATGAAGAAACCAGAAAACAATTCAAATGCACCTGATAACTAATGCAACAACAAGAAGAAATCAAACGTGTTCTTTATGACGCCCGTAGCCGTTGACTAATTGATATCCGGATTACCCGGGCGTATTGGACATCTTTATGATGTCTTATCAACAAACCTATTCCGTTCTTCCTCGCATCTACATTGAAAACCGAAGTACGTACAATGCTTGCATATTGCTTTTAGCATCCCGTCCTCATCAACTAACTTCTCAAAGTTGTTCCTGTTAGTGCACGGTTTACCGTGCACTAACAGTTCCAAACATCATAACTTGATCTTCTGTTAACATCCAATGGATCCATCTATGTATAACATCAACAAAAAAAATGGATTAAATTAAAAGAAATAATTGTTTAGAATGTAATACAAACACACCCTTTTAAATTCTGCAAATGCTTAATTCTCTATGTGATACTATGAGTCTATGACTTTAGAATGAGTGATAATACTTGGGCTTATGAAAATTGTAATTTATACCAGAGGCAGGGTCTGAATTTTTTTAGGGTTATTTACGTGTGTGCATTGCTTTTAGGGATATACATGAGGCAGCATAATGTTTTAGGGATTTATCATATTCTATTAAGGATATTATTTAGATTTTTTAGAAAGTTTTGAATTTGATAAATCACATATTTTTTGTTGATGTTATATATAATGTTTTAGGGATTTATCATATTCTATTAAGGATATTATTTAGATTTTTTAGAAAGTTTTGAATTTGATAACTTTCTAAAAAATCTAAATAATATCCTTAATAGAATATGATAAATCCCTAAAACATTATATATAACATCAACAAAAAAAATGGATTAAATTAAAAGAAATAATTGTTTAGAATGTAATACAAACATACCCTTTTAAATTCATATATTTATAGATAATTATAAAGGGTTATTTCATATTTTAAGTTGACATATTCTAATGACATTAGGATATTAGTTTTCTAAGAATAAACATTTTTGGCTTTTTGGTCAAATGGTCAAATAATCATAAACGAATACAAAGAGAACCCCAAAGTTCGAATCCAACTGTGAAAGTTCAATTTTAAGAGATTAAAAAACATTAGAGTAATTCACCTAAAATCCCAAAGTATGTGACAACATATTATTCAATAAACATTAACATTTACCAAATAATAGAAACTTGACTTGATAATAAAAAAACCCAAAATAAAAAAAGAAAGCCTTCATAACATTCATGTTTTCCAATTTCATCCACATCCACTGTTTACTCGACCTCAGCAGTAACAGTACCCGGTTCTGATTTCTCACAAATTTCTACAAAAGAAAAAAATTTTACATTAATAAAAATAAATACATCAACACAACGGAGTACCTACGAACATGTCTAGTTAATGTACAACTTAACTTTTCCAATGTCAACAAAGTCTGTCGGTGTAACATCATGTTTTCTGATTTCAGTTAATAAACGAAATTTGAGTTGTTATGATTCGGGCTAGTGTTGGGTAAATGGATATGGGTTATGGAGGAAATAAGGAAAGACCATGGGCTTAAGCCCATGATCAATAAATATATAAACCATTAATTACCCATTTAATCCTTCATTTACACATATCCCTTACACCACCAAAACATACACTTATGCTCTCTCTCTAGTTTCTCTCTCACTCTAGCCGAAATATAGAAGAAGAAACGGATCCCAACCCAAGGTATGATAGTATTTTGTTGTATGAGTTTAAATCCGTTAGTTATGGTCACGAAACGACGAGCCGACACCGTTAAACCGTTTAAGTCATGAGATCCGGGTGGAATCAGGCATAAACCGAACCTATGATGAGCTTAGGGGTCACCCTAGCTCAGATCTGGATCGAACGGGACGAAAAACGGTGAAAAACGTGTTAAAACTCGTTTTTCCGACGTGTTCGCGGTTTTCCGGCGGCTTTCCGGAATAGTGGTACGAGGATAAGGAATGTCAGGGAATGTTCTGACATTCCTTGACCTAACCCTAGTTCGCTACGGGAATTTAACGAATTAAAGGTGATTCGCTAGCTGGTTCGTCTATGGGAACATAACGAACTAGCTACAGTCCGTGTTCAATTCGTTAAGTTGATTCGCTGAGGAAAGAATAACGAACTGGCCTTAGTTCGCATCCAGATTCGTTAAGGAGAAGATAACGAATTAACCCCCAATTCGTTATAGTCATTCGTTAAGGAAACAACGAATTGAAGGTCCAATTCGTTACCTGGACTGATTCGCTATGTGGACTGGCTCGCTATGGACTGATTCGTTACAGGATCCAGTTCGCTTAATAACTAGTTCGTTAAAGGGTTCAATTCGCTGCATGGATCAGTTCGTTAAGATAACACAATTCGTTAAGAACCAAGTAACGAACCAGAAGTTTGATAGAATGACAGAACAGTCCCTGGACTTAGAAAAGAATGATTTAATTACAAGCCCTTGAATCTTAAGTAGCAAATTATTTAATGATTCAAAATCCTAATGGAAAATGCGTTAAAACAGTTAAAACAACTTAACCCCAGCCAGGGGCTCTGCCCCTTGGACCCTGCTAGGGGCTGCCGCCCCTAGAACCCCCCTGCCAGGGGCGCTGCCCCCGGAACCCCGTTCGTTGAGGGTAATAATTAAACTAGAAAGGCGATATGTGTAGTGATAGTTTACTGAAATGTATAATTATTATACAGTTAGTCGTGCACAGCTCAAGAAGGGAATAACCGTAAACGGTGAACGCAACCGCATTGAGGTGAGTTTCTAGCCCCACTTCCTTGTTATGTTTTCGGGGCTGTGTGCATACTCGATGTGGTAGTTAATACACTTACCTTAAGTGGTAAGTGTATGCCTTGTATGATGTATGTATGATGATTGCTTGACGGTGCGTGAACGATTTTCGAATATTGCATGTACCGTCAGGTGGTAGCTAAAGACGGTATTGCTATGTATGATGTAAGATAAGATGCATGTATGAATATTTATGATATATGCATAATGTACTGTTGGTGCATAATGTCAGTAGTTCAGTATCTAGTGTTTTGTATGTGTCTGTAATCGTGTTAGATTGGTTGTTTTGGTTTTAGATATGGTGTCACACAAGTTCGCCTGATGTAAGCGAACTTGTAGCCAAGCGAAGTTAAGACAACTTCGCCTAGTCTGTTAGGCGAAGTTGTCGAGGCCTATATATGCCTAACTTCGGCTTGTTTAGAAAAGAGCGTTTTTTGGAAGTTAGAACGTGTTTTTGTGATTTGAGATCACGTGTTGAAGTGTTGCAATACAACGTGTTTATTAGTATTGTAACGTGTGTTTGTGTATCGTCTCAACGTATTATATATCTTACACTCGTATCGTATTACGTGGGGATTCCGCACCCTCGTGTTACGAGATACTCCTGTGTAGATCCAGCTGGGAACTCACAATTGGTATCAGAGCATGGGTTGCCGAATCGTTCAGACTAACCGCTGAACAGATTCATTTCCCTCTTGAATCCACCATGGACGTTAAACGATGAAGTTTGTTTAAATCATTTTGGGGGTTTTGAAATTATTTGATGATTCGGAGAAAAGTATATTGATTGATGTTTGGGTTGATGACTCGTTTGGAGATCCAACATCAATTTCATGTTTATTTGGTCAAAACGGTCCAGATCTGATGTAACAGTGTTATTTGGCTCGTTTTGGGGAAACACTGTTCATCTGATTATTTCTAGATCTGAAAAGGTTGATTATGATATGAAGATAGGTTTCTTTGATTTCGAGATGACTTGGATAGGGCTATAGTGATTAATTTCATATTACGAAATTTGATTTTTGGATTTGAAAAATTAGGGTTTTGTGTGCTCGTACTGCACAAACAGTAGATGTTTGTTGAAAAATATTGCCGATGGTACAAACTGATAAGGAGAATGTACAAGTCAAGAATGAACATGTACTAAAGGCAATTTCATCATTGTTTGTTGCAGCAGATGCAAAGTGAATATTCGAGCAGGTTCTGCAAGGGCAAATCAGTGACTGATGACGCAAAAATGAATTTTTGATGTCTCGAGCACACTATGAAAAAGTAAGATTGGACTCGAGTATGGAAAATGACTAAGTGTTGCTTCGAGCACAAGAGGTGTTTTGCTCAAGAACATCTTTGTTTGGCTCGAGCACAAGTTATTTCGAGCACATCTTATATCGAGCACATCAAATTCGAGCACACTTTGTGAAACCCAGAGCATATCCTTTGTTCTCAAGAAAACTATCTTCTTTAAGTCTCGAGCACACTTTGTTATTTTATTCGAGTAGACTCTTTTTCGAGCATATTTTGTTTTGTCTTGAACAGTTATGCTTGTGAAGAGAAAACTCAAGTTTGTGTCGAGCACACCCTTGCTCCCGAGCACACTTTTGCTCCCGAGCATGCTTGGTGTTAAGTGAGAAAATGAAAAATCACAAGTACTCCCGAGCACACCCTTGCTCCCGAGCACACTTTTGCTCCCGAGCATGCTTGGTGGAAAATGAAAAAGCACTAAGTATTCCCGAGCACACTTGTACTTCCGAGCACACTTTTGCTCCCGAGCACACTCTGTGCTCGGTGAAAAATTGAAAAATCACAAGTGTTTTGCTTCCGAGTACACTTTGCTTCCGAGTACACTTTGCTTTCCAAGTACACTTTGCTTCCGGGTACACCTTGTGCTTAAAAAAAATAATAAATCAAAAAAAAAAAATAAAAAAAAATCAAATCACAAGTGTTTTTGCTTTTCGGGTACACTTTGTACTGGGAAAGTTCTTCCGAGTACGCTTTGTGCTAGGAATGTACTCGGAGTATACTTTGTGCTAGGAAAGTGCTCCCAAGCACATTGTATGCTAGGAAACAGAGTTTGTGAAATATTTTAAAGTTTTGAAGAAACTTTTGAGATTTTTGGTACCGTTGACCGTTTGACCAAGCTATTCTCTACGGAAGATATATACCAGGGGTATTTTGGTAATTTTTCTCCAATCATCAACAAGCTTATGGAATCCAAACCTCATCCAATTTCACGACTTCATCAAAAGCTTTACAAGAACAAGTGTTGACCAAGCTTAAGGATTTAATCACTTTTAGTGTCAACCAACTTTTGAATATGTTTATCTGAGATTTTTACAATCTTGATGAGGATGATCAAGATTGTTTCACCCACACTTGATTTGAAGACACATTTATTAAAGATAATTGAAACGAAATTGGGGGAGTAAAAATCTTTGAATTTCATTGCAAATGGCTAGCTTCAAATCAAGTAAAAGACTCAAGTTAAGGAAAATTTGATCAAGATTAATAATCCAAGGTTTTTCAAAGATGTTTCATCGTTTATAAGTTTTCTGATTTCCTAGTACGGATGAGAAGATAGAGTCATCACGAGTAACAACTTGAAAGGATGATCAATAGAGTTTAACCTCCTATGAAATAGTCACTTGAACAGTCAAGAACGGGTTATGGTTGACTTGAATTCTATCTTAATTCAGGGAATGGTTAGAAGATGATTTACAGGGGAAGACACAAATTTGAAGAATTAAAGATTATTTGATGATCACAATGAGTTTATTTCTTTTTGTGATAACCTTGTTACTTGAAGTTGATCTTTTGAAGTTCAAAGCCTCGTTCATATGCCCATACAACTATATCCAGAAGTGGTATAAGAATGATGATTCGAAATGAACAATGGGATAAGCTTAACGTGAGGGGGAGAATTTCAAATGAAAGACAACGAGTTATGAGGTGATCATGGAAGAAATTCGATGGCATCGGTCTAAGGGGGAGATTGTTGGGACTTATATTTTAGACCGACGCATCGAATTAATCTTTGGGTGAAAAATATATTATTTTGGTCTCAACCAAGGGTGGATGGCGTGAAGACCAAGTCATGCTAGACTAGTAAAAATAGATATTTTTATTCATTTGTCTAGTATGAGTGACTGTATTGTGTATGTGTGAGAATTAGGGTTTTATCCCTTTGAGAGAGTCTCCGCCTCCAGGATGAGCTCTCCTGGTGGCGGATGATATTTCTTAATCGATTGTATGTATGAATGTATGTATGAGTGTTTCATCTTAATGAGAATCATTCGGCTAATATTTCATACTACCATTTCTATCTTTTGTGTTTTAATTACAATTGTTCATCCTACTTTATTGTTGATTGTTAATCAAATCAGGCTCTCTCCCAATATACCTCATCCGTCCAGACATCATTTCAAGAGTGAATACGAGTGAGATTCGATCCTAACCCTAGACCCGAGCTCCACACAGTTGATTAGTATTGACTATTTTCACGCTTCCGCGCCGGGGCTCGGTTCTCACAATTGATTAGTATTGACTATTATTTGATGGTTGTATGATGAGCAGTTGAGGTTATTTGTGATTAAACGCTTTGATGGTATTCAGTACTTTAAGAGGATGTTGAGATCTCTTAATACCTTGCCTGAGTGTGAGGTGAAGGATTTGGCTAAATTGGGGTTGATTAATAGAAGTGATGATAATATGGCGAGAATAATTGGGAAGATTGTGTGGAAAGAAAGTGTGAAAGAGAAGAAGTTTGAATTGTTAAAGCCGCAGAAAGGGAAGTTGGTTGAAGATAAGGAAAGAGGAATGCGAGCTGATGGTAAATCTTGGATGGTAATGAAATATAAACCGGTTCGGTGTTTAAAAGAAGTACCGATGAAGATAATGCCTAAGGATGTCTTAAAGAATCTCAAGTGGTGGTACGTTGATAGTCAAACAGCTGAAGCGGTTATGGAAGATGAAGACGAACAAGAGATTCTGAGAGTGTATGGTCCCATGCACTTGGTAAATTTGTCTCAAGCTGACTTGCAGGTGCTAAACAAAAAGAAAATATTCTATATTCCTGCATGGAAAGATGAAGCCAAGAAGTACCAGAGAGTGGTCTCTGTGTGTGTCAGACATGGCGTTCATGCTTGAAGACGGCTGACACAAGATTTTTGGGATATCTAGACACGAGAATGAAGATAGAGATATGAAGCTACTGCCAAGGGGGAGTCTGTTGGTGCATAATGTCAGTAGTTCAGTATCTAGTGTTTTGTATGTGTCTGTAATCGTGTTAGATTGGTTGTTTTGGTTTTAGATATGGTGTCACACAAGTTCGCCTGATGTAAGCGAACTTGTAGCCAAGCGAAGTTAAGACCACTTCGCCTAGTCTGTTAGGCGAAGTTGTCGAGGCCTATATATGCCTAACTTCAGCTTGTTTAGAAAAGAGCGTTTTTTGGAAGTTAGAACGTGTTTTTGTGATTTGAGATCACGTGTTGAAGTGTTGCAATACAACGTGTTTATTAGTATTGTAACGTGTGTTTGTTATCGTCTCAACGTATTATATATCTTACACTCATATCGTATTACGTGGGGATTCCGCACCCTCGTGTTACGAGATACTCCTGTGTAGATCCGGCTGGGAACCTACAATTGGTATCAGAGCTTTTGCTCGTGATTGTGTGGTTCGGGATTATCACACGGGTGTTAAGATCGTTCCGTTTGACTATTCGTGGAACGAGTTTACGTTGAAATACCTAATTTTTGTGTCTTACCCATCTCCCACCATCAAATATAACCCATTACGCCCTCGCATACCTCGCAATACGTCCAATTAAAACCTGCAAAAACCTTGTGTTCATCAGGCGAAGTTGCCGTCACTGTTTGTAGGGTTTAAGCGAAGTTATAGAGAAGGCGAAGTTAAGAGCAGCGAAGTTAGGAGTTTTAAGCGAAGTTAAGTTGTTAAGCGAAGTTGAGTATAAGCGAAGTTGAGTAGGTTTAAGCGAAGTTAGGATCAGGCGAAGTTAACAAGCGAAGTTGGACTGGTCACTGTTTAAATATTAAATACTTTCTTGTTATTTCGAGTCGTGTTTCTTTCAACTATGACTTCAATAAACATTACAGAACTGGTAAAAATGGAGGTTGAAGTCGGTTCAGCTACTAAGGCTCCAAAAATGCTTAAGGGTACCGATTTCGTTGCATGGAAAGATCAGTTTGAACAGTACGTGAAGTATCAAGACGCTAAGATGTGGGTTTGCATTCAAGATGGATACATTCCACCAACATCCTTGTTTGAAGGTCGTGATCAAATTAAGAAGTACAGTAAGATGGAAGAGGAGGAAAAGAAAATGTATGATGCAGAGAGTAAAGCTCATGTAGCAATAACCATGGCTCTTCCACAAGAGATTCTTAATACCTTCAAGAAGTACGAAACTGCTAGAGAGCTATGGGAAGCACTAGAAAATAGATATGAAGGTAATGTGGGGATATGTGCCTCCAAGACAAAGCTACTAAAAACCCAATTCTCTGTATTCAAGTATTTGAAAAATGAATCACTTGATGATATCATCACCAGATATTATCACTTGATGACCGAACTTAGTAATTACTCCATTGAATACAAGGAAGAAGAGATAGTAGAGAAACTCCTTGATGCTCTTCCACCGAAATGGGAAATGTACACGATTTTGATGAGAGAGGATAAAGACTTTGCCAATATTGATTTGGAAATAGCAGTCAATAAGTTACGAAATTTTGAACTTAACATGGTTCGGAAGGAGACACCAACTGATCAGGTTCAGGATCCGGGAATGTATGGTGCGAAAGTCACTCCAAGTTCAAGTTCAAAATCAGAATCCTCTGCCTACTACTCAAAGGGAGAATCAAACTCAAACTCAACTCGTGATGGTCATGTGACTCTCAATATGGATGGTGACGTATGTTTTGTAGCTGGAGGTAGTAATTCTTCAAAACCTCAATCCACAACAGGAAATTTCTCGTCAAATGTTCCGAGCTACAACTACTCACAGATGCCCATGAGTGTTAAATTAGCTGAACAACAGTTTGCTCTTTATCCATCCTTCATTGCATCTTATGAGAACTACATCAAAGGTAAAATAGTCGACCCTGCAACTTTGGATGAAGACTATGATCAGATCGATGCTGATGATTTGGAGGAGATGGATCTGCAGTGGCAGATGGCTATGATAGTAAGAAGGGTAAAGAGATTCATGATGAAAACGGGTAGAAAGTTCGTTGGAGAAAGACCAGGGTTTGATAAATCAAAGGTTCGATGTTACAACTGTCAGCAGAAAGGTCACTTTGCTAAGGAATGTACAAATGAGAGAGTCGAACGAAGTCAGAACAGGCCTGCACAACAGAATGGGGGAGGTAGTAAGAATAGGGCTATGGTGTCTAGACAGAATGGTGGATACAACTGGAATATACAAGTTGAAGAAGTGTTCGAACAGGCTAACTTGGTAAACATCGAAACGGGAGGAAGTGAGAGGAAGACGGGAGAAAATCAAGCATATATGGCAGAAGTGAACGACCAGCTCTCTGAGGTAAGTTCTGAACTTCATTGTATGCTATGTTAAAATCTGTCTGAACAATTGAAAACAGTAACTGATCAGTTTGTTAGTTTGGACGCACAATTTAAAACGTTAAAAGAAGATCATCACTATACTAAAACTAGAGAAAACAGTTACTCGGTAAAAATAAAAGCTAGTGAAAAAGATATCAGAAGTCTAAAAGCCAATCTGGCTGATAAAATACAAGTAATTGATATTAGTTATGAAGTGCTAGAAGAAAAAACCAAACTAATTGCTGAAAGAGATAAACAGATAGCTGATTACCAGGTAAAAGTGGTGGAACTAAACAGAAAAATTGAACAATTTAGAAATTCATCAGCTATGCTAGATCACATCTTAAGTGTTCAACGTTCCCCGGTTAACAAAGGGGGAATTGGATTTTCTGAAGTTCCACCACCGTATAACAATAACTATACCTATAATCCTAGTAATCAGAAATCTGCTGATGTTGAGATTAGTCAGACAGTTCCAGTCAAAATTTCGACTAAAGAACCTGAAGTTAATAAGAGCAAAACGAGTAAGCCAATTTCCAATGTTGAGGTTTCTGTTCCTAGCTCTGTCTCATCAAATTCGGACAAGTCATCCGAATCGGGTGAGATAAAAGAAGAGGTAGTGTTACTAAAACGTGGGGAAGAATATAGGCCTAAATCCGATGAAAAGAAACCTTCCCTAAATCCGTTTGTCCCACCATATGTTCGAAAAACGGGTAGTAATGCAACCTCGACATTTGCAACTACTGTTGAGACGAAAGTTGAAAACAGAAGTTGTTTCAGATGTAATCAAGAAGGACACCTTATTGCTGATTGTTCTCTAAACCAGAGAAACCTTAGAGGTATGAGGCCTCCGAAAACGCAGAATAAAACAAAGAGTAATTATTATACTGGTAAGAATGCAAAATCACAAAATTTCAGACATTGGACTAATCCAAGATTTCAAATAAATCGGTCCCATTTTTTCCCAGTAAACTACCAAACCAACAATTATAATTCAGTTAATTCACTAAGATTTGGATGGCCTCATAGTCAATCCTCAAGAAGGTTTCCTTTCAGAACTTACAAAAATCATCCTCAAACTGATTTTGGGCAACCAAAGTACTGGATGCCGGTCAACAGATTTAATAGACCCAAGACCAGTAGGTCTTGGGTCCCCAGATTTTAATCTTTTTCTTTAATTGTGCAGGAACAATCGAACAGAGCTGTAAACAATCTGTGGGTAGTTGACAGTGGCTGTTCCCGGCACATAACTGGTAACAAGAAATTGTTACGTGATTGGAAACCTGTTCAAGGAGGTAGGGTTAGTTTCGCTGGAGAGAGTGGAGGTAGAATCAGTGGTATTGGAACTGTGACGAATGGAAAAATGAAGTTAGAGAAGGTGAATTTTGTAGAAGAATTGAAGCATAACTTGCTGAGTGTATCTCAGATTTGTGACAAAGAATACACGGTGCATTTTACTAAAAACGAGGCAATTGTCCTTTATCCTGGTTTCAAGATACCAGAGGCATGGGTGGTAATGAGAGCTCCAAGAGAAAAGAATACGTATGTAATGGATATGAGGTCAACTAAGATGACAACAGAAGAATCATGTCTTCTGTCAAAGGCAACTGAGTCTGAGTCAGAGTTATGGCATCGAAGAATGGGACATATACATCTTTGCAAGATGAATTACATTGTCAAGAATGGGCTGGTGCTTGGTGTTCCCTTAAAGAATTTTAACTTTGAAGATCAATGCTTGTCGTGCAAGAAGGGAAAACAACATATAAAACCTCATCACTCCAAGAAGGTTAACTCAATTGTCAGTACCCTAGACCTACTTCACATGGATCTCTTTGGTCCCGTGAATGTAAAGAGTCTAGGTGGAACGTCATACTGCTTGGTTGTAACCGATGACTACTCTCGATACTCTTGGGTATACTTTCTGAAGACAAAAGATGAGACAGTTCAGTTGGTAATTAACTTGATTACCAAGGTTGAAAATATTGTTGGGCAAAAGGTTAAGTACATCAGGAGTGATAATGGTACAGAGTTCAAGAACTACCAGATGGAGATGTTCTGCTTACAGAAAGGGATAGACCATCAATACAGCGCCCCGTATACTCCGCAACAAAATGGGGTAGCTGAGAGGAAGAATAGAACGCTAATTGAAGGAGCCAGAACCATGCTGGAAGATGCTAAACTTCCCGTGGTGTTCTGGGCTGAAGCTGTTGCCACAGCTTGTTATATCCTTAATCGTTTTTTAACTATTAAAAGATTAAATAAAACTTGTTATGAACTTATGCGTGGTAGAAAGCCAAACCTGAATGGTCTTGAACCTTTCGGGTCCCTATGTACGATATTAAAGACAAACTCAAAATTTGGTGAAAAAGCCGACGAAGGTATTTTAGTCGGATATGTTGTTAGGACACCCAACAGAAGAGTCTTTAATTTATCGAACAGCAAGGTTGAGGTGGTATTTACACTGAAATTACGAGTTACAAATCACCAAAGCCTAGCACGAGACCTGATGAAGCTTTCGACTATAATAAACTATTCAAATTTTTTAATATGCCTTACTTGGGCTTTGCAGAAGTTGATGAGAAAATTGCTTCACAGATTCTGTATGACAAGGAGGAGAATATTGTGCAACGTCCGCGATACGACGAAAGTCAACCTTCCTCATCAAGTGCCGTTGATACTCCTGCTTTCTCTACTGAAGAAGAATTCTACAACCCATTTCACTCTCAACATCAATCACCCACTGATGAACTCTCTTCGAATTTAGAAAACAATCTGCAAGTCGGTCCGATTCAGACTACTGCAATTCACAAAAATCACCCTTTGGGGAATGTGATAGGTAATCTGTCTGACGGTGTTCAAACAAGAAGAAGCTTGGATGAACACACATGTGTTTACGCAAGCATTAAGGACACGGGTATCATAAATGAATGCTTGTACACCTGCTTCATCAGCCAAGTTGAACCGAAGAATTATCAAATGGCTCTAAAGGATAATTCATGGGTCGAAGCCATGCAAGAAGAGTTAGCACAGTTCGAAAAGATGGAAGTATGGAAATTAGTTGAAAAACCAAAAAATGTAAATGCTATTGGTACAAAGTGGGTTTTTAAATGTAAGAGAGATGAGAAAGGGATAATAATAAGGAACAAGGCAAGGCTGGTAGTAAAAGGGTTTAATCAGCAAGAAGGAATCGACTACAACGAAGTGTTTGCACCAGTGGCAAGATTGGAGGCAATTCGACTATTCCTGGCATATGCTTCACACAAAGAGATGAAGGTGTTCCAGTTAGATGTGAAAAGTGCCTTTCTTAATGGTAAAGTCGATGAGGTGGTGTACGTAGAACAGCCTCCGGGTTTCCCTGACCCAGATTTTCCTGATCATGTGTACAAACTGAGTAAAGCTCTATATGGGCTACATCAGGCTCCTCGTGCCTGGTACGCAACTCTGTCTGATTACTTGCTTGAGAATGGGTTCGAAAGAGGAAAGATCGATAGCACGCTGTTTGTCAAGAGAAAAGGGGGTGATCTTCTACTCGTTCAAGTCTATGTGGACGACATCATTTTTTCTGCATCAAGAGTCGCCATGTGTCAGGAATTTGAAGCAGTCATGAAAAAGAGGTTTGAAATGAGCGCCATGGGTGAATTAACTTTCTTTTTGGGATTGCAGGTAGATCAGAAGAAAGATGGGATGTTTATTCATCAAACAAAATATGTCCATGATGTGCTCAAACACTTCAAGATGGACAATAGCACTCCATTTGATACTCCAGTTTGCATCAACCACAAACTGGGTGCTGATTCTGACAGTGATAAAGACATGGATCCCACCCAATATCGAGCAATCATAGGTTCTTTAATGTATTTAACTGCATCTAGACCTGATATTATGTTTGTAGTTTGTCTTTATGCTCGTTTTCAGGCAAGCCCGAAGGAATCTCACATGAAGGGAGTGAAGCGAATATTGCGGTATCTCAAAGGCAAGCCTAAGTTGTGATTGTGGTACACGAAAGGGGGAGAACTGAATTTGGTAGCTTACACAGATTCCGACTATGGTGGTTGCAATCAGAATAGGAAGTCAACAACCGGTGGATGTTAGTTTCTGGGAGGAAGATTGGTGTCGTGGCAGTGCAAAAAGCAGACCTCAGTAGCCATTTCCACCTGTGAAGCAGAGTACATGGCAGCATCGAACTGCTGCTCCCAGGTTCTTTGGATTCAACAACAATTACGCGATTACGGCCTGAATTTCACTCAAACTCCTATTTGCATTGATAACACTGCTGCAATCTCAGTAACTAACAATCCCGTCAAACATAGCAAAACTAAACATATTGACATTCGTCATCATTTTATACGGGATTGTGCTTAGAAGAAATTAATTGTGCTAGAAAAGTTTGATTCGTTGGATAATTTCGCCGACCTTTTTACTAAAGCGTTTGACCGATCCCGTTTTCAAAATCTGGTTGAGCTAAATGGGATGATCAATCCCGAGTAACCTTGTTTTTCGTTTTTATTTAAAAAAAAAACATCACTACCGCTTAGAATTATGTCGGTTGCTTCAGTTTGAAGGACACATCCTCGGATATGTTTGGTCCTTACTTCTATTAGTAGATTATGAGGATAGCCATTAACCAGATGACTGAAAGTGACCGGGGCGGTTTATGATGGGTTTTTATTCTTTCACTGAAAAATAGTCTTTCATACTTAGTTAGAAGGACACATACTCGTATGTGGTCGGTCCAGCTGATCTATTGGATCTTCAGGATAGCCGTTTACCTGAAGACATTGACTTGATCGGGGCGATAGAATTTAACATTTTTAAAGGGAGATGATATAATTTTTCAAGTCTATAACTTCGTAAGAAGTTTCTATACAATGTTTAAAATAAAATTGATCCAACCTTGGAAAGTGATAGTAAAACTATTTATGTGTGCCTAACTGGTGAAGTTATTAGGCCTAAAAGACTCTAGAACAGCCATTGTATGTTATGGTAGCTTTTTATGGTGCGTAAAAGTAGAAATGATACAAACTAAATCTCCTCGATTTAATGTGGAGAATCATTCTGAGTTGTGCATGTCTCCATATACATCTTTCCGAATGATAGGCAGAAAAGTGATTACCCTGTCATACACGAGCCCGTGAGTGTTCTGATTCTCGAGAAGATGGTGTGTCAAGTACCTGCAGTGATCCAGATTCGGGACTTGCAGTCGTCTACTATTTGAAGCTGTATTAATATCTTTATTTAAAAAAAATGTTGTTAAGCCTTTTTGAAGCTTATGTTATTTCAAATATCAACCAAGAGGAAAGAAAGAGAACGGGAAGAAGACTCTAAAGATCGATATGTACTTACTGTTTAACCAGACGCTACGGGTCGAGGTTAATTCGGGGTGACTTGGGGAAAGCCAAATACGATTTGAGAATAGATAGGAGGCATCACAATCTCTCATGTGATGTCCATCTAAATTTTGAGCTTAATTGAACCTAATCCGTATCACAGAAGCGATGAAAACCATACTAAGTTTTATACTGCTTACAACATGTTTCTTTATGTCATAATACCGCTGAACATGGATCTATGTGACAGCCACTTAATTAGTATGATTCCAGTTCGGATCTTTTCTAAAACATGCAGGTTCTCGTCAAGACTGAAATTTGATCCCTTTTATTTACTTACTACAATTTTCACACGCATATTTTGTTTTATGGTTTAAAACTTGGTCACCTGGTTATTTGATCGTAAAGTTTAAATCTTTAACGGAGGATTTTAAAAGACAGTTGCACTTTGATCAAATTTATAAGGACCTGTTTTGTAAATTAAGCTAGGCGAACTTATGTTAAGGTAAAGAGGCGAAGTTGTCCATGCTTGATGTTAAGTGAAAGAAAATGAAAAATCACAAGTACTCCCGAGCACACCCTTGCTACCGAGCACACTTTTGCTCCCGAGCACACTTTTGCTCCCGAGCATGCTTGGTGTTATGTGAAAGAAAATGAAAAAGCACCAAGTAATCCGAGAACACTTTGTTTCCGAGCACTAAGTAATCCGAGCACACTTTACTTCCGAGCACACTTTGTGCTAGTTGAAAATTGAAAAATCACAAGTGTTTTGATTTCCGGGTACACTTTGTGCTAGGAAAGTGCTTCCGGGTACACTTTGTGCTACTTAAAAATTGAAAAATACAAGTGTTGTGCTTTCCGAGCACACTTTACTTCCGAGCACACTTTGTGCTAGTTGAAAATTGAAAAATCACAAGTGTTTTGATTTCCGGGTACACTTTGTGCTAGGAAAGTGCTTCCGGGTACACTTTGTGCTAGTTAAAAATTGAAAAATACAAGTGTTGTGCTTTCCGAGTAGACTTTACTTTCGAGCACACTTTGTGCTAGTTGAAAATTGAAAATTCACAAGTGTTTTGATTTCCGGGTACACTTTGTGCTAGGAAAGTGCTTCCGGGTACACTTTGTGCTAGTTAAAAATTGAAAAATACAAGTGTTGTGCTTTCCGAGTAGACTTTACTTCCAAGCACACTTTGTGCTAGTTGAAAATTGAAAAATCACAAGTGTTTTGATTTCCGGGTACACTTTGTGCTAGGAAAGTGCTTCCGAGTACACTTTGTGCTAGTTAAAAATTTAAAAATACAAGTGTTGTGCTTTCCGAGTAGACTTTACTTCCGAGCACACTTTGTGCTAGTTGAAAATTGAAAATTCATAAGTGTTTTGATTTCCGGGTACACTTTGTGCTAGGAAAGTGCTTCCGGGTACACTTTGTGCTAGTTAAAAATTGAAAAGTACTAGTGTTGTGCTTTCCGAGTAGACTTTACTTCCGAGCACACTTTGTGCTAGTTGAAAATTGAAAAATCACAAGTGTTTTGATTTCCGGGTACACTTTGTGCTAGGAAAGTGCTTCCGGGTACACTTTGTGCTAGTTAAAAATTTAAAAGTGCAAGTGTTGTGCTTTCCGAGTAGACTTTACTTCCGAGCACACTTTGTGCTAGTTGAAAATTGAAAAATCACAAGTGTTTTGATTTCCGGGTACACTTTGTGCTAGGAAAGTGCTTCCGGGTACACTTTGTGCTAGTTAAAAATTGAAAAATACAAGTGTTGTGCTTTCCGAGTAGACTTTACTTCCGAGCACACTTTGTGCTAGTTGAAAATTGAAAAATCACAAGTGTTTTGATTTCCGGGTACACTTTGTGCTAGGAAAGTGCTTCCGGGTACACTTTGTGCTAGTTAAAAATTGAAATATACTAGTGTTGTGCTTTCTGAGTAGACTTTACTTCCGAGCACACTTTGTGCTAGTTGAAAATTGAAAAATCATAAGTGTTTTGATTTCCGGGTACACTTTGTGCTAGGAAAGTGCTTCCGGGTACACTTTGTGCTAGTTAAAAATAAAAAAATACAAGTGTTGTGCTTTCCGAGTAAACTTTACTTCCGAGCACACTTTGTTTTCTGAGTACACTTTGTTTTCCGAGCACACTTTGCTTCCGAGTACACTTTAGGCGAACTTGTAAAGAGGCGAAGTTGACCATGGTTGACCTTGAGCGAAGTTAATGATAATCTGTTGACCATCGAAGTTGTCACAGGGGTGAAGTTAAGGTTAACTTCGCCCTTGCATTTTCAAACCTATATAAGGGTCAACCTGGTCAAACCCTCGGCGAACTTATATACACTCCTAACCCTTGGCGTACTTAATCCTTGAATCCGTATTATCTGTTTCCAATCCGTGTTAAAGGTGTGTAGGCTCGGTATTACATGTAATTCATACTAATGGTGATAATCAAGGGCCGTGGTGATTCGATGTGTGACATTGTTTATTCTAACTTTTAAACAATTGATAAACCAATCTGTTTCTAATGTGTTCGTAACTCAGTAAATCGTCTAGATCTCCATAGTAACATCTTTTCTTGTTTTCAATCACAAATTCACCAAACAACCCAGGATCGGACCTCTGTACTCGCCGTTTCAGATTCAGGCGAAGTTAGGCTTAGGCGAAGTTGTTCTCAACTTCGCCTTATGCATAACTTCGCCTGCTCATGTTTAATTAATTAATTAGCCTGGTTGTTCTCAGGTGAAGTTAGGGTTAAGGCGAAGTTGCACTCAACTTCGCCATATGGTTAACTTCGCCTACACATAAGATGTTATCATAACTTCGCTCATGGTAACTGGCGAAGTTATGATCTGCTTTGTCGATGTTCTAACTTAGACCGTTTGTTGTGCAGATATGGCTGCTGTAGCTGTAGCTGGTGGTGCTGGTGGTGACGAAGGTGGTGACAACAACCGACAGTTCTTTCCGGGTCACAACATGGACATTACTTTGGATCCGGATGCTAGTGGTATCGATGACTATCGCGAGATCATCTCCTTCCTAGTTCGCTCACGTATTTTTTATGCTATTACTACAACTCTCCCCATTTCTCTACCGAATATTGAAGATTTCTGGCGAACGGTAGAAAATGACTGTAGAGTTGAGCTTCCGGTTATGTGCGCCACAGTGAACAATCAGGAGGTGCAGTTCTCAGCAGATCAGATCAGAGTCGCTTTGCAGTTCGGGACTGAAACTAGAGATGATCCACAGATTTTTCAGCTCCATTCAGAGATGGTGCATTTTTACGTATGGGCTATTCGGGTCCTTTGGGTGACACTCAAAGGCGAAAGGGATTTTTATTGGATCAGTGGCGTTTTCTGATGCACGTGATGATTGTGTGCATGTCGGGTCGTAAAGCTGGTAGTGACGGTATGGGGGCAACGATGCAGTCTGCTATGACAGCCCTGACTTACAACAAGCCCTACAGCTTCAGTCAGATGGTGTTTTATGAAATCGATCGTCAGAGACGCGCGGTCGCTCGTGAAAGATTTTTAATGTATCCCAGATTCTTACAGATGATTTTGAATCATGTAGCACCTACGCAACCTCAACGACGTCCCATCCGTTATGTTGAGAGTGTAAGAAAGACGATCTTTGCGCAATGTAGGTCGTCAAGTGCACGTAGCAAACCTGAGCTTCGTCCGCGGCACACTCCATTGTTTGGTTATTTGGTGAACCCTGCTTATATTGCTCCTTGTGGAGATGAATTTCGGGACCCGGCACCGCAACAGGCTGATGTTCCTCAACCACCACCTGTGGTACAACAAGTTTTGCCTGCTGATCCTGTTGCAGCTCCAGAGGAACAGGTAGATCTTGAAGCTGCTTTTGGTGGCCAAGGGTTTTTTTATATGGAGCAGATTGATCCAGCTGCAGAGGTTCAAGCACCAGAAGCTGAGGCATCTGGTGTGAATGTTTCGATGGTAGCTACGTCTGTAGCAGATTCTGAGAGAACCGACTCTGACTCCTCCGCTGACGATATCGCTGAAGCACGACAGATTCTGGTCACACAAGAAAGAATACATGGTAAGAGAAAGAAAGACTCAGATGACAGTGAATCTGACTTCGAGGAGGAGTTAGACCAGTTGATACGTCGATCAAAGAGGGCCAGAACTGGTGAGGGTTCGGGAGCTGGTGAAAGCTCAAGGGTGGTTCGTTTCTCTCCATCCTCGTTATCTGGTATGACCATGGTTCCGGCTTCGATGACTGTAGCAGTACCGATCACCTCCAGTGTTCCCGTGGTGACATCATCATCATTTGGTATTCCACCAACCACGTTTCAGTTTTCGGCTCCGGAGATAGTTTCCTTGCCACCTCCTACTCTTACTTCATCGGAGGTTGTTGCAAGATTTGTTGAGTCGACGTTGGTAGCTACTACCGGGTTATCTATTACATTACCACCCGCAGTTATTGTTTAGCCTGCTTCTGATAATCCAGTCAGTCTGGGAATATCTCCACCTTATGCTCAAGACGTTTCTCACATGCAGTTTGATATTGATGCTACCTTGTCTGATTCTGAAAGGATAGCGGCTCTTGAAAGGGTGGTTGCTGAACAGTCGAGAATAAATCTAATCCAGACACAAACTATCCAGCGCCTTGTAGTAGAAAATCTGATCCAATCTTCCCTCCTTGTTGAACACGGTAAACTTTTTGATGCTCTAATGCAGTTCTTAGCATCTCAGGAGGAGACGAGCTGCAAGGGCGATGAGTTGAGAACAAAGAAAAGTCATGATAGAGACGATGATCCCAATGCATCGAAAGGTGCAAGTGGTGAGTTGCCAAGAACTGAACAAACTCTTGGGACTTCCACATCTCACGGGGAGTCAACTAGTACAGCAGGTGGATCCAGTGGTGAAGATGTTGTGGTTGTGGATGATGATGATGTGGGTGACGAAGATGTGTTACCTGTTGAGGAGATTGAAAAGATAGGAGAACAGATTGTGATTTATAGTGAGATTGAAGAGGGAGAGATTGTGGATGACAGTGTAGAACATGATATTCCAGACGTTGATAATGTAAATGTGAGTCAGGATATGGATATGTTAGATGAGTCTGAGTGGGAAGAGCAGCCGAGATGGAAAGAAGGCTACGCTCAGTGTTTGTAAAGAAAAAGAAGCCAGCGGTTCCTACAATGTTCAAAAAGAGTTACAATATCAAATGGCATGCTGAGTCGAAGAGGGGTATTATTTGCTGGTTGTATGATGAGCAGTTGAGGTTATTTGTGATTAAACGCTTTGATGGTATTCAGTACTTTAAGAGGATGTTGAGATCTCTTAATACCTTGCCTGAGTGTGAGGTGAAGGATTTGGCTAAATTGGGGTTGATTAATAGAAGTGATGATAATATGGCCAGAATAATTGGGAAGATTGTGTGGAAAGAAAGTGTGAAAGAGAAGAAGTTTGAATTGTTAAAGCCGCAGAAAGGGAAGTTGGTTGAAGATAAGGAAAGAGGAATGCGAGCTGATGGTAAATCTTGGATGGTAATGAAATATAAACCGGTTCGGTGTTTAAAAGAAGTACCGATGAAGATAATGCCTAAGGATGTCTTAAAGAATCTCAAGTGGTGGTACGTTGATAGTCAAACAGCTGAAGCGGTTATGGAAGATGAAGACGAATAAGAGATTCTGAGAGTGTATGATCCCATGCACTTGGTAAATTTGTCTCAAGCTGACTTGCAGGTGCTAAACAATAAGAAAATATTCTATATTCCTGCATGGAAAGATGAAGCCAAGAAGTACCAGAGAGTGGTCTCTGTGTGTGTCAGACAGGGCGTTCATGCTTGAAGACGGCTGACACGAGATTTTTGGGATTTCTAGACACGAGAATGAAGATAGAGATATGAAGCTACTGCCAAGGGGGAGTCTGTTGGTGCATAATGTCAGTAGTTCAGTATCTAGTGTTTCGTATGTGTCTGTAATCGTGTTAGGTTGGTTGTTTTGGTTTTAGATATGGTGTCACACAAGTTCGCCTGATGTAAGCGAACTTGTAGCCAAGCGAAGTTAAGACAACTTTGCCTAGTCTGTTAGGCGAAGTTGTCGAGGCCTATATATGCCTAACTTCGGCTTGTTTAGAAAAGAGCGTTTTTTGGAAGTTAGAACGTGTTTTTGTGATTTGAGATCACGTGTTGAAGTGTTGCAATACAACGTGTTTATTAGTATTGTAACGTGTGTTTGTGTATCGTCTCAACGTATTATATATCTTACACTCGTATCGTATTACGTGGGGATTCCGCACCCTCGTGTTACGAGATACTCCTGTGTAGATCCGGCTGGGAACCTACATGTACGTATGAGATGTTAATGGTACGTGAACGCTCTTCGGAGATTGCACGTATTGTCAGGAAAAGTATTTAAGGACAGGTATAGTGTGAAGCTATGGAAGAAAGGGTACCGGACCCTAATAATATCCGAGGATGAAGGGTACCGGACCCTAATAATATCCGAGGATGAAGGGTGACCGGACCCTAAAAATATCCTAGGATGAAGGGTGACCGGACCCTAATAATATCCGAGGATGGAGGGTACCGGACCCTAATAATATCTGAGGTATGTAGGGTGAAACGCCCTTTATAATGTATGGTTAGATATGAATGTGTATGGACGAATGCTGATCTTGATATGTATGTAATGCGTACCTTCAGGCACGTATATCTGTATGAAAAGTAAGTTATGTGATTAACTAGAACTCACTCAGCGTAGCTGACTTTTAGTATGCACGCAGGCAAATAGGTTGAGGCAGCTCGCGTGACTGAAGACACATGGCATGGAATCGAAGATACTGGCATCTCGAAGAAATGTTGTGATGTTTTAAAGACTATGTTTTGTTTTAATTGACTACGAATGTTTTATAAGACATGATTTGATGGTTATGTGAAATGTTATGGTTGAAGTTTTATTATTCCGCGAAAGTTTTCATTAACTATGATATTTAGAACTGCGTTTATGAGTAAATCCAACGTTAAAGTAGGGCTATCGGTAACGGGGCCTTACAGTCGGGCGTTCAGTAGTGTTTATCTACATGCTTGACGAACCATTCCAATCCTCGGTGCATATTAATGCCTCAACAAAAGGAGGGGCAAAGAACTTCTATATGGTTCCACAACTCTTCCGCCCATACTAAAAGCGAACCCCAAAGCAACACTAGAAACATGGATAGCTAGTATATCTAGAAATTTCATAATGCATGATAAGTTAATTTAATAGGCAAAGAATAATTATCACTAAATTAAGTAAACTAGTAAACGTACCTTTCGCTATTTTCGTTACTATCGGGTATTTTGAAGATGAACATTTCCGCTATTGTAGAATATCAAATCCCTCATAATCAGGTTCCTCGATATCGTCAAGGTACTTCTGAAGTTCTGTTTTAGGTTCATACGAGTTAGAACAACAGTCGATTTATACCGACTAAAAAACCACTTGATCCACGTGTAGAATGTTCAACATTACTTGCCTTTTGTGAAACCTGACTTGGACTTGTCCTTTCACTATTTCGCTCATAATGCTTAAAAACTATCTCGAGTTCATCTGTTATAAATTTAACAGCTTTCCCAACCCTTTCATCAAGTTTCTCTTTTGTCTCATTCTTTTGTTCAGCTTCAAAATACACACTCAAATCCAAATGACAAAACAAACAATTTCGACCGAGGATCTACTATGGAAGCAAAGTAGAGGATGTTATTAAAACCTTTGTTATGTGTCCCCCAGTATTTTGCAAATGTCACACCCCGAATTAGGGCCTAAGCGTGTGACCAATAGTTGGTACCTGTTTTGTAAATATATCAGAGTTGCTGGTTTGTTTTAGCGAAATCCTTTTAATAATGAATGATCATTTATAAAATGTTGGATTAAAATATCCTTTTAATGTTTACAAATCATGTTTGAGAAAATAAGTTCTTTTTAGCGGAAGTATAGAATAAAATATTATTATATTGAAAACTTGGGTTTAGATACCCGTTTGATAATTCAAATACTTGTCTTTTAGAAAACATACTTCTTTATAGTAAAATAAATTATCTGAGCCACCAGATAGCATCTAATGACTATATCTCCAATCTTTTATCCTGTCTTGCTCGTCTGTTCTGATCTTTTTGTTCTAATCTTTCTGTTCTCCTGTAAAATGGTTAGAAAATATGTCAGCATACAGCTAGTAAATGACGCTGACTCTTGTTGTAAAATCTTTTCAATATCTTTGTGAAACCAACAATAATACCTTGTGACTACTCATTAAGCACCCAACTCAATTGGGATAAAATTACCCTAAGTACATGCACAATTAATTATATACACAAATCATTTCTCATAAAGATTCCGGAGACATGTTGATGATTTGCATGGCCTCGGGAAAATGCCAATTCACCATGTATAAATAGATCCAGACACATGTATACTCTTAATCAAAGTGTACGTTTCTTATTATTGTAACACAAGGTTTTATAGATTCGTAAATCCTATGCAAACATTCTGAATCTAAAAGAGTTTGTAAAAGTTTAGGGTGTATTCACCTTTTCTGTTTATAATCAGTTTCTGATACTGATTCCTGCTTTCTGATTTATGGTTCTTGATATGTTACCTCGGACCTATAGTACGAGAATAACCTTTTCTATAAATAACTAGATCAATGATCTAGCTTCAGACCTTTAGTCCGTTTTGTAGAGCTTTAACCTTGATAAAATCATTTGTTTATATAAAACATTTTGACCTTTAGTCCATTTTCTTTATTTATCAATTATATGTCTGTTTCTTATTTAGGAAGAAACATCTATACAGAGTTTCTTCTTTAAGAAGAAACATTAATTTCTTAACTATAACCTCTGTATAAATATTATATTTCTTAATCATAAAGAAGTTCTATTTTGACTATAACCATTGTATGTACATGCTTACATTTCTTAATCAAGAAGAAACAATATTTTGACTATAACTTTTGCTTAAGAAAAGTTATTTTATGCTTAATTGTAATCAAGGTTAGGGATATACCCATGACTATGGTCTAAGCCATTTATAATAATAAAATAACAACTTAGACAGAACCCCTACCTCACACGGGTATTCGGAGTTAGATATTTATCACCTATCGGGCATCACTTCTACTCTATATCGTGTATCGGGGCTTAAACCGACAGAACTTCGGAGCTTGGCACGTACTACGAGATTGGCACACAAAACGATGTAGCAAGAGAAAGTTTTTTTATAGAGAGTGTGTGGAAGGTGTGTGGGAGAAATGGTCATGACCCTCCCTTTTATAGCCATAACTGAGTCCCATCGCAATACGCGATGGGCTCTACTTTAACTGCGTCACGTATTGTGACGTCCCTTCACCGTCGCCTTCGCCTTCACCATCGTCCTCGCCCGAACCCGTGCGCGTGCGCATTGGGTGCTACACACCCTTTTCTAGAACCACTAGGTGCATGCTTGGCATAAAATAATATTACTATATATGGAAACTCTACTTCTTATAAAGAGCTTCCATTTCTTTACCACTTTCCATGTGGGATGTGTTCTATTTCCTTATTTATACCCAAGTAGAATGCTTCCACTTTATTACATCCTTCCATGTGGGATGAAGTTTTCTTTTCTTATTTTCTTCATGTGGGAAGACTTACCTTAGGAAATCTTTTTATTTCCTTGTTTTCTTAGTATGGAATAATTTTTATTTTCCTTTTCTTATTTTCTTATTATTTATCTTGGAAATATTTTTGGTTCTTTATCTTTATTAATTTGTCAAATTTGGACCGAAATTTTATGGATGTTACATCCTTATATGCTTTGAATTTTATATGAATTATATAGATATTTCTACACTTTTAACTAAATTGTGGATCATTATTGTTCATTATTATTGCATTGGGAGGATACGTAGGGGTTTTACGGCCACTGTACAAAATAGAAGAGTCACTGAAGAAGATTAAAATTACTATTCTCTTGGTTAGCAAGTTTTCGAGAAAGAAAGAAAGAAAAAAAGTTCCAACAATAATTGGAGCTTGTGCCGCTGTGCAAGAAAGAATCCGAAGAAGAAAAAATAAAAAAATAATAGAGAAGCAAGCAGGCACGTCAATTTTCGTCACTATTTCTTTTTCTATGAACTTTAATATGTTATTTTTTGTTTCGTATTTTATTATGAGTAACTAAACTTTTATACTACCAAGGTTTTGGTTGATTACTAGTTTAGATTGATGGTTTGACGAACTATTATTGATTTTTGGTTGATTTGGTATTATGGTAAAGTTTTTAATTGGTTTGTTCATGATATTGTTGAGTAATTAAATTTGATTATTGCTTTAATAATTATTCCACTTGTGTTTAACAGTTTTTGGTGATTGTTAGACGCATGATTAGGTTGTCTACTTTGTGTTTTCAACGTGTTTGCGGTTTATGGTCGAAATAATCGTAGGAATAATTATTGAAAGAGTATGAGATTTTATTGTTCTTTCACTAGAGAGGCCAGGAGGCAATTTGGTTTTGTGTCATCTTTTTCTTTTGCTGGTTTAGGTAATAATTGCACGGGAGTGAGTGACCCTAGGTCCCTTAGATTATTGTGATACAAGTTGTGTTCAAGTTAATTAAAAATACCCTCTTTATATTAATATATATTGTATTCGAAGAGACCGGGAGGTGATTTGCGTTTTGGGGTACCATAGTATTATTAGGTAAGGTGAGACCGGGAGGTGATCCAAACCTTTAACAATTGAGTTTCACATGTCATTAGAGTTCTAGGGTGTTGTCGGTGAGGCCGGGAGGTGATCTAGCGTACTTTAGTGGTCTTTAGTGTCATATATTTAAGATATTGTTTTTAAACCAAGTCAAGTTCGTTAACTATTAATTTAACTAGTAGGATTCCATTACCTAGGTAGTCGTTTCACATATTTGTTTAAACCCAATTTTTTTAAAGTTTTGTTTTTAGTTTAAATTATAATTAGTTAAGTATTATTAGTGTTATTATTATTAAAAAATATCTAAAAATCAAAGGAAAGTCTAAGTTAGTAATCATTAAGTTTAATAATTAGAGTTTACCCATAGTGTCCTAGGTTCAATATCCGTTCTTACTTGCTAGCTACATTGTGACCGGTACACTTGCCGATTTTGTTTGGTTGTTTAGGTGAATTCGGTAAAACTTTGTTATTAATATTATAAACGTTTTTCACACATCAAGTTTTTGGCGCCGTTGCCGGGGACACTGGAATATTCTTTGTTTAAACTGAGGTGATTATCTGATCTGTTTATTTGTTTATTTGCCTTTATGTGCCTTGAGGTTTAGTTTAAAAATAAAAAAAGTAATAATATTAATAATATCTCGATTCGTGCGGATCTGCGAAACTTTTAATATTAATAATATCTCGTCCGACTTCATTCATCTTAAGTTATTCCCATTCTCACTTTCCGGTCGTGCTGCTTCATGGTTTGACTCTCTTCCGAACGCTTCAATCACCAAATGGGCCGACTTGCAATCCAAGTTCCTTAGGAAGTATTTTCCTCCATCGAAAGCCGGACGTCTACCGAGAAAATCCTTTCGTTTCATATGGACCCCGATGAGTACTTTTATTCCGTGTCGGAGCGTTTCCAAACTCTTATAAGTCGTTGTACTGAGAATGGCCTAAACGATTAGGCTGTGGTTGAAACATTCTATAACGGCCTCACTCCCGAAACCCAACAGCGGTTCAATACCGTCGCCGGAGGAAACATTCTCGACAAACTCACCATAGAGGAGGCTAAAGAAATGTTCGAGCGCATTGCATTTGGGGATCAACATACACCGAGTAGAAGATCCGTCTCAGCTGCCAAGGCCGCGGCCATTTCAGCATCACATGGAGTGCATCATGTTGAACAAAATACGAGTGTGTAGGCAGATGATGAGGCACTGAAGAGGGAAGTTAGAGAGCTTAAGTTGCAAGCTCGTAGGTGCGTGATATATCGTGGAAATCATGAGACAGCTGATTGTCCCATTGATTCTCAGGAGGAGGTAGATTTTCTTGCTGATCAAAACCGTTCCTTCAATTCAGGGTGGCGAAACAATAATTCTAACTCTAATTGGCGGGCAGGTAACTCCGGTTATCAGCACGCCAGAATCTGTTCCAAGAACCCACCCTCGAACCTGCTCCTGTACCAAATAGTACTTCCAAGATCGAGGAGATGTTGGCTAACCAATCTCAATTGTTAAATCAGCTCTTACAAAATGATGCCAACACCAAATCCACTCTTTTGCAGCATAAAACGTTTATGAAGGGACAACAGGTCGTATTTCAAAATCTTGAGGTTAAGTTTGGTGAGTTGTCTGCAAAGATTGATCAACGACCCTCGGGGAGTCTTCCAAGTAACACCGTCCCTAATCCCGGTCCCACCTATTCCAAAACCATTTCAAAATGCTCATGCCAAGGC
This sequence comes from Bidens hawaiensis, assembly GCF_021521415.1. Classification (NCBI taxonomy): domain Eukaryota; kingdom Viridiplantae; phylum Streptophyta; class Magnoliopsida; order Asterales; family Asteraceae; genus Bidens; species Bidens hawaiensis. The sequence continues at coordinate 1,106,671 of NW_027491351.1, forward strand.
AGTGACCACCCGAAGTGGGCGAGGTGTCGTCAGAGATACACGAAGTGAGGAGGAGAAAGTTGATGAGGAGATGGAGATGGAGACACTACCTGATAAGGTGAACCAGAGGCGAGGCCCAGCAAGTACCTCACGGTCAGGCGGTGCGCCAGTTGAGAAGGAGAAGCAAGTTGAGCAGGAACCGGTGCGGGTCTATAAGCCAAAACCGCCATATCCCGGTCGTCTGGTGAAGAAGAATGATTTGGAGCAGTACTCTAGGTTTCTCGACATGCTTAAAAATCTCCATGTGAACATTCCGTTTATTGAAGCTCTCGCGAACATGCCAAAACACGCCAAGTTTCTTAAAGATTTGCTCAATAATAAAAAGAAACTTGAGGAGCTTTCGACTGTTACTCTTAGTGAAGAGTGTTCTGCCGCCGTACAAAACAAGCTTCCTAGGAAGTTGACGGCAACTTTACAATTCCTTGCTTGATTGGTAATCTTCATGTTAGCAATGCTTTGGCCGACCTCGGTGCAAGCATTAACCTCATGCCCTATTCAGTGTTTAATAAACTTAACGTGGGAGAGCTGCTTCCCACCTGGGTGAGTATCCAGCTGGCAGACCGATTTGTGAAGTTTCCAAGGGGCATTGTGGAGAACATGTTGGTGCATGTGGACAAATTCATTTTTTCGTTCGACTTTGTCATTCTCGATATGGATGAGGACTCGAACGTTCCTCTCATCCTCGGCCCGTCCTTTCTTGACCATCGCACGCGCTCTTATCGATGTTTCTAATGGCAAATTGACTCTTCGAGTTCATGATGACTTGGTCACATTCGACGTTTAGAAATCCATGAGGCATACTCAGCAGCGTGATGACACTCTCTATTTCATCGACAGGTTCATGATCTATGTAGGCGACTATCTTACAAAGGTCTGCCAGAGAGACACGTCCGACACTCAGATCATCAATGTAAGAAACAGTCATTCGAGAAGACAGAATTTGATTTTGAGTTGCAGGAGAAGGAGGAGAAACAGTTACTTGAGACAGGAGGACACGAGCCGATGATGAGTTCCCAAATATTTTCTAATGTCCTTGAGGTTGAAGAGCGAGAGTTTCCGATTGAAAAACCATCTATTGAGAACCCCCCATCTTTAGAGCTAAAAGATTTACCATCTCACCTCGAGTATGCGTTTCTCAGGGAGGGGTCTCAACTTCCCGTCTTCATCTCTTCAAGTTTGGAGACGGAGGAGAAGGATAAGTTGATGGTTGTTCTGAAATCTCATAAGCATGCCATCGCATGGAAGCTTATAGATATCAAAGTTATAAATCTGTCATTCTGCACGCATAAAATCTTTATGGAGGACGAGTTTAAACCTGTGGTGCAGCCACCAATGAGGCTTAACCCGAACATGCAGAAGGTTGTCAAGAAGGAGGTTATTACGTTGCTTGATGTTGGTTTGATTTTTCCGATCTCCGACTCTGCCTGGGTTAGCCCAGTCCAGGTGGTCCCTAAAAAGGGCGGTATGACAGTTATCACGAATGAAAAGAATGAGCTCATACCGGCACGGACTGTAACAGGGGGGTGAGTTTGCATCGACTACCGCAGACTTAACAAGGCCACACGAAAGGACCACTTTCCGCTTCCATTTATCGATAAGATGCTTTAGCTTTTGTCAGGACAGAAATTCTATTGTTTTCTTGACGGCTTTTCCGGTTATTTCCAGATCCCCATCACCCCGGGTGATCAGGAGAATACCACATTTACATGTCCCTTTGGCACATTCGCGTATCGACGCATGCCATTTGGATTATGTAATTCTCTAGATACTATTCAGCGGTGCATGGTGGCCATTTTTCATGAGCTAATTGAGGATTCCATGGAAGTCTTTATGGATGATCTTTCCGTCTTTGGGAATTCCTTCGATGATTGTCGGCGTAACTTAGATCGAGTGCTCGTTAGATCTGAAGAGACGAACCTTATGCTTAATTAGGAGAAATATCACTTTATGGTTCGTGAGGGTATTGTTTTAGGTCATAAGATTTCTAGTTCGGGGATTGAGGTAGATTGAGCTAAGGTAGACACCATTTCCAACTTCCACCGCCCACTTCCGTGGAGTCTATTCGTAGTTTCTTAGGTCATGCGGGATTCTATCGCCGATTTATTAAAGATTTCTTGAAAATCTCCCGTCCGATGACCCAGCTTCTAGAGAAAGATAGGCCGTTTGATTTTAGTGAGGAGTGTATGAGGGCCTTTGATTTGATTAAGGAGAGGTTAGTGAGTGCTCCTATTCTTGTTGCTCCCGATTGATATCTTCCGTTTGAGATCATGTGCGATGCGAGCTATTTTGCTGTTGGAGCCGTGTTAGGGCAACGTCGAGAGAAACATTTTCATCTCATCTATTACGCTAGCAAAGCCCTTAATGATGCTCAGGAGAATTACACCACGACAAAGAAGGAGCTTCCTGCAGTTGTTTTCGCGTGCAATAAATTCTGTTCCTATCTCGTGCTTTCTAATACTATCATTTTCTCTTATCATGCGGCACTGCGGTACCTGTTCGCTAAGAAAGATGCAAAGCCCCGACTCCTTCGTTGGATCCTTTTGCTTCAGGAGTTCGATATAGAAATTAAAGATAAAAGAGGAGTTGAAAATGTCACCGCTGACCACTTGTCACGGCTAAAAAATTCCGACATGGACAAGACCCAGGAACAAGGAATTGGTGATGATTTCCTGGGTGAGACTCTACTGTATGTAAAGGCGAGTGATGAGGGGTATCCATGGTTTGCTGATCTTGCGAATTATCTATCCTCTGGTGAGTTAGTGCCTGGACTGACATATCAGCAAAAGAAGAAATCCTTTGCAGATATTAAGTTTTACATTTGGGAGGATCCGTACTTATTTCTTATTGGCTTGGATCAGGTGATTCGGGGATGTGTTTTTCGTGATGAAGCTCGTAGTATTCTTCGACATTGTCATGAGGGCCCGACCGGTGGTCATTTTGGTGTGAATTATACTGCCAAACACGTGTGTGATGCGGGATTCTATTGGCCGACTATTTTTCGTGATGCACATGAGTTTGTTCGTTCATGTGACGCGTGTCAAAGAGCTAGTAACATCTCATCCCGAAATGAGATGCCCCAAAACCCCATCTAGTGGTTGATATCTTTGATATATGGGGCATTGATTTTATGGGTCTGTTTCCTATGTCTAGAGGGAACAAATGCGTACTCGTTGTTGTCGATTACATATCCAAATGGGTGGATGCTCAAGCCTTACATATAAATGATGCGCGGGTTGTAGTGGGTTTCCTCCGAAAATTCTTTGCTCGATTTGGTACTCCTAAGGCCATGATCAGTGATCAGGTACCCACTTTTTTAATGCTCAGATGGATAAGGTTCTGAAACGTTATGGGGTCACCCATCGACTTTCTATGGCCTACCATCCTCAGACTAGCGGTCAAGTGGAAAACACCAATCGTGGTATTAAGAGGATCTTAGAAAAAACGGTTAGAAAGAATCGCGCGGACTGGGCTGAAAAGCTAGATGATGCACTTTGGGCCTTTCGTACTGCATTCAAAACGCCTATCGGGACCACTCCTTTTTGGCTAGTTTATGAAAATGCGTGTCATCTTCCTGTTGAGTTAGAACATCGTGCATATTGGGCTTTAAGAGCCATAAATCTTGATTTATCTGAGGAAGGAAAGATTCGTTTTCTTCATATTCATGAGGTTGAGGAGCTACAGAATGAGGCGTATGAAAGAAGTTGGGGGTATAAGGAGCGGACAAAGAAATGCCATGATAAACATATTAACGGGTCCAAAGAGTTTAAGTGTAGGGATAAAGTTCTTCTATATAATTCCCATTTGAAGTTGTTTCCGGGTTAACTAAAATCCCGATGGGCTGGTCCGTTCATTGTGAAGGAGGCATTTCCTTATGGAGCAGTTGAGATAGAGGTTGATTATGGACATTCTTGGAAAGTGAATGGGCATAGACTGAAGCTTTATGTTGGAGGTACACTTGGTGATCGCGAGTAGGAGGCGATCTACCTTGATCTGCCAGGAGAGTAGATGAGGAGAGCACACTCGGGATCTTGCCCGAGTTGTAGACTTGGTATAAAATTTAGTTGCATTATTTTCTTTTTTTTATTCTATTTTATTTTATTTTTCTTTGAGTTTGTTTTAGTCCTTAGAGTCTATTTGATGTCTACTTTGGGTTGTTTTGAGGTTTATTTTGCAGGATTGGATTTTCTTGTTCGTACTCAATCTCCATTCGGACGAGGAGTTTCTGAGCCTATCATATTGTAGAGGACACCAAGAAGTTGCGGCCGTGAATGAAATGCTATACGGTCGCCTTGAAACGAGACTTGTGAAGCTAACTGCAATATTACAAGTGGAGTTTGTTCCACTTTATTGTTTTATTGGCTTAAATTTTTTATTCTACTTTATTTTTTGTCTTTTTCTATTCCTACATTGGGGACAATGTAGATTTTAAGTGTGGGGATGGGAACTGACGTTTTATTTTGATAAAAAAAAAGTTTCAAATTTTATTAGAAAAAAGAAAAAAACAAAATTTAAAAAATAATAATAATAATAAAAATTATAAAAACTCAAAAAATAAATAAATAAATTTAAAAAAAAGGATTAAAGAAAAAAATGTCCCTTGAAATTGTTTTCCTGCATTAAACAGAAAATGATATTATTACCGATGAATTTTGACAACACTCTTGATATTTTTAAGAAATTTTAAAAGAAAAAAAAAGAGTTATTAAATCAACACACATAATGGGATATGACATAACGGGTAGACTCCGTAATTGATGTGTCAGTAGGCTCAGCCCATTAAGAATGAAATGACAGTATGCTTGTAGACTTAATTAAACTTAAATTACTTGATTTTAGTGGGATTTATGTTAAAAAATGGGATGAAAGGTCGGGTCATACTCAAGCCTTATGTTTAGTTTGATGGTAAAATTAATATTTTATAGAAATATGAATAGACTAATCATACGATGCTTGGGTAGGTTTAACGTTAGGGTATGCCTACGTAGCCTGTGATATAAACATAAATTTCATACTTCTAGTTTTTGTAGTTAACACTTCATAGGCGTATGGTTTTATAACCTTAAATCCGGTATTGATGGGATGCCTCAGGGTTCGGAGACCATGGGTCTATATGCGGTATATCATCCGGGTATTCATATCTCCTAAGTAGATTTATGAATATTTAAAAGAGCTCCAAACCCGTAGTTTTTCTGCCAAAAATAAGTCATTAAAATTGATCATCTAGTACTTCAAAGTACAAAATACACTACTGACTTGATCATCCACGCTGATAGCCATATGGGGTCCTCTTGCTCGCGTTCTATTACTATTAAGAAACAGACCACAAAGGACACGCCATATGTAAGCCTACAGATGAATTCGTGCATATTCACCTATGGTGATGGACTTTGGGGTATTGCTTGATAACGGGGGTATGTCATGTAGTGGGGAACACTTACTAGTTAGTTACTTAATACATACCTTAATCATATCTAATGGCTGTCTGGTAGACCTTGATGCTTAAGCTTAGGTGGATAAGCAATATCCTTGATCGTCTTTATCTATTCTTAAAACGATGGTATAACATGTTTTGATCAACTAGATATAAGGTTTAAGTCAAGTTGGGGTGGCTCGGTTCCGGTAAAACCATATATAAAAAATTGTTTCAGTTCAGGTCCCACTAGATCATATAAACTAATAAACTTGTCGCATATTACTTGTCTCGGTAAGTATTGAAGGGCATGGGTTTAGGTGGACTGGCAATCAACCGGATTTATCTTATTAGGCGAATTCCGATAATGGGGCAACTATTGTCACACCCCGAAAATCTTATCTTAGCAGCGGAAGACTTAACTAAGTTAATTTCGGGTAATGACAGATGCCGATAGCCAAATCACGAAACAGAACGCTTAAATATATAAAAAGGCTTGTTTATTCATCAGAGTGTGCATGTCATATTTTACATAGGTTATTATTATTACAAGCCTATAGTTCCACATCATCAAAACACACGCGTTCTCGGTTCCATCCCATTCAGCCCTCACGATGCCTTCATATTTCTCATTTACCTGAAAAGTATGTTAACATAATTTTGTCAACACGAATGTTGGTGAGTTTCTCAATTTAAAACCGGGATGTAACAGTTCTCGACTTTACACCCATTTATTTATCATTCTTATCAATGATGGTTTTTATTATTCACCATTCTTTTCAATGGGAATTTAATTTCCTCTTTAACAAACATAGTTATATATTTCTTAAACAGAACGTGTTAGTTGTAAACGAGCAAAGACTACAACACATGTATGACTATCATTATAATAAACTTGAAACATACCAAATCAAAATATTCCCACCTTTTCAACTAGAGCGACTGGAAGAGTGGGGGGCGTCGCCCCGATAGATCTACCAATATTTTTAGGCCCTTTCTCTCTAGGTTAACGGTTTTTCCCTTTATAATGACTCATCCTATTTAACACAGTTTGTAAAATCTATATATCTCTTTAGTTTACATACTCCCCCCCCCCCCAAAAAAAAAAAAAAACATTTATAAATCAATAAAACATTAAAAGTGGGGATTTACGAGAAAACTCACCGTTTTCGGTAGATGATCGGTTATTCCAACTCGACTCGTGTCCTAATTATATAGTACACGATTAATAATTCATTCATATTTTAAGTTATTTGATCAACTTAAAATATTTCACACATCTTATTTCTTAGAAAATGTTATTCTTTTGTTCGTGTGTTTATTTTAGTTTTAATGACACATTGGCGATTCCGTCCAAGTCCAACTCCTATATGATCATTCAATCACACACATGGTCTCTAAACTTATAAATTTAACCCTAGTAGCAACTAGCACAATTTATGCATAAATATTATATTTAGCAAATAAACAAGTAATAATATATTATTATATTATTTAATATTATGTAATAATTTTAAGTTTTATAAATTTATATTTTTGTTTCTGCAATACTTAATATTTTATGTCTTTATACTTAACACATTTATAAAATCGTTATCCGGTTCGGTCGGTTTTATGTTAATTGGTGAACCGGTTATCTTTTTCTTATAAAGTTGAGTTCTTAACTATTTTTAAATACTTTAAGTGTGACAATACACAAGTTTTATAAGTTATTTTATTAAAATAGTTCATTTCTTATTTTATATATAAATTTCAGAAAACTAGCAATTTTGACGTTTTCAGGTCGGTTTTGTCGCGACACGAACCGTCAAAGATCAAGTTATTCCATCTTGACCTTTATATATACATTTACTTATGTAAGGTATATGTATCATATGGTTTTACGGGCTGTTTTAAAACAGTTCCCAAAACCGTTGTCGGTTCGCGTTAAAAGTCGTATTTTCCGACCGTTAAAACTACCGACAAGCAATTTAAGCCATATTAAACATGCCAAACACTTTGTATACTTAATACACATATTTATAATGTATGATTTGAACCAAATTTCCGGATTTATGCACTTAGCACAAAACATCACTTTTTAGCAATTTCAAGTATAACATGCACATGTTTTAATTTACTAAATGTGGTAAGGAATAGACAAACCAATACTCATGAATTAATGTATATTAATTTTACTTAAATTTTCAGATTTTATTCCCATTTTGTCATGTCTCTATCACTTTTATATAATCCAAGTTTTGCCTTTTTCATATTCTTTACACGTGACAAATTTTTCTAGCATAATTACTTAACAATTTATCCAACATTCTTTCATGAGCATGTAATATTTATTCCAAATAATCATCTTATCAATAAAGTTAACATGCATGTTTATTAAAGTGTCATACTTCAATCATATATGTACAAGTCACTCAACATTATTAAACAAAACTAGAGGTTTACAAGTTGTTAACAAATAAAGTTTCTATTTTTATCATATCATCTTATTGTCAATATTTTATCTATAATTCAATCCATGTGAAAGAGCCATTTTAATAACATATAACTATAATATTGAATTCTAACATGGACCTAATCAATATTAACAAGTTTCAAGTATACCTATGTTCATGTGCAAAACTAAGTCATCATTTCATCAAGTATACTAATGAGGATATTTATTTGTTATAACCATACTATACTCAATTAAAACTTTTCTAGCATTAACCTATTTTTTTAAGACATCATTACATGCATAACCCAATCAAGACAATGTCAACTACAATAATCATCAAAGAGTAAAATACACACTTTCTCCTACTCTCTTTCACTTTCTCGTTTTCTCTTTCTTAAACAACCAAAACCCATTTCATCTCTTATAGGATAATCCAAAAAAAAAAAATCAAGTGTGCATGTTTATTATTAAATGTCAAGAACCAACCATCTACTAATAAACAATTATATTTTATATATGGAGTTTTATACATGTAGGTAGGTATGCATGCGTGTGGGTTTACGGCACCCCACATACACACAACATATTCTTGGCACACTAACACATTTATGCATATAATAATAATAATAATAATAATAATAATAATAATGTATGATCTATCATATTATCCAAAGGAAAAAAGGCAGCATGCATGTGTGTATGTGGTGTGGGCTCGCCACCCACTACACACAGACCTTTAAGTCAAATCAGTTCACACATCACACATGCAAAATCCTACGGCTCACACCCATTCGTGCATACATTAATCATCTTTTATTTTTAAATGTTAATCCTTGATTATTTGTGTGAAACATCAAGTTCCATAAGTAAGTTAACCATTTATTTAATGTCCAAAAAGTCCATGGGATCTCTTGCATGTGAGTATTTTAGTCCATAAAAGTTCACATTTGTCATCTTCTTATTTTTAATTCATGCTTCATTAATATAAAGTCAACCCTTTAGGTAGGTGAGTATGCATTTTTGGGTTTCCATACACACACATATGCATTCACTTTTTAATCCATAACTTGAGTTTTTAGTTTATTCTTATATGTGTGAAACATTTTAATGCAACACTAGAAAGAAATGAACATTATAAACCTTGGGTTTTTGGATGGAAGAAGAGGAAGAATAAAGGGGAATCTTGAGCTTCCTAGTTCTTTTTAAAAACTTCCTAGACCTTTGATGCTTCTTTTTCCTTGACCCTTTAAGCTACTTGATATAAAGAGTTTAGAATAAGAATGAAGATGAAGTTAGGGTGGTGGTGGGTGGCGACGGTTTGGTGATGGTGGTGGTAGGGTAGGTTTTTGGTTTTTGATTAAGTGGTGTGAAGATGTAATAACTTAGAGATAGCTCCATATGGGAAAAATGGAAGATTGATAGTGATAGACAATGTCAATGATGGATCGGTTGGGTTTTTAAAGGGAAAGGATTTGATGAATATAATATGTAGGTTTGATGTGTTGGATGTGTAGAGTGGGTAGTTGTCAATACTTTAAGAAACTTCTTATTTCAATTTACAATCATTAGCATGCAAGTGGGGAGATTGGTTCAAGGGAGAGGTGGCCGAGATATGAGAGGGAAAATAGGAGATTTGGTAGGCCATGTTATTATTTAATATAATATCTTGAGTTTTAAGTTTAACGTTTAACGAATTTTAACTATCCAAACGAACTCTGTTGTTAATAATTTTTGTCAGACTTTTTTCCGATTTTAGATTCCTGACGCAACGAGCTTAAGAACATAATTTTTGGTGAAACTAGGTTTCTGGCTCACACGTTGTCCACTACCGGTTTTTGGCTGTAAACTTATTGATTTTCGCGCAACGAAAAATTCTAAAAATAAGTTCATCACTTATGTCCACTATTTTTACTAATAATAAAATTTTCCGGGTTGGTCCCGACTATTTTGGACTTTTCAACATCCCAGGGTATCGCTAGTGTTCGTTACACGCAGTGTTCGTTACGCGATAAATTCAACCTTTTTGAATTTAAATAAATATAACACACATCTTTTGAAAACTTTGGAATAAAATATTATTATTTTATTTATTACAATATTTTTTTCAGATAAGCACTGTTACAATAATCGCGGTTTAAAGCTAATTTTTCCGGGGTTTCACAACTATGTAGTTGTCAGGGTTTAAAGTGGATAAGTATATCAGAAATCATAAAAATATGTTTGGTGGTTTTTGAATATTGAAAAAAGAAATTCAAGAGTTGTGGGTTTATATTGTATATCTCGGTTATGATCATGTGCATATTACCTTTTCAGTGATGAAAAATGTTTAAGTGTGGAGATATTTGATGTGCTTTGAATTTTATATGAATTATATAGATATTTCTACACTTTTAACTAAATTGTGGCTCATTATTGTTCATTATTACTGCTAACTGACTCATGTTTTGATTTTTAGAGTTTTGAGAGATAGCGAGTTAAAACGGAGTGTTTTTTGTACTAAGCTACTGACATCACGTGAAAATACGAAAAAAAAAAGAAATAAAGAAGTAAACAATTCCACGTGATGTTGGATGTGCAAATCAAATAAAAACAATAACAATAATAATAATAATAATTATTATTTTTATTATTATAATTTATGTGGTTAGTAAAATTTGGGCTTTAACAATAAAAATCAATTCTTTACGACCTCCTACGTTTTTGTCTTAGGAGTTCAAATAAATCCCAATGGACTTTAATTGAATAAATGTTCGAGTACAGGTCCGCGAGGATGCGGCTTGTTTTGGATTGTGATTGCAATATTTCATGGAATACCAAAACATGGGGGCCAACAAAGAGGTTTTGTCGGTTACTAATAGGGCTTTATAATATTGGAATGCAAGGGAGATATGCATGGTTGATGGTGGAATATATATATATAAAGAAAAAACCCTACATGAAAGAATAAAATATAAAAAGAAGCCGCAGACAAAAGAATATAATATATAGGTTTTATGGATTGGGAGGCTACGTAGAGGTTTTATGGCCACTGTGCAAAATAGAAGAGTCAACAGAAGAAGATTAAAATTATTATTCTCTTGGTTAGCAAGTTTTCGAGAAAGAAATAAAGAAAAAAAGTTCCAACAATAATTGGAGTTTGTGCTGCTGCGCAAGAAAGAATCCGAAGAAGAAAAAAATAAAAAAATAAAAGAGAAGCAAGCAGACACGTCAATTTTCGACACTGTTTCTTTATGACCTCCTAAGTCTTTTGTCTTGGGAGTTCAAATAAATCCCAATGGACTTTAATTGAATAAATGTTCGTGTACAGGTCCACGAGGATGCAACTTGTTTTGGATTGTAATTGCAATATTTCATGGAATAACATAACATCGGACCAACAAAGAGGTTGTGTCGGTTACTAATACGGCTTTATAATATTGTGAAGAAACACTAAGTGACCCCGGGCAGATTACGGATAATCTGGGGGTTATATAGATGTTTCCCACGAGGATGAGGTCCAGCAAAGAAAGTTGTTCTTCAGGTGACCTGCAAAACAGACACCGTAAGCTCGTCACTGAGAAGGGGGGGGGTTTCCTCCTTGTGACCACCCTCCGGCGTGAGAATCAGACTAGATTGCTCTGAATATAAGTGTATATTAAGAGATTGCTAGAGAAGATAAGATAATGAGATATCAGATGATGTCCTTACCATTCCAAGGTGTTGGAGTATTTATAGCCGAATGTAGGTTTCCAAGAAGGTATAGCCGGCTGAATAGTATTCCTGTTCTACCAACAGTGGGCCACGCACAAGCCATGCTGGTTGGTGGATAGGCTGCGGCCGATAATGACAAGGCCGGCTGTATACTGTTCCTTTACTGCCGGCTATGCACTGTTCCACCAACTGTAGGCTACGCACGTCCCATAGTAAGGGTTGGTGAGTAGGCAGCGGCTAATAGTGACAAACAGTACTAGAGGGTGCTCCTCCTCGTACTGTTGTCGGTGAGCTGTCACCCTGTGATTGGTTCATGGGCTGTTTTGGTCAGATCGTCTGTTTTGCCCATACCTTGGCAGGTATAGTACAAAAGATCTTCCAGAAGCATACGGACTGGCTCATTTGGGCGGGAGTATTCTCGCCTTGCTCAATCCTTCAGGTGACATTACTGAAGTATCGAGTTAGTGCCTTGTGCGTGTAGCCTTGCTATCAGTGCGGGTAGCCTTCCCTGATGGCTTGTATCCGCAACTGCGGGAACAAGCGGGGTACTTCACCATTGGGAGGCTTTCCCTGCGGGTACAGCTGGCGTACTGCGCGTAAGGTCTTCATCTCTGAGCATGGTGGGTCCTGCGGAAGCAGTTGGTCGTTGCGCAGACGTCCCTCTTCAAGGTGAGTCTTGCGGGTCCAACTGGGCTCTGCTGGGACCTACCTCTTCAAGTCCCCCCAGTCCAATGTTCTTCTCATGAATTATTAATAAGTGAGGTGAACTTTTGGACTTTAGCAAGGGGTTTTGAAAAGGGTTTTTAGTTTGAAGGTTTTCCGTGGGGATTCTTCCCGCGGTTTTCCTAATGTCACGCAGAAATTCCCGACTTTTCTGCTTGATCTTTGGGTATGAAGCGGGTAGGTCTGTAACCTCCTCGCAAGTCAGGAGCGTTGAGTCCCACTTGTGTGGATTCTCCATGGGGTTTTGGTAGTTTTGAACATAGTGATCAATTATGTTAAAACCACCAATTCCATCTTGGAGTTTCAAACAATATAGTTCTCGACGTTCCCGCTATGCGGGGATGTTATTCCCGTTTCCGCAAGCATGGCCCAGAAGATCCTTCTTAGTTTGAATTCCCTGCGGAGCGCTAAGTATGTGAAGGGTTTTGCCTTGACACTGTACCCGCACTCGTCTTACGGTTACTTTACTTCCAAGGTATTCCTGGCGTCAATTCCCTGCGGGTGCTAAGTATGTGAAGGGTTTTGCCTTAACACTGTACTCGCACCTGTCTTATAGTTACTTGGTTGCCAAGGTAAGGGGTATTTTCCCGCTTTTGAATCTTTTTGAAATTTTGAAATTCGAAGAGTTGGTGAAAGGATAAGAACAGTCCAAACTATTGAAACGTCGTCCGACGGTTTCTTCTGACAGTGTCAGGACGTGCAGGAAGTTATGGCGACGTGACAGTATATGGTCATTCCAGGCGCTTTTTCAGGCGCGTGGGCGCGAATTTTCGGGCGCGTGGCCGCGAAATTAATGGCACGCGTCCTTTCAACAGCTGTTGCCAGCTTTCTTATTGCCACGTGTCATAGTTTCATTGCACCTGCGATTTCTCTCTCTTCCGCATTAAATTCATCGCATTAATTGCGATTAGTATATAAAGGGGGAGAGGGTCCTTTGCAATCCACACTTTCACTTCTCTTCATCTTCTAAACGATTTCCGGCGAATACTCACTATTCCGTCGAGCATTCTTCTGAAATCGTTTTTCTGTACATCCAAACATGTCTTCTTTTGCCGAGGAGTCTGACGTGTTCGTCGAGAATCCTTCGTCCACCTCTGATAAGGACGATAAGAGTACAGCTGGCGAGTGCCAGTGTGCTCTTCCGGCCGACCTGTATCGGTACGTCGTCCGGAAGTTCATGCTCGAGTCGTTCGAGCCTGAGTTTCCGGAGCCACACCAGACGGTGTACGATGCCCCCCAGGGCAAGATAGGGGTGTACGCTGCATTCTTCGTTTATGGGAATCTCAGGTTCCCATTGACGAAGTTTGTATACCGTGTCTTGGAGAGGCACGGCGTGCTTCTGACGGAGGTACACCCGATGGCGATCGCCAAGATCCGCCACTTTGAGTGGGTGTGCCTCATTCTGGGCGTGGAGCCCCATGCTGACCGGTTGATGACCTTCTACTCTTTGAGGTGCATCCAGGGGTGGTAAACCTTGGTCAATCGGATCAAGGGGTTGAAGATCTGCGCTACCGAGCGCAGTCTTCGGTCGTGGAAGCGTGAGTTTTTTTATATCTCCGCTCGCGTCATCCCCCTTGCGATGACCTTTAAGAATGGGTGAGCACTCCCCACCCTTCACGCCGTCAACTACCAGGAGGCGGAGTGGTTCGCTAAGATCTCCCGGGTCCAGACTCCGGTATACCGCTTTGCGGAGTCTGGGATGGTGATGCTTGGGATGAGCCGGGTGTGGAAGGAGGCGTCACAGGTTCCCATCGTCCTCGAATACGGTTTGAACTCTGTTCCTTACTGTATGCTCTTTCTTCTTTGTTTATATAGGTTTGTCTTCTAACTGTTTTTCTTTTATTTCAGAGGGGAACGACTTGCAGTCGCTCCTGCATCCGCAGGAGGCTGATAGTCCCGCTCGGATGGGTACTCGTGCTCTAGATGAGAACGAGTTGCCCATCCTTGAACAGACGGCGGATCGGTTCGTGGAGGTCTACCCGCCAGGCCACGAGATCCTGAGCGCCAGGCGGCCAGGTAAGGAGTTATTCAACCCTCGACCCCTCAATGCTAAAACCTCTGCTGGAATTCCTCTAATCTTGTGTTCTGATGAGGAATCCGCAGATGGTCCTCCGTTGGTGCGGAAAAAGAAGGCTGCCGGCGGGAAGGGGAAGGCGAAGGTGGCCTCCACTGCCGATCCGGTGCCTCGGTCTGATTCAGAGACCGAGAGCGAGGAGGTGGCGGGGAACCCGGGTGGTGATAAGACCACTGCTCCGGAGGCTGCGACGACTGTCACCTCCGGAGAGTCCAGGATGACGACGGTGAGCGGCGTAAAGAGGCCGGCTCCATCGGGTTCGTCCCCACCTGTTCGCACTTTTAGGCTCAAGAAAACCCGTAAGTACAAACTTCCTTTATTTTTAACTTCATAGAATTCCATCATTAATACTTAACTTCTTTGTGCAGGCGTGGATGCTACCGCATTCCAGGGTGGAGCGGGGAGGAGTACCTCCGGACCCATGACGGTAGGCTTGGTCAGCCTACCTGAGGCGACGACCCAGGCGGCTGCGCCTGCTTCAGTTGGTTCAGTTGCTCACCCAGTTGAGCCAACTGTTCCAACTGTGATGACATCACCGCCGGCTGTCAGTGCCATATTTACTGAATCTTTCACTGAGCCGGCGGTGACTTTTTCTGCAGACTCCTCCGCAGCGGCGACCACGGTTGTGAGTTCACCTACGGTGAGTTCACCTCCGTTGGTTTCTACTACCGCGGCGGCCTTCACCATGCCTCCTCCGTCATCGGCAACGACGGCCGATCCTTCAGGTATGCTTGGGGCTTCTCGCCAACCTCTTCCTCCTTCCCATCTGCCTGACCTCTTGGACGGATTTCCCTTGGGTTCAGGTGATGGGTTTGGCGGCTATCGGCCTGTTGTCGACCCTACAGGTGCGTAGGGTTCTTTTGGCCTTTTTTTTTTTTATATCATCTTTTCCTAACTGCTTTTTGTTTTTTGCAATGTCGGATTCCAATGAAGTGTATGTTCCACGATGGAACATCCGCCGAGGAACAACCCTTCGCACGCCTGTGGAGTGCGTGGAGTGGGCTCGTCACGCAGCTCCCAGTGGTGCGTTGGGGGAAGCCATGGCTAGCTACCAGGAGGGTAGGCTAACCAATGAGCTTCGTGTTCTCCTGGCCCGGATGCAGCCGCGCGTCGAGCTGCTTTGTCGTGAAAACGACAAGTTAAAAGCAGCTCGTATCCAAGAAGTAGCTCAGGCGCGGGCTGTCCGGGAGGAGAATAGGAGGCTCTCCGCCGTTTCTGCGGAGAAGAAGAAGGCCTTCAAGGCCCTTGAAGTTGAAGTTCAGGCCCGTCTCGAGGCCCGTTCCAAGGCTGCCCAAGCTGTTAACGAACAGCTTCGGCTGGCTAAGGAAACTGCTCGTAACGCAACTGAAAGGGCCACCAAGGCTGAAGCTGTTGCTGAGCCTCTACGCCTCGAGAATGAGGAACTTAAAGCCAAGCTAGAGGCGCTCCAACAGGCTCATGATGCCTTGGCGATGGAAGACGCCAAGAAGCTCCAAGAGATCCTGGACCAGAGGGGGGTGCTTGACCACACTGAGCGGAAGCTAAAGGGCGTTGAAGAGGCTGCGGCTAAAGAAGTGTTGCTTGCCAACCTCAACAAAAGTGAAGCCGAACGCGCCCGTAACCAAGCTCAAGCTGCCCTCCAGGAAGCTCTGGTTACCAAGGAATGGCTTCTTCGAGAAGCGTTGTCTCAGGTATGCGTAATTTCATATCTTTACACTTTTCTTTGCATAGAAAAGGTTTTGACACTTGTATTTTTTCTTGTAGGTTGTGCATCGAGTCTTCACGGACACATCATACGACGATGCCATGAGCGCAGCCCTCAACGCTTCTCATGAGGATGGGGAAAAGGCCGGCTTCCTGCTTGGTCTAGGGTTCGTTGAGAAAGGCATCCCGCCTTCCAACTTCCCTTTGTATGATGTGGATACTGAAGCTGTTTATGACCAAGCAGTGAACCAATATGCCGCCTTCCCGCATCCGGTGGTGGAGAAGGTGAACGAAGTTGCTGCTGCTGATGATGGGCTAGCTATCCTTAAAGCTTTCCTTGAACCGCCACGCTCTACTGATGGTGCGGGTCCAAGTGGAAGTGGTCCTGAAGCTTGATCCTGAAGATCCCTTTCCACCATTAGAGTAGATTTTAATTTTTGTATAGCTTCTTTTGTATGCGGGTATGCACCCAGCAATCTTTGTAATATTTGAATTTTGATGGAATAAAGATTATGTGCTAATTCCTTGCCTTGTTTATTTTACGCATGTTTTGATTTAACTTAGAAATTTCTTTAGTACTTAGATAAGTTAACTTTTTAACGTGGCAGATTATAAGTTTATGCTTCCTCTTTCATGATTGTGCGGGTATGACCGTCACTTACACTTAGGATGGCTTTTTACTTATATCTGACCTGCGTGGAAGTTTTCCTCATCTTTTCCTGTGAAATTTTCTAAGTGTTTAGAATAAGTTAACCTTTGAACGTGGTAGATAATAGGTTGAAGTTTTGCTTCCTCATTCGTGATTGTGCGGGTAAGACAGTCACTTGCACTTAGTAGGATGGCTAAACTTTGCCTACATCTGACCTGCGTGGAGGTTTTCCTCCTTCTGTTAGAAATTTTCTAAGCATTTTGAATAAGTTAACCGTTCGACGCGCGGTTGTCAATAGGTTAGTTCAGTTTCCTCTATCATGATTTGTGCGGCTAGGACCGGCACTTTCATTTAGTGGGATGACCAAAGTTTAACTATGACTGACCTGCATGAAGGTTTTCCTTTTGAAATTTTTACCGTTTTGTGTTTATGCGGGTTTTGCCGCCTTCCACACGTAACGACTTACTTCTTCCCATATTTATGCGTTGAATACCGGCACATCAGTGTGGGAAGTTCATAAGTATAAAGGTAAGGCTATCAACACATTGTGAAAGGAGAATCATTTCCATTAGAAGTGGCTCTAGGCCTTTTCTTTACAAGTTTGGAATTGATCTACATATAACATTTGCGTAATTGAGCTCCATTCCATGTTCTTGGGATGGGAGTGCCATCGAGCCTTTCGAGCCGGTATGCGCCCTTTCCCAGAACATCTTTGATTATGTATGGCCCTTCCCAGACCGGGGCCAGTTTTCCTGGGCGTTGTTGGTTCGAAGCCTCGTTGTTACGCAGTATGTAGTCTCCTACATTGAAGTTGAAGAGTTTTACCCGCGTGTTGTAGTACTTTTGCATTTGTCGCTTGTAGTTCTCTTCACGTACTGCGGCTAAGTCTCTACGTTCCTCGGTTAGCATAAGGTCTAACCGTCTTTCCGCATCATTGTCTTCTGGCTGAATCAAGACCCTTGGTGAGGGTAAACCAATTTCGACCGGGACCATGGCTTCAGTGCCATAAGTGAGACTGAACGGGGTTTCTCCCGTACTGGCCTTTTTCAGTGTTCTGTTTGCCCAAAGGACGTGCGGAAGCTCGTCCACCCAGTCGGATCTGTGTTCCAAGAGTCTTTTCTTTATGCCTTCGACGATGCTCTTATTTGCTCTTTCTACCTCACCATTACCTTGCGGGTGCGCCACTGAGGTAAAAGTGTGGGTGATTTGAAGTTCTTCCAGCCACTTTTGTAGCTTCTTGTCAGCAAAGTTGGTGCCGTTATCGCTCACCAAATTCTGTGGAAGTAGTCGATGGCTAAGGGTTTCGCGGTTGTTTGGGCTAAGGGTTTTGCTTCTATCCACTTGGTGAAGTAGTCGATGGCTACCACTAGGAACTGAACATTTCCTGCTGCTGTAGGAAATGGGCCTGTCACATCGATGGCCCACTTCTGAAATGGCCATGAAGAGGTGACAGGAACAAGTTCATTCTTCGGGCGATGCGTGTTGGGTGCGTAGAGCTGACAAGACCTGCACTTTCTGATGTATGCCAGCGCATCCGTATGCATCCCCGGCCAAAAGTATCCCGCGTTGTTTAGCTTAGCTACAACAGCGCGTGGACCTGCATGTACTCCACAGATGCCTTCGTGTACTTCCCTTAGGAGGTAGTCAGCATCTTGGTTGTCCACACATCTTAAGAGTGGGCCAAGAAAGTTACGTCTGTAAAGGATGTCATCGATGAGTTGATAATTCAGTGCTTTACAGCGTAGTTTTCTTGCCTGTGTTTTTGACTCTGGTAGTGTACCTGCCGCAAGGTAATTTATTATTGGTGTCATCCACGTTTCTGTGCCGGTTTGGATGACACAAATTTCCTTGTGCGGGACTGAAGGTGCCTCGAGGAGTTCAATGCGGATGTCCTTTCCCAAGTGGGTGAAGGCTAATGATGCAAGCTTGCTTAACGCATCCGCAGATTTGTTTTCACTACGCTTGACATGTATGACTTTGCAATCGTTAAAATCGCGCATAAGGGTTTTTGCTTGTGCGAGGTACAGGGCCATTGTGTCGTTCACGGCCGTGTACGTCCCGTTGATTTGGTTGGCTACTAACATGGAATCCACGTGGGCTTCCAAGTGTTTCACTCCCATCTTACGCGCAATTCTCAGCCCGGCCAAGAATGCTTCATACTCGGCTTCGTTATTCGTACTTGGAAAATCCAGTCGAATAGCGTAAGTGTATTCTTGGCCTGCTGGGTTGGTTAGTTTCAGCCCTGCGCCTGAACCCTCGTTACTGGCTGCTCCATCAGTGTAGAGTCGCCAGACATCATTGATGTCCTGTGCTGGAGAGGGTTGAGCCTCTTCCTGGCACTCTTTTTCCCGCGATGCAGGCACTTCCGCAATAAAGTCGGCCAAAACCTGGCCTTTTATGGCTGGTCTTGGCTTATACTTTATCGCGTATTCCCCCAACTCAATTGCCCATTTGGCTAGGCGTCCCGATAACTCGGGTTTGCGTAGAACGTTTGCAAGTTTGAAGTTGCAGAGAATGGTGATTGGGTGACCCTGGAAATATCGTCTTAACCTGCGTGAAGCGTGTATAAGTGCTAAGACTAATTTTTCGAGGGTAGAGTACCGGGTTTCTACGTCTGTTAGGATACGGCTGACATAATAGATTGGCATCTGGATGCTTTTCCGTTCAACTAGCAGGACCGCCCCGGTTGCTCTATCTGTTGCGGAAAGGTATAGGATTAACTCCTCCCCGCTTTTGGTGCTGTGAGCGTTGGGAGTTCGATCAAGCGTGACCGAATCTCCTGAAAAGCTGCTTCCGCTTCTGGTGTCCAGCGGAAGTGCGTTTTCTTTAAACAGTTTCTCAACGTTGACACGAAAGGAAACGACTTATCCGCGTTGTTTGCCAAAAAGCGATTAAGTGCGACTAGTCGTCCATTCAGTGTCTGAGCCTATTTGATGGTAGTAGGTGATTCCATTTTGATAATGGCTTCGACCTTTTCAGGGTTCGCTCTGAAGCCATCTTTAGTGACGATAACCCCCAAGAACTTCCCTTCTTCCATTCCAAAGGCACACTTGCTCGGGTTGAGCTTCATGTTTATCTTCCTGAGCGTGTTGAAAGTTTCTTCGATGTCTTTCAACATCGCTTCTGCGTCAGGGCTTTTGATGACCAAGTCATCCATGTAGACTTCCAAGTTTCTCCCAATTTGGGCATGAAACTGGTTGTCCATTAGGCGTTGGTATGTGGACCCGGCATTCTTAAATCCAAATGGCATCATTTGGTAACAAAATGTGCCATCGGGCGTCCGAAAAGCGGTTTTGTCCTGATCATCAACGGCCATGTGGATTTGATGGTACCCCTTATACGCATCCAGGAAGCATTTAAGGAGAAACGGTGCTAACGAATCCACCTTAAGATCAATTTCGGGTAACGGATAACAATCTTTGGGGCATGCTTTGTTTAAGTCCTTGAAATCTATGCACATGCGCCATTGTTTGTTATTTTTCGGTACCATAACGGGATTTGCAACCCATGTTTGATATCTGCTAACGCGTACGATGCCTGCGTTAAGGAGTTCCTTGACTTGGGTTCTACACGCGTTAGTTTGTTCTGGCCCCATTACTCTGCTCTTTTGTACGACTGGCGTAACAGCCGGATCGCACTTGAGCTTATGCTCTGCCTTACTTCGGGGTACACCAGTCATGTCAGCTGGTGTCCACGCGAAGATGTCAGCGTTTTTCTGTAGTAAGCGTTTGAGTAAGGTGCGTGTGGGATCAACAACTGTTGGGCCAATAGTAACGGCCTGGTCAGGGTATTTGCCGTTGAAGGCCCATCTTTCCGGTTCGGTGATGGTTGGTTTAGCCATCTTTGGTTTGGGTTTAGATGAGACAGATGCGATGCATACCTGGGGAATGCCGGTGATCATCGCTACACCCTCAGCTGTTGGCCATCCCATCATGCCGTGGACTGAAGATACCACGGCGTTGAATCTTGCCATCCCGTCTCTTCCGAAGAGAATGTCGTATGTGTGGTGTGGCTTCCTCATCACGACAAAATCCACGTCTTCTGTGCGTGAGTGATTCCCGTCCGTAAGAGTGACGGGGAAAGATAGAATACCCAGGGGGGTGTTTGTACTGCCGTCGAACCCTTCCATCGAGGCGTAGATCGTTTCCAGGCGTTCCTTGTCTTCGTCATCTAGCTTGTCGAAGAACTGCCTGTACATCACCGTTGACGAGGCGCCGTTGTCAGCAAGAGTACGAGAAGTGATGTAGTGCCCCAGCTGGCTTTTGATGACGATAGGGCCTTCTTTGCTGGGTCCTCCTGGCACTCGCGGGAAGCGCACCTCAGCTTCCTTCCACGCGCATGGTTCTGTCGCTCGCCTTTTTCTTCCTCTGATGTTGCCATGAACCATGTTGATGCTGATGTCAAAGGGCTTTCGTCCGTTGCCTCTGTACCGGTTATCATTCCTTCCTCCCTTCTTGATTGATGCCACAAGGTGTGCAAGTCTTCCATCCTTGACGAATGTTTCAACAATATCCTTCAAGGATGTACACTCCTCCGTACTATGACCTTTTGTCCCGTGGAAGTCACAGGATTTGCTTTGATCCGCATTAGGTCGCTGCCGGATCATTGGAGCTTTTGGCCATGGTAGTTTTTCGGTGGCAAATATCTCCGTGACGCTTTTGGTGATTGGCGTCCACCGGTGTTTTCGGCTTGAAGGGTGTGTGTTATCTCTTCCGCCAACAAGAGGGTGAGAGCTGGATGAGGTGTCAAAGTTTACCCTTGACTGCCAAATACCTAGCTTCCTCTTTTTGTTCTGCCGGGCGATCCGAACATTGTTTTCTCTAGTCCTTTGCGTGTAGAGGTGTGTACTCTGGGGAAGATCCCTTCCCAGTTGCTTCTCCGTCTCGGCAAAGCGCTTGGCTGCCGTCATGATGGCATCCCATGTGGATGCCATGCCGTCCTTACCCGTCAATGTGCGGATAAGCTCTGGGTATTCGGCGCCCTGGATGAAAGCTGCGCGAACAAGATCTTCACTTATGTTGCCCAGACTCAGCTTTTTGGAGTTGAAGCGAGTGATGAAGTCTAGTAAAGATTCATCCTCCTCTCTAACGCAGTTGAGGATCGTCCACTGTTCTTCAGTATATTTCCTCTGTTGGCTGAAGTGTTGGCTGAACTTGTTCTGAAAGTCCGCCCAATCATAGATGTGGTGGACCGGTAAACGATCGAACCATGCCCTGGCCGCTCCAACCAGAGTCATCTGGAACATATAACACCACGTGGGTTCCGTCCAGTTACTGACGGTTGCCCCCGCAATGAATCTGTTCAAGTGGTCGTCTGGGTCGGATAGACCATCATAAGTGCCGATGTTGGACATTTGTTTGGCACTTCTCGGGGCGATTGCTTCAGCAATGTCCCTTGCAAACTTGGACTTTCCTGCATTTGCAGAAGTTGGTCTAAAGGTTTTGGAGAAGTCACGTGGGTTTCTCCCCGCGTTCGTTGGTTTAAAGGTTTCTCCAAAATTCCTTGTCTGTTGGAAGTCCGTTTCCTTACGCTTCCCTTTTGCCTTATGGCGAGGGTTTGCGTCGGTATCGGATTCTTCCCGCTCATCGTTCGAGTACTCGCACTCACTGTTCATGTTGAGATGTTGGCGAGTACTGCCGAATTCGTCAGCCTGTTGAAGTGAACGCAAGCGTTCATCCAACTCAGCTTGGAACTCTTTCTGACGTGCTTCGGCCCACGCCTTAACTTGATCGAGTGTTTGGCGAGGGACCCTCGTCCGTTTCTCCAACTGGGCATCAGTGAACCCCAGTGAAATATTGTTTACTGCACTTGTCCCGGCTTGGGTAACCGGGGTAGTGTTCGAAAAATTTGTATAACCGTCGGTGTTCCCCCCAGCTGCTGGGGTTGTGGTTACCGGGGTTTCTTGGTCACTTACTGGCTTTGGGACCGGAGTAACGTTAACCATTTCTTCAGAAATTTTGAAAAGACTAAGAATTAGTTCTAGCTTTTATGCACGGATGGCGCCAATGAAGAAACACTAAGTGACCCCGGGCAGATTACGGATAATCTGGGGGTTATATAGATGTTTCCCACGAGGATGAGGTCCAGCAAAGAAAGTTGTTCTTCAGGTGACCTGCAAAACAGACACCGTAAGCTCGTCACTGAGAAGGGGGGGGTTCCTCCTTGTGACCACCCTCCGGCGTGAGAATCAGACTAGATTGCTCTGAATATAAGTGTATATTAAGAGATTGCTAGAGAAGATAAGATAATGAGATATCAGATGATGTCCTTACCATTCCAAGGTGTTGGAGTATTTATAGCCGAAGGTAGGTTTCCAAGAAGGTACAGCCGGCTGAATAGTATTCCTGTTCTACCAACAGTGGGCTACGCACAAGCCATGCTGGTTGGTGGATAGGCTGCGGCCGATAGTGACAAGGCCGGCTGTATATTGTTCCTTTACTGCCGGCTATGCACTGTTCCACCAACTGTAGGCTACGCACGTCCCATAGTAAGGGTTGGTGAGTAGGCAGCGGCTAATAGTGACAAACAGTACTAGAGGGTGCTCCTCCTCGTACTGTTGTCGGTGAGCTGTCACTCTGTGATTGGTTCATGGGCTGTTTTGGTCAGATCGTCTGTTTTGCCCATACCTTGGCAGGTATAGTACAAAAGATCTTCCAGAAGCATACGGACTGGCTCATTTGGGCGGGAGTATTCCCGCCTTGCTCATTCCTTCAGGTGACATTACTAAAGTATCGAGTTAGTGCCTTGTGCGTGTAGCCTTGCTATCAGTGCGGGTAGCCTTCCCTGATGGCTTGTATCCGCAACTGCGGGAACAAGCGGGGTACTTCACCATTGGGAGGCTTTCCCTGCGGGTACAGCTGGCGTACTGCGCGTAAGGTCTTCATCTCTGAGCATGGTGGGTCCTGCTGAAGCAGTTGGTCGTTGCGCAGACGTCCCTCTTCAAGGTGAGTCTTGCGGGTCCAACTGGGCTCTGCTGGGACCTACCTCTTCATATTGGAATGAAAGGGATATATTCATGGGTGATGGTGGAATATATATATATAAAGAAAAAACCCTACATGAAAGAATATAAATATAAAAAGCAGTCGCAGACAGAAGAATATAGTATATAGGTTTTTTGCATTGGGAGGATACGTAGGGGTTTTACGGCCACTGTGCAAAATAGAAGAGTCAACAGAAGAAGATTAAAATTACTATTCTCTTGGTTAGCAAGGTTTCGAGAAAGAAAGAAAGAAAAAAAGTTCCAACAATAATTGGAGCTTGTGCCGCTGTGCAAGAAAGAATCCGAAGAAGAAAAAATAAAAAAATAATAGAGAAGCAAGCAGGCACGTCAATTTTCGTCACTATTTCTTTTTCTATGAACTTTAATATTTACTTTTTGTTTCGTATTTTATTATGAGTAACTAAACTTTTATACTACCAAGGTTTTGGTTGATTACTAGTTTAGATTGATGGTTTGACGAACTATTATTGATTTTTGGTTGATTTGGTATTATGGTAAAGTTTTTAATTGGTTTGTTCATGATATTGTTGAGTAATTAAATTTGATTAATGCTTTAATAATTATTCCACTTGAGTTTAACAGTTTTTGGTGATTGTTAGACGCATGATTAGGTTGTCTACTTTGTGTTTTCAACTTGTTTGCAGTTTATGGTCGAAATAATCGTAGGAATAATTATTGAAAGAGTATGAGATTTTATTGTTCTTTCACTAGAGAGGCCAGGAGGCAATTTGGTTTTGTGTCATCTTTTTCTTTTGCGGGTTTAGGTAATAATTGCACGGGAGTGAGTTACCCTAGGTCCCTTAGATTATTGTGATACAAGTTGTGTTCAAGTTAATTAAAAATACCCTCTTTATATTAATATATATTGTATTCGAAGAGACCGGGAGGTGATTTGCGTTTTGGGGTACCATAGTATTATTAGGTAAGGTGAGACCGGGAGGTGATTAAGTTGTCTACTTTGTGTTTTCAACTTGTATGCGGTTTATGGTCGAAATAATCGTAGGAATAATTATTGAAAGAGTATTAGATTTTATTGTCTTTCACTAGAGAGGCCGGGAGGCAATTTAGTGTTGTGTCATCTTTGTCTTTTGCGGGTTTGGGTAATAATTTCACTGGAGTGAGTTATCCTATGTCCCTTAGATTATTGTGATACAAGTTGTGTTCAAATTAATTAAAAATACCCTCTATAAATTAATATATATTGTATTCGAAGAGACCGGGAGGTGATTTGGGTTTTGGGGTACCATAGTATTATTAGGTAAGGTGAACCCGGGACGTGATCCAAACCTTTTACAATTGAGCTTCACATGTCATTAGAGTTCTAGAGTGTCGTCGGTGAGGTCGGGAGGCGTTCTAGCGTACTTTAGTGGTCTTTGGTGTCATATTTTTAAGATATTGTTTTTCAACCAAGTCAACTTGGTTATTAATATTATATACGCTTTTCGCACATCACATCCTCCCCACCTTGGATTGAATCTCTTTCTCGAGATTCGTTGTTTGAAGTGTGAATGGTTCCTATGTTTCGGTTGATGATTAGATCCTATCTTATCTAATCTGGTTCTTTTTGTTATAATCTGAATGCAAAATTGCTGAGGTTTCTGTTTCGTGGTTAACTTACATCCTTGAATGATGTACTCAGTTAATAGTTCAGAATATCATTGGTAATTATAAATTGATAAGCACAATGATCAGTTGTGTTTAACTATTTACCTTACTATTTTATATTATAAACATTTACTAATGTTAACTACATTGTTGATTGGATTCGGTCTGTCGAATCTATTCCGGCTTTGATCCTAATCATTAATGTTCTTTTGTATTCTGACAGTATCTTTGTACTTTGGCTTAATCACCTTTTCTATACTTAGCAAATGTATTCCTGAATATCTTCGAGCTCTTTTTCTTTGACTTTTTAATCAACCCTACCAGATAGGTAATATAATATTCTATTAGTTGTATTTCTTGAATGCCTTGTGGTTGATCAGAATTCCTTTTCGGTAATATACTGTCCTTGTATATATGCTAATTTCTAATGTTTGACGTATCCTCTCCTTTCTAGTCATCTTTTTAGGTGATACGTTATCTGCACGTGTTATTTGTTCTAAGTTTCAGAAAAACTTTCCAATATTTGAATCTCTGATTATTCTTTAAAGATAATGAATATAAGCATTATTGTGTATTAACATGATCAGTATGTTAATATTTCATTTATAACTTAGGGACTTTAATACCCTTTTTTGATTACAAAACTTTTCATTTGAAAACGAGTTACAGTTGATATATAAAACATAACTAATCTATCTGACATTTCTTTGATATGATCTTGTCATTCATTAGTCTTGACAAGCTTTTTTTTCGGGCATTCACCTGTTTCTCCACATGTAAAACATACTCCTAACTTCTTTAGGCATTCATCTATTGTGTGTCCTGCTCTCTTGAAGTAGGCACAGTTATTTGTATTTTCTAGTTGACATTTTCCAGTGTGTTTTCTTCCACAAGTCTTACAGGCTGACTTGTGAGTACTTTCTTCTTTCTCTAACTTCACGAAATCTTTTGGTTTCTTGGCTTCTTTGTCATTCTTCTTTTCTTCTTCTTGATTTCTTATAATACTGTTAATTAAGTATCCGGCCAACTCCATAACTGAATCAACAGTTTGTGGCATATTAGTTCGTACCATGTCTCTTATTTTTCTTGGTAACCCATATATATAACGAGTTACATTATTATATTCTGGAGTTACTAAAGTGGAACTAATCGGCAATATTCTAGGAATTTAGTGTTATATTCCTTAAGAATTGTACCAACAACCTTGTGATTCCATAACTGAGTTTGAATTCGATCCATTTCATGGATTGGACAGAATTTCTTTAATACAAGACTTTTGAATGTTTCCCAACTTAGGTTATACTTTGTTTCAAGACCCTTATTTTGGATCAAGGTGTTCCACCATTCAAGAGCTTCTCCCTTGAACATTTGTGAAGAATACTGGATAGCTTCCTCACCGGTGCATTTGCTTATGATAATAATTGTTTCTTCTTCCTCTAGCCATCTCATACAGGCTATAGCGTTCGTGTCTCTATAAAATTCTTTAGCATTGAAGGTCTTAAAGTTACATCCTTTTTGGACTTTTATTTCTTTCGTCTCTTGTCCTTTGAATTGTTATCAGATGTAGAGCTATCATGAGATTCCTCATTTCTTGAATGAACAGACTAACTTTGACTTCCCTTGTTAGATTTTGGTTGACTTTGACTTGTAGAGATATCCTTGATTGCATCAAGAACTGGATTTTCCTTGATAATCTTTTGGATTTCATCTTTATATTGTGCGGGTATTTCATTAATTTTATTTTCTAAATTTTCTTCATTTCCAGTTTTCTTGGGAGGACTGTTGTAAAAATTTGCGCTTGCTTCTCTTGACATACTACAATAAATTTTTAAAAGATATGTCTAATATTCGAGGAATTAAAAACATATCTTTTATTCATTGTAGTTACAAGAGTGCACAATATTTATTACAACTATATTCTTTACAACTACTAAGGTTCTTATTATCTATTTCTTCCAGGGAATAACTAATTTCTTAATTTTGCTATCTTTCTTGGTATTTTTTTCTACTCTCCTTTTTCTTTTCTTCCATTTCCATTTCCTTTTGGAGAATTGTTTCTGCTAGTTTAGTAACATCGATCTCATAATGAGTTGAGTTGCCCTCAATGTGATACATTCCTTCTAAGAAACTGTAATTTATTTGCAGACCTTCCGTGTGCGCAACGTAAGGATCTTGAGTTGAAGGAAAATTAAAATATTTATGTCCTTGGGAATATTCTTCAGGATAGGTCATTACATCTTTTCCCTTTGATTTCTTGGATCTACTTGATCTTGTTCCATGTATATTTTGATTTGGAATTATATGTACTAGTGGGATGTTAGAATCAAATGAATTTGAATCTTCCTCCATTGATGTTTTGTATGAGTTTTCATCACTAGATATAGGTATTGGAAGTAAAGATGTTCTCATGAATCCTTTTCCTTTACCTGATAAAGGCTGAAATGATCCATGACTAGATTGGCGATCGGACATCTGTGCGAAGTTAGATTAGGGATAAGAAGACGCTCCTTATCCTTATTTGTTATATCTTATCTGTATCGTTTTGATTGAAATTTCGATACTTTTTAACTAGGTATCTAATTTACTTGAATCAATATTTTGTATAATAAGTTTTTGAAACTTATCCTTAATCAAAGCCTATGTATAATTAAATACCTAATTCGCTAAGATTGATGGCTCTGATACCAACCTGTCACACCCCGACTTAGGGCCTAGGCGTGTGACCAATAGTTGGTACATGTTTTGTGAATATATCAGAGTTGTGGGTTTGTTTTAGCGGAAGTCTTTTAATATAAAATGTTCATTTATAAAATGTCGGATTAAAATATCCTTTTAATGTTTACAAAGCATGTTTGAGAAAATAAGTTCTTTTCAGCGGAAGTCTAGAATAAAATATTATTATACTGAAAACTCGGGTTTAGATACCCGTTTGATAATTCAAATACTTGTCTTTTTGAAAACATAATTCTTTATAGTAAAATAAAATATCTGAGCCACCAGATAGCATCTAATGACTATATCTCCAATCTTCTATCCTGTCTTTCTTGTCTGTTCTAATCTTTCTGTTCTCCTGTAAAATGGTTAGAAAATACGCCAGCACACAGCTGGTGAATAACGCTGACTCTTGTTGTAATATCTTTTCAATACCTTTGTGAAACCAACAATAATAACTTTGTGACTACTCATTAGGCACCAACGCAATTGGGATAAAATTACCCTAAGTGCATGTACAATTAATTATATACACAAATCATTTCTTATAAAGCTTCCGGAGACATTTTGATGATTTGCATGGCCTCGGGAAAATGCCGAGTCACCATGTATGAATGGATCTAGACACAAAACGATGTAGAGGCAGAAATGGTCATGACCCACCCTTTTATAGCCAATATTGAGTCCCATCGCGATACTCGATGGGCTACACTTTAACTGCATCGCGTATCGTGACGCATTCTTTTATGAGATCACGTAATGTGGTCTGCCACAATGCCACGTGTTGACATGTGGCTCGAAACGTGTTACGCGTTGCGACATTAGATCGCGATACGCGATCCCATAGCCTTTCCTCCATCGCGTATCGCGATGAAGTTCAATTTCTAGAAATTTCATTTTAAGTCCCTGCACTTTCATATCTTGTAATTTCCTGGTCTCGCTTCTACTTTATAAAAACAATAAGGCGGCTCGGTGTGATGCGAGCGTGCGAAGTGCGCCATCAAAGCACCACATTGCGCCCAACGCCCTTCTCCGTCGTCCTCGCCATCGTCCTCACCAGAGCCCGTGCGCGTCAGGTGCTACGCACCCTCTGATAGATCCACTAGGTGAATGCTTGGCATAAAAAAATATTACTATGGAAACTCTATTCCTTATAAAGAGTTTCCATTTCTTTACCACTTTCCATTTGGGATGGATTCCATTTTCCTTATTTATACCCAATCGAAATGCTTCTACTTTATTACATCCTTCCATGTGGGATGGAGTTTTCTTTTCTTACTTCCTTCATATGGGAAGACTTACCTTAGGAAATCTTTTTATTTCCTCGTTTTCTTAATATGGAATAACTTTATTTTCCTTTTCTTATTTTCTTATTAATTATCTTGAAAATATTTTCGGTCATTTATCTTTATTAATATATCAAATTTAGACCAAAATTTTGTGGATGTTACATCCTCCCTACCTTGGAATGAATCTCTTACTCGAGATTCGTTGTTTGAAGTGTGAATGGTTCTTATGTATCGATTGATGATTAGATCCTATCTAATCTGGATCTTTTTGTTATAATCTGAATGCAGAATTGCTGAGGTTTCAGTTTTGTGGTGAACTTACATCCTTGAATAATGCACTATGTTAATAGTTCATAATATAATTAGTAATTATAAATTGATAAATACAGTGATCAGTTGTGTTTAACTATTTACCTTACTTTTTTGTATTATAAACATTTACTGATATTATCTACATTGTTGTTTGGATTCAGTCTGTTGAATCTATTCCGTCTTTGATCCTAATCATTAATGTTCTTTTGTATTCTGACAGTATCTTTTTACTTTGGCTTAATCACCTTTGCTATACTTAGCAATTGTATTCCTAAAATATCTTCGAGCTCTTTTTCTTTGACTTTTTAGTCAACCCTACCTGATAGGTAATATAATATTCTATTAGTTGTATTTCTTGAATGCCTTGTGGTTAATCAAAATTCCTTTTCGATAATATAATATCCTTGTATAAATGCTAATTTCTAATGTTTGAGGTATCATCTCCTTTCTAGTCATCTTTCTAGATGATACGTTATCTCCACGTGTTATTCAATCTAAGTTTCAGAAAAACTTTTCAATGTTTGAATCTCTGATTATTCATTAGAGGTAATGAATATAAGCAATATTGTATATTAACATGATCTGTATGTTAATATTTCATTTATAACTTAGGGACTTTAATACCCTTCTTTGATTACAAAACTTCTCGTTTGAAAACGAGTTACAATTAATATACAAAAGATAACTAATCTATCTGACATTTCTTTTATATGATCTAGTCATCATTAGTCTTGACTAGCTTTTCTTTTCTAGCATTCAGTCTTAAAGTGGCCCGTTTTTCCACATTTAAAACATACTGCTAACTTCTTACGGCATTCATCTATTGTGTGTCCTGCTCTCTTGCAGTAGGCACAGTTATCTGTATTTTCTAGTCTACATTTTCCAGTATGTTTTCTTCCACAAGTCTTACAGGCTGACTTGTGAGTACTTTCTTCTTTCTCTAACTTCTCAAAATCTTTTGGTTTCTTGGTTTCTTTGTAATTCTTCTTTTCTTCTTCTTGATTTCTTATCAAAATGTTAATTAAGTATCTGGCCAATTCCATAGCTGAATCAACTGTTTGTGGAATATTAGATCGTACTATGTCTCTTATTTTTCTTGGTAACCCATTTATATAACGAGTTACTTTATTATATTTTGAAGTTACTAAAACTGGAACCAATCGGTAATATTCTAGGAATTTAGTGTTATATTCCTTAAGATTTGTACCAACAACCTTGTGATTCCATAACTGAGTTTGAATTCGATCCATTACATGGATTGGACATAATTTCTTTAATACAAGACTTTTGAATGTTACCCAACTTAGGTTATACATTGTTTCTCGACACTTATTTTGGATCAAGGTGTTCCACCATTCAAGAGCTTCTCCCTTGAACATTTGTGAAGAATACTGGATAGTTTCCTCACCGGTGCATTTGCTTATGATAAAAATTGGTTCTTCTTCCTCTAGCCATCTCATAGCAGCTATAGCATTCGTGTCTCCATAAAATTCTTTAGGATTGAAGGTCTTAAAGTTACATCCTTTTTGGACTTTTAATTTCTTTCGTCTCTTGTCCTTTGAACTGTTATCAGATGTAGAGTTATCATGAGCTTCTTCCTTTCTCGAATGAACAGGCTTACTTTGACTTCTCTTGTTAGATTTTGGTTGACTTTGACTTGTAGAGATGTCCTTGATTTCTTCAAGAACTGGATTTATAGCTTCCTTGATCATCTTTTGGATTTCATCTTTATATTGTGCGGGTATTTCATTAATTTTATTTTCAACATTTTGTTCATTTCCAGTTTTCTTGGGAAGACTGTTGTGAGAATTTGCGTTTTATTCTCTTGACATAGTACAATAAATTTTTAAAAGATAAGTCCAATATTCGAGGAATTAAAAACATATATTTTATTCATTGTAGTTACAAGAATGCACAATACTTATTACAACTATATTCTTTACAACTACTAAGGTTCTTATTATCTATTTCTTCCAGCGAATAGCTAATTTCTTAATTTTGCTATCTTTCTTGGTATTTTTGATACACTCCTTTTCCTTTTCTTCCATTTCCATTTCCTTTTGGAGAATTGTTTCTGCTAGTTTAGTAACATCGATCTCATAATGAGTTGAGTTGTCCTCAATGTGATACATTCCTTCTAAGAAATTGTAATTTATTTGTAGACCTTCCGTGTGCGCAAAGTAAGGATCTTGAGTTGCCGAAAAATTAAAATATTCCTATCCCTGGGAATATTCTTCAGGATAGGTCATTACTTCTTTTCCCTTTGATTTCTTTGATCTGCTTGATCCTGTTCCATGTATATTTTTATTTGTAATGATATGTACTAGTGGGATGTTATAATCAGATGAATCTGAATCTTCCTCCATTGATGTTTTGTATGAGTTTTCATCACTAGATATAGGTATTGAAAGTAAAGTTGTTCCTATGAATCCTTTTCGTTTACCTGATAAAGGCTTCAATGACCCATGAATAGATTGCCGATTGGACATCTGTGTGAAGTTAGATTAGGGATAGGAAGACGCTCCTTATCTTATCCTTATTTGTTATATCTTATCCGTATCGTTTTGATTGAAATATCGATACTTTTTAACCAAGTATCTAATTTACTTGAATCAATATTTTGTATAATAAGTTTTTGAAACTTATCCAATGCCTAGGTATAATTAAATACATAATTCGCTAAGATTGATGGCTCTGATACCAACCTGTCACACCACGACTTAGGGCCTAGGCGTGTGACCAATAGTTGGTACATGTTTTGTAAATATATCAGAGTTGTGGGTTTCTTTTGTTGGTGCATAAATGTCAGTAGTTCATAGTCTAGTGTCTGTAATCGAGTCTGTATTGTTATTTATGTTTTTGTTTATAAGCGAAGTTGTCAACAAGTTCGCCTAGGCGAACTTGTTGAACAAGCGAAGTTATGGACAACTTCGCCTGAACATATCAGGCGAAGTTGTCGTGTATATAAATACAAGCTTACGGCTTGGTTTAGTGTGAATCGTTTGAATCGTTTAATCAGTTAGTTAGCAGTGTTGGTTATCGAGTTTGTTCGGTAACGTGTGTTTTGTAACAGTGATATTTACATCACGTGAGTTCGGTTATAATATATAACGTGTTTCGTGTATTCGTGTGTTTGTGTTCTATACTCGTAACGATCTACGCAGGGATTCCGCACCTGAGTAGACCGCGATATCTCGTGCGATCCGTCCAGGGAACCTACAATTGGTATCAGAGCCTTTGCTCGATTGTGAGGTTCGGGATATTCACGCGGGTATAGATTTCGTCCCGTTTCGACTATTCGCGGGACGTGTTTTCGTGTTTCTAAGTCAATCTTACCTACTACCACAGTATTCAAGCCTTTGCACCATCAAAAACCTTGTTAAATCCAGATTCCAGATCTTCAAAAACGTCTGTGTTCATCAGGCGAAGTTGCCGTCACTGTACGTAGGGTTTCGGCGAAGATATAAGGTTAAGCGAAGTTATCCACAACTTCGCCTACCTTCACAAGTTCGCCTTCTCAAGCGAAGTTCTCTACAACTTCGCCTACCTCTTAAGTTCGCCTATCTCAGCGAAGTTATCTCAGCGAAGTTAATCAGCGAAGTTCGTCAGCGAAGTTCTTCAGCGAAGTTCTCTACAACTTTGCCTACTTCAAGCGAAGTTATCCGTAACTTCGCCTTCAGTACTTAAAAAAAAAAAAAAAAATTCTTAATTTTTTTCAGGTTGCTTACTTTTCGGGAAACATATCGTCGATCAACATCTCTGAGTTGGTGAAGATGGAAGTTGAAGCAGGGTCAGCTACCAAGGCCCCAAGATTGCTGAAGGGAACCGATTTCGTTGCATGGAAGGATCGGTTCATACAGTACGTCAAATACCAGGATGTGAAGATGTGGGTATGCATCCAGGATGGTTATATTCCACCAATTATGGAGTATGAAGGTCGTGACCAAATCAAGAAGTATAGTAAAATGGAAGAAGAAGAGAAGAAGATGTATGAGGCTGAGAGCAAGGCTCATGCTGCTATTACCATGGCTCTTCCACAGGAGATCCTTCATACTTTTAGGAAGTACACTTCAGCAAGGGAGCTTTGGGAAGCCCTTGAGAGCAGATTTGAAGGAAATGTAGGAATCCGGGCTTCAAAAATAAAACTGCTCAAGACCCAGTTCTCAGTCTTCAAGTATTTGAAGAATGAATCATTAGATGATATCATCACTCGATATTATCATCTGATGACTGAACTGAGCAACTATTCCATTTCTTACAGAGAAGAAGAGATAGTTGAGAAGCTTCTGGATGCTCTCCCACCAAAATGGGAGATGTACACTGTGCTGATGAGGGAAGACAAGAACTTTCCCACTTATGATCTCGAAACGAAAGTCAACAAGCTCAGGACCTTTGAGCTTAACATGGTAAGAAAGGAGACATCTATGGATCAGGTTCAAGATCCAAGTATGTATGGAGCTAAAGTCAACACTAGCTCAGGATCAAAGACTGAATCGGCTGCTTACTACTCGAAGGGAGAGTCGGGCCCCAACTCATCACATGAGGGGCATGTGTCAGTTAACACAAATGGGGATGTTTGCTATGTAGCAGCTGGATCTAGTGGTTCTCAACCCCAGGCAAGCAAGAGTAGTTTCTCTTCAAGTGCTCCCAGCAACAACTACTCCAAGATGCCTATGAGTGTCAAGTCTGCTGAAGAGCAGTTTGGCCTCTATGCTTCTTTCATTGCTTCCTATGAGAACTACATTCAAGGGAAGATTGTTGATCCAGCTATGTTGGATGAAGATTACGATCAGATTGATGCTGACGATATGGAAGAAATGGATCTACAATGGCAGATGGCCATGATTGTAAGGAGGGTGAAGAGGTTTATGAATAAGACCGGTAGAAAGTTTGTCGGAGGAAGACCAGGGTTCGACAAGTCAAAGGTAAGGTGCTACAATTGTCAACAAAACGGTCACTTTGCAAAAGAATGTAGGAATGAGCGTGTAGAACGAAGTCAAGGAAAGTCTACACTGCAAAGTGAGGGTAGAAAAGATTACAGTGCCATGATGTCTAGAGCAGATGAAGAATACAACTGGAACCTGCTTTCTAAAAATCTTTCGAGCAGGCAAATTTGGCAAAGGTTGAAACAGAAGAAAATGAGAAGGTTACTGGAGAGGAAAAAGCTCTTATGGCAGACGTTAATGACAAGCTCTCCGAGGTATGTTCTAAACCAACTTGTTCAAAATGTGAGAACTTGTCTGAGCAACTTGCAACCGTAACCGATCAGTATGTTAGGTTGGATGCTGAATTTAAAACCTTAAAAGAAGATCATCACTTTATTAAATCAAGAGAAAATAATTATAAAATTAAAATTAAAGCTTGTGAAAAAGATGTGAAAAGTTTAAAAACTAAACTTGCTGAAAAAATTGAAGTGATTGATTTAAGTTATGAGGTTTTGGAAGAAAAGACCAAACTAATTGCTGAGAGAGAAAAACAGATTGCTGACCACCAGGTGAAAGTGGTGGAACTAAATCGAAAACTGGAGCAGTTCAGAAATTCTTTTGCTATTGTTGATCACCTTGTTAGTGATCAAGGTTCCTCTACTAAGAGAGGAGGAATCGGTTATCATGAGGTTCCACCACCGTACAATCACAATTACACTTTTAACCCTCGTGTTCAGAAATCTGTTGATTTTGAGGTTGCTCAGACAGTGCCAATTAAGGTAACTGTTAAAGAACCAAATGTTAGTAGAGGCGAAACAAGTTCGCCTGTTTCAAGTGTTGAAATTTCTGATCAAAGTCCAGTCTCGTCAGATTCGGATAAGTCATCCGAGTCTGGTAAGGCAAAAGAGGAGGTTGTGTTACCCAAGAGTGGAGAAAAAGATAAAATGAATAAAAAGAGTACTCCACTAAACCCATACGTCCCACCATATGTGAGACGAACGGGCGGTAATATAGCCTCGACATCTAAAACACCGGTTGATAAAAAGGTTGAGCATAGGTGTTGTTTTAGATGTAATCAGTTAGGACATCTTGTTGCAAATTGCCCTCTGAAGCAGCGATTCAGAGGTGTAAGGCCTACTAAAGCTGAGAATAGACCTAATAGTAATTATCATGCTCCTAAAAATGAAAACCACTTAAAATTCAAAAATGTGAATAATTCAGGTTTTCATAGAAACAAATCTCAGTTTTACTCTACTAATAACCAAACCACAAGCTATAATTCTTTCAATTCTCAAAGGTTTGGAAGGCCTTACAATCAATTTTCAATGAGATATTCTAATAGGACTTACAGGAGTTACCGAGATACTAACTTTGGAAAGCCAAAGTTTGGGATGTATAGATCCAAGACCAATTTGTCTTGGGTCCCAAAATTCTAATCTTTTGCTTTGTTGTGCAGGAACAGTTGAACAGGGCTGCCAATAATCTTTGGGTTGTGGATAGCGGCTGTTCCCGGCACATGACGGGTAACAAATATTTGTTACACGATTTGAAACCTGTTCAAGGAGGGAGAGTTAGTTTTGCCGGAGAAAGTGGAGGCAATATTACTGGAAAGGGAACGGTGTCGAACGGAAAGATGACGTTGGAGAATGTCAACTTTGTAGAAGAATTGAAGCACAATCTGCTGAGTGTGTCGCAGATTTGTGATAAGGAGTACACCGTTCATTTTACAAAGAACGAGGCGATCGTGCTGAAACCGGGTTTTCAGATACCAGAGGAGTGGATTTTGATGAAGGCTCCTCGTGATAGGAATACGTACATTATGGATATGAGATCAACTGAAATGGCCACGGCAGAGTCATGCCTTTTGACAAAAGCGAGTGAAACAGAGTCCGAATTGTGGCATAGGAGAATGGGACACATTCATCTTCGGAAGATGAACCACATTGTCAAGAATGGGCTTGTGCTGGGCGTTCCCTTGAAAAATTTCAATTTTGAAGATAAATGTATAGCATGCAAGAAGGGAAAGAAGCACAAGAAATCCCATCTCACCAAGAAAGTAAATTCAATTGCCAGTACTCTAGAATTGCTTCACATGGATCTCTTCGGTCCCGTGTATGCAAAAAGTCTAGGAGGTACTTCATACTGCTTGGTGATCACTGATGACTACTCACGATACTCGTGGGTATATTTCCTGAAATCAAAAGATGAAACGGCACAGATGGTGAAGAATTTGATTACCAAAGTTGAGAACGTTATGGATAAAAGGGTTAAGTTCATCAGAAGTGACAATGGAACAGAGTTCAAGAATTTTGAGATGGAGATCTTCTGTCTTCAGAGAGGGATTGAACACCAATACAGCGCTCCTTATACACCGCAACAGAATGGAGTGGCTGAAAGGAAGAACCGAACGTTAATTGAAGGAGCCAGAACTATGCTGGCTGATTCAAAGCTTCCTGTGGTGTTTTGGGCTGAAGCTGTTGCTACAGCCTGTTATGTTCTGAATAGAGTCTTAACTGTTAAAAGACTGGGTAAGACATGTTATGAGCTTATGCATGGAAGAAATCCCAACTTGAGTGGTCTAGAACCATTCGGGTCCCCTTGTTCGATTTTGAAGACAAATTCTAAATTTGGTGAAGTAGCCGATGAAGGAATCTTAGTCGGTTATGTTGTTGGGACTCCCAAAGACGTGTCTTCAATACATCGACAAGCAAGATTGAGGTGGTGTGTAACACAGATATCACAAGTTACCAACCGCCAAAACCAAGCACAAGCAACGGACCTGCGGAGTTTTTCGACTATGTTAAACTTTTTAAGTCTTTTAACATACCGGATTTAGATATCTCTGAAGAAGAAGAAAGAGTTGCTACGAAGATGATCCTCGATGAGGAAGAAAATCTATTGCAAAGACAGCTGATTGATAAATGTCAACCTTCCTCATCAAATACTATCGATACCCCTGCTGCCTCAACTGAAGAAGAATTTATCAATCCTTTTCACTCTCAGCATGAAACAACCATTGACGAGCTCTCTTCTAACTTGGAAGACAATTTGCATGTCGGTTCTGTTCCGACCACGAGAATTCATAAAGATCACCCTTTGGAGAATGTGATTGGTGATGTGTCCTCCGGTGTACAAACAAGTCGTAGCTTGGATGAGCACACCTGTGTTTACACAAGCATTAAGGAGACAGGAATAACCAACGAATGCTTGTACACCTGCTTTATCAGCCAGATTGAACCGAAAAATTATCAAATGGCTTTAAAGGACAGCTCGTGGGTCGAAGCCATGCAAGAAGAGTTGGCTCAGTTCAAGAAAATGGAAGTTTGGTATTTAGTTGAAAAACTGAAGAATGTGCATGCGATAGGCACAAAATGGGTGTTTAAGTGCAAGAGAGATGAGAAAGGAATTATCATAAGAAACAAGGCGAGGCTAGTTGTGAAAGGATTCAATCAACAAGAGGGGATTGATTATAATGAAGTGTTCGCTCCTGTCGCAAGGTTGGAAGCCATTAGATTGTTTTTGGCGTTCGCTGCTTATAAGAAGATGAAGGTATTTCAGTTGGATGTGAAGAGTGCGTTTCTGAATGGGAAAGTTGATGAGGTAGTGTATGTTGAGCAACCTCCGGGTTTTCCTGACCCAGACTTTCCTGATCACGTGTACAAGTTAAGCAAGGCATTGTATGGACTACATCAGGCACCTCGTGCCTGGTACTCAACTTTATCAGACTACTTGCTTGAAAATGGGTTTGAAAGAGGGAAAATTGATAGCACGTTGTTCGTTAAGAGAGAAGGAAGCGACTTCCTGCTGGTACAAGTCTACGTGGATGACATTATCTTTGCTGCATCTAAAGTCTCCATGTGTCAGGAGTTTGAGGACGTCATGAAGAAAAGGTTTGAAATGAGTGCTATGGGTGAACTAACTTTCTTTTTAGGATTGCAGGTTGATCAGAAGAAGGATGGGATGTTCATTCATCAGACCAAGTATGTCCATGATGTGCTCAAAAGCTTCAAGATGGAGGACAGCACTCCATTCGACACTCCTATCTGCGTCAATCACAAATTGGGTGCTGAGTTAGACGGTGATGCAGATGTGGACCCAACTCAGTATCGGGCTATAATAGGTTCTTTAATGTACTTAACTGCTTCTAGGCCTGATATAATGTTTGCTGTTTGTCTTTGTGCTCATTTTCAGGCAAACCCAAAGGAATCTCACATGAAGGGTGTGAAGAGGATCTTGCGGTATCTCAAGGGCAAACCGAAGCTGGGGTTGTGGTACCCGAGAGGAGGAGACTTGGAGCTAGTCGCCTACACAGACTCTGATTATGGTGGGTGCAATCAGAGTCGGAAGTCAACAACAGGAGGATGTCAGTTTCTTGGTGGCAGATTGGTGTCGTGGCAATGCAAGAAACAGACTTCGGTCGCAATTTCAACCTGTGAAGCAGAATACATGGCAGCATCCAACTGCTGCTCCCAGGTTCTTTGGATTCAACAACAATTGCGTGACTATGGTCTGAATTTCTTACTTACTCCTATTTGCTTTGATAACACAGCTGCTATCTCAGTAACTAACAATCCCGTGAAACATAGTAAAACTAAACATATTGACATACGTCATCATTTTATACGGGATTGTGCTGAGAAGAAACTGATTGTACTTGAAAAGGTGGATACGCTTGATAATTTCGCTGATCTTTACACTAAAGCGTTTGACAAAACGAGATTTCAAAACCTTATCGAGCTAAATGGGATGATCAATCCCGAGTAACCATGCTTTTCTTGTAATATTTAAAAAAAAAAAAAGGGTCACTATCGCTTAAAAATATGTCGGTTACATCAGTTTGAAGGACTTGTCTTCGGATATGTTTTGGTCCTCATTTTCTACTTGTAGATTTTGAGGATAGCCATTAACCAGATTACTGATTGTGACCGGGGCGGTTTATGATGAGTTTTTATTTTTTCGCTTAAAATTAGTCGATCATACTTAGTTAGAAGGACACATACTAGTATGTGGTCGGTCCAGCTGATCCATTGGATCTTCGGGATAGCCATTTACCTGAAGACTTTGTTTTGATCGGGGTGATTGAAGTCAAATTTTTTTGAGAGAAATGAAATTATTTTTCAAGTCTACTACTTCGTAAGAAGTACGTTTGCTATGTTAAACAGAAAATTGATCCAACCTTGGAATATGATAGATATACTAACTTTGTGTGCTTAACTGGTGAAGTTATTAGGCTTAAAAGGCCTTAGGACAGTCATTGTATGTCATGGTAACTTTTTATGGTGCGTAAAAGTAGATGTGATACAAACTAAAACTACTTAATTTTACGTGGAAACTCCTTACGAGTTCTGCATGTC
This sequence comes from Bidens hawaiensis, assembly GCF_021521415.1. Taxonomy (NCBI): domain Eukaryota; kingdom Viridiplantae; phylum Streptophyta; class Magnoliopsida; order Asterales; family Asteraceae; genus Bidens; species Bidens hawaiensis. The sequence continues at coordinate 1,146,576 of NW_027491351.1, forward strand.
TTCATATATATCTTTCCGAATGATAGGCAGAAAAGCGATTACCCAGTCATACACGAGCCCGTAAGTGTTCTGATTCCCGTGGAGATAGCGTTTCAAGAAACTGCAGTGATCCAGATTCGGGACTTGCAGTTGGTTACTACTCTGAAGTCTATGTAAAGTTTATCATAAAAAAAAATAAAAATAAAAATAAAAAAATAAAAAAATATGAGTTATTGAAACATTTTGGAGTTCAAAATATCAAGACTTCTTATTCATGGAGTAAGAAAGAGAACGGGAAGCAGATGAAGAGTAATTACAAACTTAATCAGACACTAAGGGTCGAAGTCAATTTGGGGTGACTTGGGGAAAGCCAAATACGCTTTGAGAATAGATAGGAGGCATCATAATCTCTGAGTTGTTGCCCACTTAAATTTTGAGGCTTAATTGAACCTAACTCGTATCACAGAAACGATGAAAACCATCTTAAGTTATTTACCTGCTTACAACCTGTCTCTTTATGTCATAATACAGCTAAACACGGATCTATGTGATAGTCACATACTTAGTATGATTCCTGTTCGGATCTTTTCTAAAACGTAGCAGTCCCTATCCAGACTGAAATTTGATCCCTTATACTTAAATTGTTTAAAGTTTTCTTTTTCTGTAGTTGTATTTGTTTATAACGGGTTACTTGGACTTGAACGTGTCATTTAGTTCTTAAAGGAAAGTTTTAAAAGTTAATTGCAAAATGTTCAAATTATAAGGGTTGATTTTGTAAATATAGGCGATGTTGTTAAACAGGCGAAGTTGTGGATAACTTCGCCTAGGCGAAGTTATCCGTAACTTCGCCTGAATAACTCCGCCCATATATATGGATTTTCAACAGTCAATTCGTTCATTATTCTAAATATCAGCGAACTTATTCTCGTCTTCACAGCGAACTTACACAGATACAAAACTTGTTATCTTGTTCTTCGATTTCAAACCGATCTAAAGGTTGTTTGGGTTCTTTTATCACATGTTATATGTTCATTGATGTTAATCTAAGGTTGTTTCGACAACCGGTTAATAACCTCGAACAACCGATCTTTAAACCCGAGTTCAAAACTTGTTTTACGTGTTCATGTACAAACTGGTCGTTTAGTTATCATTAATATCTTGTGTTTGAGCCTCCTCAATCGTCAAAGTTAATCGAAACACCGGTTTTCCGGATTTCGATTAACCTTACTGTCGCCATTTCAGATTCAGGCGAAGTTAAGGTTTAGGCGAAGTTATCCGTAACTTCGCCTGGAGCTTAAATTCGCCTGAGGCGAAGTTATCCGTAACTTCGCTTGATGCTCAACTTCGCCTGAAACTTAAATTCGCCTGAGGCGATGTTGTGGTGAGGCGAACTTAAAGATGAAGCAAAGTTGTTCCCAACTTCGCCCCAACTTTAACTTCGCCTAGATCCTTTTAACTTAACAATTATTAGACGAACTTAAAGATGAAGCGAAGTTGTTCTCAACTTCGCCCCAACTTTAACTTCGCCTGTACAGTTTTTATCACAACTTCGCTCATGGTAACAAGCGAACTTGTGTTATATCTTAATGTTTATCTAACTTGGTTCGTTTGTTGCAGAAATGGCTGCTGTTGCCGGTGCTGGAGGTGCTGGAGGAGATGACGGTGATAACCAGAGGAAATTCTTTCCGGGTCACAACATGTTCATCACCTTAGACCCGGAAATGAGCGGTGTTGAAGACTACCGTGAGATCATTTCTTTCCTCATACACTCGAGGATATTTCACGCAATCACGACGACTCTGCCGATATCCTTACCCAATATCGAGGATTTCTGGCAGATGGTGGAGTATGATTGTCGTGTTGAGCCCCCGGTTATGAGAGCAACAGTCAATAATCAAGAATTTCAGTTCTCGTCTGAACAAATTCGGGTGGCGTTACGTTTTGGTGAAGAGACTAGGGATGACCCTACGGAGTTTGTGGCTCCGTTCCGTGATGGAGCATTTCTAAGAATGGGCTATTCTGGTCCATTGGGCGATACCCAGAGACGGAAGGGGTTCCTGCTTGATCAGTGGCGCTTCCTCATGCACGTTATGATAGTATGCATGTCTGGGAGGAAGGCGGGCACTGATGGTATGGGTGCGACCATGCAGTCCGCAATGACTGCACTGACCTATAACAAACGTTATAGCTTCAGTCAGATGGTCTTTTACGAGATTGATAGACAGAGGAGGGCAATGGCTCGGGAGCGGTTCATAATGTATCCAAGATTCATCCAGATGATCTTGAACCATGTGGCTCCAGCTTTGCCTCAACGACGCCCGATAAGATAAGTGGAAAGTGTGAGCAAACGTATCTTTGCTCAATGCCGTACTTCGAGTGCGAGGAGCAAGCCTGAACGTCGTCCAAGGCATACTCCACTCTTCGGGTACTTGATAAACCCGGGGTATGTGCCAGCTCGGGGGGACGAGTTCAGAGACCCTCAACCACAACAGGCAGGAGCAACTCGTGATGTACCTACTGTGCCTGAGGATGTTGACCTTGATGCTGCATTTGGCGGTCAAGGTTTCTTCGACATGGATCGTTTTGATCCACATGAAGAAGTGCAGGTCTCTGCTGCACAGGTGAGGGAAGTGATTGTGACTAGAGCAGCTACGACGGTGGCTGACTCCGATCTTGACGAGGTTATGGATGAGGCGAGGAGGATGATGGTGAGACGAGAGAGAACGTTAGGGAAGAGAAAGAGGATGGTGGATGATAGTGAGTCAGAGGAAGAAGAGGAGGACATACACTAGTTGATCAGACGTTCGAGACGTGAAAGGACAGGTGCTGGTATCGGAGCTGGAGAGACTTCACGTGTTATACGTTTTGCTCCATCCGCACTGTCAGGTATGTCAATTGTTCCTACTTCTGTACAGGTTACAAGCGCTGCAGATGTTCCTGTGGTGGCTACATCAGCTGTTGGCATCCCATCCACTACACTACAGACGACGACTCCGGAGATTGTGTCGTTACCACCTCCAACGCTTACTCCTTCAGAGGTGGTGGCACGGTTTGTAGAGTCGACGGTCGTCGCAACTGCAGGGTTGTCGGTCACGATACCACCTGCGGTTACGTCCACAACTGCTTCTGAAGTCCCAGTTGCATTCGAAATCCCTGCTGAGTATACTCCAGATACATCTAATATGAGATTTGATTTCGATGCAACCATCTCAGACTCGGAGAGAATAGCTGCACTTGAGCGGGTCGTGGCAGAGCAATCAAGGATCAACTTTATCCAGACCCAGGCTATTCAACGCCTTGTAGCAGAAAATCAACTACAGTCGTCCCTCCTGGTTGAACATGGGAGAATTATAGATGCTATGAAGGAGTTCTTGGCATCTCAGGGGGAGACAGGCTGTAGAGGCGACGAGTTAAGGACGAAGAAGAGAAACGACAGAGTCGATGATCCCAATGCACCGAAAGGTGCAGGTGGTGAGTTGCCAAGAACTACTCAAGCTCTTGGGACTTCCACAGCTCAGGGGTAGTCTGCAGGTGCAGTTGGTGGTGATGAGGTGGTGATGGTTGATGATGAAGATGATGTGATTGATGCGTTGAGAGAGTTAGATGATGATATGCTAGATGATGATGTGTTTGATGATGATGTGCTGCCGTGTGAGGAGATTGAGAAGATTGGCGCACAGATTGTGATTGAAGATGGGAAAGAAGAGGGGGAGATAGTAGAAGAAGACGTTGAACACGAGATCCCAGATGTTGAGAAAGCCGACATGGGTACTGAGATGGATGAGACTGAGTGAGAGGAGCAGCCTAGGTGGAAGGAAGGCTGTGCTCATTGGTTTATTAAGACCAAGAAGCCTGCTGTTCCAGCCATGTTCAAGAAGAGTTATAACATCAAAGGCTATGCTGAGTCGAAGAAGGGAATTATCTGTTGGATATATGATGAACAGATAAAGTTGTTTGTGGTGAAGCGTTATGATGGTATTCAATACTTCAAGAGAACCTTGAGATCTCTCAATACGTTGCCGGAATGTGAGGTGAAGGATTTGGCCAGGTTGGGCCTGATAAATAGAAGTGACGACAACATGGCAAGAGTGATTGGGAAGATCGTGTGGAAAGAAAGCATAAAAGAGAAGAAGTTTGAATTATTAAAGCCACAGAAGGGAAAGCTCGTGGAGGATACAGAAAGGGGAATGAGAGCAGATGGCAAGCCATGGATGGTGATGAAGTACAAACCGATCCGATGCATCAAGGAGGTTCCAATGAAGACTATGCCTCAAGATGTGTTGAAGAATCTAAAATGGTGGTACGTTGATTGCCAGACTGCTGAAGCCGTGATGGAAGACGAAGACGAACAAGAAGTGCTGAGGGTGTATGATCCGATGCATCTTGTTAACTTATCGAAAGCTGATCTGCAAGTGTTGAATGAAAAGAAGATATTCTATATTCCTGCTTGGAAGGATGAAGCAAGGAAATATCAGCGAGTAGTCACGGTATGTGTTAGAGAAGGAGTGCATGCGTGAAGATACAGGATTACAAGACAAGAGCTTAAAGATCAAGATATGAAGCTACTGCCAAGGGGGAGTCTGTTGGTGCATAAATGTCAGTAGTTCATAGTCTAGTGTCTGTAATCGAGTCTGTATTGTTATTTATGTTTTTGTTTATAAGCGAAGTTGTCAACAAGTTCGCCTAGGCGAACTTGTTGAACAAGCGAAGTTATGGACAACTTCGCCTGAACATATCAGGCGAAGTTGTCATGTATATAAATACAAGCTTACGGCTTGGTTTAGTGTGAATCGTTTGAATCGTTTAATCAGTTAGTTAGCAGTGTTGGTTATCGAGTTTGTTCGGTAACGTGTGTTTTGTAACAGTGATATTTACATCACGTGAGTTCGGTTATAATATATAACGTGTTTCGTGTATTCGTGTGTTTGTGTTCTATACTCGTAACGATCTACGCAGGGATTCCGCACCTGAGTAGACCGCGATATCTCGTGCGATCCGTCCAGGGAACCTACATCTTTTAGCGGAAGTCTTTTAATATAAAATGTTCATTTATAAAATATCGGATTAAAATTCCTTTTAATGTTTACAAAGCATGTTTGATAAAATAAGTTCTTTTCAGCGGAAGTCTAGAATAATATATTATTATATTGAAAACTCGGGTTTAGATACCCGTTTGATAATTCAAATACTTGTCTTTCTGAAAACATAATTCTTTATAGTAAAATAAAATATCTAAGCCACCAGATAGCATCTAATGACTATATCTCCAATCTTCCATCTTGTCTTGCTTGTCTGTTCTAATCTTTCTGTTCTCCTGTAAAATGGTTACAAAATACGCCAGCACACAGCTGGTGAATGACGCTAACTCTTGTTGTAAAATTTTTTCAATACCTTTGTGAAACCAATAATAATACCTTTGTGACTACTCATTAGGCACCCAAATCAATTGGGATAAAATTACCCTAAATACATGTACAATTAATTATGTACACAAATCATTTATCATAAAGCTTCCGGAGACATTTTGATGATTTGCATGGCCTCGGGAAAATGCTGAGTCACCATGTATGAATGGATCAGACACATATATACTCTTAATCAGAGTGTCCATTTCTTATTATTGTAACACAAGGTTTTAAGGATTCGTAAATCCAATGCAAACATTCTGACTCTAAAAGAGTTCGTAAAAGTCTAGGGCGTATTCACCTATTCTGTTTATAATCAGTTTCTGATACTGATTCCTGTTTTCAGATTTCTGCTTCTTGATTTATTACCTCGTACCTATAGTACGAGAATAACCTTTTGTATAAATAACTAGATCAATTATCTAGCTTCAGACTTTTAGTCCGTTTTGCATAGCTTTAACCTTGATAAAATCATTTGTTTATATAAAAAATTTGGACATTTAGTTCATTTTCTTTATTTATCAATTATATGTTCGTTTCTTCTTTAGGAAGAAACATCTATATAGAGTTTCTTCTTCAAGAAGAAACATTAATTTCCTAACTACCTCTTGTATGAATATTATATTTCTTAATCATAAAGAAATACTATTTTGACTATACCATTTGTATGTACATTCTTATGTTTCATAATCAAGAAGAAACAATATTTTGACTATAACTTTAGCTTAAGAAAAGTTATTTTATGCTTAAATGTAATCAAGGTTCGGGATATACCCCCCGACTATGGTCTAAGCCATTTATAATAATAAAATAATAACTTAGACAGAACCCCTACCTCACACGGGTATTCAGAGTTAGATATTTATTACCTATCGGGCAGCACTTCTACTCTATATTTTGTATCGGTGCTTAAACCATCAAAACTTTGGAGCCTGGCACGTACTACGAGATTGGCACGCAAAACGATGTAGAGGGAGAAAGTATTTTTAGAGAGAGTGTGTGTGGAAGGTGTGTTGGGAGAAATGGTCGTGACCCTCCCTTTTATAGCCAAAATTGAGTCCCACCGCGATACGCGATGGGCTCTACTTTGACTGCGTCGCGTATCGCGACGCCTTCTTTTATGAGATCACGCCACGTGGTCTATCACACTTCCACGTGTTGACACGTGGATCGACACGTTTTACGCATTTCCGACATTAGATCGCGATACGCGATCCCTTAGCCTTTCCTCCATCGCGTATCGCGATGAGATTCAATTTCCAGAAATTTCATTTTAAGTCCCTGCACTTTCATATCTTGTCATTCTTGGTCTCACTTCTACTTTCAAAAACAATAAGGCGGCTCGCGGCGATGCGAGTGTGCGAAGTGCAAAGTGCATCGTCAAAGCGCCACATTGCGCCCAACGCCCTTCGCCTTTGCCATCGTCCTCGCCCAAGCCCGTGCTCGTGCTCGTCGGGTAATACACACTCTCCGCTAGGACCACTAGGTGCATGCTTGGCATAAAAGAATATTACTATGGAAACTCTACTCCTTATAAAGAGCTTCCATTTTTTTACCACTTTCCATGTGGGATGTATTCCATTTTCCTTATTTATACCCAAGTGGAATGCTTCTACTTTATTACATCCTTCCATGTGGGATGGAGTTTTCTTTTCTTATTTCCTTCACGTGGGATGACTTACCTTAGGAAATCTTTTTATTTCCTTGTTTTCTTAATATGGAATAATTTTATTTTCCTTTTCTTATTTTCTTATTATTTATCTTGGAAATAATATTGGTCTTTTATCTTAATTAATTGTCAAATTTGGACCGAAATTTTAGGGATGTTACAGCAAACTTCTCCTCCATTGCTTCAGCCATAAGTTTAGAATGCAGATCTACATCTTTCATTTCTTTTATAGGATTGTAGATATTTGTCATTTCATAATAAAACATGTTAATAGTCACATGTTTTATAGCTGCATCGTTAATTGTTTTATCCTTAAACAATTTTAATAACTTTCTTGACTTTCTCGCGTAAATCCAATCAGTAACTTTAGGAACACCATCGCCCAAATCATTTCTACAATTTCGGAGTGCAAAATCAAGCGCGTAAACTCCTTCTCAAATTTTTCTGCCCGGTCCAACATCTCATATGTGGAGTTCCATCTGGTAGGCATATCTAAGCATAACAGTGCTTTACTTTCAATCTTTTCTGCCTTAACACGTTTTTTAAACGAGTCCAGTCTTTTAGGTGAATGTCGGATATACATAATTGCGTTTCTTATCCGATCAATAAGCAGGGCTCCATCGTGTAACCCATCTTTCACAATGAGGTTGATAATGTGCGCCATACATCGGACTTGCACATATCGCTCGTCACCTAATAGGTTATCTAACCTATCTTTTACAAACTCAATCACCGTTTTATTTGTTGACGCGTTATCCAGTGTAATGGTTAAGATGTCTTTAGTTCCCATTCTTTTATACACTGAATGAGAGCCATCCCTATGTCTTCTCCTTTATGGCTAGTGATATCCTTAAAGTTTATTATCCTCTTGCGCAACACCCAGTTGTCATCAATAAAGTAGTCATGACACTCATATAGCTGACATTCGGTATTGACGTCCATGTGTCGGTGGTTAGACACACCTTTGTTTTACTATTTGCAAAAAATGACTTCAGCTTGGCCTTTTCCTCTAGGTATCTATTACCAGAGTTCCTTGCAACGGTGGTCCTATCGGGTAACTTAAAAATTTGATTAAATGTTTGCAACAGCCTTCTAAAACCCACACGCTCCACAAATGAAAACGGGAGCTCGTCGAGAATCACCATCTCAGTTATAGCCTTGTTGCATGCTTCAGCACAAAATTTCCAACTCTTGACTTCAACACCACCACCCTCAACATCATCATTCTTCTTGAGGAATAGGTTTTTTTATGGTAATCCGGGTGTTTTTCATATATCTTTGAGTGTCGAATCAATGCCGATGTCCCATTTACAGTCGTGTATGCCGCCAAATCAGTCGAGCAATGTTTGCATCTTGCCCTTTTGTTCCCATCTTCATCTTCAAACTTGTCAAAATCAAGCCAAACAAGAGATCCTTTGGCCTTCTTAGAATTTCTGACTTTTTGGAGCTTTCGTGTTCTTGGAAGTAGACGTTTTAGGCCTTTTTGCATTTTATGTATCAACAACAAGTGGTGATTTCCTTTCATCTACTCCGTGAGATTCATCGCTTGATAAATTCTGAATATTTTGTGACTCCATCTATGATTAATCAGGAACAAAAAAATACCAAAAGTTAAAAAAGATTTTTAAAAATTATTATATGTATATTAACTAATAGGTTGTTAAATGCTAACCAAATATATTTTAACTAACAGCTATATCATGCTTTGTTTACCCCTAAAACTAACAGGTTAACGATTTCAAGTGATCATTAAAGTGGTTATATTTTTAATTATTAACTTATTAGCGTTTCATATTAAACCTCGATGGATATTCCTTGTAACTTTATAAGTGGAAAAGACCAAAGAAATAACACTTAAAAACTTAAAACTTAAAAATACTTAAAAACTTAAAACTTCAAGACCAAAGAAAAGAAAAGAATTTGCAATAATCACATTCACTAACTAATGTCTTATACATAAATCATGTGAGAATAAATGTTTACAACAACCTTATTCAATTACTCAATTATAATGTCATGTAACAAATAAGATGGTAACTATATTGATCAAAGCATGTATTCACATCAACGGTAATCATTCTACACATCATGAATTAAAACGATTTACTTAATACCTTACCTTATAATATGAATTATGATTTCTTTGCTCTTGAACAAAAGTTGCTTAAAGAATTGATCGAGATTTGATTGTTGATTAGGTTTTTTGGTGGTGTTAATTTGATTTTTAAACAGTTAAGATTGATAATAAGATTGATAATTATCTGTTTCTTTTTTTGATAGGTAATCTTATTGTAAAGTGGGAACAAAATCAGCATAATTTGGTAAACATGGTAACCAAATAACAGAACTTTTAATACATTTATTCAAATTTCGGGTCGGTTCTGAAAGATTCGGGTTTGCTAGGGTCTTGGCCCGATACCTGGCCCAAACACGAACTGAACTGATTAAGAGGACCGATAAATAACCGATAGTAATGCTACAGACCTGGGTTTCGGTCTTTTTTGGTCTAGGTTCTCGGGTTTTTCTGCCCATCCCTATTTATGCACACCCCTAATGTTAACTTTAATTTCATTCGAAATTTAATTAAACTTTATTATATACCAACATTCGATATCGACTCAAATAATAAATGTGAAACTTGCGTCAAATCAAAACAAACGAGATCGTCATTCAAAAATATTGAACGATTCACTGAACCCCTCGAGATGATGCACACTGATGTTTGTAATCTAAAAGCACTTCCTATTCGTGGTGGGAACAAGTACTTCATCACGTTCATTGATGATAGTACAAGGTATTGCTATGTGTACTTACTTAAAAGTAAAGACGAGGCTATTGATAAGTTTTTCTTATTAAAGCCTAAGTTAAGAATCAACTAAATCAGAAAATCAAAAGATTAAGGAGTGACCAAGGAGGTGAATATGTTTCACCTTATGTTGATTTTTGTGAAAGAGATGGAATCATACATGAACTCACGCCTCCTTACTCCCCTTAATCAAATGGCATAGCGGAACGTAAAAACCGAACTTTGAAAGAAATGATGAATGCCATAATGATAAGTTTTGGGGTAAGCCCAGACATGTGGGGGGAAGCAATCTTATCGGCAAATTATATCTTGAGCATGATACCCAATAAGAAGAAAGATATAATGCCATATGAAGATTATGGACGGGAAATAAACCATCATATAAATACTTGCGAGTGTGGGGTGCCTAGCCAAGGTAGTAATGACTCCACCGAAACGCCTACTAATAGGACCTAAAACAGTGGATTGTGCATTTATAGGATATGCCCATCCTGGTGGTGCATTTCATTTTCTTGTGCATGATTCAAAGAACCATGGAATAAATAATGGCCCCATAATAGAATCAAAGGATGCATCATTGTTTGAACATGGGTTCCCATGCTTGGGTAATGAAAAACCGAGTTATTCTAGACCGGTTAAGGAAACTATTCCAGAGAAGGAGGGTGCAGGAGATGTCCCTCGGGAACAATCTGAGACAGGGGAGGTTGAAATCAGAAAGAGTAAAAGACAGAGGACTGAAAAATCCTTCGGCCCTGATTTCCTTACCTACATAGTAGAAGAGGAACCTCAAACGTACCAACAAGCGGTGAATTTTGCAAAAGGACCTCAGTGGATGGAGGCCATAAAATGTGCAATAGAATCTATCTTACATAATCATACTTGGGAACTAGTGGATCTTCCTTAAGGATGTAAACCACTAGAATATCGATGGATCTTCAAGAAGAAGATGAAACCAGATGTCACCATTATAAGTATAAGGCGAGGTTAGTGATCAAAGGTTATAAGAAACGAGAAGGTTTAGAATACTTTGATGCATATTCGCCAGCTAAGCGAATAACCTCTATCAGGTTGGTGCTTGCCATTGCCGCCATTAGAAATTTGGAAGTTCACCAAATGGATGCAAAACCAGCTTTCTTGAATGGAAATCTGGAGGAAGATATTACATGGAACAACCTGAAGGCTTCATAGCCATTGGGCAAGAAAAGAAAGTGTGTAAACTTGTGAAATACTTGTATGGATTAAAACACGCTCCAAAACAATGGCACCAAAAGTTTGATCATGTCATGCTTGATGCTGGATTCAAAATCAATGAATGTGACAAATGTGCATATGTGAAGGACACATCAGATGGATATGTCATTTCGTGTCGATACGTAGATGATATGCTCATTGTTGGACGTCATGGCAAAATCATAACGTCCACAAAGAACATTCTAAAAGAAAGATTTGACATGAAAAATATGGGTTTCGCGGATGTGACTATGGGAGTTAAAATCACACGAATCCAAAGTGGCCTTGTTTTAAGTTAATCCCATTACGTGAACACAATTCTTGAGAAGTATAATGCGAATGTCGCTAATGTAGCTAGAACTCCCATTGACACAAGTCAACATCTAGCTAAGAATAAAGGTGAATATGTTAACCAGTTGGAATACTCAATAATTATCAGCAGCTTGATGTATCTTACGAGTTGCACTATACCAGACTTAGGATATGTTGTGAGCAAGCTAAGTAGATACATGAGCAACCAAGTTCAAATCATTGGAACTGTGTGACTTGGTTTCTTTGGTACCTAAGATACACTCGGGAATACGGGTTACATTCTAACAAATATCCAGCAGTTATCAAAGGACACTGTGATGCAAATTGGATATCTAACATGAATGATTCCAGAGCAACAAGTGGGTATGTATTAACACTTGGAGGTGCTGCTATATCGTGGAAATCGTCGAAGCAAACGGTTATAGCTAAACCCACAATGGAATCAAAATTCATCGCCCTAAATAAAGCGGGCGAAGAGGCAGAATGGCTACGTCAATTTGTTGTGGATATACCAAGATGGTCGCCATTTGTATATATTGTAATAGGCAATCAGCAATTGGCAGAGCTCATAGCACAATGTATAATGGTAAGAACAGACATATTAGATGTTGACATAATATGGTACGGCAACTAATATCTACTGGAATTATCACTGTTGACTACGTGAAGTCAAAGGATAATATTGCGGATCCACTAACAAAAGGCCTAAGTAGAGAGTTAATTCAGCAGTCGTCCATGGGAATGAGACTGAAGCCCTTGAAAATTAAAGTTCATATGAAGGAAATCTAACTCAACATACTGTAGATCCCAAGAATTGAGTCCAATAGGAAAACCTAATTGTATGAATTAGTGCGGTCACTGGGGGGGGGGGTAACCCTACATATTTAAGAGGGAGTTTACTACATGGCTAGGTAAACTTCCTAGTCCATTCCTAAAGTGACATGTGTGAGGCTCAGCAGATGACTTTTAATGATTCGACCAATGTAGTCAAGCATGGTGAATCACCTATGTGAGAGAGAAGTGGGGTAGTTTCGAAGGGTGTTGTTGGGCACAATACTTAATGCCTCTTTTATAACCAGGCTCATGTTCATGACCATAACGAACATAACTATGAGGACTTGACTTTGTCAGGGAGAGTCTTGTGTGAAGTGTATTGTCATATACACAAACGGCAGACGAGTTCAAATACATCGTTGTCTACTCAGAGCCAGTGGGCTAAGTACGCTTCATAAGCAAATGTTCAAAGAGTAACACCTACCTATTGTACTTAAGAGTCAACTGCTGAAATCTAATCGGAATAATGTTGTTTCGACCTCAATACATGTGGGGGATTGTTAGAAGTTTTAAGTTTAAGTGTGTGAATGAAGTCTTAATAGGAAAGTGGTGAAAGTTTGTCCCGCATAAGGGTTGGGAATAAACTGAAAAGTGGTTTATAACGTATATCATTTACTACTCATTTGAAGCTTCATGATATATTTTACCACAAGTCCTACCCGCACGCATGGGGGTGCAAATTTGGGTTTCAGGACTATAAATTCTTCAAACCCACGCGTGCCCGCATGTTCCGCGGACACGAATGCAGCTCCAAAAACCCGGGCCCACGTGAGGCAATAGATTCATTTCATAACTGAAATTGTTGGTCAATGATTATTAATGATCATTATGATGATAATTAATTATTATTTTCGGTTTCAACTGTTGCACTAATGACCATTATTTGAATTTATTACACTTTAATGATCATTATTCAGTATTGATTTTTGTTATGGTTTTATGGTTATAAAACCAAAACCAATGCTTCATTTCTGGACACACCAAAAAAACACAGTTTTTTCTTCCACTCGGCTGCAACATCATTACAATTTCGTTTCTTGCAAGTGATCGAGTCCGCCAGTACGCTTCTGCTGCTTCAAACCGGCGTACCCTAGGAGCAGATCGCGAATCTGTTTAAGGGAATTGTGTCAAACACAAGCCCGATTCAATGTTTCTTGTTTATTTATTTCTTGTTTCGGGTTTTATCATACAGGAATACTAACAATCATCTATGCAACTTAAATAAGAAGAAAAAAAACCTATACCTTGCTTGTATGTTTCAATTTGGCCGTTACCTTTTTCATAAATAGTAAAAAAAACGAGCTGATCAAAGCAGTTTCCATGTAGAAAACATAGAAAATGATATACTTCCACCATTAGTCCCAATATTACTCAAATGGATTTTTTGGACGGACACTCAACATGATCTTGTGATACAATTTCAACTATTGGTTAAACAGTCTTCCTAAATCCCATCATATAAACTTCTGATGCATCTAGTGGTTGACTATTAATAGTAAATAGCTTTGTATATGACTTTGGAACACCATCATTCATATTCAAGCACAAAACTAATTAACGATCACGTAATATTATATGTGCGCCGGTGTAACATTTATGGCCGGTCATGGCTTGATGAGCGATTTAAGTGAGCGATTCAGGTAAGATTGTGGTTTGTCGGGTTCTTAGATATAAGATTGTGGTTTGTTGGATTCTTAGATATAAGATTGTGGTTTGCTCGGGTCATTCTAACTTTATTTATAATTAACAAACAGGTAGTCAAACTTTCAAAGAGGTGGTGGCACAAGATTTGACTCGTTTATTTTTTAATAATAATTGATTTATACATATTTTAATTATAGCTTTTATATATAACATAATATATATTGCTTGGTTATTTTTATCATAAAAATTTAGAAGCTTCTGTGTGTATATAAATCTGGTTGTACTTGTATATAACCTAACACATATTAGTTTGATTACAATAAAAAAGATCAATTAAATCAAGATGCATTAAGACTGCTCCTGAAATAAGAAACCATGTACTCGATCCCATGAACAAGGATCATGTGCAAAAGACATGCTTATTAGTTTGAAATTAAACCTAGAATAACTTGGCTCAATCTCTATATCTTGCTGGTATGCATCAAAAGTTTCCATTCCCTACTTTCAAATGCCATTATACACCATGCCATCTGGTTGATCAAGTAGAAGTAATATCTCTATGTAGTTACACACATAAAACGAACCATGTAATCCCTCAATCCCAAGATTACTAATACGTTTCAAGTGAGGCTCGTAAATAGCAAGTTGTCCACGGTAATCTTCTCCTTGTTTTGTAACATCAATTATAGGTTCACCACTCTTGCGAAATCCCTTTATTGTAGCATCTTTGTTTGGTGTAAAAGTGAATAGCTTTGTAAACGATTTCGAAACACCACCCCCCATCATCCATACTTCGTAAACTGAATGTTCATTTTGACCAACCACAACAAGAGACTCTCCTAGCTTATACATAAACTCGAGTGGTAAACTATCAGGAAGGGCTACTTCTGTTAATTCTTCACTTGTCATATCAAATGAAAGAATCATAAATTTGATGTCATGATCCACTATAAATTGCTCAGTAGCAAGCCAGTAAAAAACTCCATCTATAAATATCTTAGTAAAAGGGTAAAAAAGAAGAGATTTACGAGGAATATTGCCATATGACCTTCTCCAAGCCCCCGTGCTTAATGTGAAAACGTCAACTTCAAGAGGGTCATTGGTGTTGTGGCAATTAAAAATATAATTTTGACAATCTTAGGGTCATTGGTCACACGGCAAACCCCAAAACCTATAGCAGTTCCATATATTCCTTCTTTTATATCACGTAGCGGTAGAGGCACAACAACAACAACAGCTTTTCTAATAGAAGGATTCCAAATAACCACTCTAAACCCATTGCTTATACGACTATACAAACCCAACAAGCCGTGAGAACTGCCAATTATACTGGAACATTCAAGCATCTTAACCAACGGAGGAAGAAACGGGGAACCTTTATGTTCTGGAAATGTATGATCATCAACAACTGAAACATATTTTTCCTCATAATCAACTCCATCATCAACATCATCATTATACCTTACAAGTGGATCATCATACTTTACTAGTAGATGTTGTGCATGCGTGTGGTGTCCGTTGTAATGCTTAATAATAAAATCAGAGGTGTCGATGAGTGACCTCCAAGTTTTGGAGACAGATCGAAACTGGATCAATGATTTAACAGGAAGGCGCTTCATGATTTCCAACTGGATTTCAAGAGGTATGTAATCTGACATTTTGATTTTACTGAAATTCTAGGGTTTACGAGGGATGATTTGGGGATACATGTAGGAGATATTAATATACAAAGTCTGGGAATGATAGTTGGAGGGATTGATATAACATGATTTGTTTGTATTGAATCATGCGAATGTTATGAAACTAAACATACAAGTCTGAGCCATGGATTCATAATTTGTCATTTAGTTAATGACAAAAACTAATTGATTCCATGCTTTGAACATGATTTCTTTGTACCAAATCACCCGTAAGTTGTGAAAATAAGTGCCGGTGTTGGGCCAATGGTTCATGACAACATTACTATGTTAGTTTTAATATGAATTTAGTTCTGAATCACTAATTAACTTAGAAAGCAAATTATTTTATGACAAGTTATAGAGTATTTAATTGTCAAATTTTTAATGCTCTTTATTTAATACTCTGTACATTTATATTACTTTTATTTTTGCAAATTGATGTTGAAAAATGGCAATTTTGTCTTGTATGTGTTGGTCAAAATTATATTTTAAGTGAACAGACCAACATTTAAATGAAAAATGAAAAGTGAATTTATTCCAGTTAACGAAATCTCAGTAATAGTAATGTAATATTTCGATATTAATAAAGTTGTTTGAAGATATGATTAATATTTCCTACAATCAGATCACACGCTTCTATTAATAAATTTTAAAACTTAAGGGGAGGGGAAGGAAATTAGAAGAAAAGGTGAAGGAATTATGTTCCAGAGATTTTTTAAGGATGGGAGGGGAGGGGAGGGGAGAGAAAAGACTAGAAAATTTAAGTGTATAATCATCTTTTCAAATTGGAGAGATTATAAGAGAAAATGTGTTTGTATCATTAATTGCCTATTAACTCCAACATTTTCTTTCCCTTTCCTTCCATTTTCATTAAACTCAGGAACACGAAATAAAGTGACACATTTTTCTCCCCCTCTCTTTCTTTTCTCTTGTAATATTTCGATATTAATAAAGTTGTTTGAAGATATGATTAATATTTCCTACAATCAGATCACACGCTTCTATTAATAAATTTTAAAACTTAAGGGGAGGGGAAGGAAATGAGAAGAAAATGTGAAGGAATCATGTTTCAGAGATTTTTTAAGGATGGGAGGGGAGGGGAGGGGAGAGAAAAGACTAGAAAATTTAAGTGTATAATCATCTTTACAAATTGGAGAGATTATGAGAGAAAATGTGTTTGTATCACTAATTGCCTATTAACTCCAACATTTTCTTTCCCTTTCCTTCCATTTTCATTAAACTCGGGAACACGAAATAAAGTGACACATTTTCCTCCCCCTCACTTTCTTTTCTCTTGTAATTCTCCTCCTTTTCTTTTCTCTCCTTTAGATGAAACTCGGGAACGCTAAATGTTAAAGCAAATTAGAATGGTTAATGAAACCGATTTTGGAGTTCTCTTTCTATTGGGTCGTATTCGTATATAACCAACCAATAGGAGAGAATTAGAGATGAATTTGATTTCAGTGCCGAGTATATTATACACTAGAAGCTGTTTCCGAAAGTGAGACCATACATGGGGTCTCGGGGACAATCTGCACTCTTTAATAATACACTACCCAAATTCATGGAAATTATCTTCTGACAGAGATAAGACATATAACATAATATATATTATTTAGTTAATATTAAGCTTTTATGTATATCTGGATGTATATAAACTAACACATAAAAAAACTCATATAATCTAGATGCATAAAACTCCTATCAAATGAAATAAAAACTCATGAACAAAGATCAAGTGCAAAAGACATGCTGAGGTTCACCATTCTTCCAAAACCCCATTCTGTAAGATATTCTTTTAATGTAAAAGTGAATAACTTTGTAAATGATTTTGGCACACCACCCCCCATCATCCTTGCATCATAACCTAAACTATTAGCATCTTTGGCGTACTCAGTACGAGGGTGGACTAAATCACGTAAACCGATAAGGCATTGCACAAGCCATTGAAATATTATGTCATTATTATAAATATTAGTAATAAGTCTTTGAAACTGTATACTTTGATTCTATGAATAAATGATTTGACCCATTTGACTTATTTCAAGTCGATCTTTTATACTTAACACCTTGAACCAGTTATCAACCAATACAACTTAAATGAACCAATTTCCTAGTGTTTAAAACTGTATACTTTGATTATATGAATAAATAAATCGGGCTATGATTTCTCACCATTGGGCCAAAAACTTCTCTCGCATATTCACAATTTAAAAGGTGACAATTTTGACCTATTTACTTGTTACCAGGCCCGAAGGATCAACAGTTGTCACAGACTCACAGTGCATTTTAAATACAAAACACCTACTAAAAGATTTTCCCATAAAATCATATTGTTATTAAAATATTATGATTTTTGTAATCTTTTGACACACAATTTATTTGAAAACTAAACAAAAAAACTTCTGGGTCAACCAACCATACCGGCTTTAACCCGTACAAACGGTGTGATCCAAACCAAATTCATCCGACCCACCCATTTTGCCACCTTTACCTAAAATAACAAAATCATCCTCAAGCACTTTAATTGCATCAGCTTAGCTCTATAACACTAGAAAGTAGTCTCTACAAAATAATTTGGCATTTGGTTTATAAAACATTTTTGCAAAATTACACGAAAGTCTTCGTATGCGGTCTTTTGTAAGTTTAACAACCCGAACCAATAAAATATTCAGAGTATAGCAACTTTAACCAGTAGCAACAATAAAAAACATTTAACAACAAACTGCAACATCAAAGGAACATTTCTTGATTTCAAATTCTATTCTTTGAAAAGTCAAACATTAAGCAAACAGCTTATTCATGTTCCAATACCCAGAAAAACAAGATGATAATAATAATACCTATGTTGTTTTCTTCGCTGCAGCATCCTCTTCATTCATCTTCTTCTCCCACTTCTTCTTTCTATAATCCGCAAGCATCTGAGGCATTTTCTTCATCAATTCAGCCGTGTTGGCTCGTTTCTCAGCCGATACTCTATCACATTTATGCCCTTTTCGTTTTGTTCTCATTTCTTTCCTTTCGGGGTCATACGGCCAATCTTCTCCTGCTAACATAACTTCCTTACGAAGGCGGGCCCTACGTCTTGCACTTATCCTGAGAGGCTTCCATGCCCCGAGATGCCAATATCCCCAAACGCCCTTTGAGAGCTCGTCTTTGTATTTTGTTAACTTATCTCTCCATGGATATTGGTATTCACCAACGGCTTTTGCAACAGATTTGATCGAGTTTCCGGCCATTCTGGTTAATGAGATTCTAAGTTGAGAATGCGTTTAGTTAGTTTATATAAAAAATGGAGACATTTCACTTAATAACAACAAGGGTGTAAACGAGCCAAGCACTGGAGATCACGCTTGCTAAAAGCTCGAATCAAACCGAGCTTAAATATACTTGAGCCTAGAAATAAGCTTGTATAATGAACAAGCCCGATCCTTAGCTTCACTTATCAAGCTCAAGCTGGCCCGCACGCCTATTATTTATATCATTTTCATTTAAAAAATTAAATACATATATTTTATAATATATATAAATTAAGATAAAAAGGCTACATAACAGATTTTATGTTATATATGAAAACTATGAATTATTATATATGAAAAATTAATTATAAATGTACATAAACTAATAAATAATAAACGAGCCAAGTTCGAGTCAGGTTCGAGCTTGAAAAAATACTCACGAGCCGAGCTTGAGCATTAGAAATAGAGCTCGAAATGAGCTGAACACGAGCTCTCATAAATTAAATGAACCGAGCTCAAGCCTAGACAAGCTCGGCTCGACTCTGCTCGTTTACACCCCTAATATTAATAACCCAGTTTCTTCTTTGTTCTACTAAATGACCAAAGTCACTCATTTTTTTTAATAATTACAAAAACCATTCATGTTTCAATAATGTTTAATATTGTGAAACTTGTTACACTTACACGAGTTAAAATAAACTGACGTAGATAAAAAGATTTGCAACTTGGTTATTATTCATTAATTATTCTTTTCAAGTTTAACAGGTAAAAAAGATCACCAAGTAATATTCAAGTATCTTAATCGTTCATTTTGGTCATTTAGTTTATAATTATTAAAAATTTCACAACAATAACAATGAAACAATACTGAAACATTAGTAATTTGTATAGTTAGAAAAAAGTATGAGTGCCTTTATTGAAACAGAATAAGTTACAATTTACATCGTATAACTTAACATCTAACAGAAATAGTATACAAATCAAACAAAGAAACTAGTTTCACAAGTCAATGAATAATATCTGTCACATCTTTCCACAAAGATATAACTCATATATTTGTTCACAAACCATATTATTCATTTAAGCAATCCAATCCAATCAGCAGACAGTAATTTCTTGATTCAATGTACATGAAACAATGTACTATTTAACATCAAGACGTTCAATTTCATCATAAATGACTTTGATAGAGACTTACATTAACAATGACATCTCAACAAGATGCTTATAATAGATTTTGTGGGATCTTCAAGATTCAAAGAACCTTAATAATCTTGAGATGACATGTAGTTTACACAGCTAATTATTTGTAAAGCTTTTTATGTTAGTTAACATGCTACTACTACTAATAATAATAATAATAATAGCACATGATCACAAATACAAATTTACAGGGGATAATGACGATAATAACCTTACAGGGCACAATTTTGCACTCATGTGAACATTCAACATTATTATGATATTGTAGCTGAAGTTCAATTTCTTAAAATTAGGCAATTTTTACTAACCTAACCAAATTCAAAATTGAAATCAGAATAACTGAATTCAGATTCCACATAATTAATAGGTACGGAAATGAGCTTGTAATTGCTAGTTTTGAGCATTGATTACACGATGACTGCGTTCTACAAACGTACTTACAGCAGATGGATCTGACGTGGACAATAGACGAACGGATGTTAAACTGGATTCATGCGCCGTCGACCGGAACACAAGTACGATGACAATGAAAAGAAAACCCTAGAATCGTTCGGTATACGAGGTTTGCTGGTTATCATCCGATAGTTACATTTTCTACCCTTCATCTTTACAACAAAGGATATATTGCCTCCTCTGCTCTTAATTTTGACGGGGCTCCATCAACCACTCTTATTTTGTTCTTCTCTTTCTGATTTAACATTTGTTTATTATTGATTGCATACCATTTTCTAAACTGGTTCATTCTAACTTGCACAAATTTTGACTCGAGCCCGTTCTGACACACGCCTCTGCGAACCTGGACTTGTTCTAACCCAACATGGTGCCCGACTCGACCCACCTATTTCTCTAAGTCTAAGTAAAAACGTACATTAACTTGTTGGATTTAAAATCCAAAAGTAAGCTACAAAACCCTCGAAATTGTTTAGCTTAAAGAAAACATTACATCGAAAATTGTGCAGTGAAACTAGCCTACTGGAAAAGTAAAACAATAAGAAAATATAAATAGAATGAATCTAATATTTGTTGATCAAGTGTGTAATACAATGAGAAACAAGAGTATATGTATACACACACAAGTGACACAACTCTAACAAGCGTTGGAATAATATGATAAGGTTTATCTAAATGGTTGTTGATGGCCACAATAACACTATCTTTAACACTCACTCTTGGTTATCAACAAAATAGGCTTCAAAATTTTGCCTTGTTAAAAATTTTGATAGGAAAACACATTGAGACAAAGCCTTAGCTAAGGAAAAAAGAGTACAGCTCGTACTATTTTTCCCTAATACTCTGGGATCAATTAAGTTGCCTCCTTAAAAGAACTTGGATAAAAAAAATAGTGAACGGAAATGAGTTCAAGTTGAATGATACTACCCTACCTTATACATCCTTTTAAATAGGCGTGATATATATAAGGCAAAGAATCTTGTCAACACCAACATCCAATAGTGTCACACTCTAACCTACGACGGAATAGGTATGTCGGGGCGCAACGTTGATTGTTTAGTAGCTCAAAATACACTAACTAATTGCGACAATAACTATTTAACTAATTAACAAAATTCATGTACGCATTTACAATAAATCAGAATCAAATCATACAGTTGTCTTTTATTTATAAAGCCTAAAGGTATAACTATGTGTTCTTCACTTCATCAAGCAACTTAATCTACAACACTATAAAATAATATTTGTCAACACAACGCTAATGAGCAATCATAGAGTTTGTATATGTACAGTAAAGCGATAAAATCAATCCAAATATCACGATGATGTCAATCAAATATAAATGTAAATGTGAGTAATGTAATGAAAATTGTTGTTAACTCCTAACATGAAGTCAGTCTATAGGGAAGCGTAGGTAGCCCTCCAGACTACCAACTTAAGCTTGTGTTCGCGTTTGCGTTTGTGGAATCAATCAACCATGTAAGTATGTAATCATGTAACAAGTAAGCATACGTGTCACACCTCGACTTAGGGCCTAGGCGTGTGACCCATTAGTTGGTACATGTTTTGTAAATATATAATAATTACATTCTTTTAGCATAAGTTTTTGAATAAAATATTATTATTTTGAAAACTCATGATTTAAATATCCGTTTAATAATTCAAATACTTGTCATTAAAAGTATGATAATGTTTTGAAATATAAAATTTGAGCCACCAAATAGCATTTAATGACAAAATCTCCAATATTCTAATCCAATCTTCCTGTCTGTTCCGACTTTACTGATTTCATGTCAAATGGGTTGGAAAATACGTCAGCACACAGGTGGTGAATGCCGCTGACTATGTTGTAAAATATTTTTATTACCATTGTAAAATCAACAATAATATCTTTGTGGTTACTCATTAGGCACCGAACTCAATTGGGATAAAATTACTCTAAGTACTTGTACAATTAATCATATACAATCTCTAAATAGTCCCGTAGACTTCCAGATGCATGTTGATGATATGCATGGCCTCAGTGAATCTTGAGTCACCATATATGAATGGATCCAAACACATGTATACTTTTAATCAGAGTGTCCGTTATGTAACACCTGAAATAAATATATGAATATAATTTTTAAACGACTTAATTTGTTATTAAAAAACACCATCCACACAGCTTGTTGCTCGATTGCCTTTCATTTCAATGTAAACACTACTCTCTAATGAACAAGATAACCAATTAGCTTGATCTTTTCAATAATTTTTGAAATCCATATATTCTTGTTTAAAAAAATAGAGAGAATTTCATGAATGGTCCCCGTGGTTTGAGTCAAACTTTATGCATGGCCCCTAATGTTTAAAACTTGCATGCATGGTCCCTAACCGCAACTTTTGTTTCATTATTGGTCCAATAACATAACTCAGTTAACTTTTGGTGTTAAATATTGCACGTGAGAGGTCGTCAGATCCATTTAATTCTTTCATCTTTCTCCATTTCCTCTTATATAACAAAAACTCTTTTTCATACTCATTCCTAACCTCAAGACTAGATCTTCTAATCTCAAAACCAAATCCAAATATTTCATTGTTTAGAAATGTACCAAATATTTACCATATATTGATTACTATGTAATTATATAATTTGACATTACGTGATTATGTGTGCCATGTCCTAACTAACATGGGTGGTTTCATGGAATCAACTCAACTATATTTTGAAACCATAGATCTGTTATCCAACTAATGTTATCCAACTAAAATGCTTCAGTAACCAAGAGTTACATCTAAACATATTATAACCAAGAGTTAATGACCATTAAATTAATAGTTGTACTCCTTTTTAATCTACCCTACATGAAAACAAACATGGTATGGACTCTTATATACTCCAAAAGTTGATTTCCAATTCTCTTATATGGCCATTTAACTGATATTTGGCCACAATAATCAACAAAATTCTAATGCATCTATTTTATGCTTTACAAAGCCACCCCCACTGCCACAAGCGGCTGAAAATAAATGATCTCAATCAAATATCTTAGTTACCTTACCAGAAACAATTGAATTGATAGTTAAAATTTCATTATAAGGTATGAACTTATACCAAGTTGGTGCAATTTTGGAACAAAGAGAATGATAGAAAATAACGGGAGAGAGAGAGAAAGATCAGAGAATTAAATGGACTAAACTACCCATTCACGTGCAACATTTAACACTAAAAGTTAACTTAGTTGTCTTTTTGGACCAACAATGAAACCAAAGTTGATGGTTAAGGATCATGCATGCAAGTTTTATACATTAAAAACGTTACATAAAATTTGGCTCAAACCACATGAACCATTCAGGGCCGGATCTGAGAAGACGGGATTTCTTTGGGCCAAAGGTGAAATTTTTTTTAGGCTTTAAGTAAAAAGAACATTTTGTTAGGTTTAAACAATTTAATTTTAAATGGCTTACTTGGTTATGATTTGAGTTGTGTAAAAAATTTTTGTATAAAAATAAACTTAAAAATGTTTCAAATAAGACTAGAACCCACAACTTTTTGGTTAGATGTCATGCCTCTTTGCCACTATACCAAGTTAGTGGTTATGTAATTGTGTTCAAACATTGATTATACGAATTGTTTTCAAAATAATATATATAATTTAAAAAATAATAATAATTTCAGGCCTAGTGGAGTGTCGGGCCTGTGGCCGCCGACTACCCAACCACACTCTTAGGCAGGGCCTAGAACCATTCGTGGAATTATCTAAAAAAAATATTATCATTTCTTACCTTTCAGATTGTCCAACATGGTGTCAATAAAATCAACTTACTTATCTTCCTTTTTAGGTCGCCTGTTGAAACATGCTAATAGGCATTAGTTACTCTGACATGCAAGATAATTGAAAGTCACCATGACATGATAAATTGGGTAAAGTCAGGTTCAGCTCAAGCGGAGGCATATAACACTAGTGAGTATTCAAATAATATTGAACATGGATGATATGTAATGATAATGGATATGAGACATTCATTCTTAGCTTATGGCCCATAAAACTCTATTTTCAAAAACCCATAATACATAACCCTTATTTTAGATGGAGACAAACTGAAGGCCTAAAACGCAACGCTATCCTGATTTAGTTTACCCACAAGACGACCCTAGGTAGAATATTCATTGGGTCTATATGTAGAAGAATAAAGTGGCATGTTGTTTTTAATTATAGCCTTTCAAACACTTTATGTATGTATCTGGATTTTTCATGTCGTGATCAACAAGTGTGTGTAAACTCCCTTTTTACACTTACTTAAAAAACGTATATCGTTGGATCATTTCTATTATAAAATCATAAAACACCACTTTCAGTTAGAACATCCAAATAAAATATGCAATTGACAAATAAAATAGGTTTAAGGATTTTAAGCCGTGAGGATGAATTACAAAGGGGGTTACAATTTATTTTCTTCGACCGTTTTTGGTCATTCCAAAGACATTTTCGAAGGTGTCAATCATCCTTTGAGCTTATTTCTTCATGCAAACATCATTCCCTTCAACCATTGACGATTCCACAACAATGATGCAAGGCTAAAACCTTTCAATGATCACTTGCGGAAGAATGATTGTTGTAAAATATTTATATTTTCAGTTTTTGTGTTCAGTTGCGGAAATGAGTTTTGTAATCTTTTGATTTATTTAACTCAACTTATGATTTGGAAGTTAAACTGTCAGGTGTTATATGTTCGTTAAATTAACATTCAATCATTTGCGATGTGCTTGTCATAACCAGGTAATAATTTGTTCCTATTTAATCATATTGGTGTTTTTTTTAATAAAACACGTTAAGTTCGGTTTCTTAATCATCACCTTAATTCAAATGGCATATATAGATTCCAACTTAAGGATGTCCCATTGAATGAAACCAAGTCATAATATTTGAAAATCTAAAATCCTGAGTGGTCACTCTTTTTTTACAGTTGTTCTTAGGCTATGTGTAATGAAGGGGCTACAAAATGAGACGATTTGTGACATTTAACGCTCAGTCAGCAAATGTGAGATTTTTGTTTTAAAGGTGTAATAGTGTTGTAGCTCAATACACACACACACACACATATATATATATAGGTATTGGATCATTTCAGAAGTTATTTTACAGCGAGAATGGTTAACATAAAAACAATTGTTTTGTGAATCAGATCTAGTGGTTAAGATTGGTAGTTTCTAAAAGTTTTATAGTTTTCTATTTACTGGTATACTGTCCTATTTAGGTGGTGTACTTTATTTTAAAGTATTCTCACACTTCTCACAAAATAATTGTTTTTTTATTTGAACATTTATATATATATATGTGTGTGTGTGTGTGTGTGTGTGTTGGAGGGTTATTCTAAAAAGAAATAATTTTCTAAGAAGACTAAGAATCAATCATAATCATTGGATCATGTTAATCAATGGTTGAGATTTAAAATTACCAAAAACCGACATAGTTTCCTAGAATTATTCTTATACCATAGGTTGTAATGCCACATGTCAAAAATCTATTGGTTCTTACCATTCTTAGGAAATCTTTATTTTTATTTGAACCATTATATATATATATATCTATATTATATGTTAGGACTGATATTTTCAATACTGAGGATATGTTATCCTTGAAGATCTGTCTGGATCAGTTATCCTCCCGAAGAATTCTAGAGCCATGTCAAAGATCAAGGATCCTCAAAGGTTGGTGTTATTAACAATTGTTTCACGTGTGTAGGTTATTATTCAACAAGAGCAACGACTCTATGACAGAGTCTACCTTAATATTCGCTACTGGAAAGCTCTCAACACGTGGTCAAACGAACGTTAGGGGAGTTGTGGAAGAGTGACGGATAGTTAGGAGTTATTGTTATGTGTAATTTCCTTTATAAACATCGAGATAATGATCGATTAGGACTCACTTGTATACACACACACTTAGAGCAGAACTTGCATTTCTCTCTATACACTAGCATTCCATTGTAACATCCATCACAATCTCCAAACACTTGTAACCTTTTTTGATTAATAAATTGGTGATCGACAAGTGTCATCACCCGAGGTTTTTTTCTTTTGATCTGAACAAGATCAAAGGGTTTTTTCTCGCAACAAATTTCTTGTTCGTCTCAATTTCGTTCTTATATTCATTGTTATCAATTTAGCACTAAACCTCACATAACAGATTTGGATACATTATCCTTAGCTGACTTTTATCCAAAACAATTTTGCGCCCACCGTGGGGCAATTGGTGCTATAATCCAGAAAATACCCTATCATTTTCAACCTTTTCACAGCCATATCACTATCAATGGCCTTTCAATCAAACTCTGCTTCATCAACCATGCCATCTTCGGTTCCTCTCTGATATACGTCTATTTATACTTCTTGATTCCCTTGTAAAGTTATGTTTACTTAATGTTTTGAGTTCAGTTTGATTCATGTTTCGTTAATCTTTTATTATTTAAGGTCTTAAGTCAAGTTTATTTGATATTTATCGTGTTTTAATCTTTTGGTGTCTTGCATGTTAAATCCAATTCTTTCTATCATTTCATGTGAAGTTTAAGTTCGTTTTGCTTGTTGATGATTACGTGATTGCTTCACTAATGTTTTGTTATGTTTTCATATATATGATGGAGTGGAGAAGCAATGGAAACAAGATCTAGAAGGTTCCATGTGTTACTTGGAGTTCAAGGAAGAATATTATCAAGATTTAACAAGATTAAACAAGAAAAAAAAGCAAAAATCCGAAATCCCACCCCAGGAGGGCGCCGCCAAACGCGAAGCCAGAAGGCAATATGCCTTCGCGCGGCTCCTAGGGCTCCCTGGTCAGCCATCTTTGCAAGTCCAAGCCCGTTACTCGCTTATATAAACATCTCTTGCAAACCTAGCCGAGGGAAGCACTTTGGCAGCCGTTTTGGAGATAGAAGACCAAGGTTTTGAAGGTTTTTGGAGTTTGATTACATTAGAGATCATAGAGCTTTCACACGATTGTTCAAGGGTCGATTAAGACGGGTTCTTTCGTTCTTCTTCATTATCTTTGTTCAATTTATATCATGATTCTCTTTTGTTTACGTGGTTTTAGTTATTTGTCTTTGATTATAACTATGCTAGGCTAGACTTCATGTCTACCTAGGTTTGATGAACATGTTTGAGACTTGATTCTTGCTTTGGACTTATGCTTTTATTATGGTTTCGTTATTTTAATAGTAAAAGACTTGATTTTGCTTACATGATGCATATGAATGTTTATTATCTTGATTGATTGTTAATTCTAGCTTCACATAGATCTTATATCTCTTGATTGTGTTCTTTAGATTTAAGGTTTATGTTTAATCATTACTTGGTGTTTTGATTATTGTGGTTGAATAGGCCTATTAGATCATAGAAGCTAGTTGACAGTTGGTTAGGGTTTTAAATGTTTAGCTAAATTCCAATAGCTGTAAGGTGAGGAGTTGTTCGTGTGTCTTGGTCAATTGCATGCTAGGATAGTAGTGACAATATTCTTCCTTATTGTGTTGATCCTTGTTCATGATGTCGTGTTTAGCATATCAAGTTATCTAGGGTTTAGTGTTTCGTGAGATTACTTGCTTTAGATACTATTAATTAACCCTATTTGATAATCGTGAGGAAATTAATATTATTGATTGCTTAATAATCTAATAATTGTTCTTTGGGATTTCGTTTGATTCAGTCAAGGGTCCTTTAGGGTTTGTTAGATGAATACGTTTAGAAATCAGTTTCCATATCATGTTATTTGTCCATTGCTTGATGATTGTTGATGCATGGGATTCTTACCTAGGTAGATTCCTTCTCTATTTGATTTCGATCTTGTGTTTAATTTCTTTTTTCTTGTTTACTTGTTTATTTGCTTTCTTAGTTAAATCCTAGTTTAAAAACCCCCTTTAAACATTAATAATAGATAGTCGTGTCGTAAGTCGAGTCTAATTAGTTAATTAACGTAATTTATAGAGTCCTGTGGGTTCGATATTCCGGACTTACTTAGCTTTAGTACAATTGACCTGTTCACCTGCTGGTGTTTTATGTAGTTGAGTCTTAAGTCTATTTATTATTACTTGTTTAGTTTAGTTAATAATTAATTGACTGTTTCTAGCACATCAAGTTTTTGGCGCCGTTGCCGGGGACTTTTGGGCATTGCGTTGCTAGCTTTGATTGGACTTGCTTGCTATATACGTGCTATTGTGTTTTTGCTTTTGAGTTTTTAGGGTTTTAGTTAATTAGATAATTACGTGTTTATTTCTTATTTATTTATTTATTTTTCTTTGAGTCGTAGGTGTCTAATTGTCCGTGTCTTTTGCTTGTTTAGATTCTTGTAATTATGTGTGAAATTTGTAATGGACCTCACTTTACCATTAAATGTCCATACAATAGTAACCTTAATTGTGATACATGTGGTGATCCTCATTCACACTATGATTTTCCATACAAGGGTTCTCGCTTTATTTGTTATAGATGCGCTGGTTGTCATATGACTCGTGCATGTCCATATAATCGTACTAACCCTCCTATGCAGCCGGTGCAAAATTTTTCACTGGGACCTTTTCCGTATTATCTTGATAATTCGTATCAGCAACCTCAGCAAAACCAGGAGCAGTGTTATGATCAATTTTCTAATAGTCTTTCTGATGAGGATGTAGCTGCTATGGGTAGGATAGAAAAGATGTTGGTCCAATACATGGCTACAGATACCCCAAATATGTTCGTTAAGCATGATACCATCTTCAAAAATCACCAGGATATTATTACAGATCTCCAACGTCAAGTAGAAGAAATTTCTAGGAGACTGGATGAAGAAGATGAAATGGAGAGGTTGAGATCCTTGGAATATGTTGAGTAGTCAGATGAGGAGATCACTCAAGTAACAGAGACAAAAATGGATGTTAAAGTCCCACCTCCGGTTTCACATGCTATTATTGATTTTTGGAGTGACTATGATGATGAGATAAACGAAGAAGAGTGGGTTGCTTATCAGAGGTCGTTTGTGAAGAAAGTAGAGATAGATGATGATGTGGATTTGGTAGATTCACATGAGTTGATGTTTGGTGTTGAGGATATGGTTAAGGTTGATAATGAGCTTAATAAGGAAGATGAATTCCTGAATTTGGAGTTGGATGGATTGTCGAATCATGACGGGGGAGACACATTAGACGTTAATAAGGATGTTGCATTTTTCGAGGCCCTACTTATAGAGGACAGTGTAGGTGAGGATGTGGTGTTAGAGGAAGAACACCATTACCGGCCCGTGGACTGTGTTTTGAATGCTGATCAGGAATCAAAACCACGTGATAAGGACGGGGATGATAGGTTACCTGAAAACCGAAATTGCGTATACTTTAGAAGATGGTCTACAGGAATGAAAAAAACCTTTGCATGTCAAACACGACCAGTCTTCTCGATACTTGCAACGCATTTGGCTCTTGCCAGGTAAGTTTAAATATAGGTGGTCTGACCCGTTACTGACTTTTAGTTCTAATTTAATATTTTGTGGTTCCATCATTGATATATTAATGTTTGATAAATTCCGGGTGGAACTAAACGGGTTAGATAGGGTCCAGATAAAGGAGAAACCTCCTGCTTAAGTTCAAGTGTGGGGAGATTTCGCGGAGTTTGTATATTTAATCGATTCGCTAACGTAGTATTTTGTAGTTCGTCGTTGGTTTTGAGTTTTTGAGTCTTGCTAGGTAAAAGAGAGGCTTTATGAGCTAGAGATGATCCCCAATGAAGACTTTAATGAAAAAGACAAGTGTGGGGATGGAGTAGCAGTGGAACCGTATACTTCATGCTTATTTATTTGCTCCTCATTATTATATTTTATATATTTATTGGTGAAATACTTTAATTGCTTAATATCTATCAATATGATAAGATACATTTTTAGACATGTTTGTTTTGTTTTGCCGGTTACGTTCGGGAGAAAAGGAGTTACCATTTGCTGAGCACGTTCGTAGTTGGAGGGCATTAATGGAAGAAGACTCTAGCATCATGTTTCATGCGCATTTTACCAGCTAAGTCTTTTCCAATATCTAGCATATTAACTTTTTATTTTGTTTTTATAATTTTTAGAGTCTTAGTTTTTGTAGTCCGATTTTATTTTATTTTTGTTTTAAGTTGTCTTTATCCTTGCATTGAGGACAATGCAAAATTTAAGTGTGAGGATAAGATATTTGAGTCGTAGTTTAATTTTTCTTTAAATTAATAAAAAAAATTGATTGAAAAAAATAAAAAATTAAAAAAATAAAAAAAAAATTTGAAAAAAGAAATTGAAAAATGTTTAAAAAAGTTGTCCCTTGAATTTAGTTTTTTGCGTGAAAGTAGGAGATGATGATATTTATCGGGAAATCGGTTTTTCAAACTACTAATAATATGAGATAAATAAAAGAAAACGCACTTAACTTGGGATGTGTCGGTAGGCTCAGCCTTGAAAATGAAAGGGCAATTTGATAAAATGGTTTAAACGGAAATCTTTTGTGGGTAAAATGTTTTGTCCGTGGAAGATAAGTAATGAAAGATCGGGCCATACTCAAGCCTCCATTATTGGTATGAAAAGTGGAAATGTCATTAAGTTTTAAAATCTGAATACGTTATCATATGATGCTTGGGTAGGTTTAACGTTAGAGTATGTCGTGTAGCCTGTGATATAAACTTAAAACTGTTAGTTTAGTGTTTTACACCTCATCGGCGTATGGTTTTATAACCTTAAATCCTGTATTGATGGGATGCTTCGGGTCCGGAG
The DNA here is from genome assembly GCF_021521415.1 of Bidens hawaiensis. Classification (NCBI taxonomy): domain Eukaryota; kingdom Viridiplantae; phylum Streptophyta; class Magnoliopsida; order Asterales; family Asteraceae; genus Bidens; species Bidens hawaiensis. The sequence continues at coordinate 1,177,765 of NW_027491351.1, forward strand.
ACCATGGGTCTGTATGCAATCTATTCATCTGGGTATTCACAATTCCTAAGTGGGGTTGTGGATATTTAAAATTAAGCCAAAAAGAGCAAACCCTTATAAGTCTATAAACATGATCACAAGAATACAAAAGTACAAATTCACTACAGACTTGATCATCCACTCTGTTAGCCATGTGGGGTCCCCTTGCTCGCGTCTCATTACCATTAAGAAACGGACCACAAGGTACACGCTACATGTAAGCCCTACAGATGAAATTTTGCATGCTCACCTATGGTGATGGGTTCGGGGTATTGCTTGATAACGGGGGTATGTCATGTTGTGGGGAACACTAGCTATTAATTAATTGAACCTTAATCGTATCTAATGGCTGCTTGGTAGACTTTGATGCTTAAGCTTAGGTGGATAAACAATACCCTTGATCGTCTTAACTATTCATGAAAAAAAAATAGAGCAATAAAAGTTTTAATTCTGCTAATTTTGAGGTTTAAGTCAAGTTGGGGTGGTCTGGTCCGGTAAAAGCTGAAAATAAGCGGGGCTTAATTGTGTAAACCACTGAGTACTAATTGTCGAATCTTATTTGTCCCGGTAAAGATTAAGGCATGGGTTTAAGTGGACAACAATATCGGTGATCGCGGTTTTTGCGTTCTTCTAAGCTTTAAAAATTAACCTATATGTTTGTAAGACCATATTTTCCGATTCTCATCCAACTGCATTAGACTTTTTCAGGGACGAAAAAAGAGTAAGTGTGGGGATATTTGATATACGCCTATTTATACATCTCGATTCCCTTGTAAAGTTATGTTTACTTAATGTTTTGAGTTCGGTTTGATTCATGTTTCGTTAATATTTTATTATTTAAGGTCTTGAGTCAAGTTTATTTGATATTTATCGTGTTTTTAATCTTTTGGTGTCTTGCATGTTAAATCCAATTCTTTCTATCATTTCATGTGAAGTTTAAGTTCGTTTTGCTTGTTGATGATTACGTGATTGCTTCACTAATATTTTGTTATGTTTTCATATATATGATGGAGTGGAGAAGCAATGGAAACAAGATCTAGAAGGTCCATGTGTTACTTGGAGTTCAAGGAAGAATATTATCAAGATTTAACAAGATTAAAAAAGAAAAAAAAAGCAAAAATCCAAAATCCCACCCCAGGAGGGCGCCGCCACAAGCGAAGCCAGAAGGCAATATGCCTTCGCGCGGCGCCTAGGGCTCCCTGGTCAGCCATCTTTGCAAGTCCAAGCCCGTTACTCGCTTATATAAACATCTCTTGCAAACCTAGCCGAGGGAAGCACTTTGGCAGCCGTTTTTGGAGATAGAAGACCAAGGTTTTGAAGGTTTTTGGAGTTTGATTACATTAGAGATCATAGAGCTTTCACACGATTGTTCAAGGGTCGATTAAGAAGGTTCTTTCGTTCTTCTTCATTATCTTTGTTCAATTTATATCATGATTCTCTTTTGTTTACTTGGTTTTAGTTATTTGTCTTTGATTATAACTATGCTAGGCTAGACTTCATGTCTACCTAGGTTTGATGAACATGTTTGAGACTTGATTCTTGCTTTGGACTTATGCTTTGATTATGGTTTCGTTATTTTAATAGTAAAAGACTTGATTTTGCTTACATGATGCATATGAATGTTTATTATCTTGATTGATTGTTAATTCTAGCTTCACATAGATCTTATATCTCTTGATTGTGTTCTTTAGATTTAGGGTTTATGTTTAATCATTACTTGGTGTTTTGATTATTGTGGTAGAATAGGCCTATCAGATCATAGAAGCTAGTTGACAGTTGGTTAGGGTTTTAAATTTTTTGCTAAATTCCAATAGCTGTAAGGTGAGGAGTTGTTCGTGTGTCTTGGTCAATTGCATGCTAGGATAGTAGTGACAATATTCTTCCTTATTGTGTTGATTCTTGTTCATGATGTCGTGTTTAGCCTATCATGTTATCTAGGGTTTTGTGTTTCGTGAGATTACTTTTTTTAGATACTATTAATTAACCCTATTTGATAACCGTGAGTAAATCAATATTACTGATTGCTTAATAATCTAATAATTGTTCTTTGGGATTTCGTTTGATTCAGTCAAGGGTCCTTTAGGGTTTGTTAGATGAATACGTTTAGAAATCAGTTTCCATATCATGTTATTTGTCCATTGCTTGATGATTGTTGATGCATGGAATTCTTACCTAGGTAGATTCCTTCTCTATTTGATTTCGATCTTGTGTTTAATTGTTTATTTCTTGTTTACTTGTTTATTTGCTTTCTTAGTTAAATCCTAGTTTAAAAACCCCCTTTAAACATTAATAATAGATAGTCGTGTCGTAAGTCGAGTCTAATTAGTTAATTAACGTAATTTATAGAGTTTTGTGGGTTCGATATTCCGGACTTACTTAGCTTTAGTACAATTGACCGGTTCACTTACCGGTGTTTTGTGTGGTTGAGTCTTAAGTCTAGTTTTTATTACTTGTTTAGTTTAGTTAATAATTAATTGACTGTTTCTAGCACATCACTCTCTCATCAAGGACTTTGCCGCCGATGCCTTCGCCAATCACGGGAGCACCACGGCCTGTTGCTGCTGGAAGCAAGACACAGGCTGCCAGTCTTCCAGAGCTCCAGAACCATTGCTACCACTCTGGTGGTTAATGCTAACAATGATGTTTCTAATATGTTTTCATAGGTCAAAGCATATATGAAGCAGCAAACCAAGACCAACCAGAGGATCCTTCGTGAGATAGAAAATCTCAATAAGACTAAGAGGCCAGCGGAGGATCACACTCCCTTGATGCCTAGGATGCTGGATTTCACAACTCTAGGATCCTTGGCTCAGTTTACTCAAGGATCATCTATCCTTCAACAATGGTCCATGGGTCCATAGACTCAAGGATCCTCACTGTTTCAGCCAGGATCATCTATCCTTCAACAAGGGTCCCTGGGTCAGCAAACTCAAGGATCCTCATACTTTCAGCAAGGATCATCTATCTTCAACCGGGATCCATAGGTCAACTAGCTCAAGGACCCTCAACTTTCCCACAAGGATCATCCATCCTTCAACCAGGATCCTCAGGACTGTATCTTCAAGGATCCTTCAACTCTCAACCATTAGGATCCTTCAACCCCAGTCAAAGATCCTTCTTCCATGATCAAGGATCCTCAAGGGTTCAACATCAAAGGTCATCCGAGGTCCATGAAGGAGATATAATCCCCATGCAGACCATCGCTTCTGATGGACCGACCCCTGTAGCGGACGCTTCTTACCTCAGCTACTCATCCGGGATGCCAACCTTCACCCAGCAAAGAGGTAATTTTTATGATCCTATATCCTTAGATGCTAACCAAGGTTCCATGTAGGATGAAGGTATCAACCAAGTTATGGCTAAGGAACTACAAAAGCTGAAGGATATGATATCCAGTGTACCGGGGGTGGTCCGTCCAATTCCCGAGATACCAGAAGGAAGCCACAAGTTATCCAGATTTGCTCCACCTATCTGTGATGCTGAAATCCCGAAGCGATTCCAGACCCCCAACATGTAGACTTATGATGGGACTACTGATCCTGAGGAGAATGTAGCTCAGTACAGAGAAAGGATGGAGATCAACCTTATTCCTGAAAGACTTAAGGAAGCTTGTTTATGCAAGGGTTTCGGATCCACACTGACAGGATCTGCATTAAATTGGCATCTAAGTCTTCCTCCCTTTTCAATTACTTCTTTATCACACCTAGTTAACTTGTTCAACTGTCAATTTTCCTGTAGTAGGAAATTTGAGAAGTTAACTAGTGATTTATACCAAGTTATCCAACCTAGTGATGAATCCCTTAGGGATTTTGTTACAAGTTTTTGGCACGGAAGCTTTAGAAATCCCTAATCTTGACATAGCTACTGTTGTTGAAGCATTCAATATGGGACTTCAGAGGGGCTCCCCCTTTTATGATGATCTAGTGATGACTCATTGCAGGTCCTTAGACGAAGTCAGAAACAGGGTACTCAGATTCATACAGTTGGAAGATGACAAGAGGATCCAGGATTGTCTGGGGAGTTAAACAAAGCAAGAATCCTCCGACAAGAAGCAAGGGTTCTCGTTCAAGAACAACAACTCGAAACCCTACTCCAAATTCAACAATCAGAACGTCCGAGCGGTTGAAGAAGAGACGATGATGAAGACTACCCAAGCATCTCAGAATACTGCTTCTCAGTAGATACTCATGGTTTAATTTGTTCCATGAAGGATCTAGGTGAGAAAGCGAGGTGGCCCCGAAAGAACGAAAAGTCAACCACCTTCAGAGACAAATTAAAATGGTGTGCCTTCCATGAGGATTTTGGCCACATGACGGATGATTGCATCTGTTTAAGGAGGAAAATTGGATACCTCCTGAGCAAGGGTCACTTTAAGGAGCTCTTGGGAAGGAAAAAGTCCAGGATCCAGGATCCTGAAGAGGTTCCTCAAAAAGCAACTCCGCCCCCACCAGATGCTCAAGTGATTAACTTCATCTCCGGAGGATCAGACATATGCAGCACTTCCTTCTCCGCAGCTAAGAGACTTGCCAAGGAAACCAAGTTGGATAATGGGGAACGACCGGTTATATCCACCACTTTGACGACCGACAAAAGGATATTCTTTGATGAAGAAGATAAATCAAGCATTCAGGATCCTCATCACGACGGTTTGGTTGTCACTCTATTTATTGCTAACCATTATGTATGCAGGATCCTGGTAGATGGTGGGAGCTCGGTCAATATCATCCAACATGATGTTCTTCAGAAGATGAACATACCAGAATACGAGATCATCCCAAGGACATCAGTGCTAGTTGGTTTCAGTGGAGAAACCAAGAAGACATTGGGGGACATTAACCTCCCAATATATATCAAAGGGTTAAATTCTTACCAAAGATTTTGTGTTATTGATAACCTTTTTTGTTGCAATGATATTTTAGGCAGGCTTTGGTTACATGGAATGAAGGCGGTGGCTTCTACTTACCACCAATGCATTAAACTCCCAAGTCCTTGGGGAGTAGTGAGGATAAACGGTGATTAGGTGGAGGCCAAGAACTATTATTCTTCATCAATGAAGCTGACAGCCAAGTAAACGATAACATAGAAACCACATCAACATCCTAGGGACGTACTAGAAGCTCATGAGAAGGACTTAAAGAAAATATCCTTGGACCCCGAGGATCCAGCTGTGAAAGTGTTCTAGGATCCAGTATCCCTAGAGAAATTGAGGAGAATATGATATCCTTCCTAAAACGAAGAAAGTCTACGTTTGCCTTCAAACATTCAGACATGACAGGTATTTCTAAGGAGGTAATTACTCACAAGCTCGGCCTTGATTTATCTATTAAACCCGTCCATCATAAGCAAAGGAAATTCACTCTTGAGAGGAACGCGATCATACAAGAAGAAGTTGAAAAACTTCTTAAGGCCGGTATGATCAGAGAGGTTAAGTATCCTCGATGGTTAGCTAATGTGGTTGTTGTTTCTAAAAAGAATGGAAAGTGGAGGGTGTGTGTCGATTTTACCGATTTAAATAAGGCATGCCCCAAGGATCCTTTCCCGTTACCACAAGTAGATTCCATGGTGGATGCGACGGTAGGACATGAGATGCTCACCTTTATGGATGCTTCCTCTGGATTTCAACAAATTCAGATGGAACCATCTGATCAAGAGGATACAACATTCATGACTCCTACCGGAATATACTGTTATATTGTTATGCCGTTCGGACTAAGAAATGCAGGGGCAACATATCAAAGATTGGTCAACATGATGTTCAAGGATCAGCTAGGCAAAACCATGGAGGTCTACATAGATGATATGGTGGTGAAGTCAAAATGAGCTAAGGATCACCTAAAAGATCTTAAAGAACCTTTCAACATCCTGGATCAGTACAATATGAAACTGAATCCTTCAAAATGCCACTTTGGTGTCAGGGCTGGGAAGTTCCTAGGATACATGGTGACCAAAAGAGGAATAGAAGCAAGCCTTGAGCAGATAGAAGCCATCATCAACTTGAAGTATCCTATGAATGCTAAGGATGCCCAGAGGTTGACGGGAAGAATAGCTGCTCTCAACATATTCATTTCCAAATCCTCGGAGAAGTACAAAGACTTCTATGATATCCTTAGGAAAAACAAGAAGTTTGAATGGACAAAGAAGCATGAAGTCGCCCTCAAAGCATTAAAGGATTACTTATCCTCAGCTGCCTGTTGATGGAAAATCCTTATATCTCTACCTAGCTGTTTCAGGAAAGGCAGTAAGTGTTGTCCTTGTGAAGGACCATTATGGTGAACAGCATCCCGTTTATTATGTAAGTAAGAGTCTTTTAGACGCAAAAGCCAGGTATTCTTATTTAGAAAAGTTAATTCTTGCACTTATTATGGCTTCTACTAAATTAAGACATTATTTTGAGACTCATACTATTATTTAACTAACTATCCTGTTAAGAATGTTATTAGAAAGCCAGAATTGTCAGGTAGTATAGATAAGTGGGCTGTAAAGCTGAGTACATATAACATTCAGTATGAGCCTAGAACATCCATCAAATCACAGGCACTCGCAGAATTTGTGGCTGATTTCAGCAGTGACATGCAGAAAGAAGCCGACTTGGAGGTTCAAAAACTAGAAGAAACCAAGGAACCTTGGATCCTCTTCACAGATGGAGCATCCAACGTAAAAGGAATGGGTTTGGGAATACTACTGAAATCGCCACAGGGGGACATAATACCCCAGTCCATTGCATGTGCATTTCAAGCCACCAACAATGAGGCAGAGTAAGAAGCACTTATCGCAGGTTTACTTTTAGCCAAACAAATGAGGATCAGGTATCTTCAAGTTCATATGGATTCTTTACTAATAACTAACCACTTTAACGGTTCTTATACCGTGAAAGGTGAAAAAATGATCAAATATTTAGGAGTTATGAAGGAATTAGCAAAATCCTTCGAGTTGTTTAGTATAGCACATGTACCAAGGGACGAAAATGTTTGGGCAGATGCCTTAGCAAATTTAGCCTCATCCTTGAAGATTCTAGAAGATACAAAGATCCCAATCATTCATATACTCTCGCCAGCAATAGGAGAACAAGAAGCTGGGGAGATAACAACTGACAAACAAATTGTACTTTGGGATCCACTATCCTCAGCTGGCCAAGGATCCTGGATCCTCCCAATCAAGAAGTACATTCAAATTGGAGAAATTCCAGCCACGGAGAATCCGAAATCCTTCAAACTTAAGGTATCACAATATATTTTATTAGATGATATGCTATACAGAAAATCTCTCGCAAGTCCATACTTGAGGTGCATCGAGGATCCTGAAATACAAGAGGTGCTTAAAGACTTTCACGAAGGTGATCGTGGTAATCACACTGGAGGTAGAGCTTTGTTTTCTAGAATCCTGAGAACAGGATATTTCTGGCCAACAATGAAGAGAGACGCCATGGAGTACTCAAAGAAGTGTGATGCTTGTCAAAGGCATGCAAACATCCTTCATCAACCAGCAGAACCTATGTATCCTATATCCTCATCATGGCCTTTCATGAAGTGGGGCATGGATATCGTGGGTAAACTGCCTAAGGCACCAGGAGGAAAAGTATTCATGCTTGCAATGACTGATTAATTTTCAAAGTGGATAGAAGCAGAAGCTTTTGTTCAAGTTCGCGAAAAAGAGGTGATATCTTTCATTAAAGGAAATATTATTACTAGATTTGGTATTCCTTCAGAATTTATTTGTGACAATGGCTCCCAGTTTTTCGGGAAAGGAACCACTAGCTTTTGTGACATTTGGGGCATCAAGATGATTACATCTACTCCAGTGCATCCTCAAGCTAATGGCCAAGCAGAGTCAAGCAACAAGATCATCATCAACAACCTGAAAAAGAAGCTAGGATCCAAGAAAGGAAAGTAGGCTGAAGAGCTACCTTATGTTCTTTGGGCTGACAGGACAACACCCAAGAATGCAACAGGCCAAACACCCTTCTCATTGGTGTTTGGATCAGAAGCAGTTATCCTTACAGAAATGGAGGTTCCTACAGCCAGAACGAGCATCCGTGATCCTGAGGCCAATGAAGAAATCCTTCTTGAAGACTTGGATACTGTTGAAGAACTCAGAGACCTGGCCAAGATCAGAATGGCAGCATATCAACAAAGGGTAGCTGGGGCATACAACAAGAATATCAGGATCAGAAGATTTCATGAAGGAGATTTAGTTTTAAGGAAAGCCTTCCAAAACACAACCAATCTGGCTGACGGGAAGTTAGCACCCAAATGGGAAGGTCCTTATCTGATCGAGTCGGAGGCAGGAAAGGGGCCATATCATTTGCTCACCATGGAAGGCAATAGGTTACTAAGAGCATAGAATGCCATCCACCTCAAGAAATACTTTTTCTGATCAGGATCAAGTATCCTCTGAGGATCAATTTTCCTTAAAGGATCAAGGATCCTGAAATTGGTAATATCTATCTGATTACTTATTCTTTTCAATTTATTATTTCAAGAATAATATATTCTTAACGATTTGTTTCTTCTAAGTTTTAAATAACAATGCAGGGTTCTAGTAATTTCTTTAATGATCAATAGGTGTGCCACCTCTCCCTCACATTAAAGGTACTTTACTATTTCTCTTGGCCTAGCTCACGATTGGATATGACTCCCGATGGTCATATCCCTAAGGTTTAAAGGTTTTCACCTTTCTTATAAATTAGAGTTTCTACACTCTCGCCTGGAGCGCACGCTATCCAACGTATAGTCCGAGGCAGCGGGACCAGTACATGCTTAGTGGCTGACAATTTCGTTGTCTTCGGCTATATGGAGGATCCTACGATTTATGGTAGACGTACCATACTACCGGTTTATAACGTTTTCACTTTATATCAAGACAAAGGTTTCTAACATTTTCATGTTAGCTAAGGTTTTGGTGTTTTCACGTCACTCACGTTTGGGCTAAATCCCGGTTTGGGCGAGTCCCCAGTTGACATCCGTATCCTTAGGCCAGTCCTCAGTTTGGGCTTGTCCCCAGTATTTGGGCTTGTCCCCAGTTTAACACCAGTTTGGGCTTGTCCCCAGTTTTGGGCTTGTCCCTAGTTCATGGGCTTGTCCCCAGTTCACGGGCTTGTTCCCAGTTGCACGGGCTTGTCCCCAGTTTATTATTTGTGCTTGTCCCCAGCTTAACGGGTTTAACCCCAATTAATATTATAAGTTCTTTGCAACAGATATTTTAAGTACAATAACAAGAATCAAGACTTATGGATTCAAAATCCTTAGCGTATTTCTATAAAGATCACTGAAGGTTTTATAGCTATGATAACTCAGGTCTATTTAGACCTTATGGTATGATTTCTATTTGCCCATTTACATTTGTTTAACTAAGACTCTTATAAATATTTCTGGTTTTAAGATTTCAAATCCTTGAATTTTTTCTAAGGATATTCTATCCTAAAGATTTTCTTTTAAGGATCTTCTATCCTAAAATGTATGCTCAAAATTGTTTCTTAAAATTTTCAATGAAGCTAAGACTATAACAGACAAACTTTCAAAATAATAAATAACAAGCAAGTAGTCAAAAGTTTTAGATTATTATTAATATAAGTCACATGGACTTATCTAAAATCCTTAACCCGGATTTCACCATTCTAAAGATGGACCATCCACCCGGGTTAAGAAGGTGTTACTAATTGTTCTTAAGGTGTAGGAAAATAAAAGTCAGAGGCACCAAAGGTTTCATCCCCACAAACATAGGATCCATCCACCTTCAGTGCCCCTGAGAATTGTCTTAAGGATCAGTGACCCTTAAATCCTAATTACTATTGTCTATTACAAACCATAAACCATTATCCATGAAAACATCAACATAAAAAAATGGGCTCGGGCCTTGTCTTCAATATCCTTCATGGCCCATTCAAGATGCATCTTCACCATCCGCAGCACCTGCTCCTTCACGGGCTTCAGCCACATCCTTGGCTCCGCTCTTACCAGCTTCGTTTTCCTCAGCCATCTCCATATCCTCCTCGCCACCAAGAGCCGCCAGAGTAGTCTTCCATTTCTGCACATTCCAAGTCGCCTTATCGAAAGCAGGATCACCAGCCTCCATCACCATCTTAATCCTTGCTTGCAGCACCGACCTGGCAGCCCATGATCGGTTCTCTGTTCTGGTTCTTCCTGACGCGTTCCGGATCTCCGTTTTGGCTCGTTTTAGCTCGTTTTTCGCACTTTTTAATCACGATCAAATCTCGGAACCTACGAAACATAGAAATGTTAGTAGTATACAAATCTCGATTAAAAACGAACAAAAACTTTTAAAATATTAATTAAAATGAACAAGGGAAACATATATATTTAGCATTATATCAGCCAACATCTTAGCCTCTTCTGTAGCCTGCTTAACTTCCTCATGGCGCTAGGCATCAGTTGTGGATACTTGATCCTCTAGATGCCTCTTGAGCTGAGCTAAAGCTTTATCCTTGTTAACCACTGCGTTTCCTAACCCAGACAGTTTATCACTCATCAGGCCCACAATCTTTTCATAATGATCTATGAAAGCATTCATAGCCTGTAACCGACGAGAAACAAGGATTAAAAGGATATTGGATCCTTAAATTCAATATAATATGATACCGGATACTTACAGTGAGGACCATGTCATAGTGGGTTTCGGGATCAGAGGACCTCTTTCTCTTAGAAGCAGCTGACTTGGCTCTGGTAGTTACGGTCTTAGGCTCGGAACTAGTTGCTGCCTTGAAAGCTTTTTTTTGACATCTTGGGGAGTGATCATGCTGTTGATGTCTTCCAAGGAGAACTTGCTAGCAGATTTCTGAGACCTCTTGGCGCCTATAAAGAATGAGTTAACAGATAAGTATTCCTTCTAATTTTATTTACTTTTAAAATTATTATACTAAAACTTACTTGACATATCGGAATCTGAGGAAATCTCACAAAAAGCTTCGATAAATCGGGCTTGAAAAGTTCTAACTTCGGTATCCAGTGCAAAGAACCGTTTTGTTTTCTCTTCTGTACCAGGTAACTTAGCCAATGAAGCGAAATTCTCAACTGCAATCAAAAAGAGGACACAAAGTTAGATTAATCATCAAGGATCCTATCGTTACTAAGGATCTAGGATCCTACCGTTTCTAACCCACTTTGAAGGAAGGTCAGTCCCACCGGGTATGGAATCACGTCTCATGAAGAAGAATTGATTTCTCCAAAAGGAATCATTCAAGGTAACCTTTAGAAGTGGATGGGGTTGTCGAGGCTTGGATTTGAAAAGGAATCGGGCTGGACCATGGGTAGTGAGAGTGTAAAGATATGATAACTCTAGAAGGTCGAAATCAATTTTTTCATCCTCAATAATTCTTTCGATGGTTCCCAACACTCTCCAAAGCATCGGCATAGCCTGGATGTAGGTTATGCCTGTGGAATCGAAGAAGCTTTGTGTGAAGGAAGGGAAAGGATAACTATAGCCGATAAGGAAAGGGCAAGCCGGAAAACACACCTAAGCCTGTGAATATACATCGCAACGAATGCCGGAATCATACGGTCGAAACACGGTTTTTGGCGGAAACAAAGAATGGAACTCATCGACTTCGGGATCCGTGAGTTTGCAGATTTCGATAGAAGGGTTGGCTATTAGGTTTTGTGGTTGCATCTCCGACAACCCAAAATCTTCGGAAGATTGGTCAAATGGTTTAGAGGGAGGTGAAGAAGACAAAGCAACTGACATTATTATCAAATAAAGAAAATAAGAGAAAAAAGAAAGGATACCTGATAGTCGCCTGGATATGTGGTTATAAGAGAAATATAGGGACGGCATATATAGGCGGTTATGATTATATCAAGGGCAAGATGGTAAATATTTCTGGAAACCATCTAATCACTCAGTTTTCGCAGAAGATTCAAATTTCAAAATGCCATCTATAAGGCATAAACACCCGCCATTTTGGGGGACAATTGTTAAGACTGATATTTTCAATACTGAGGATATGCTATCCTTGAAGATCTGTCTGGATCAGTTATCCTCCCGAAGAGTTCCAGAGCCATGTCAAAGATCAAGGATCCTCAGAGGTTGGTGTTATTAACAATTGTTTCACGTATGTAGGTTATTATTCAACAAGAGAAACGACTCTATGACTGAGTCTACCTTAATATACGCTACTGGAAAGCTCTCAACACGTGGTCAAACGAACGTTAGGGGAGTTGTGTAAGAGTGGCGGATAGTTAGGAGTTATTGTTATGTGTAATTTCTTGTATAAACATCGAGATAATGATCGATTAAGACTCACTTGTATACATACACACTTAGAGCAGAACTTACATTTCTCTCTATACACTAGCATTCCATTGTAACATCGATCACAATCTCCAAACACTTGTAACCTTTTTTGATTAATAAATTGGTGATCGACAAGTTGTCATCACCAGGGGTTTTTTTTTCTTTTGATCTGAACAAGATCAAAGGGTTTTTCCTCGCAACAAATTGTTGTGTTCGTCTCAGTTTCGTTCTTATATTCATTGTTATCAATTTAGCTCTAAAACTCACATAATAGATTTGGATACATTATCCTTAGCTGATTTTTATCCAAAACAATATATATCACAAATACTATTATAATCATAGTGATAATAAACAAACACAACAAACGACAAATTCTCGTGCCCCCCCCCCAATCGCCCCGAATGTCACCTAGGGGTGCGGTGTTCAAGCCGAAATTCTTCCACATTGTCGCCCACTACACATTGCCTTACAACTTAAGTTAAGTTTTCAAAGTGTTTTCACAATCCCAATCTTAAAACATCTATTGCCATCGTTTGTCCACTTATATATAGTCAAACAGATCGTGTAATATTGACCACATGCTTCTCGTGGCTACAATACCTAACTAACTCTAGCTTATAGTTTAATTAACTTTTTGCATGACTAGAACGACATTTATCAACCATCTTTTTGAACCAAACCCATGTCCCGTTAAACAATCGAAGTGTTGTTCAGTCCGCCACAAACGTGTTGTCCGGTTCAACAGTTGGTACACCTTGCAGAGGTGGATTCGGAACCGATATATTTTACCACGTCCTGTTTTCGGGTTATTTGTGAGCATTTTTTGGGGATTGAAAGGGCTTTAAAGGTTTTGAGATGATTGGATAATTTATCATAAAAGGTGGATTAATATAGAGGAGATTGAGTAAACAGTGGGACTCTTTTTATTAGTTTTGTTTGAAAAAGGTAATAATTCAAAATTTCAAAATATATTTTAAAAATAAAAACCTTAAGTATCTAAGGGGGATGAAGTTTTTCCTCTTTTTATTACATACCAAAATCATAGTATTAATCTACACTTGTAGTTTTTTTTTAAGGAATTACTTTATAAAATATATAAAATAGTAACCGTTGCTACAATAATTATAAGATCAATGATAGTGAATTGACTGGTTAGGCTAACAGACTTCAAGGGTTTCGGTTAACCTAACGCAGGTCGTGGTGTCCTTCTACGTTTGCAAAATGTAGAGAGAGGTTCACTAGTTTATTGTTATTTATTATAGTTCACCGGAGATCCAAGACCGTGATGTTTAGAACCAGTTTTTGGATGAAGTTCTTGGTGAAGCTATGCTGTTCTTGAAGTAAGGAATAAACAAGCAAAGTGCAAGTTTCTCAAGAGAGAAGATAAGATTAGAGAGTATATGTTAACTCTCCAATCTGGTGTGTCCCTTATGGCTGACTTGTATTCCTTTATATAGAAGGAGGAATGCAAGCCTTTTGTCCAGTGGATAAACTAATGGACCTCCAGTTTGCTAGAGGGTTGACCTTTTATGGGCGGGAAGCTTTTGACCGTTGGTTAACGATTATAATAATATTACTTTTTCTGAGCGTGTCCCTTCTTCAGAGGGAACAGAGATGTGAATAGTGATTTGACGTTGTACTATTCACGTACTTGTTTTCCTAAATTGGGCGGGAAACGAACCTTTTAACCTTCTAATCTTTTTAGCGTTAATGTGTAAAAGCCATTTTATCAATCCTTGGGCTACCCCCGTCATCAACCCCCCAAGTCAGAGGTGTTTGAAAAGTAGGCTCAAGGGCTTCTGACTTTTGTACACATTTTGTTATTTCTTAAAGGCTTCGAGGCTTTGAACGGTTTTGGTTATTTTTTGAATTGGTGACAAGACAGTTGATGTGATGGTTACTGCAGGTTGCGGTTCCCAATAACTACTCTTATCAATTGCAATAACTATTCATTTGTTCAGTTTTTTTCTTTTAAACTTCCACAATATCCTCCAAACACATTCATCAAATTTCTTTCAACCTTTCACCAGGTTAGTCTAAATCCTTCCTTTTTCTTTCAAAATTATGGGTGCTCGTAAGGATCTTTTGGTGAGTTATTCCCGATTAACCCAAGAGGAGGTTGAATCATTCTGCCTCGATTGGGGTATAGGTTTAGAGTTTAAACCGGTTGCTCCGCCGGCCGACGCTTCGATTAACCGTTGTCCGGCTGGTTCGATTGCTCTTTATTGTCGGCATTTTGAGTTTTCGAACCTCCGTCATCCATTTTCGGTTTTTGTTTTGAATGTATTGGAATACTATCGCGTGTCTTTTGGTCAAATTCACCCCTTAGGGATGGCTAGGATTTTACATTTTGAGGTTTTGTGTAGGGCTTTAGGGTATGACCCGTCGGTTTTGTGTTTTCGCTGTTTCTTTCGTTTAGTGAAGAACGGCAATTGGTTCACCTTTGAACATACTCAGGTTGATACGTGTTTGGTCTCTTCGAGGGTTACGACCCTTGGTTCTTGGAAGGATCATTTTTTCTTTGTTTCCGATTCCATTCTTCCTTTCAAACCTGTTTGGAGACGACCCGAGGCCGTTTAAAATGAGCCGGAGTCGGCTGAGTCGGAGTTGAATGATGTGTTTTTAAAATCTATTAGGAAATATCTGTCACGTCTTCGTCCTCTTCCCGAACATCTTCTCGTTTTCTTAGGAATTATCAAGTTGTGGGATAAGCCTAGCGGGATCCCGTGCTTATGAGAGATGATAAGGGTTTGCATTTGCTTATCTTGCATTTGTGTTGTTTCCATGATATGGTTATTGACAAACTTCCTTTGTTTTTGTAGTTATGTCGGCTTTGGATTTTTTGAAGAGTGATGACACTTCAGATGTTGGGTTTACGGATGATGCGGCTACTGCCGGGGATACTGCTGTGGTTCGAGGGAAAGAGAGTCGGTTCGAAGGTTCTGGGTATGTGGGAATACCGAACGTTAAGGGCTTTACCAAGGCTGCTGCTCCTAAGGTTTCTACCCGCCGTTCTAATCAGCGTTTAATGAAATCTCCTGGTCCATCATCTTCTCGTGAACCAGTGGACATTAGTGATTATGTTCAAGTTGTTGAGGATCAAGGTCCGAGTGTGGAGGCGGAGAATGAGCAGGGTTTGGTTGTTTCCAAGAAGAAGAAATCAACTGGTAAAAAGTCTGTGATGGCTACGGTTCAAGGGCTGGATGGAAATGATGTTTATGTTCCTGAGTGGAACGTTAAGGTTGGTGATAGCTTCAAGGATTCGGAGGTTTGTGCCGATGTTCTGGCTAACTTTGCTCCCCCTGGGGTTCGTAATACCATTTTTGAGATGGAAGGTGATGCCATGCTTTCAAGGTTAATCCTTAGTTCTTGCAACCTTTCTGCCCTTTTAGCTGAGGGCGTTACTCGTTTTCAGAAGGGGATGCAAGAGTATGAGGAATTTTCTCAGAAGAAGGAAAAGATGAAGGATACCATGACAGTCATGAAGAAAGAGGTTGATGATTTTTCACAGAAGGAGGAGGGTTATGTGAAGAAGATTTATGAGTTGTCCCGTAACCACGAGGTTGAGATTGCCGGTTTGAAGAAAAAGATGGAAGCTGACAGGGTTAAGCTGGAAGCTGATCGAGAAGCCTTTGAGGTTCAGATGAAAGCCTTTGATATAGAGAAGGAAGGCTTGAAGTCTTCAGTCACCCAAGCCACTAATGACAACCGGTGGCTGATTGAGCACCGGTTTCATCAGGTTGTGACCTACCTGCTTCATTCATCTGAATTCAACTCTGTGCTTGGTGGTGTGTACAAAAAGCTGCTTAATTATGGGAAACACTTGGGCTTTGTTGCTGGATTCAAACATCATGAAGCTGGTCAACCCTTGGAACAGTCGCCTATGTTCAACCGTGAAGCTTCCAAGCTCTTTTCAGATTCCTTTCAAGCGATGGAAAGGCTTACTTACCCCTATGTGGGTGAGGTTTCATCTTGTTTCGGTAAACCTCTTTCCGTTTTGCAGGGATTAAAACCGTCCAGGCTTGATGAGAAGGTTTGCTCTAAGATGCTTGAGTCTTTGTCCAAGAAGCGTTCTCGTTCTGGTGACAGCGAAGAGACCTTATCCGGAGATAGTGACGGGTCTCATGCGGCTAGCCTCCAAGGTTCAGCTGTCGTTGGTGATTTGAAGGCGAGGAAGTGCAAGAAAGGCAAGAGTGGTGAGGTTAGTACTTCAAAGCCTGTTTCTGATGTTTGAATATTTTATTCGTAGCTTTCTTAGCACTTCTTAAACAATGTTATGCACTTTGAACAATTTAGGTTTGGCATGAAACCCTTAAGGTTTCTGTTTTATGGTTGTTGTTGGCCTTTGTTGGCCGTTTGAAAACTTATATGGGAGTCCTTGTGATTTCCTTGTTTAGCCTAGATGGCTTATTATGGATGATGCTAGTTATGGCCTTAAAAGGCCTTTTTTATGAATCGTAATGTTCGATGTGTTACATTTTTGTTGCTTGTCTTGTTTGTTTGATGTGTTTTTTTAACTAACTTTCCTTAAGAAGTTTTAGTTCTGCAATCACTTTAGCTTCAAGGCTTCATTAGGTAAAAAGCACATGTTGTCTATCCTTTATACCATTACTTAGTGTATATTTGTTTCGTAAACTTTTTCAAAGCTTAAGGAACGAATTGATGTAGGCTGTTCAGACCTGTCTATGAGACAAGTTTTGTTTGAAAACAATTTCTAAGTCTCATGGAGTTGGATGGATATAGGAACTCACCCCTTAATCCCTTATATACGTTCATTTAACCCTTGAACCTATTGAGCGATATGGCCTAGGAGCTCATCCCCTTACATGGCCCTTGCCATGGAGTTTCTTGCTAGGTTCTCAACCTAATTATAGGATAGTAAAGACAAGTTATGATAAAGACTTCATCATTCATTCAAGAGGTTGTTGTTTACAAAAAGGAGAGCTATACATCTCTTGAGATACATTTTAAGATCATGACTATACATGGAACCTTTTAAGGGTTTTGCCATTCCAGTGTCTTGGAAGCCTTTTGCCTTCTGCGTCGGCCAGTTTGTAGGATCCGCCCTTGTGAGCTTCGAGGATTGTGTATGGTCCTTCCCACTTTGGGCCGAGTTTTCCTTGGTTTTCTTTCTTGCTGACCTCGTTTCAGAGTACAAGATCTCCTGGCTTGAAACGTTCATGTTTCACTCTTGCAGTGTAATAAGCTTCCATTTTATGCTTGTACTTAGCCTCTTGTACTGCAGCTTGGTCTCGGATTTATTCAAGGAGTTTCAAATTCAACATGGTCTCATTGTTGTTTGATTCGAGATCCATGTTGAGTGTTCTTTGAGTCACAACTCCGACTTCGGCTGGGATTACAGCTTCCGATCCGAACACTAGGCTTTAAGGTGTTCGTTTGTGGCTTGTTTTTTCGATTGTTCTTATTGCCCATAGAACATATGGGAGTTCTTCAAGCCAATTGTTGTTATGTCTTCCCAGCCTTGCTTTGATTACTTCCACAATGGTTCTGTTTGTTCTTTTGACTTGGCTATTGGATTGTGGGTATGCAACTTAGCTGAACACTTGAGTGCGTCTGAACTCTTTGCACCATGTGCTAAAAGGCTTCTCGGCAAATTGTTTCCCATTATCCGTGACCAACACTCCTGGCAGCCCATAACGACAAATGATGCTTTCCCATACAAAGTCGATGACTTGTTTGCCCGTTATTTTTGCAAGTGGTTTGACTTCTGGCCACATGGTTAAGTAGTCAACGGCTACTAACAAAAATTATACCCCACCTTTGGCTGGTGGAAATGGACCAACGATATCCATTCCCCACTTATGGAATGGCCAAGCCGAGGAGATGGGAACTAGATCGTGTTTGGGGCTTTTGGGAACCGGTGCATGAATTTGACAAGCTTCACATTTCTTAAGTTGTTCTGTTGCATCTCGGTGCATTGTGGGCCAGAAGTATCCAAGGTTCATCAATTTTGCAACCACCGTTCTTGGTCCAAAATGAGCTCCACATATTCCCTCGTGAACCTCTTTGACTAGATATTGATTTTGTTTAGGGCCCACACATCTTAGTAGTGGTGCAAGGTAAGCCTTTTTATAAAGGGTTTCTCCTTGCAACACATACTGTCGGGACTTGACTCGAACCCTTTCAGCCTCTGTCTGGTCCATAGGTAACTCACCATTTTTGAGGAACTTTTCTATGTGAGTCATCCAATTGGGACCTTCTTCAGTTATTACATCTTGAACCTCCAATTCTTGGATTGAAGGAGTTTTCAACACTTCAACCAAAGCTTTCTTGGTGAGGTGTGCAAATGTGAGGGATGCTAGTTTGCTCAGGGCATCGGCTCTTTTATTTTGTGATCTTGGGACTTGTTTGATGGTGCATTCTTGAAACGTGTTCATCAATTCCTTTGCCTTATCACGATACTTCTTCATGTTGGGCTCTTTTGCTACATAGTTATCATTGACTTGACTTTAAACAAACAACGAGTCTGTGAAGACTTGTAGCTTTTGGATCCTCATCTCTTTGGCAATTTTCAGACCAACAATCAATGCTTCATATCCAGCTTCATTGTTGGTGGTCTGAAATTCAAGTCATAGAGCATATGTAAATTCTAACCCTTCGGGGTTGATTAAAATGAACCCAGCTCCTGACCCTTCAATGCTGGAAGCTCCATCGGTAAAAAGCTTCCAGGCTTCAGGGTCAGAAGGTTTAGTGGCAGTTGTATGTATTTCAGTTGTGACTTGCTTCGGGATCTACAATGAAATCTGCAAAGACTTGGGCTTTGACAACTTTTATTGGGACATAGGTGATGTTATGTTCACCTAGCTCGACAGCCCATTTGGCTAATCGGCCTGAATTTTCAAGTTTTTCAAGCACACTCTTGATGGGTTGGTCGGTGACCACTTGTATAGGGTGTGCTTGAAAGTACCTTCGAAGACTTCTGGCAGTTTGAATTAAGGCCAGAGCAAGTTTTTCCAAAGGAGGATATTTGATCTCTGCAAGTTTTAATGTTTTACTAAAGAGATAAACGGGTACCTGAACTTTGTTTCGTTGGATGGTTAGAACCGCGCTTAATGCTTCTTCAGCCACTGAGAGATAGACAGAGATCAGTTCTCCTATTTCGGGGGCTGCAATAGCTGGAAGTGAAGCCAAGTGTTGCTTCATTTGGTTGAAGGCTTCCTCCGCTTCTTCCGTCCACCTGAAGTCTTTTTTATTGGTGCAGCCCTTTAGTGTTTTGAAGAAGGGTAGGGATTTCTCATAGAGCTTGGAGGTAAAACACTTCAAGGGTGCAAGCCTTCTGTTCAAACTTTCCACTTCTTTTTTGCTTTGTGGTGATTTAGTTTCAAGAACAGCCCTGACTTTGTTGGGATTGGCTTTTATGCTTTATTTTTCCACGATGTATCCCAAAAATTTGCCTTCTTCGAACCCAAATGAACATTTTCCGGGGTTGAGTTTCATGTTGATCTTCCTCAGGTTTTGGAAGTTTTCTTGTATGTCATCAAGGATTTGATGCTCAGTCTTGCTTTTGATTACCAGATCGTCGGCATAAGCTTCCAGGTTTATGCTAATTTGGCTGGCAAACGTTTTGTCGATCAAACGTTGATAGGTTGCCCCGGCATTTCGTAGGCCAAAAGGCATCTTTTTATAACATAAAATACCCTTGTCCGTGTGGAATGCAATTTTTTCTTCATCTTCCACTTTCATGAGAATTTGATGATAACTCTTGTAGGCGTCGAGAAAACACTTAAAGGGATAGCCGGTTAAAGAGTCAACCTTGAGGTCTATCTTGGGTAAGGGAGAGCAATCCTTTGGTCATGCTTTGGTCAAGTCTTTGAAGTCGATGCACATCCTCCAAGACTTGTTAGGCTTTCGAACCATGACTGGGTTAGCCACCCAAGATTGATATTTGACCTCACGTAGGATTCCATCTAGGATAAGCTTTTCAACCTCTTGGCATGCTGCCAAGCTTCGTTCAGGAGCCAAGCTCTGTTTCTTTTGGACAACAGGCTTAACATCGGGTGATATTTTTAGCTCATGTTCTGCAATGCTTCGAGGGATGCCCGTCATGTCTTCCAGGAACCAAGAAAAGACATTATTGTAACGTATCAACAGCTTCTCAATGTGTGAGAGTGTTTCTTTGGAAAGGCTTGTGTTTACCCGTACCTTTTGTTCAGGATACTTTGCGTTTATGATCAAGCCTTGTTCGTCGTTTTCGTTTCGTGAGCTTTCCCCTTCAACCGTGTAAACCTCTTGAGTGGGTTGAAGGGTTGCAATTCCCATATCGGTGGGAAACTTTACGGCACCTTGACCAACCGAGACAACCATGTTGAACGTACATTGTTTTGGCCTTCCTATGATCACATCATAGTTGGAAGGTATGTTGATAACCACAAAAGTGAGTGGTTTGGTTTTCTTCATCTTGCCTTCACTAAAACAGACATCAAGGGTTAGTTGGCCCAAAGGCTTATAGGGTATATCGGCGATACCTTTTATAGACGACCCGGAGGGTTGAAGCCTTGAACGTTCTTCCTTACTTAGTAGATTGAAGAACCTTTCATACATGATCTCTGTGGCCGCCCCTGTGTCAATATAGGCTTTTCTTGTTTTGAGTGTTCCCACGTTCGCTTCTACCACCAAAGGGTTTGAGAGTAAGTCACCTTGAGGTGGTGGGAAGCAGACACATTGAAGCTCCTAAACCTCCAAGCGTTGTCGTTTGTGGGGAACACCTTGGTCTATATTCACCATATTCACTTCTTTGCTTTTTCTTTCGGCCATCTTGTCCTTAACCCCCTTTACCAAATGGGCCAATTCTCCGGACTTGACAGCTTCCTTAATTCTTCTCTTGAGTTGAAAGCAATCGTTGGTGTGGTGACTTTTTTCTTCGTGGAAGTCACAGAACTGAGTGGAGTTTTCGTTTTTCTTGCTTTTGAGCAAGGTTCGAGGAGGTCGGAAGCTGTTTTTCACTTCTTCGGTGGCAAGGATTTCCTGAGGGGTTTTGGTTAGAGCTGTGAAGTTCACAGTCTTTTCCCTGCTTGGAAGGTTCCGACCTTCAGGCCTTCGTTGATCTGATCTCCTTGGATGTCTATCATAGGGACTGAAATTTCCTTTCTTTCAGTTGGGGCTGTTGCCTCGCCAACTAGGAGCTCTTTTTCTTTGTTCTTTGAAATCAATGGCCTCTTCTCCTCGGATGTGAGCCTCATCTCGTTCAAGAGCTTCTTCAATGGTTTTAGGTAGGCACTTGTTAAAGTCCCTTGTGAGATATTTGGAGGTGATGGCGTTCATGAAGCCTGCCACCCGAATTTTTTCGTCAGCCCCCACATAATTCATCCCTTCCTTCTTATATCTTTCGATGAAGTCTCGAAGTCTTTCGTCATCCTTTTGTTTTATCTGAAAAATTACCGTGGCATCCTTGACGTACCTCATTTGTTGTGAGAAGTTGGCCTAGAATCCCTTGCTCAGATCATCGAAGCTTCGAACGCTTTGGGCAGGAAGGTCGTTGAACCATATCCTGGCTGATCCGACAAGTGTTTGCATGAACATTAAACAACATTCAGCGTGGGACCATTTTTCGATTCTGGCAGCACCAGTAAATATCTGGAGGTGGTCTTCGGGATCCTCGGTCCCATCATATGTTTTTATGTGAGATGGCATCTTGATTTTTGTTTGAGAGTCATAATCGGCAATTTGTTAGGAGAAACAAGATAGGTTACCGGGCTTATAGGGCTTTGCAAGGTCTTCTTCTACCCTTGTAGCAAGGTTATGACTTGTTGCTCCTTGGTGAGTACTCAGCGCTTGGGTCCAAGAGAAGTGTGCCATCATTTGAGCCATCATCTGAGGCATGAGGTTAAAGCCTTGAAGGCTTCAACAGTTGCTGCTATTTGGTTTGTTCCCATGGGGGTGTTCATTGCTGCACTCCGAGCCAAGGGCAAGGCCGCCATGGCCAGCTCCCATGTGGTGGCTGTAGGAGGA